>NW_024371815.1:3399837-4101722 GCF_014805655.1 Passer montanus
GGCACCATGCGCGGGCGGCCGCGGTGGGCGGCAGGCGAGGCTGCGGTGCCGGCGCGGGTGCCCCCTTCCTCCTGCCCTCGCCCGCTCCAGGCGACCCGCTGAGAGATGGACTTGGCAGGCGTGCTGCTGGCGCTGCTCCTCGTGCTGGTGCTGGTTGTCTCTCTGCTCTCCAACCTCCTGGTGCTGCTATGCTTCGTCTACAGTACGGAGATCCGCAAGCAGGTCGCCGGGGTTTTCCTGGTGAACTTATCCTTCTGCAACCTGCTTCTCACCGTTCTGAACATGCCTTTTACCCTGCTGGGCATCCTGAGGAACCAGCAACCGCTCGGGGGCTGCGTCTGCAAGGCGGTGGGTTTCCTGGAAACTTTCCTGACTTCCAACACAATGCTGAGCATGGCAGCGCTCAGCATCGACAAATGGATTGCCGTGGTGTTCCCCCTAAGCTACACCAGCAAGATGCGGTATAAGGACGCTGTGATACTGATGGGCTACTCGTGGCTCCACTCCCTCACGTTCCCCTTGGTATCCTTGTTTTACTCATGGGTAGATTACAACAGCGTTTACGCCTCTTGCACCTTACACCTGAAGGAAGAGACGGAGAGGAGAAGGTTTACAGTGTTCACCATTGTCTTTCACTCCACCAGTTTCATGCTGTCTCTGGTGATCTTGTGTTTCACCTATTTAAAGGTGTTGAAAGTTGCCCGGTTCCACTGCAAGCGGATAGACATTATTACCATGCAGACTCTGGTTTTGCTGGTGGATATCCACCCCAGGTAATGGTGCGCGCTCGGACACACAGCCCCCGGTCACTCGCGGTAGTTTCCCCGGGCAGAAGCGATATCCCACCTCCCCAACACCCTTTCCTGCCTGCCCCGGCCGCATGGTGAGCGCTCCTTCCTCTAGCTTCAGACGCTGCTCACAGTGCCAGGAACGGTGACTTGTGCATTTGTAGCCTTCTCTGTTTGAATGCCAATCGGGCTCCCCGGGTTGTGCCACTTGCCTGAGCTCCCTTCAAGCGGGAGGCACTGCTTTGTCGAGTGAGATCGTCCCGAGGCTCGGCAGGACTGGCTGGAGATATCCTCCCTCCCTCCCGGCTGCCCTCCTCTCCCCGAGAGGAATGGCTTCCTCTTCCCCGGGAGCATGCCCTCCTCCCCTCGGGGCTGCCCTTCCCCGGACAGGGCTGCCCTCCTCCCCTCGGGGCTGCCCTTCCCCGGACCGGGCTGCCCTCCTCCCCTCGGAGCTGCCTTCCTCTCCCTTGCCTTCCCGGGCGCAGGGGTTTTCGGGCGTGGAGAGGGTTCTTCCCCTCTTCCTTGCGCTCAAGTCTCACCTCCTCCCTTCTTGCCTTAACACCCTTACTGCTCTTTTCCCTCCGTAGTGTGAAGCAGCGCTGTCTGAACGAGCAGAAAAGGAGGAGGCAGCGGGCTACCAAGAAAATCAGTATTTTTATAGGGTCGTTCGTGATCTGTTTTGGTCCTTACATTATCACCAGGTTAGTATCCCCTGTAGGGGTGGGGGACTTGGTGGGGTCAGGATGTCCTGTGATGCCCAGGTGCCCGGGGGTCCTACAGCTAATTTTGGGGGGCCAGAGGCAAACGGACCCCCGGGACCGGTCCTGAGGGCCAGAGGACACAAACACACACACAAACACGCCGCTCCTGTCCGCACAGCCAGTCCTAGGGGACAGCCCCGGCAGGACCCGGCTCTACTTCCCTCATCGCAGCCAGGTCCGGGCACCTCTGCCAAAAGCAAGCGGCTTTTAGGACAAGTACCGGGAATTAATTACATGCCAGGGGCAGATAAAAGCAGTTTGAAAGTCTTGCCACCCTTCCTTATTAGCACAAACCTCGCAATAGAGAGGAAAACAGACAGACTTTCCTGATTAGCTTAGGGTTTTTGTTTTGTTTTTTGTTTTGGGGGTTTTTTTTAGGCATAGGGCCAAGCTTGCTGCTGTTGGAAGCAGAGTTGATGTAATTTAAATTTGTCCAGCCTGATAATTTGTCAGATAAGATTTCAGTCTGGAAACATTAATGCTGGTAAATACATTGTTAATGGTGCAGCACAGACTTGTGATGAGGTGTAAAAGTTATCTCCTAGGAAAAGCAATAATTAGACTCCTTAAATGTATAGGAAATACCGTGTTCCACAACAGGGTAGAATTATAAGCATCCATCCTGGTCGTTTGCACCTTTTGAAGTGTCCATGCAACATTGTTGTTATCTGCTTGTGTAGTCTTCATACAATAGATGATTATTATTATTTTTAAATCTTGTGTAAACCAGTCAGCTGGAAGTCAGTGTAACTACACAGAATTGCAGCATCCCAGCATTCAAACTTTCATCTCTAAACTGAAATGGGCTACATCTTTCACAAGTGATTTTTAAATATATTTCCCACTTTCCCAGTGTGTTCCAGACAGCCTTGAAGAGTGCTCACTGGTGTTGAGGGACGTGCACCAGTGGGCAAAACCCCCTGGTGAAGGCTTCTTCAAGGTTGTTACCAAGCTGCCAGTGTCTGCAGCCACACCAGCTCACAGAAGCTGGCCAGCTTTAGTGCTCTGATCTTACAGTCACACACATACAGGCCATTTATGGTCAGAGCCACTGCCCTTTTCTGAAAGGAGTAAGGGACAGGTTAAGGCCAGTGCACTAAACAGACAATATTTTTAACATTTTTAAAGTGACATTTATTTCAGTTCCCATTTACATGTTGAAAGGGATTCCTTCCTGATTGCCTGGATAACTACATCTTTTTTCTGCAGCTGAAAGGACTATTACAAATGTTAACATTACATCACATAGTTAAAAGGTCAATTTATCATTGTTCAGTACATTTTGAGTCATGTTCTATTCACTTTTGCCATAATCAGGATGTAATTATGTTGAGCAAAGTGGATTTTGCCATCTTCTTTCCATCTGAACATTACGAAGCTCAGCAAATTCCAAACGTGGTCACATTTTTCAGGGTGGAGATATTTCTCATAAACTTCTACAATAAAAGTTACTTCCTTCTTCAGACCTTGCATTTGGCAAATGTGAGATGGTGCATTTTCTATGTGTGACAAACTGGTACCCACTGAATCACTAGAGAGAAGGCTGAGGGCTGGTTTATGGAAATGTGTGTCAAGGTACAGCTTCTGTCACAGGAACTGAGCTGGTTCAGTGACAGAAGAATGGGAAGTATTTGGGCAGGATATCCTAAAAGGCTTCTTGTCTCAAAGACAAGAGAGTGCCAAGACAGCACTTCATGAAAGGTGGTGATGGAGGTGAGATTGGAGGATTTGCTGCCATGCCTGATTCTCTGTTCTTCCCTCATTCTGGTTTTTAGGGGGGTGGTACTGAAGCATTCTCTGGAGAGGCAATGTAAAAGCCATCCTCCCTGTTGTCTTGCTCTTGGCCTGGTGACTGAGGTTGCATTGTGAGCTCAGTATTTGCTCCTCACTTCAGAAATTTGAATGAGATTAGGCTCATTAGCAATATATTAGTCTGTTCACTAAGAGACGACAGATGAATTTAATCTCTTTTGTAACAGCACTGAAAACATGAAAATCATACTAAGATGCATTCAGATGGGTACTTCTGACTTGTTTTGTCCAGATCCTTTATCTTATTAATATCTGTGTAATTTTTCTTCTGTTGGCTTCAGTGCAATTACGTTAGGAACTATAATGCATAAATGGGAACACAGCAATATATCTATTTTCAAGACTGAAAGATATCTTACTCTTCTTATTTAGTGTCTTTATAAAAACATCAATTGTGTAAATATCAATTATATATTTCTTGTATTAGGATGATATGCAGGATGGGACAAACTTAAGCAATCATGTAGCAAGTGTCATTTATTGTACATTTTTTCTCCTATTTTGTATCTTCCTATTCTACTTATTTTGAATTCACTGGAACTTTTTCTGAGCAACTTCAAACAGAAGTATTCCGGATTTTAAATGCACTTGACATAAGAATGATTTTACTCTTAGACATATAAATAAGGAATTTTCCTGTCACTTGTAGCAATGTTCAGTCCAAATGATGATAAGTCAGTTTTTCTATGAGGAGGGACTGGAACAGCTTCAAAAGTCAACGCCCTGAAAGTCAGGAGCTCTGCATTTTGGAAAGAGGACAGAAGGTTCTTCAAGCCTTGAGAAAGCTTCTCATCTTACATCTTCAAACAGTGATGTCTTAGTGTACAGAAAAGGGCTATTTCATCTCCCAGAACATTTTCTTTTCTTCTGGGATGAATAGAGCAAAGTAGAATACTCTTGCTCCTGCAAAAGGTTTTACAAAAGATATACACAAAATAAAAGTCCCTCACCCTGTTCTTTCCACCTTCCTGGAGGATTTCCAGATGTGCTGGGTGAGACATTTGCTGGAATGGTCTGAAGGATTGCCCTCGCTTCTGTGGAAAAAATGTTTAACTTAGTTGTGGTTTCTGCCCCCATGATTAATGCCTCCCTCTCAGCTGAGGTGCTGAGGCCACTAATCATCCGTGAAGCACGGACCAGGAGACACAGGTCTGGACGCAGCTGACTGGTCACATAATGATGATAAAAGTGTTGTCTCCTTGTTTTCTTTGGCCAATCTAGAAGTCAGCCAAATGCACACAAAAACTTCCACGGCCAAGTAGTTGTAGGTGTGCTGCTAAGCATACTGTGGGATTGCAGGTGCCAGCCAGACCTCCCTGGCATACTGCCAGGTTGTTTTTTTCATGGTCTAACATGAATCTGCTTTGCATCCATGTTGATTCACCACAGTAGGGTAATGAAGGTTCTCTGGTCTGGTCTGAGGGGATGGATTCAGTGACCTAGACGACATTTCTGGTGTCATTTGAGATGCTGCATGGCATCCAAGTTCTTTACCCAGGCTGGCAGATGTGCCACAGGACCTTCCAGGAGCAGCAGCCTGATGCCAATGGGGTCGTGTCCAAACGTCTCAAGTGTCACTAGACAGCTCTGCTCAGGAACTGAGGTCACTGAGTCTGGGTGCCCTGAGTCACATGTGTCTATCTCGAGCTTGCTGTGGGAGAAAGGTAGTCAATTATGTCACCACAATTTGACCACTTACCAGCAGAGCTCAGTAAATTCAGAAAGTGAGCAGTAAACTGCAGCACTCTCTTATCTCCTCTGCACAGAAGCATTAGCACTGAAAACAGTTTTTCCCTCTTTCCATAGCAGGAATTGATTTTGTCTCCCAGTGGCCTTGCTAGTAAAGTTCTCTTTGCCCCTACTGAATGTGAGGAGTAAGTACACGGCCCTTCTCCTGCAGGGACTGTGTACTGTAAGAAAATAAATGGTACTTGAATGTTTCATGAAGCATGAGTTGAGCACTGGGCTCAGTGTGAATATAACACTCAAGTGTTTCCATTTCTCTTTAATGTTTAACAGGTTGATAGAGCTCATTCCTTTTGTTACCATAAATTACTACTGGGGAATTATAAGCAAGTGCCTCACCTACAGTAAGGCTGCATCAGACCCGTTTGTTTACTCACTTTTACGTCAACAGTACAAAAAAGTTCTGATCAACATCGTCAACAGGATACTGAAGAGGGACCTGTATCCGTCATCGGGGTACAACAGTTCTCTCGACACTGAAAACGATTACTGCTTGCACAGAACAAACTGACAACAGGAAAGCTCTCCCCTTCCAGGGAGACAGGTGTTTGATGCTGCTGGAAAACTGCCTTTCTCCTCTCCTGCTGACAGTGGTGACAGTCTCCAGGGTGTGAAGGCTGCATTAATGTGACACATTGCATTGTGGACTTTCTTAAAAAGGCTCTTCCCTGGTCTGCAGCCAAGCACAATTCATGGCAAAGCCTTTTCCCCAGTGAACAGAGTTGGCTTGAGGGGTTTTGAGAGATCCTTTCGAGGCTTTAGAGGAGCTTAGACAGCTCTTAATGTTTCATGTGTGAAGACTTGGTATGTCTTGGAGTGTTCCATATCAAACATGACATTCCAGTGTCTTCTGGGAGCACAGGAATCCTCACATTGGAAGGACAGGTTCAGAGTCCTCCATGCTGCACATGTAACATGCAGCCAAGGATCTGCTGTTGGTTTTGAACATCAAAAATAGATATTTTAATTGATTGATTTATTGTATTGGTGCCTCAAGTGAGTCAGCACTTTGAATCCGAGATAGTTATTATTATTATTACTATTATTTATTACTAGGCATCATGATTGTAACATAGCCTTTAGGAAGTGGTACATATATATATATTTGATATGCCAGTATTCTATCAAGCATAACCAAAGTCCACATATCTGAGTAACTAATATTTAGCACTTCAGTGGTACGTGATTACAATAATTGCAGCAACAGTAACAAAGACATGTACGGACTTTAGTTCAATAGCACTGTAGTTCCACCACTGAGCTAGTACTCCTATTCAAGCAAGCTTTTTATTCAGAATAAAAAAATCAGTAGAAGTGACAGATGCCATTGTGTTTAAGATATATTACTTCAGAAGCTATCTGTTTTCAAAGGAAAGGCTAAAATACATTAATTCTTTTTAAGGGATATATAATGTGTAAAGTATTTCATGCATTGGCTATATATGGTGGATTGTCATAATACTGTACAATCTTTTCTTTAATAATGATCAATTAATCTGGTGATTTTAACTGAAAACAAGAGATGTCAGAAATATTGTAACAGACCTGCTGCCAAATGCCCAGAAATATAAAGCTGCTTTGTTATTATATGTATTTTTCTCTTTTATTTCTTTTTAAATTTAAACAGGTTTTGAAAAAATGTGGGAATTATTTTTGAACAATATTCCTTTGATTATGTAAGACATTTATTAAAATTTAAGAATTCTATGGCATTCAATAAACTACTATTTTCTAATTGAGTACATAAGGGAAAAAGTAAAGCAATTCTAAAGTATATTTTAAGAAAAATAAAAAGAAAGATGACAGTAAAGTACTCTTATTTTTTATGTAACAATGTACTTGACCCTATAAAGCATTGAAAAGGCTATTTCTGGTCAAACTAAGCATATAAGCATGTGATTAGCACAAATATAATTTTCTTTGAAGCTAACAGTTCTATTTCTAGGCTGAAAATTAAGTACACACTCAACCGTTTTGCAAAATCAGTGTTGAGCTGTCAGCACATTGAGAGGGTTTTTCCCACCATCCACAGTGAGGAAGGAGAGTGTCTTGTTCAATCCCACTGAAGTCAAGGAAAGATGATGCTGCCTAACAAATACAGTGTTCTCTTACCTCCTGCTTTTAATCTTTGGGGCCTTTATGATGCTCTTTTTTTTTTTTTAATTTCCCCCATGCAAGTACCTTAGGCCTCTGTGCTTCGCATCTATAGTTCTGCCTGTGTTTAAATTGAATGTACTATAATGGTTTTGTCTTCTTAGTAAAGTATTTGTACTCTCTTCAATTTTGTGTAAATACAGTATTTCAGAAAAAAAAAAAAAAGTTGTCTGTGGAATCTTTTCAGTTTAAATGTCTTCCTGTCTCCCCATGCCTCCCCCTCTTCCATGCTGCTAGAAAAACCTGATGTTTCAGTCTCTCATTTCAGCTGCAACATAAGGACCTGATAACTCTGTGGGGAGTGGGAGGGATGCTAAATTTTCAGTAATTTTTTAGTCAGTTTTGTGCCAAAAAGTTTTAATAGCCTACAGGAGCTGTCCATGAATAAACATGAGTTTAATGATACCTACATTTGTTAGCATATCCTTGGTTTCCTAAACAAAATGGTCCTCACTTTGGGAAAAGAATATGTTACATACAGTTAAGTGTATTAAGTTGTCACCTTCAAAACATACAAATGAAATAAAGCATTATTATTAGAGAAAATGGTAGAGGAGAAAACAATAATAAACTTTAAAGCTATTAGAGTAATAAACTTCTAAAGCTATAAGCCACATTTTAAAGGTACAAGACAGAACCTAGTTAAAATGCTACCTTTGCTATTAGGTTAATTAATGATGTTTACATATGCCAGTTGAGGGTGTACACTTTACAACACCTCTCAATCTCACTAAACATTGAATATTTCTGGAGATGCTCAGGTCCAAATGGGAAAAAAAAATTGAGCCTGCACTAGGTGTTCCAGAACATTTTTTAGGTTTAATTTCCACATGGAATTAGGAAGCCAAGATCTACATCACTGCAGACCAGAAACCAAGCAAGGGCAAGGAGGGCTGTAGTGCTCTCAGTCCTGATTTGCAATGGAGCTCAACAGCCTTGTTTAGCACTACCAAAAGGCCCCTCCCCCTGCTCAATATGCAGGTAAGTTTGTCCTTTCTCTCTTCTTCTCACCACCCACTCCCCACCAGAGAAGGTCTTGCTCTACTTTCCTAACAAAGCTGGAAACATCCAGTGAGAGGTGTCACTTTCATTTCCTTGGCTCCCTGACACAGGCAGAACTCATGAGGTTTGTGCTCCATTCTTCATGCTGTGAGTTATTGAGGGGCAGGAGGAGCTGGGGGAACCCACACTCTGCCCCCATTGCTCTGGAATGCCACAAAAGGTATCCAAGGATTTGGTGCTACATATATCTTACACGATGGGAACATTCAGCAGAGGCTGTGGGTTCCCTCTTACTGACACATTGACATTTTAGGTAAAACAGGGGGTACACAGTCCTGACTGCAGGGTTTTGTTTGAAGCAGATTTCCAACAAAGCTGAAGTGTGATTTCTAAAATGGCCTCTTTGCCATTGACACACTCTTGCCAACTCAAAGGTTGTGCTCTAGCAAACTTCATCTGGATTTCCTGCCCAAGGGCCTGGGGTGCCTTTGGTAAAAGACAAGAGATTGGCAAATACTCAGCATGTGTGTTGAGGAGGGGGAAATGCCACAGGGGTGAGCAGGAACTGGCTGAAACTGTGATTTCCTTAGCAGGAGGTGCTGTATCACCCACCTGGGGCTGAGGGGAAAGGATGGCAAGTTCTTAAAAGAGTGTACAAGCAAATTTCTCAAAGCAGTAGGGCCCCCAAAAATTTCCTGGGCTGTGGGTTTTCAGCTTCTGGTTGCAATTAAAATTCACAAAGTCCTCTCCTCTTCTCCAAACTTGTGTTTTGTCTTCAAAGACTGGAGCTGAGAACTGCACCTCCCCTGAATGACATCCTCCACCTAATGGCAGGCAGGGTATAAACTCTGCAGCACAACAAATCTTTAATTAGTCCATGCAGATGAGGAGATGCTAAACTTTAGTTCTTAACACATATTCACTAAAAAATATTTCCAAGCCTGATGATTTGGATATTCTCAGGCGAGATCCAGGATGGCATTTTGAATCTGCCTTTTCAGGAGGAAATGGAGTCCGTGTGCCTCATTTTATAATAGGTGAGTGCTCTGATATTCATTTATGAAAAAGAAGGTCACCTCTTCATAAAGAAAATAAAGCTTTTTTTTTTTTTCCACAAAAGCTCTGAGACTGACAGACTGAGTTTCTGAGGCAATAAAATCAAAGTATTGCTTAGACTTATTCCTAAAAGGTTTACGTATGAGCTGGCTCCCAGCCTGCTAAATCCTGACAGGATGGATGTGCTTCACTATAAAACTAGTTTTCTTGGAGGAAAACTTAAGTGTCTCTGAGCTTAGATGGCAGCTGAGCATTAAGGACCTCAAATTCTGTGAATTTTCTCACCACACATTCCTTAGCCTCACTGAAGAGCAGACATGTTACTCATCTGGGTAAATCAGCATCTAATAAACTTCTGCAAATAATCTGTGCAGCTCAGTGATTACTGAATACATATTTATCTTGTCTTAACTTGAGTAATGCTGGTATTGAACTTAAATTTCAGAGCTAATTGCAATGTTAGGCTTGTTACATGGTTAAATCTGTTTACAGCTGGAGTCCATGAGCTCAAAAGTAATTTCCAACTTAAATGGCTTTATGAGCTCAAAAGTAATTTCCAACTTAAATGGCTTTATGATTTTAAGTGACAATATAAGTTTCTTAATACAAGTGCTTGGATATGACCAGAGACTGATCATGCTCTTTTACAACTGTGGGTTAGAATTTGAGCTCTTCAATAAATTTAGCAGCATTGAGCCTTATTGAAAAAGAAAAAAAAACAACAACAAAACCTCTAACAAGATATTCAAGCCCTCCTATGTGAAAGGCTTAAAAAAAAAATCAAACACAAAACTCAACTATCTAGTGTGAGTGGGAAAGTTTGATTACATTACTTAGAGGGCATATTTTCTATTGTATTTGAGGTGCTTTTTTACCCCCAAAATAATTACTTGCCCTTGTGCAGATGGAATGAACAAGCAACTGTGTGTCTGTCTCAAAAGCACATAGCATATTTCAGTATTGTGAAGAGCAAATGGCTTGTTCAGTCTGGTTCAGAAGGACACCTGGTTTGTGGGAAGTGTTAATTACACAAGTAAATCAGAGATTCTGCTTTTTATTTTTGGAAAGTAGTCCAATTAATATTTAATGGCTCAGCTGGAGACACAGCAGAGATGACCTTAAGAAAGGTTGTAAATATATGAATATCTTTCAGTAGCAGAAGCCTGGGGGAGCAAAATGTCACCTGGCACAGTACATGCAGCCAGCTCCTTCTCTGAGCTGGAGCTGCTTTCCCCTGTGGCTTATGAATGGGAAACAGGCCAAATGACTGGTCCCATTTCTGCATATCCCCGATTCTTCTCCCTTTAATGTCATATTTTCCTTGCCAGGACAGGAGGGTGCATGATGCAAACTTGGTGCTTCTGCTCTTTTCTGTAAGTGAGCAATGCATGAGCCACGAGCTGCTCCCAGCCAGGCTTCTCATACATTCTCTATGCAAATGAAACATATTGCAAAGCAGGTATGTTGGATGTCATAGGGTCCATATGGTTTTAAAGGTAGTTTGGAGTGTTGAGAACTACAAATCATTCCAGTGCACTGACATCACTTTTTAACTAGATGCCTTTAGCCATAAGCGAAGAACCTTCATTTCAGTGTCCAATCCGTCATCACAAGAGTGCAAATCGTTGAGCAGTCCACTGTGGACAGTAAAGATGCCAAAAAAACCCCAAAAACATCTCCTCTGGGACAGAACCTAAGTTTTGTAGAGCATATTTCATCCATCTCACTGCATCCTGCTGTGTCACATACAGGTTTGTATCCAGAAAATTTGGAGCAAACTATCCAACATATCTTTAAGTTTCCAAGTTTCCTTTCCTTTACCAAATCAATTGAAATCTTCAAACACTTTCCAAGAAAGCTCCTCATGCCTAACACTAGAGTGTTTTCACTTAACCCACTTTCCCAATTTGATTTTTTTTCCAACCAAGGCGTAGCACTCAAATTGTACTTCAATGAAGCCTGACCATAAGTGGCAGACTCATTACCACCTTCTTTTCACTTTTATAATTCCTGTCATTACATATCCAGCCTCTATCTTCTCTTTGCTTGCAGCTGTCAGCCCTGATGCACATTTTCAGAATGCTTTCTGAAACCCATTTAATTGCTCAGTACCCTTGCTCCATGGCATGGGACTGGAGATTTGGTTTGTGTGGTTTGTGTGTGTGCATCCATGGAAATATTTAAACATGTTTTAGGTCTTATGTTTCATATTTGTCTTTTATCATGGGAAAACAAAATGTTGATTGGTGACATGGTGCCTTTTGTGTTACAAAAGGCTGCTGATCACTCCTCAAAGTTCTTAGCTCTCTTAGCTCAGACTGGCTTTCAGCTTGAAATCTGGCTTTTCAGCTAATCAGACCCTTATTGTTATCATTGTTAATGAAGCCTGCTTTAGGCATTTAAAATATCTTTTGGGCTTCTCACACAGAAGTCTGAATACTTCATTATCCTTTTATTCTTAATACCTAGCTGGAAGCCAGATAAGTATTAGAACTGCTAATCTCAGGACACCTGAGGCACAGACAGATGAAAGACCACACATCCAGGAAAGGATCAAATTGCGTGAAATGTGGTTTAGAAGATACCTGGGAATGAAAGACAAATAAGGTCATCCTGAATCTGTTGATCTTTTGGTCAAAGTTTCTTAAAAATGTGCTTGTCATAATGGTTAAGCATACCTCAGAGTTTGCAGCGGAGCTGAATTTTTGGGAGAAAGATATTTAGGATACAAGAATAGAATGTTCCTCCTCCTTTCATCCTGAGGAGCTTGCTGTGCCAGCACCATGCAAAAAAGGGAGTGGCAGACACCCCTTACTCATAAAACACAGCTGCATGTGTTGAAGTTACAGCTCCCTTTTGAGCTTTTCTAGATGGAGCTTCAGTGTTCTCCACTGGGTGTGACAGCTCAGGCTGGGGATCTCTCTTCTTGGAGACCACCACCTTGGCCAGGCTGGAATTTTGGTAGAAATTTGAGCTGCTGTGTATGAGAGAGCAGACTCCATGTACAGGATGGTGAAGTTCAGTGGGTAGGGAATTTATCACAAAGGAGGGAGGACGCCTCTGCCTCTCTTCTGAGGGCTGCTTATATCCCATCTGTGTATTACATCCCATTAATTTTGTTGGTGGGCAGAAAATAAGTTTGCTGAATCAGAAAATAAGTTCAGGGAAAGGTCCTGACTTTACTGACTTCCAGTGGAGGTAAGCCAAGATTTTTCTTGAAGGTTTTCATCAGTAGACTCCAAGTCTAAATTTGCAGAAATCTTTTGAGAAGGTCATGTAAGATCATCTCAGTTATGAAGTCTGCTCACTGAATGAATTAAAGAAAAAAAAAAAGTTTGATTTTTGTATACCCTAGTGAACCACCTTAACAGCACTGAATGGAAATGTAATCTAAGGTGTATGTTTTTCTAAAAGTGACAAAAAAGATGTCAAGCAGACTGAAAACACAGATGGTGTGGCTGTTGAGGAGCCTGCACTCCAGTGCTCTGACAGTCTCTTACACCCCTGAGCCCTGTTCTCCCTGAGCTTTCTCAGGCTGCTGTGCACACTCCTGCTTTGCTCTCTCTGATGAGTACCTTGTAAGCTCCTTTCTTCCAGACCCAGAGGAACACAGAGACAGTGGTTCTGAAAAACATACCCTGATTCCAACCCAGGGTATGTTCCTTCCTTCTTAAACCCCCTGTTTATTCTTCTTATTCACAAATTACCTCCTACTCCATTATTTTAATCTCTAGCCTTAGAGCTGAACAGAGACATGAGCAGCATTTGCTCTTTGTGTCTCTGCCAGCCTGTCTTCCCTTATCTACTGCTGGAAGCTCAGTCAATTCCCATGCTTCCTCCACCTTCATCAGCTTGTAAAGTTTCTACCTGCCCTCTGGTTTCTCATGTCACTGAAAGGCAGGCTATTCAGACCCTTCTTCCTTGATGCATTCCCTTGGGCTATTATGATTTACTCTCACACTTTTCTCTTTTTTTTCCCCCTGTGGTTTTGGTTTTCTGTGAGGTTTCTTTGTTGTCTTTAATCAGTTTTTCACTGACAGCCTTTTCAGTTTTTAATTTTGTGCAGCTGAGCAGGATTGTAAAATGCAAATTAAACAAACTAGGAAGAAAGCTGTGCCCCTCACTTTTTTGTGCTCAAAAAAGCAAACTGATAAAGGAATAAACCCAAGAATCTTACTGAATCTACTTTGTCCCTTGGGATTACAGCCTACCAATTTTTGCATAGAGAGTAATAATATGACTACTGTTACATTCTCACTTTCAGATAAAATTACCAGCTATCCATTTATGGCTGAATCAAGATATTCAGCATGAATTCCTCATAAAAATAAAATTCTTATTGTTAGAGCTTCCATAAATCTTCCCACCTACTGTCCTAATAAGCATAATGCAGGGAAGATTGGATGGAAATGCAACCGACCCCATGTGGATGCATAGTGGGTTTCTCCAGGCTCTTTCAGCAATGGCTGAATGTCTGTAATTGCCCTGGCACTTCAGAGCCTCTATGTCCAAAGCTGAAGCTCTCAGGTTCAGCCCTTGAGAGTCAGCCACCTTTTGGTTTTCAGGTAATTTTCATATCATGATACAAACCTGCAAAAAACCCAGATAAATGGATCCCAGGACCTTCAGCTTTGTAATTTCCCCCACTGCCATGACATTGATTTGACAAGCCCTGAGGGTGGCTGTTGTTTGGCAGCTGGAAGCAGAACAGGACCAGCATAAGGTGGAGTATGTAAAGTTTATTCTGACAGCCTGGCTTCCTTGCAGATGTTGGACTTGCCTTCTGGTACCATGCAGTTTACTCCAGGGAGAAAGTGTGATTTGAGCTCTGTCTAGCACAATAATCTGCAAGGCAATGGAAAAACTCCAAAATTTCTCAGGATATATGTTCACCAAATTTGTCCTGCTTAGCAGTGCTTTAAAGGAAGGTCTTGACTAATAAAAAATTTAACCAGTAAATTTTTTTGATGAGACACTAGTTCTTTTTTTGTTCCCTAATGATAGTAAAAGATAACTCAATGATATGAATGGTTGAGGGAAGTTAGAAAAATGCAAGTTCCCAGTTTTCATGGGGATCTCAGCGTCACAGTAGCTCAGGTTGTTAATGATAGACTAGAATGGCCACTGACAGCCATTGGAGCTGCTAAAGTTCTTGTCATGAAGCCTTGTAGATTGAAGAAATCTCTCCCATAGAGTTCAGTGTGATATGTGGATAAAAAGGCATTTCTCATACCTGTTCAAAATTTATCAGTTCTGGATCAGCTCTTTAACCAGGGAAACATGATGATATCAGTAGCACTGGATTACTTTATGCTGGCAGAGGTTTTATTCCAGAATGCTGGATTTTTAGAAAAGCAGAGAGGAGTATTTGACTAACTGATGGAGCTATTCCCAGAGTTTAGCCCATGGTATTGTTCTCACAGTTCAGCCTGTGGCTAGTAATTAAGACCTTATAGCTATTTTTTCACTCTCCCTACTGCCCTGTGCTGTTTCTCTTGACCCTTCATAACTGTGTCTTGGCCTGCTTTATTCAAGTTATTTTTTCAGACCCTTGACTATCAAATTAGTCATTATTTGGCCAAGAGAAAACCAAATTCAACAGCTCAAATTATTTCTCATGATGAGTCAATGCTTAAGCCCCCATCCAATTTGTTACCTCTCTGCAAAGCCTTTCCATTTTGTTAACGCTTTTCCCTGAAATGGGAACACTCATGCTTCTCATGTCATTGAATGCACAATAGCCTGACTGAAGGATGGCACATGGCAGTGCTTGCAGGACTCTGCAGCTCTCTAGTGGACCCTGGGACAAGCCAGGAGGCAGCCCTGAAAGTGACACAGCACCACCACCCTGTCCTCCCCACACAGGACTTTGTGCAACCTACATTTGAAATAGAAATCTAGAAACCAGTGAGTTTCTTACAAATGGCTTGGAGAGCCAGGGTGGGTCTGGCATGAGTTATGCCCATGCAGATGTTGATGAAGGTGGGAGGACAGCATTGGGGTCAGCAGGCTGTTTGTGATGGCTCTGTGGGGCTGGGTATGGTGCTGCTGAAAATCCTGGCAGCGTGGGATCCTGCATGAGCTCCAGGACAGACTCCAGCCTGGTCTCTGCCTCTCTGATATCTCCATCCAGCACCTTTGGTGCCTGTGGGCAATTCAGCACATCTTGCATCTCAACATGATGAGTGGAGCATGCCTGAGTACCACAGGCTACAGATATTGTCTTCCAAGGATTGTCCGGGAAAAAAAATGATGGTTGTATATTTGGTCTGAAGTTTCCACTGGCAGATGTTTTGATAATACAATGATAGATGTTTTGTAAATTCTTTTCATAAATGCAGAAAATAAAATTTGAAGTAAACCCCCTTATCTTAAAAAAAAATTCTCTGTTTATTTTTTAGAGGCTGTGCCACTCTGAAGAGTTGGAACCTTGATATAAAAAACCAAATATTAAGACATATATTATCATGGCATAGATCTTTAGCATGGTATATATTCTTAGTATAGTGCTATGTAATTTTAAAGTGCTTAAATATATTTTTAAACATTTGATATTGACTAATTTAACACCATTTTTCTCCTGGTGTTAAGTCAGACTTGTGTCTCAGCAGTGTATTTCTGAAACTGAAGCTAAAATCCTCAGAGCTGTCATGCTAGTATCATCTGAAATGGCTACTGCTTCTTGCTGAGATGAACTCCCAGTTTTCTGGGGAGTGCCAGCCTTGGAGGGCCTTATTTTTTCTTTGGAAAGTGCCAAGGATCTGCTTTAAAAGCATCAGGGTCTCTTAAGCATTTCCCCCACCGGCTATCTACAAACTACAGCACTCCAAATCACTTTTTCAAAATGCTTCCCAGCACCTCTGTGAATGTGAAAAGCAAGCCCCAGAGAACTTCTTTTGAATGTTTTGGCATTAATGTTCTGTGAGACAGGGAGAAGAGATGAAGTGAAATGAGTCTCAAAATAGGACTGTCAAGTTCTTTTCTGGTAGAACTTACATTAATTTTTAATACTCCATCTGTGATCAGAAGAAAAGAAAGATCTTTAGTTCTCAGCACAGATCTTTTTTGAGCACACATTTTTCCTTGTAGCTGTTATATATTCAGTTCTATGATTCACGAACATATTTGTATTATTTTTCTTGCTTTATGGGAGTCAGGCAGAGTCACCTTTGGGCCTCATCTTGAACAAAAACAGCAAAATGCATCACCAGTAACCCCTCAGCAGTAATCCTGCTTTGCTACTTTACATGTGGGAGTAATAAGAGGCAGCCTTTGAGAGGATAACAAGGTCCTTATGGCAGCCCTATCTTTTTAATGATTAAATTTAAATAATATTGTGTGCTTATAGCAGGATCTGATGATCAGTGCATGCTATTTTGCACATGTTCTGCTGGATATAGAATCATATTTATTACTGTTGTCCCTTTGTGGTCTCGTTCTACCATCTGGTGCCAGGTTCCTTTCCAGTCTTTTGTATCATTGGTGCCTTTGATCATGGGTGAATTTTAACTAGATATCATTTTCTCCTGTCATCAAAAGAAACTTTCTGAGCAGCTTCATTTCTTACTGATTAACTCAAACAAGCACAGAGACCACATGAAGGGTAGGCTGAAAGAAAGGCATGTAGCCAGTTGAATCTTTTGGGGATGGTAGGGCCTTCTCCAGTTTTAATTGTGTTCTTCTGTGTTATGATAGGATCAGCTCAGTGAATCACCTGGATGTGGTATAAGCAACTAATTTTGTGGGTCAGTGACTTAGTTAATCTGTGACAAGTCAGAAGATAAAACCAGAATTTAATTATCACTGACAGTACTTGTATTGAATTTAAATAATTTAAATATTTTTCAAGAGCTGCATTTTTAACATGTATTATATTTAATAAGGAAGGAAAGATGTATCTGTGACTATAATACTAAGTGAGGGAAGTAAACCCGCCCATTCATTGCTCGCTTTTGTTTCCAACTTATGAGGAAAAACTGGGGAAAAGAAATTGGCAAGAAATGTCAAAATAAAAAAAAATTTTAAAAATTAAGAAAAATTTTGCAGGAAATTTAATTTTTTGAGTATGGTGAAGCTGGGTCACACTGAGGAAGTTTACTGGAGCATTATTCTTTCTCCCTTAGTGAATTGGTACAAATATGTACTTGATCAATAATGATGAAAAATAATTGGTAGAGGCTACAGGGAATTTTGAAGTATTTGAGACATGTAGGCAGTTGCAGTCCTTGATCCATTCTAGGTTAAAATTTTAGGGTACAGCATGTAGGAAAACAGAGAACTTGTTCTTGTGGTCTTTTCCTTATAGTCTCTCAATCAAATTTCCAGCACTCAATGTTTATTTGTGGCAGTTTCTAAACTGAAGTTTTTAATCCTGTGGGTCATAAGTTGAAAGCTGAGATAAAAGGTACTACTGAAAAAACTCTCAGAGAGAAAGTTAAAACCTCCCCAAGTGGAATGTAGATGGTGCCAGAAGGCACAGAGACACATCCCAAAACATCTGTTTAAGTGCAAAGCTCAGAATAGCCTGTGTACCTTTAGAGGAAATTAGCCATCTCTCTTATCCAGATGCATGTTAATTTGAATTAGAAATCTTTGTCTGGAGAACAAATCTGTTTTCCTTTTTTAACTTAGCATCTAGAAGCTGAAAGAGAAGCCCTTGTGAGCCCTTTTCAGTTCTCTGCTGTTAATGGAGCTCAATCTGTTCATAGGGAGATAAGATCTTGCAAGGACAGGTAGAATAGGGTTGGATTTTTGAAATATTGCTACTGCTTTGTAGGAAGTTGCTGATTTAATCCCTGTCTGTCCTGAGACTAGTTCCTCTTCTCTGCCCTGTTTTGCAGAAACTGAAAAAAGGAAGGGAAAAAAATTAAACAAAACCCACAGAATGCAATTGGTTACTTCTGTGCAATTAAAATATCTCCTGGATTAATTTAAACCACTGTAAAGTCCTAAAACCACAGCTGCTGACTTTGTGCTGGAGCAGATGTGATGTGCTGCCAAACACTTTCTGCCAGCTTCACTAGCACCTAGTAGGGGAGAGAATAACAAGCCATGAAGTAGCATTTTCATCTGGTCTCTGTCTGTTTGTCCTTCAGAAAAGTTATCTAGACAACACTGCTTCTGTTTAATGTTCAATCTCCTCTCAGCAGAGTCAAAATAAAAAAGAACCAGGTAATGAAACCCTGTCTAAATCTAAGATAGTCCTCTGCTAAATTTCTCTTACAATAGTAAGAATCATGAGAATGCAAGCAAGTTAAATGTACTGCATTTAATCCCACTTTGAGTACCTGCCAAGGACATAAACCATTTTTGGTATTTAGTCCAGTCTGAGGATTTCTGGATTGCTGCTGTACTGTGGACTGTGGGCTAACAGAAAGGTCAGATCAGGAAAACACGTCAGCAATAGCAGCTAGTGAAATTATCTCCCTTTATTGTACTGATTCAAATGCAAATGATGGAAGCCAGGTGATGTTACATCTGCTTAACAGTTTGGGATTCACTGGTTCATTTTTAAGATTCTTTTAGAACTGGGGTGAAAGTAGCATATTTAACCCTAAGCCAGAACTTGTTGTCAACTTCCTAAAATGAGAAGATTTACTAAACCCAGAAATTAAAATAGGGAGGTTAAGAAATCCCTCTATTCCCAACCATCCTTTTCCTAGGTGCTTTTAATAGCTTTAGCTTTGGTCATGAAGCTGTGCAACAAAAATATGAGAAGGGCAAATGATATACGCAAACTGCTTATAATGGGCTGAAAAAAACAGACAAGTTAGAGATGCTGGATATCTGGAAATATTGCATAAGTGCTAAGAGCAGTATCTGAGCTACTGTTCCCTTCAGGAAGGTGCAGGTCTACAGGGGAACCCATTGGTGACAAACATGCCAAACCTTCACAGAAAGACAGACTGTAAAGCCTGGGATCAAATCCCTTGGAAAGGAGGAAAAGAACAAGCAATCTAACTAAAAGTGAAATAACCAACCCTTCCAGACCTTCTGTTTTCTGTACCTTAGGGCATGAAAGCACAAAAAAATTTATAGATGGTGGTGACAAACTGATAAATTTACCTTTGTTTTTAATTACCTGAATGTCATTCTTAGGCCTCCATCTATCCTTCTTATGCTGTAATTTTTTTATCCTGGTATCAAATATACACCCTGATTGAATGTAAATAGTCTGTGAAAGCTGAGGAACAAAGAAGCTTGGAGCTTGCCAGCTACTGACAGCTTTATTTAGTTGATACAGTGGAGGCTGTGAAGGATGTGATGTTTGTGGTGTCATCCAGGCAATGAGGAGATGTGCAAGTTCAGATAGAAATGAGGGTGAGCCCCACGGTGGCCAGGGCACACACATGATTCCAGACAAGCTGGTTTGCCACCAGCACTCACATAAGTGCACAGAGCCCAGTCCTGCTGTCATTCTATGGCTGCTCAGTTTGGAGGCTCACTGGTGAAAGCACACATGCTCCCACTCTGGGTTCACAGGTATGCTCACACTCACAGACTCCTCAAACACCAGCACAAGCTCTCAGGTCATGTCTACACCCTGGGCCCTTCACCCAGCCACTGAACCACACCTCCAGTCTTTTCAGGTAAATCCTCTCCTACTTTCCTGCTAATCCAGACTGAAGTTGCTAGCAACCTACACCTGCACACACACAGACACAGGATTGTGTTCACTTGGGAAATATAAACCCTCCTGGTCTTTCCAGAGGCTGACACCCAGACCTTGCAGCTTACACCTCAGTCTCTCAGTTTGCTGGCATTTTGACCATTCAGCTTGTACACGTAGGTGAGAGAGGGAGATTGCATAGTGGGAGAAAAGTTAAGAACTGAACATGAAAATAGACTGGATTTCAGTGATTAGGCACAGGACTCAGAGAAGCATACAGGCTGAAAGCCTACCTGCATACAGCCATGCCTTTTAATCTCTTCCTCTGATTTTCCTGCTCTTGGCCTCCCTGATCCACACTGGTCCTTCCCTTTACTCCTTCCCATCATAAATTCTACATGGTCTGAATTCACTTCTAATTCCAATAATAATGACATTGACCACATTTTAAAACACATGGCCCCAAAGTATGTGGCATCTACATTGTCAGTGGTGACTGAAGTGCAGTGGAGGTGAGAAATCACTCACAAGGACATAGTGCCTAGGCTGGAGGGTAGGAAACAGAAAATACAGGCAGAAAAACATGCCAACAAAAAAGAAGTGAATACCTGACAGGAGTATAGATAGTACAGGATCAGCTCTGCAGCAGAGTTCACCACCACAAGCATTGGGATGTATGTGACAGAATCTCCCCTCACACTCTCAAGGGCTGCAGAAAACTGCAGTACAGACATGAACATTTCCAAGGGCCGAGAGTCGGCTTCCGCTTGTAGGTATAACTTCTTCTGCCTTTTGTTGTAAAAAATTGAGCCACATCACTTTGTTTAGTTCCGAGCAGTTTCTTTTATCCCTTTAACACAAAATGCACAGGCTGGGCACATAGCAAGCCTCAGGCTGGGACACAGCCTCAGCAGTACCTGAGCACATCAGGTACAAGTGTGGCAGATTGGTGGAGCAGTCAGCTGGGGAGCTAGGCAGGAGGAGAAGTATTCCTTCCCTTGGAGGCCACACTTCCAGTGCTTTGTTGTTACTTTTTGCTTCTTCAGGGTCCATCCATACTGCTGTGTGATCAGGACAAAAAACAAGGCAGGTAAATAGTATTCTTGTCCTCGGAAGTTTGTTCTTTGAACCCTGATAGGCTTTGGTACTGTTTAGTCAGTTTAGACAGGGCAGACTCTGTAGTCTCCAGAACTAGAAGGAAATCCTGGAGATAAAAAGCTAACCTGCCTTGCAGAGCCTGGAAGCAGAGGACATACTCGACTGCTGAGCTTCTCAATGCATCCCTTTCAAATGAGATGAGACATCAATTACTTTTTGAGACACACACAGCATTCTCCTGCCCTGTCAGCCTCTTTAGTGGTTTCCCTATGGGGGGTTCATTTGATTACATTATCATACAGCACCATAACTCCCTACTGATCTCCAATACTGAGCAGCAGGAGCCAGCATGCTCTGCCTGCAAAGACGGATTCTCGGCTCTCCTGTGTAAGCAGGTATCTGTTCTCAAAGGAGCATGCACTGCCTGAAAAAGATAGGATGCTTTGGTCTGTTTTGGTCTCGATTTTGAGGCAAAACTCCCTTTTTCTGTGATATGGGATGTTTTCTGCTGTGTAGGTAAGAAATGAGAAATTTGCATCTTAATTAAGGTACGCTTCTCTACCATACCTGTGGCACAGAAATAAAAAACATACAATACATATTTCTCTAAAATATACTGAAAAAAACCCCACCAAAACCAACCAAACAAGAAAATTAAAAGATCAATTTATTACCACCTTAATGTAGATTTACTGTCCAGTTTAAATCTGTCCTGGAGTCTTATCTACACATTTGTGAAATTATTACTTTTTAAGAATAGACAGAAAATACTGGAATCCTTCCAGACAACTCAATCTTATCTTGAGTAAAATGCCCAGGAGGAGCATGCAGAGGGGGATCCTGGTGTTTGTTCTGTGTGTTCCCATTCTCTGTGTGCTGGAGGGATGCAGCTCAGAGTCCTTTCACTGTCATGTTATGTTCCAAACTTGAAGTTAAGTATGTGATGAAATACCACAGTTTGAGGAAAGTTGCTTTCAGTTGTTTGCTTTTCTCTGTCTCTTCCCTCTGCTCTTTCCAGACAGCTCTCTTGGCTTCAGGGAGACACGCATTCATGAATGTCCCTCGTCCCTTAGGAAAAGTGCTGCATGAAGACCAAAGCGACCCGGGGAGGGCACAACCCTGCGGGATCTCCCCTTGCTCAAAGTGTTTATGGAATTGTAAACCAGGCTGCAGGAGGGAGACGGTCTGGAGGCAGAGGGGAGGGGGAGCTCATTCCTCCTCCCTCTCTGTCTCAAAGCCTTTTGCTTTCCAAGCTCAAATGCAGCTGAAATCTGACGCCTGGACTGCACACACTGTGAGACGTGGGCATGCCCTTGCAGTGCACTGATTTCCTCTGCAGCTCGGAGAGCCAGAGCCGCGCTGAGGCTCAGCAGAGGAGCCACTCCATCAGGCAGTGAGTGCCACATCACTGTGCTGCCTGTGCAAGGGGCTCCAGCATGGTCCTGAGGCTCCTGCTCCTCCTCGGTGGGCTGCTTAGGGCCACCAAGCCAGCACCCCGCTGTGAAACCGGCCAGGAGACCCTAGGTAAGGCTAACCACCCCAAAAGTCCTCCTTCTTCTCTTCTTACTTCTCCTGGAGATAAGCAAAGTGTTCCAGCTCCAAGGGGAGGGAGAGAGGAGCTGTCACTCTCCCCTGGAGATGATGGGGATCAACTCTTTGGAAATCTGCATACTGCTGGTGGTGACACTGGGGCTGTGCATGGGAAGCATGGATGGGAAGGTGCGAGGTGTGTGGCTGTGCAACAGAAAAACAAGGCTGTACTGTAAGGGAACAGAAAGATTCCTCATCACTGTCTTTATGGCTGACACAGAGGTGTCTTTCTGTCAATCTGTGAAGCTCCCAGTTGTAAGGACCCCCCCTCACTCTTATGGGGAATGTAGAAGGTTCACCTCATCTCTGGCCTTGCCTTCCAGGAATGTGGTAGTCAGATTGCAAGAAGGTGACCTTTTGACCTTCTGTATGCTTTTCTGCTTAAGAAAAAAAAAGGTTTTCCTTACATTTAGCTTTAGGTCATTTGTTTCAAGTCCAAAGTATGAGATTTATTACGATCTGACAGCTGTAGGGTGTGTTTTAGCTTGCTATAAGCAATATGGAATTTGTTTGAGTTGATAGGCTGGAAAAGCAGATTTACCCTTCAGAATAAAGGTTAAACAGGAACATGCTGCTAAATTAATTGAAAATTTTGATTCAGTAACAACTTGGCTAATAAAATATATTAACAGTGCCTTTTAAAAATACCTTTTTTTTTTTTTTATAAAGTGTGCTTAATTATGTGGGGACATGAATTTCAGTGTAGTGACAAGGTCTATTCCAGGAAAACTATTTTCAGAGACTCTAAACTTAAAATGAGTCAGAAAAATATTTATTTTATGGGATTACAGGAAGAGATAAGTTAACCTGAAACTGACCTTAATGCTACCCAAGGAAATTCAACTATATTTCAGTGCTTAAATATAAGACATAGAGTGTCACTGGCTTGAACTGCTACACAGTACAGTCCATGTGCCATGTACTGCATATAATTTGAGAGTGCTGTTCCCATGAACATCAAAGTGAGGTCTACCACAGCCTAAAGGGATTTTATTTTTGGATAAAGCTGCACAAAGAGAAGAGTTGTAGACTATTTACAGCCAATTACAGGAAGAGACTGTGTGGTTTGCAGCATGACCTTTCTCTGTAAGGTACGATCCTGCTCCAGTTCCAGCTCATCAGAGTCTTGCCATGGGATATTAATCCAAGCAACCACAAATGTATGGATCATTGAGGGGTGACTCTGAGAGTGTTCTGTGTGTGTTGGCAGCTGTGGTGCCTTTAGGGCAGGGCTTGCAGAAAGGCAGCTGAACATGCTGCTGGAGGGATGGCTAGAGGTAGGGAAAGGGAGCTGTCAATGGCACCACACTGTGTGCCACGTAGGGGACACACTGCACACTGGAGGGCTGCTGGATCAGAAAATGAAGAGGCAGCTTGGCCATTGAGAGAGACCTGACAGGTTTCTCCAGGGTCTTTCTTTTCCAAAGGGGGGATAAGATCATGTCAGGCCACACAAAAAGAAAGGGGCCTGCAGTGATGCACATATTCACAAATGGACCTTGCAGGGGTCTCCTCTCAGTGTTCAGGGCATAGGCTGCATCTTCAGCTGTAGCAGTGGGATTTTCTCCCCTGTTTTGGGATCCGTTGTGTAGGTCTTGCTGTATCCCAGCGGCCAGACCTGTAGTGCCCTGTAAGAGGAGATCAGCCTGGAGCTGCTCTTGCAGGAAAGAACAGCAGGAGCCAGTACAACTGTCTGACTCCCAGCAAGGCTGGAGCTGCTTTCTGCAGGCTTCCTGGTGGTATTTGTTCTGCAGTGACTCATTTTGTCTTTTTTTTTTTTTTTAATAAGAAGCCAAAATGAAGCATGATTTACAATACCAAGATCCTTTGAAAATGCTTTGTGCTTTTCTGTTAAGAAAAATAAGGAAATGATTACTGTCATGCAGCTCCAGAATATGACACAGGCATACACTGTGTGGTGAGCTTTTTGGGCAGCAGTTGGGAGCTGTGGCACTGAGAGAGGGCAGATGCCTTTTCCCTGGCTGTGTCCTGCATCCCTGGGCAGTCAGTAAGCTCTGTCTCTCAGATAAGATGCTACGAGGTCCCATTGTCAGACCCTTATGAGTTTAACTAGCCTCTTAGCCTATAGTTTGGGTGAGAAAAGTACAGTTTAGCATGTTTCCTCTGAGCAATGGCCAAATTTTTTCAGAGGGAGCTAATAAAACAGGCTCCTCTTTATCCAAGTTGCGCATCTCTCCTACTGACTGATGTAGTCCAGTGGTAATTAGTTAAATGAAGTGCTTTATAAATATTGGCAACAAAACTAAAAACCCACAGAGGCAGACTGAAGCGATATATCTTTAATAGGCGACTTTCCTTGCAGCTGGGGACAGCTCTGCAATTGTGATGCCACCGGGGTCAGGTCAAGGCTGCATAATAGAATCATAGAATGGTTTGGGTCCGACGGGACCTTAAATGTCATCTCCTTCCAGCCCCCCTGCCTTGAACAGAGACACCTCCAACGAGGTCAGCCTGCTCCAGCCCCGCTGCCTTGAACACTTCCAGCATGGGGCAAACCTTTAAATAAAACCCCCTTAATACTGAAGTTAAAAGCAACAAAGCCTTTCCTTTCCTGTCCCTTGTACTCAGGGGGCGCTTTCCGGGGCATTCCGGGCCGGGGGTGTTGCCGTGGGGGTGCGCACCCCCGGCCCTCACGGGCCCGCCCGGCCGCGCCGCCGCCTGTGGTGCCCCCGTGCGGCTCCTCGGCTCGGCCGCACGGCTCGGCGGGCCCCGGCCCGACCCGCCTCAGCCCCAGCGGGGCTGCCCGAGCCTCCTGCCGCCCGCCCGAGCCCTGCCCCAGCGCTTGAGGGGCGGTTCGGGCAGGGGAACAGGCTGGCATGTGGAACCGTGGAATTGCTGCGGCTGGAAACGACCGCTGTGATCCTCGAGTTCAGCCATGAACCCAGCACCGCCGGGTTCAGCGCCAAACCTGATCCCTCGGCGGCACATCTACACATCTTCTAAATCCTTCCAGGGATGCTGACTCACCCCTGGGCTGCCTGTTACAAAGATTGACAACCTTAATGTGAGGAAATCTTTCCTAATATCCAACCTAAAGCTCCCCTAGAACAGCCTGAGGCTGTTTCCTCTCATCCTTTTCCTTGTTACCTGGGAGAAGAGACTGACCCCCACCTCACTACAGGCGGTTGTAGAGAAGGAGAAGGTGCCTGAAGCCTCCTACTCTCCAGGCAGGAGTCCAGAGGAGTGGAGCTGTTTAACCTGAAGCTGTGGAGGTAGAAGAGCAGCCACAGTGCTGGTTGGCACAACTTGTGGGTCTCCTCCTCTTCCAAGCACCTTGATGTTTCCATCATTTTGGCTTTCTCCTGAGACAGACATTGTCCCATCCTGGGGATCTCTGACCTTAGCAGCTGGAGATGAGAGATGAGGAGGTACAAGGAAGAGAGATGAGGAATGAGAAACCACCAGGACAGGAAGCAGGGGACAATTACAGTATATATTCTGGAGCCCAGAACAGATTTTGCGACACTGGCTCCTCTCTGAGCTATGACATTGAGTAACACTGATTGTCAGACTGACAGAAAAAGCATGTTCACATAGAGGTATTATACCTTTCCCCTCTTTTTTGCAGCTCTGGACTCGACAATGGGCCACAGTTTTTGTTAAGTAAAAGGCAAAAAAAGGGAAAAGTTATTTCTTCTTGAAAGTTATGACCTTCACACTGGCCCGGTCCATGGGACTTGAGGAAGGTTCACCTGCTATGGTGTTTCTTATGCTGGTTTCCTAGTGAAACCTGTGCACAAACAGAAGCAGAACCCCTCCAGCTGCTGCTGCTCCTGTGCTCCTGTGACTGCACTGAGTGACCTGGCAGTGGGCTGGGGTCTTCTCCCTGCCCCAGTGTGGAGGTCCCTCATCCTGCTGTGGCTGGCACTGGCAGGTGCTGACATGGAGCGTGGCCACAGGACTGTTGCCATGTGTGGGAAAGCCCAGGCTGCAGGAATCTCACTGGCTGGACCTGAGATGGATGTGTCCAAGTTGTGTCAAAATAAAAAAATGCACAACTAGCATCTACATCATGCTCACTCACAAGATGAGAAATTCCTGCTCTTTGTGAAGCCAGTTGTCATCACTGAATCATGTGAGCTCTGCTGAATTCCTGCCAGTGGCTCTAGGATTTCTCCACAATTGTTATTTTAGCAACACTGGCCTTCAGCTCCTTTTAACATGGGAAATGGGATCAGAAACAGACACTTATGAGGGGAAAGTTTATATTGAAAATAAAATACACAGGTGTCTCCTTATACTGCTGAAATTATTTATACATGATTTTAATCTGAAGGCAAAGTTTTCTTCAGAATACTTGTACAGACATCTTTAAAATGTGGGGGTGTGCATACATAGTCAAAACTTGAACAAAATCCCACTGCTCTTAGTCACAGCTAGGCTTTTAGCAAGACTTAATAACACTAATGGTTGATCCCCTATAACATTTCTAGACAGTACCTCTCCCTTCACACAGTCACAGTGTTTGAGGATGCTGGCTGGCTGACAGCTGCCATGGTCCCCTTTGGGCTGCTGATGCCGTGTGAGAGCCAACCCCTTCTGAAACCTGGGCCAAATGCTGGATAAATGTCATGTATGATTGCCTGATGCAGGGCTGAGCATGGAGGTCCATGCAGAAGTCATCTCTCATGTTGTAAGTGTGATGTTTGAGGCTGGTGAGCCATCTCCTGGTCTCTTTGCTTGGCTTTTATGACCCAGGGTTTTTATAACTGCTGAATCTTGTTTGGACATTGTCCCAGTGGATGCAGCTATCACAGATCAGTGGAGTTTAGGACTTGGGGTTACTTTGTCCACTTCAGAAATAAAGCTGAAATTTTCATCCCTTCATTTATACTCTTGTAACTCCAATGATATAATTGACACCCAATTTTTAGGGTTTTAATGGGATACATTTATCTGGGAGACAGTATGAGATTAAGACCTAGATTTAAGTCAGGGTTGTTAAATTAACTGTCAATCTTTTAAAACATAAAAGTACCACATTTGGTTAAAAGTCTACTTACAGAAGAATCAGGTGTGATGTTAATTATAATAGTCCTCATACTTCTAAACTAAAGAAAAGACAGAGTTGATCTAAGTGGATGGATACACTGTTTAAAGAGGATGGGATGATATTTTGGCACATGTTTTGGAAAAATTGTGGCAGAAAAGATAAAGCCCTCAATTTTTCAGACATGATCCTCTGTCCCATGGCATTCAATAGAGTTGGGCTTGCTTAAAGGAAATCTTCTAACTGTAGTAGGCTGTTGGCCAAAGCACTTGGAGAGTACTGCATCCTTAAACCATGGGAACTGAGCTGTAAAGAGTGCCTGGTCACAAAGTAAAGCTGTGGGGGCATCACAGACCCAGATTACCTGACTGATAGGTGTTTTCATCCTTTGCCAGGCAACCTGGCAAAAAAAAAAAATTGATCCTTTAGATGATAGTTGTAGAGATTTTCTGACCTATTCCACCTTCTTACCCCAGCTGTTTTCTAACGCCATCATCCCCCAGATTTGAGCTTTTTTCTTCTTCTTCCTTCACTGATCAGATCCTGAGAGGTGATCTCCATATGCCTCCAGATCATCCTGGTGCACAGCCCTGTCACAAGTGAAGTTCACTAAGCCTTCAGCCAATTTGGCAACTGCTGGCCCACTTTTTTTTAATTATCTTTGTTGCATTTTGTTCTCTCAATGGTTAATTTTTCCCTTGCAACTTGGAAAAGATCTCAACTGAGGCAAAAAAGAGGCATTTAGTAGGTTTTGTTTAGGGAAGTATGTTTATATTCAGCGTTTTCAACTCCTGAAAGACTCCTTGGAGCAGTGCTCACCTGCCAGAGATACAGCTGGGGTGACACCAGAGTTGCCAGAGGCACCAAGGCAGTGGTTGGACAGACAGACAGACAGACAGACAGAAATACTCTTCATCAGTTCTTTTAGGCACCACCTACAACTGCAGACATGTTTAAGTTGCATCTGAACAGCTATAAACAAGGGAGGATTACTGGTGCCCACTAAGGCTGTCTTTGTGCCCTTGCTGTGTGACAGGTCTTGGTGTGCATCTGCACAGATTTTGACCTGTGGTCTGCAGGTTGTGACTTTACATCACCCATGGAAAAGCTGCAGCACCTTCTGACTGGCTCCAGAGCACTCCTGAGAGAGAAACAATCCTGAAAGAGCTGATTGCAGTGTCATTGCTGTAGGCACACCTTCAGTAATTCAATAAAAATGGATGTTTAACCGAATGCCAGGCAGCAGGTGGGTTAGAAAAAAGGGTGATAGGAAATGAACACTCACTTGGATCTTCCTGCTGTGATCTTGCTCTGCAAAATAAAGGCAGAGGAGGCATTAATCTCTTTCAGGTGCTTTCAGGCTTCCTCAAGTGAGGAGCAGGGTTAAAGGGGGGCTGCACAGAGCTCTTGGGCACTGCTTCTGCCTGCTTCAAACACATCCCTCCCCCAGGCAGTTACTGCTGTTGCTGGAGGGTTAATAACATCTATTCAGTCTTCTTCTCACAAAGCATTTGATGTATCCAGAAAATGGAGTTAACCACGTGGCTGCTTATTGCAAGCACTCCTCTCTCCTCCAGTTTTCCTGGAATTTCTTCTCTGTGGCTGGGAACCTTCTCCACTTCTGCCTCTGCATGTGTGCCTTGGGTGTGTGGCTGCCTTCTTTTTTAGCCTTTTGGCTCAACCATTCTCCCCCTGCCTGAGCTACTCAGCTCTCTCATTACTCTGCCACTAGTCCCCTTTACATCTCCACTCCTCCTACACTCTCCTCCTGATGATTCTGATCCATTTAGGTGTTATATAATGGATCTTATCCTGCCCTTGTCCTTTTGCTGTAGCTAAGAGCTACTCCAGAAGGTTATGTTTTGCCACTTGAAGGTGCTTTTCCAGTTTTTGTGTCTTGCTACTGATACTAAGTGTTGTCTCTTTAGTGACAAAGGCAGAATATCACTGAAAGACTGACTTGATGAAACATGAGAAACATTCCAGGAGAGTAATAGAATGTGATAAGGAACTGAAATGCTTTTTTTGGAAAAGTTGGGGCTTTCACTATAAACAGGCTAAAATGAATACATATGTTCTTCTAGTTTAAAAAAGTTTTGTAAGAAGCCCAGAAAGCTGGGAGGGAGTATGCTGGTCTTTACAATATAAATTACCTCATTTATTTTGATCTGTACTGACCAGCACATCCCCTACCCCTCTGCCTCACTGAATGGCTTAGATATTGCAGATTTAAAACTTGCCCCTGGGCTTATTCCAGATCATCAATCTCACCAGTGTCCTGTTGGCTTTGCTCTTGAAAAGGCAACTGGCCAGCCCATGGTACTAGAAGTAGCTGTTGAGCTCTGTTGTCTGGGTTAGGGTTAATCACAGCAGCTTGCTTCCTTTGGTGCTGAATCATCAAGGGGAAAAAATGTAAGCTTGGCAGTAAAATATGTATGTGCTGCATTGTAGATTTTCAAGCTTGCCTTTGCAAATTAAAACCAGAAGCGTATTTTATAGAGAGAGCTCAGAAAGCTTGAAATGGCTTTTCTCCTCTTCAATAAGTTATTTTATCCATAATCTTAAATAGAAGCTGTGCTACTGAAAGGACTTTTGTAGCTCTGGTGGAATAGTTAGAGTACAAAAATAAATATAAAAAAATTGAAAAGGCTATTCTGGGTCAGGAAGAAAAAGGTCCCTCTGTACCAACCTGTCGGTGGATGGGACTTTGAGAGGAGGTGACACTGTCTTCCTTTGAACCCAGGGAAGCCTTTACACAAAAATATTGAAAAATTTTAGGTTCTTTCAAGCACAGAAGAAGCAGCAATTGAAGCCTGCCAAGCGAATTGGGAGACCTGAGAAACTCTTTGTATATCAGCCCCTGTCATTTCTCTTAAGAAAATGAGGAAGGGAGTGGCTGAACTCTTCTGGCATTGCCAGGGCTTAGAGAAAATGAGCTGTCATGGGCAGGGATGGGGATTTTCTGGTGATTTCTATGTGCAGAGACCCAGGCCAGTGGTACAAGGTTGCAGGAACAGACCATACAGCTGCAGCCTGGGAGCTGGCCTTGGAGAGCTTCCTGCTGCTGGCTCTTCAGGCAGGCAGGCTCTGGCCCAGCTACGTGTATCCACACTTATTTATGTAAGCACACATCCTGCAGAATTATCCTTGGCCCCTGCAGAGCTGCACCCTCCAAAACATATGTAAGCATTGGTGTTAGGAAACGTTGGGAAAGTCAAAACACCACATCAGCACACATACATTTAAGGCTGGCTATAAAGCAAGGTTTGGTATAAACCAGACCTTTTCTCTCTTGATTTTATGTGTACTGACTCCTGACGACCTGAAATCTCAAGCTGTTTCAGTCCTGGGTGTTTACAAGACGGAGCTGTGGCTGATACATGGGTCATACAGCAGCTTGCATGCTGGGGAGAGGTGGCCAGAAGAAGTTGCATAGATATCTCTAGTAAGGAGAGACAGAGAGAAAATGTCACAGTATGCTGCAAAAATGTAATGCTTAACTCTAATTTTAGCTTAGCTATAGATTTAGGTTTAGATCCAGGTTTAGGACCCAGCAGCAAGGAGCTGCTTTTGCTAATCAGTGAGTGAGTCTTAGTAGCTTTGAGTTTGTAAGGGGCATCCTGGATCACAGGTAGTGGAAAAGCTTTACCTACTAAGCAGGGGTGTTGCAGAATTACCTCTGCTTATTACATACTGGGATGAATCATTTAAGTTAAAAATGGAAAAGATTTATATGGATTTGGTTCCTCATCTAAAAAATAGATTTATCCTCTTCAGTCAGCATCTTTGTTAATGATCACGGGCCATATTGCTTAATAGATTTCCTTTCCCTGTATAGATATGGTAAAAATATCAGTGTGGATGACATGTAGCACAGTCTGAAACCAGAGCTGTCTTTCTCTCTCCTATGCTAACATCTCCTCCTGCTCACAAAAGGAGCCAGTCCTCAGGTGAACCCTGGGACAGCGAATCAGTGGAATTTCACATCTCTTCCATCAGCTATCCATTGCTTTTTGATGCCTCTCCTTCTGGCCAGCTGGGCAGAAAGAGGCATCTGCTAAAGGCAGCAAGTCTGCTGCTGCTCAGGGAGCTGGAGCAGGGAGAGAGCAAGTCCAGACCCTGCCTGCTGCATTTTCCCTTTGGTTTCCTCTGCTTGCTCCAGTGGGAAGGGAGAGGCAGCACCATGTCCAGACCCTGCCTGCTGCATTTTCCCTTTGGTTTCCTCTGCTTGCTCCAGTGTGTTGCCAGAATACCTTTTTGCTCCAGCTGAATAAGCAGAATTCTGAGATGCCACTGAGAACAGGCCTGTGCCACACCCCAAAGTGACTGATGGCTAATAGCACTCCTGCACAGCAAAAGTGTTTGGGGAGACTGTGTGTGCCTCAGTTTCATTATTTGATCATTGCATGCCAGAGAAAGAAACTAAAAGGACATTTGTAGCTTGGTCCTGGAACTAGCAGAGGGGGAAATGCCTCTTACCTTTGAGGAAATATGAGCAGTTGTGGAAAGACCATTCACACTCCCCAAATACCCCACAAAGAGCTGTGCCCAGCACATACAACCCTCTAGTCTAAAATAATAGCTACAATACACTAATTTTCTGCTCAGAAGAGGGAAAAATAGGTGTCAACCAATTCATCCACCCCTCAAGATAACAAAGGGGATTCATTGCTAATGACCCTGGTGATAAACAAAGATAGTGTCACTCTCTCCTTGGGACGTGGCTAAACTCAAGTCAGTCCTCTCCACATTACATTTTCCCCTCTGTAAGGAACATTTGGCTGACTCCAGACTTATGTCCAAGGTCTCTCAAATGTGAGTGTGATGATGTTAGTATATAAGACTATCCAGATTCAAGGGGCAGTAACATCCAATTTTATCAGCAGGATTAATTGCTGGAGCTCTTACTAACAAGAGCTCATTTCTTTCTCTCTCCCAGCTGGCATTGTACAAAATGCTATTTCTTGATTATCCCCAGATGTAGCACTGCATGCAGTATCTGGCTGAGATGAAGCTTTTTTAGAAATGCCTTGACCTTAATAACTCACTCACAGAGGGGATTGTGCCTAGCTGGGGGGAACAATGAAATCTTATAATGCATACATCAGTGTTGATGAACCAGGTATTATTTAATGCAATTATCGTAATGTACTGGGCTGGGAAAGGAATTTGTATGGATATAATTTTTTCTAGTTTGCTGCTTAACACAACTTGTTGGTGTTGGGGATGGACTACTTCTGCTAGTTCTGATGCCTCATTTATTTTATGAGGTAATGTGCCTCAATTACAATCCATAATATAGAACTAGACTGATTTCCAATTAAATGTCTCCCTCCAAGATAAAATCCCAGGGTTAATTTGGTTCTCATTACAATGACTTTATTTTGGCTAAAGAATGATCAACTCATTAGCAACACATATGCAGATCATTATGTTTAAACAAATATGCCAGGAGTAGAAGTTTAAACTCTTTAGCAGGAAAAAAGGATAATATAATGAATTTGGTCTTGTGAGGATAAATGCTCAATTTACCGAGCAAGAAGCTGGGATGCCTGTTCCCCCAGTGAGAGCAAGAAGAAATAGCAATAGAAGAGATCCCCAGTACATCATGAGAAAGGTGAACCTGGTGGTGTTCAGGCTTGCACAGAGTGATTTAGCTCCTGTGAGGCACTGAAACCAACTCCAATACCTTGGCAGAAATATGTTTCTATAGTTCCCAATATTGGAGAAGGACAGTATAGAATTACTGGCTACAGGAGCAAAAGAGGCAATTCCTGGGTCATCAAACCATGCTCCAAAATCAAGAGAGCATAATTTATTTGACCTAGTAAACGGAAAGCAGAGATCTGTTGTCTCTTTGCAAACACAGTGTGAAGGAATGCACCAGGGAATGCAGAGAGCTACTTAAGCTAAAGGACAATGCTGGCACAACAACAATGGATATAAACTGGCCACAAATACTTTTACACAGGAAATTAAAAGGCAATTTCTAGCCATTAGAAGAGTGATCTTTTGGAAAAGCTTTCCTGTGAGAGTAGTTGGGGAGGGAAATAATTAGCTTTAAGATATTATTAAAAGTGTGATAAAACCCAACTGCTGCAGATAAAATGAAGTAGAATGAGGAAGGAATAAAGTCCCCTCATATCTACCAAAGGCTGAATTGCTTTAGAGGAAAGGTATCCACAGCATTATATGGGACAAAATGATCTTTTAGAGAAGATTGATAAAACATCTTGATATGTACAGAAGGACTCATATGGAATTGCAGACTAAGCAGATTAAAAAACACCTAGGTTTTGATTAGTGAAATTTCCTAGGCACCTAAATGTGTGTGGATGAGGGGCAATGGGGTTTCTCAACTCAGCCTGTTCTGTGATTCTGTGATATGTGCCTGCTGGGAATATGTGCTTGTAACTGGAATGGCTGGTATGGCTCAGTCTGAACTGCAGCAGATACCAGATCAGACAATTCCTATCACAAAGGAGGAACCATGTATACCTACCTTGTAATGATTTTTCTTTTCCTCTTTATTACAGGCCAATGCCAAACTATACAGAAAGGTATGAAGTGTCTTTCCTTGCTGTTCTTGGAGAACCTCAAAACCATAAGTATTCCTTCATTGTTTCCTGACAAGCATACTCATTTGGGTGCTACAGTGGGCTCTCTCACAAGAGAAATGTGCTCTTTCACGCAGTGCAGTATTTTGCTGCTGTGACAACAGTGTTTGTTACCAGGCAGAATCATTACTGAGAGAAGGACACTCAAATGTAGACCCATTACTTTAACAGCCAGTAATTTTATGAAGAGATGTCTTTCTATTACTCTTTTCCACTTTTAAGTGGGTTGAGGGTGTTGCCAACACTTATCTTTCCTAAGACTTCATAACCTGATTTATTAAAATGTATTGGGTTTATGAGAATATACATGTAATCATATTCTGGGTCTGCTCACCTGTGAGTTAAGCACCAGAATGACTTTTCATCTCTGGGCAATTTCAATCAAACTTTGTGGAGGGTCTGTAGTTTCAGAGATATTAAACTCTACAAATTTTGTGGGGTCAAACAGAGAAAAGAGGTAACTTAGCACTACGTTCCCCACTAAAGAAGAAAACCTATAGGATCTCACACCTACTCAGAGAATCCATATAACAATTCAAGGACAGGGGAGAGAGTGATATTACAAATACACTTTTTTCAGGAATCTGAGTTTTTCTCACCAGCAAATTCCCACCTTTCTCTTAGTAATTTTCTGGTCAAATTTCTAAACTCAAATTATATTTCCAGAAACAAACATGCTTCTCATCATCTTTCTAGAAGTGGTTTTAAACATGCAATTCAGTTGGCAAACTATTCCCAGCCTACCTGACAGCTAAAGAAATAAGATCATTTGGCATGGTATTTGTTGTGTTCTCTTTGTCTATTCAGAATATCAGTGAAGAAAGTTGTTTTTCCTATGTTCACCTCCTTTTCGTAGCAAAATGCGTGGATATTGCCCTGAGTTCTTGTACCGATGTTGCCTACACTCAAATGGTGTACCCCAACTTTCTGGATCAGAAGTCTCGAGAAGTGATTGAGTACAGCTCTGAGTACCTGCTCATCAGCGTGCTGCACAACTTGCTCCAGGGGGAATGCAACCCCGACCTGAGGCTCCTGGGCTGCTCAGTGCTGGCCCCGCAGTGTGAGAAGGACAAAGTCATAAAGCCCTGCAGGCACGTCTGTGAAAACCTCAAAAAGAATTGCCTCCCTGCCTTTGATGCAATAGACATGGCCTGGCCCTACTTCTTAGACTGTGACCGCTTCTTCGCTGGGGAGGAAGAGGGGTGCTTCGACCCGCTGGCAAAGCTGAGAGGTGAGGGAGGGAGGGAGGGAGGGAGGGAGTAGGGAAGGAAGGAAGGAAGGAAGGAAGGAAGGAAGGAAGGAAGGAAGGAAGGAAGGAAGGAAGGAAGGAAGCTCTGCTAGCATGCCTTGTCTGCATGGGGAGTGTCTCATCTCACTCAGCTAGACTTATCCATGGCACAAAACCTCTTCACTTGTCATCTCAGCCTGTTTTCTCTGTAGAGACCTGTAATGTGTCATTAATTTTGTTCAACCTATTTTAAAGACTTAATTAAACTGTGCTCAAGAAGTATCCATTTCTTCCCCTCTTTTAAAAAGAGCATCAAGACAGGCAGCTCAGAGCAAGATATGTGGATGCATTTAGATAATTCCTGTTCTGTGTGATAGCTGTCTATATATTTGAAATATTTCATTTAAAAACTGAAACTTTAGTGCATTTATAAATCTGTGACTGCCTGTCAAACTTAACAGCTCATTAAAATATTCTCATTAATGATTGTCACAGATTTTTGTTTGGATAAAGATACAGATAGCTGAAGACAGATGAATGTCATAAAAAAAAAGATTCACCAAATTTAAAGGGAAAAATCTGCACAGTTTGTTACTGAAGTGAGCTAGCATGCCAAAGGTCAAATGTAACTGGAGATTACACAAATATTTATTAGTGTGCATATGCATTGGAAGGATTTTTAAAAAAAACATGTCACAATAAAGTGTAGGATGTACTACATATGTTTAATGTTTTGATTGCAGCTTTATTTTATATAATTCTTCTGCTTATAAAGATAATTTGAAAAAAAGTTCAGGTTTTCATACAATCCTCTAAGCACTGTGGTTTTAAACACTGTTATGATTTTTCATTGCAGGAGAAGTAGATGCTGAGGAAGATTTGCCTTCAGACTTGCCAGCAACTTTTATTCAGTTCAAACACCATTCATATTCCCAAATGGTGAGCACGCTGAAGAAGACTGCCTCGAAGTGCTCCCACATTGCCACCACTTACAGCATAGGCCGCAGTTTTGAAGGGAAGGATCTTTTTGTGATTGAGTTTTCCACCAAGCCTGGACACCACGAGCTGCGTGAGTTTTATCAGTGCTGATCAGGCTGCTTCAGGGGAGACCAGATTATCCAAGTGAAACCAGGCCCTTTCACTGGGACATCTCTCAAACTCTAAAAGCATTGACTCCAAAACATTTCTCCTCCCTTGTGTTCCTGAGTTGCAGTGATAGTTGATGATTCCCAGCAGCAATTTCTTACTGTTATGGGCTCTGTGCATGACCATCTTGGTAATGCTATTCCTTGTATCACTGTGTATTTGGTTGCAGTGATATCACTGTTATTTATTTGTGCCCAATGCACAAATTTAGGATACATTTCACTTACTGACTTGTCCTCCCTATCATCCACCACTTCCTCACTGTCCTACATATCCTGAAATACATAAATCTTCTGAGAAGGCCTCAGATAGAGAAGGACATTGACACTGAAAAAGGATGATTTAGCACAGAAAACAATCCTCCTGAACAAAGATTCATGTCAATACTATACCTGTCAGTTGGTGATAACAGGAATTTCTGTTATCATAGCCCCTGAACAGATGCCATTTATAGATGCTAATATATACATTAGGATATGAGTCCTCACAAATTTTTTGCAGAGGAGAACACTACAAATCTCTATTTTGTAGTTTCATCACTAAGACAGCAACAGTAAAATTTTTAATTGTTTTAAATTCTTCACAAAGCAGATAACTTTCTAGGGCAGTATTAGGTATTGTTTTCCAGTTACCATCTCCGAGGTCAAAAATTGTATTTGTCCAGATATGGTGGATTGCTATGGCCATTGGTGAGAGCCTCAGATTGCTTCTCATCAGAAGAGCTCCAGCACCAGCACAGCCTCAGCAGTGTGGCAGAACTGAACTACATCTGACCTAATACTTCATTGAGATTATGGTCTCAGGTCAGGCTGCTGTGTCCTCTGTGTGCTGTGCTGCGAAGCAAAAGGTGACTCAGAGAGGACAGCCAAGACTGGTGGTCACTTTGTTTACTCTCAGCTGTGCTGCCCTGCATGGTCTAGAGGTATTTTGAGGTGCCTTTAAACTTAATCAGGTCCCAGTAGATGTCATTAACAGGGCAAAGATCTATGTTACATTTTCCTGGCCTATCACCCTCTCTCTCTTTTTCCAAGATAATAAGTTGCAGGTGTCTTTTTAAGCTTATACTCCATTTGCCAGGAAAACACAAAGCCTATGAATCAGGCTTCTAAATGAAAACTGTGATATGGCATGACAAAAGATGGTAGTTTAACACATTTCCTAGCATTTTGCTCTAAATCTATTTCTTCATGCTGCTCGGGACACCATAAAATGAGGTAGAAAATAGCTCCAGAGCTGGAGATTTTGCCAGCCTGAGCAAGGGGCATAATAGCTCTGTGCCAGGCTCCCTCCAGTGTCTAGTGCTCAAGGCTGGCCAGGATCAAAGGCAAAGATGAAGGGATAGACAGGAAAGGGTGCATCTATTTTCTACTTCCCATTAGTCTCTAAGGAAGGATGGAAATTGAGAGAATAACTACAGGGAATTGCAAAGTTATGTGTTTCTAATAGGCTTATTCCAGGGCTATTTATCCTGAAAGCCCCTTTTTATACATAACCCAACTTCTTTTCTAAATGAGTGGGTAATATATTACATATCTGCAGGTGGTTTTTAGGATCTGTGACAAAATAAGGCATTGAAGTCCCCCAGGGTAGGTCAGAATGCCGGGGTTGTGTTTTGTTCCTCCCCAGCCATGGCTTGATGTTTTTGTTTTCAGCATCCTTTGCTCACAATTAATGATGAGTAGCAAAAGCTCAGAGCAGCAATCACCTCTTATGGTTTGGAATCCTAATAGTTTGGACTTAACTTTATTTCACACTATTTAAACTGTTGCTGAACTGATGTTTGATGGAGAGAAGTTCACCTGGAACTCTGTGCTATTTGCAGGAACGTGTGCATGAATTTAGTGTAAATAAAACTTTGACTCATCAGTAAGCAACTTGGATTAGTCTGATTTTGGAAGCCACTCAGGTACAATCAAATTAAAGCATCTCATTATTTTACATTTCACAGTGAAGCCAGAATTTAAGTACATTGGCAACATGCACGGAAATGAAGTTGTGGGGAAGGAACTGCTGATATACCTCGCACAGTATCTGTGTTCAGAATATCTTCTTGGGAACCCTCGCGTCCAGACCTTGATCAACAACACCAGAATCCATCTCCTGCCCTCACTCAATCCTGATGGGTATGAACTGGCTGCAGAAGAGGTAAAAATTTTATTATAAAGGGATGTTCAGGCCTTCATGTTTCTATAATTCTCCATGGGAAAGAACAAACTGGGAGGGGAGTGTCATGTGAAAGGGGAACACTCTAGTAATTGACTGCCAGAATCCCAGATAGGTTTGGTAGTGCATTGCTTTCCAAAGATGATGTGAACAGAACTAAGAGGAAATCAGAGCCATATTTGTCAGTTTTGCTGCCTGCATGTGATGATGTGGGAATGACTGTTACTTTTTCACACACTTAGCACTCTCTGCTATCAGTTCTAGAACAAAATGCCTGACTCACTATAATGACTTACATTGTTTTATAAGGAAATGCAGTTTAATAATATGATGATGTTCCCCCTCTTTTAAATCTGTAGGCATAATGAAATGTGAATATTGTCCATACTGTCAAAGTTTCATAATGGATGGCAGTTTTCAGAGATCAGCTCATGTCTGATGGAGACCTGTGAAAACTAAGATTCTGTTATTTGTTACCTGACATTCTTATTTCCCCCACTCTGTTTTCTCTACCATCACTAGCATGAAACTAGACCTTTTTTTTCTGTTTTTGCTCATGTGGTGAGCTCTCTCCATGGATTGTATGAGTCCGGGGTTATTGCACTCTGTCTCATCCTGTATTGGGACATCAGCTGTATTTTCTTTTTCTCCTCTAACCCACTCTGCATGCTGCTCTGAGCAAGAGGCTCCTGTGTTCCTCTCATGAGTCACATCACTGGTGAGTGAAACACTTCCTGAATGCTAGTTAGTGCATTAATATTCATGGGGACAAAATGTGATTAATTACTAAGCGTGGGTTTTTTAACAGTACAGACATTTTCACTTTACTTCTTTTAAAACTTCCCTTTGATTAATCAGTTTCCAAAAAGTGCTATTTTGAGACAGGGAGCTACTCTGAAATTGGCTTCTGTGTGACAAAACAGGGGGCTGGTTACAATGGATGGGTCATCGGACGACAGACAGCTCAGAACTTGGACCTGAACAGAAATTTCCCTGATTTGACATCTGAGGCTTACAGAAGAGCTGGGATTCGTGGGGCCCGTCTGGACCACATCCCCATTCCACAGTCCTACTGGGGGGGTAAGGTATGAATTACACATTTTATAAATCATTTATACTACAGAACAGGTCAGGAGTTAAGACTGAGATTGCTTGTTCTGAAGTTATTTGCTTGTAATCAGATTTTATAAGTAGGACTGAAGTTGGCATGAAAATCATGGTGTAAGTCTGGCCAAAGAGGCAGGTGTCACAAATAATGTGGAAAATTTGTAGACAATTTGAACTTTGCTGGTTTAGATTAAGAATAATGACTGTTATGAGGGGTTCACAAGTGTGTAATTCATCATTAATGCTTTAAACTGTGGTGCCTGTTAAAGCCTGTATGGATTTGGTTGTCATTGCACCAAGCCCTGCACAGGTTTGATGCAATAGGAGTTTCTGCCATGGAAAATGTACAAAGGCTGTATGTAAAGCTGTGTGATGTCATCTTCCATTAAGAGAGATGTGTATAAACATCTGCAACCATATAGAGCAGTGAAAACAGCCAGTCAAGCTGCAGAGTGTTGGGAGGGAAAGTTGCTGCTGCAGGGTGGGAGCAGGATGCAGGCAGCACTTCATGGCCTCACAGTCATCATCACTAAGCTCTGTGTGATGTTGTGTCAAGAATGCAAAGCTCAGCCCTACCTGTGTTGCTGGCAGACCAGCAGCCCCCAGCACAACTCTAAGTGGGCCTTAGCTGCCCTTGAAAGAGGAATCACAGGAAGCTAAATCAGTAGTTCAGATACTGGGAGCTCTGCTTTTCTTCTACTTTTAAACTAATTATTCTGATTCAATATTTATTGCTGGCACAAAGCCTCAGACAGGTGGGGAACAGGATTTTTTTCACCTGGTGTTAGCAGAAGATTTGAGAGATCATGCTTCAGGTTCCTACTCTGCTGCAGGTGGTCTTATGTAAAGCCAGGTCTAAATCCCAAAGGCATCCCTGATGCTACCCCAGTGTTCTGGTACCCCATTTCACAGTAGTATCTAGATTTAAAATCTAGATAAAAGCACCTCACTTCCTCAGGATAATGTGCATATGAAGACCCAAGGCTGTAAGAGGCTCAGTAATACACAGTGTATTATACCACTAATTTCTGCCATAATTAAGCTCAAGCAGTTTATTCTATTTTTGCATGTAATCATAGATCCCAGCTTATGGCACTGAATTTCTGCATGGTTATAAGGTCACAAGCTTAGATGTTTTCAAATTTTGACTGAATAATAACAGATAATAGCAAGCTGGTAAATGCAAGTGGAGTTCAGAGCCTCAGGTGGTAAAGAAGGGTTGAGAGCTGTGGAGCAGAGTCTGAGGCCAAATAAAAATAGGTGGGAGGGAAAAAAGGGGGATTTAGGAGGAAAGTCAGAGAGATTTTGATTCACTCCTGTGGTGAGTTTCCCTAGTTGGATGCCAGGTGCCCACCAAAGCCATTTTATCACTCTCCCCCTCAGCTGGACAGGGGACAGAAAATGTAACTAAAAGCTCATGGGTCAAGGTAAACACAGGGACAGATTGGTCACTAATTAACATCAGAAGTAAAAGAGACTCAACTTGAGGAAAATTATTTCTATCTACTTTATTTATTATTAATTGAATCAGAGTAGAGTAATGAAAAATCTTAAAAACCCTTTCCCCTCACCTCTGCCTTCTTTCCAGGCTTAATTTTGCACCTGAATTCTATACCTGCTTCCCCACTGTGGTGCAGAGGGACTGGGAATGGGGGCTGTGATCAGTTCATCCCACATTATCTATGGTACTCCTTCCAACTGAGAGGAAGGGGTCCTCAGACCCTTCCTCTGCTCCAACATGGGAAGGAAAGGATGGAGATCTTCCTTCAGCCATGTGATCACTCTCCCTCTGTGTCCAGAGGTGCAGGGTTGAGGACCAGGCAGCACTGAGGAGGGACAAATGTGTCTTTGACCTCCATTTTTTTGCCAGTGCCTGGTGCAAACTGTGAGCTTGTCCCTGTAACTCTGGATTTCCTGGCTCTAACCTCCTCCCTCTCCAAGTCCTGCTTCTGCCCTGGTTCTTCTGCTGACCTGTGATAGATATGGTAGTAGCAGGCAGCCACTTGCAGAAGCCATCTTTACAACCATGTATTTAGCTTTCTCAAACACTGTGTAACATCACAGCAGCCTATAGAGGGATGGGTGGACACAGCCCAACATTGCTCTCACAGCTACCACCCCAGCCCTGCACCAGCTGCAGCATCACCCTGGGTTAGCTGTCACAGACAAGGGACCAGGGAACCTTGGCACACAACCACCCCACCCCACCTGAGCTCTGCCTCAGTGGGTGTGGACCTGGGGTTACAAATACACCACTTCTCCTGCAAAGCTTTTCTTGTTTTTAAAGAAGAAATAAGGTGGCCATCCAAGGTACACCTCAGAGCACCAAAACTCAGGGAACTTCTAGGTGCTCCCCTGACCCCAATGCTGGTCCTCACATAAACAACACTCAAAACATGTCCAAATCCATATGCTTTACAGAGCATATGAGGGAACCAGGCCTGTGGCCTTAGTGGCACCACAAAATCCCCTTGCTGCCTGTAGTTTTCTGTGGTTCACTAACCTGGCAGTAAGTGGTCTCCCAGCCTTGTATCTCCTCTGCTGATGGTACCGTGGCACTACCAAATTAGCTGTCCCTTAATGACCTTCAGTTTTGTCAGGCAAATGAGCCCATGGCTCTTAGAGTGGTGCTTTGTGCATGCAGGAGCATTAGGTTGAATGTTTCAAAACCAGCCTCTCCCCTTTCATTTACTTAACAGTGTTTGTTACCTGCCTTATTAAAGTAATTACCTGAGTGCTGCAGGGCATTGTATAAAGATCAGGAAGCAGAAAGTGAGCTCTCAGCCAGAGCTTCTGCTCCCCAAAAGCCTGGCTTCATTCAGAGTGTTTTGTTCCCCTCTTTTATGAATTATTGTAATAAGTGGTCTGAGGGCTCAGACAGACAGACCTCAGGCTACATCTCAAATATAGTTCAATTGTCTTGATTCAAACAGAATTCGGAAGTTTATGCCAGTGGAGGCTGGCATACTCTTTAAGAAAATTAGTCTGGCTGCTTTTTAAAGGGAGAAAAAAAAATCTTTGAAAGCCATGGAGACAGTGACTAATTGCAGTATAATTGAAGAAATGAGATTCAGGTTTAAAAAGGGTAGTGGCCCTTCTCTGTACTCATGCAGAAATAATTTCCCTGTTTTCTGGTTGTGTTCTGAATTTTTCTTGTGAGATAGATACTTTAAAATTGATCTCATCTGACTTAAAAGCAAAATCCCTGGTGAAAAAAGAAATTAAACTCCACAAAACCGACATTAAAGGAAAAGTCAAAGGCCAGAGTGGCACAGATAACACCTGCTATCATCCGGTGGAGCTGAACCAGAATATGCTCATTTCATGTCACTGAAATGTTATTAGGATAAAAATAGCGACATTGAAAGTCCTGGTTTTTCACAACATTCACTTCAATTCCACTGGCTTTGTGAGACAGCACTGTCTTGGGGCTTATGCAGGTATCTGCTTAGCCAGTTGGCTGATCAGGATGAAGGACTGAAAACAGGAGCTCTCAAATAAAACTGTATTTTACTCTTGTCCACTGTATTGCAGAAGCAACTTAAAAATCCTATCAAGGCCCAAGGCTGCTGTTTGAAAGCAGGGCTGATGCTGTGTCAGGCTTGGCCTCTCTGGCTGGGCAGCAGGAGCTGGGGCAGCTGCAGCAGGGCAGGGAGCTGATGGGATTTTGGAGCAGCAACCTCCTCAGAAGGGCTGGTGCTATGCACTTGGAAGTGTGAGCTTGTTCCAGGTGCTCAAGCACACCACTTTTGGCAGAAACTCCCAAACTGCCCAATCCATGGGGCAGGCAGTGACACCTACAGCCCCTTACAAGCCCTCTGGGTCTTCTCTTCAGAAGAGATGGGCTCAAAGGGTGCAGGTGGAAATGGCTCCTTCAGTCCAAAGCACTACTGGGATAAAGATCATTATCAGATCATCCCAGGACACCGTACAAAGGCCAGAAAAACAAATCCTTTGGTGCAGATAGCATTCTTTGGACAGTGCCATATTTCTTGTCAGGAAGCCTGGGGGCTGCTTTCTTCTCCCACTTCTGCATTGTGTGAGTGGGTGTGAGACTGCAAAAAGTTCTTTCCTTTTGGAATGCCGTTTATCTGCCTTTTTAATTTTTTTTTTTTAATGTCATGCCCTTCCTGGAAACTCTGTGTTTAATCTTCCCTATTACGTAAAAAACCCCTTTGATTAGGCTTCTGGTGTGCAAAGTGCATTCTGTATTCCTCAGTTGATCAGACTTTACCTGTTACATCCCATTTTTCAAGTTGCCTCTTCAAAATGCCAAAGTTGAAAGCTACAGAGCAGCATTTATCTCAATAGCTACAGAAGGGCATTTTAAGGAAACCCAAACACTAGAAAGATTGATTGAAAAACTATGGCATCTATAGGGAGGTAGTCTCATGCTTAGGTCAGGAGTAGACAGGGCAATATCTTCTTAAATCATTCCAGGTAAAACTATGTTTAGACATGGCTTTTCCCTTGGCTTTCTGCCTCATTGATGGAGCTATAATACATGCATGGTGTCCCTTCACAGTGTTTTTCTCTGCTCCACACCTGGGTTTGTGGATCCCAAAAGGTTTTTTTAACAATAGCAGATTAGGGACTGATCCAAAGAAAACAGGAGTTACTATTGTTGAAACACAGATATATAGGTCTTTAGGGGCTTTAATCAGTTGGTTTGGTAGTTTCTTTCTTGTTTGTTCTGGATGTTTTTTTCCCTGCACACTGTTATTCACTAGAGCTCTGGATCCCTGGCTGCCTCGTTTTCTGACAGCTGAGTCAAAGCAAAGGGTGATAAGCAATCCCTAAAGCAGCCCTAAATAGATGCTGGACTAAGTTCATCATAACAGGTATTTCTCATTTTTATAAAACCTGCAGATCTGCAGTGGTGCAGGGTCCAGATGAGCAGCCTCTGCCCTCCTTAGCTTTTCCCCAGGTAACTTCTGCCAGCTGCAAGGAAAGGAACCTCAGCTCTCCCGGGGCACCGGCGTCAGTCTGGGCTTGCAGGGACCGGCCACCAGATGCCACTGTTATCCCTAAGAATGAACTAACACCGGAGCGGGTCCCAGAAATTACTCCTCAGAAACGGGGTGAAGGAGCCTCCTGCCTGCGGGGTACCTGAACATCTCTTGGAGTCTGCTGCCATCTCCCTTGGCTGGTGTTACTGAGGAGGGACGTCAAAAACCCCTAAATTTGGTGACTTATCTGCCACAGTTCACTGCAGGCAAACCACAGGCATTGCTGTGCTTTATACATATTAGTTTTCATTTATTTACAGATTAACCTGCACTTAAGCATAGAAAATGCATTTTCAACAAGGGATGAGAATTGCAAATTTATCCCCCTATTCCAGTTTACCCATTCAAAGTCAATCCTGCTGATTCAGAAATGAAATTAGATAGGGAGTTATGTAAGTAGTGATAAAAGTTTTCCACCTAAAGTACTGCCATCTTCATCTGAAAATGTCAGTGTAATGAAAAGTTTCTTCTGTCAAATGTTCTCTTTCCTTTTTTGTGCCACAGTGAACAATGTGTATCATCCATTCCCTGGAGAAAACTGATTTTCTTCCCCCAGTAACTTTTGATCTGGAAGAGCCAAAGAGCTTCAACATTCTCTTTTTGACGTAGTCTCTTCTCCACTGGGCTTCATCCTGCACAGGATCAAATCCCTTTGAAGTTGCATGACTAGTTACAGCTTTTTATTTTTTTTCTTTTGGATTTCAGGTGGCCCCTGAGACAAAAGCAGTCATGAAGTGGTTGAGGTCTATCCCATTTGTGCTCTCTGCCAGCCTCCATGGGGGTGAGCTGGTTGTGACCTATCCTTATGACTATTCAAGGCATCCTATGGAAGAAAAAATGTTCTCCCCTACACCTGATGAGAAGGTAATGTTGCTTTTGCAAGGTTAGGATGTTGGTTCCATTTGTGGAACTATGGAAAACTTTAATAAATAAAAAACTTTGATTAATTTAGATCATGTACATGTGTGTGTATATGTATGCATTTATGTATTATATATGTATAAATAACATATGTATATGTATTTATATACATAACCCAAGTATATATATATTTTTTTAATATATTATAAAACATTATTTCATCTCATTTGGGTAGAGCTGATGGTAATAATGCCAAGGTCAAGTGCTCAATCCCCACAGAGGCCTTTCACTTAAGACTTGGACTTGATGATCCTCGTGAATTCCTTCCAACTCAGAATATTGTGTGACTCTGATTTATACACTTACTTAATGTCCTTTAAAATATAGGATTGTTTACACATTATCAGCTTGGTCTGGAAGGAGTTACCTATCTTTTGTGAGGCCAAATATGGTTTCATAAAACAGAGATTAGAAAAATCCAGGTTTTAATTTTTAAAGGGAATAGGCTGTGATATTTTTATCAGTGGTTTCCAGAAGAAAAGGAACAAGCCTGACCAGCAGTGTTATTTTCCTGTGGAATCCATGAGGAGTGAAGGGAAAAAAGATTCATTGCCATATGGTGGCAGCCTTGTAACATTTATTCTAGGTCAGACTAATAGGATTGGTTTCCTCCTCTTGTCCCTGGAAAGTTCCTCATTTGGGACTCACTGTAAATCTTCTGTGAAATTTTTTGCCATCTTTCCTATTTCCCTTTGGTTTCCTCAATCTAGTATTCATTGCCGACATGCCCACCAGGAGAACAGATAGCTTTTCAGACTTCTAGCTGTGCTAAAAATGTCTGTGGCCTCCTAAGAAAAGTGGTTCTTTATATAAACAAAGAACAGTTGAAAATAGTCAGAAGTTGATCTTTGACTTGAAGCATGCTTTATCTTTGAGCATATCTCTAGGCTGACTTCTTCTGAAATGACAGTTCTCACTAACACATATTAAATATTTAAAGATGTATGGCTGTTAAACATTTTCTGTATCAATCCATTTCTTCTGAGCTGTACAGTGCCTAATGAGTGTGTGTGTATGAAAATTATTTAGCAGTAAAATTAACCAGTCACTGCACAGCAACAAGCCTGTGTAAGAAATATCTGGTGGTTGCTAGTGCAAGCTGCAGAACCTCTTTCTGAGGACTGGGGGAAATCATAAAATTGTGCTTTTACATCCTCTTGTCTGGGCTGGGGCTATCCTGTGCATAGGTGGTGAAGAAATCTTGACATGTACTTTATCAAGCAGTTCACCCCTGGAATGGAAGTTCAGCAGTACTTCCATCATTTCCACTCGGGGACAGCACATGTATTTTGAGTGGGAGGATGCAGCCACACAGACAAAAGGCTCCATCCCAGTGTAGTGCACAGCTGGACAAACCCTAATGGCACTCCTGGCTTGCAACACAGTAAGACAGGGAACCCTATACAGGTGACTGCTGACCCTATAGTCAGTGACTGCAAAGTCTGGTAGTTTGTCTTCAAATCTGGAAGTTTAGAACATGCCAAGGAGGGCTGGGGATGTCTTCAGTGGAAAACTGATTTTTCAAATGACTCAGCACAAGAAATCTTAACAGCCCTGTGAGTATCACTTGAAAATTTTTACAGGAAGATATAAAACCTATAGCAGTGCAGTGACCTGCATTTAAGTAATGTTATCTACAGCTGCTGCTGTCAGGGAACCTGCATCCCATAATACAGCAGTTTGGTTATCTGCTGTGCATTGGCCATAACCATTGTTCTGAATGCTGAACTGCTACATTCACTCTGCAAGGGGAAACTTGCAGACCAGGGTGAAATGCTGCAGAGCAGATGATAGCCAGATATTAAAAAATCAAATCTTGAGAAATATATTTAAACCATGTTTCTCCATTTGAAAATGCATCTGTGCTTCCACCTCCCTGTGTCTGTCATGGTGCATGTGTGGAAGCACAAGGCTCCTCTCCTCTGCTCCAAGACACTGCAGATTTCAAGTCTCTTTTTGGTCTGCACCACAACCTGGGGCAATTTCTGGCTGAGAGCAGGGAGTCTCAAAGCTGGACCATGTCCTTACACTCACATTCTTGCATGTGGTTCAGCCCACCTAAAACCTTTCCACGTTTCAGGGTTTGTGGAGATAGATGTTTTAACACTTTTTTTTTTTTTAAACAAGAAACTGAATTGATGACTCTGCTCTCACCAGAGCAGAAAGGTCCACACCAAGTCAAGTTCATTCCCTTTGGTGAGCTGAAACACTCCCTTCCCTCCCCCTGAAAAACCCAACCTGTGATGGTCAGTGGGGTAAAAGTGCTGGCTGAGGTAACAGCACTGACCTCACTTTACTGGGTGAAACCTCACACCACCAAAGTCACAAGGATTCCTCTGGTTTCCCCCTTTTTTCCCCTCTATATTATACCTAAAAATCTAAGTTTCATTGAGGTCCATGTCTGGTCATACATTAGCTTCTAAGTGATAACAAATGTATTGATATCCAGGAACTTTTTTTCCTCCTCTCACTACCACTGGCCTTCCTTCACTTGAACTATTGGCTGGGCAAAAGCCTTAAGCCTCTTAGTGTGAAACAAGAGGAGGCTTGGTCACTGGAAAGAGGACATCTGCAGATGTCTTTGTAAAAGGTGAGAATCATATTCCTAACTCATTTAGGCACCTTCTAAACTTTATATCAAATACCTGCCATGGAACATTCGGAACTGGGACCCAAATTCCTGTAGAAATTAAAGATATTGAGCCTGGCACTGAATTATTGGCAGTAAAAGTTCCTCTTAACATATTTAATTAACATCTATTTATTTTCAGCAGAACTTGGAAGGACACAATTTTCTGGTCTGAGCAATATTTAGACACATGGAAATTTAAGGGAGTTGCAAAAGCATTATATATTAAGTCTGAATTTTTAGTTTCTGGCCATCAGAAGTATTTCAGTAAAGTGTCTTTACACTTACATCAGACTCTCTTTTTACCTTTCCTTTGTCACCTATCTGATTCCGTAATTGGTTTAGCTATGTGATTATTAGAAACACTCACAAATACCAATCAGTGTTGTGTGCTTGGTCATTTGGGTCTTCATCCTTCATCTTCATCCTTCATGACAACACTAGGATAAAGCTTTAGGATGACTTCTAAGACTAGGATTTTAGCCACCAAACTTCTTTCACACATTGTCTCAAGCAATATGGAATAAAACTCATGATGATAAGCAGTAGCATCAAGCAGCATCTGATAACTGCTGTAGTTTCAATGTTGAAATCTGTGAATCTTGTCTTAGCAGATGAGGTCCAAATCGACAAAAAGGAGAGGGAGGATTTATATACAAAGTTGGAATAAGCATTGGAGAAGAAGGGCAGGAACATGATTCAAATAAATGGTTTCTTCAAATAACTGCTCTTTCTGTCTTCACTACATGTTCTGCCACTGTTTCTTTCTGCATGGTGACTGCTCTGCTCTTCATCAGTGTCAACACTCTTTGGAAATCAGTGGTGACATCCTGCATCATCACATCCTATCCTTCACTTTTTGGAATGGTTTCTGCCCCACACAGAAGCAGCTCTCTCTGAGGTCAGGCTGGCAGGTTTTCCTGTGTGAGTGATAAGTGCAAAGTAAATTGACACTGACTATTTTAAACAGCGTGAAGATTTAGTTGGGCTGAAGGGTAAAAAATATCAAAAGCTAAAACAAAACTTAAAAGAGGTCTATATTTCAAGTTTAAAACCTGGGACTTGAAGTACAAAAAATGTCGTCTGCTCCTGCCCCAGGCGGTAGATTGAAGCCAAGTATCAAAAAATCTGCTGGTGTTTAATATGTTGTCCCTGGATAAATATATTGGATTACAGAGAAGCACCCTAAAGAAGAAGACAAACCAAAATTTCTTAGTGACAAAGGAAACTTCCTTGTAGAACAGTTCATCACCTCCTTCAGTCTCAAGGACACAGGGTGGGGTGGCTCATTGTCTGGACTCACAACAGCAATAGTTAATAACAGCAATGGCAAAGTTTTCCATTTGTAACAGTAAAGATATTCCAATCATGTCTGTTACAGGTGTTCAAGATGCTGGCTAAAGCCTATGCAGATGCACACCCCGTCATCTCAGACCGGTCTGAACTTCGCTGTGGAGGGAATTTTGTGAAACGTGGAGGTATTATAAATGGTGCTGAGTGGTACAGCTTCACTGGAGGTAAAACCACTTTACCATCATATCAAGTGAGGTAAAACCTCTATGTGACCTTTATAAGACACCATGGTTTGAACAAAATGATTTTATTCATTTCAGTTTGGTTAAAGTCCTGCCCATGAAAAACATAATTTGTAGAGTATTTAAGTAGTAAAATCTATGTTGGTAATGTTTTTATGCAGATAACATGAGATGCATTCAACCCCAATGGGACTTGAGGAAAATTAACAAGTTAGGCAAGGGTCAAATTTGTTATAGCATAAAATATTTTTATTTTCAAATCTTACATGTAGGAATAAATGCTTAATGCTATGCTCTTATTCCTTAGCTTCATGAGTGTGAATCCATCTTGTAGACTATGCATGTGCTGCTATCTCATTTGTTTAAATAAATTCTTTTTTCAGGGAAAATTATAACAGAGACAAACATCCAAATCATTTGTTCTTCCGTTGTTAATTTGATTTCCCCAGTAATAGTATTCTGTTTTCTTTAGAATTCCTTCAATACTGGCATGGATAAAATATTAGTGTTCAGGATAAATTTTCAGCAGTGCTTCAGTTGTGTTTTCCAATACGACTCAGCTGGATCCCCGAATAATTATGTTGAAACTAGACATTTGGAATGCTCTCAGGCATGCATGAGAATTAGGTTTAGATCTCTTTGGCTTACATTTTTCCCAAAATTATATCCAATGTCTTTTGTACAGGAACAGTTTTGAACATAATAGTGGCAAAAGGTAATTTCTGTTCTGGTTACCTTTGGCAATCACCTCTGATACAGCCGATTATACAATTACTGTGATTAACCAATCTTTATTGCTCTATTGCTACTTCTTGGCCAGGTGAATAATAATATAAAGTTATGCTTTTTGCCTGAATGAAGTGTCATTGTCATTAATTTATAGTTGAAACAAGTTAATTTATAGCTGAAACAAGTTGTAGAATTCTGAATTTGTTGAACACTTTTTATATATTTGCGAGCACTTTTTACAGTATAATGACCCACCCTCATGGGGACAGCATTCAGCTGACTGCAGCAGCAAAGCTGCAGTTAAAAGCTACATGGCTGTTCATGATCTCTCCTCTTTCTTTTTTAAACTTGTAGGTATGGCAGACTTTAATTACCTTCACACAAATTGCTTTGAAGTTACCGTGGAGGTAGGATGTGAAAAGTTTCCTTTGGAAGAAGAACTGTTTACAATCTGGCATGAAAACAAAGGTGCCCTTCTGAATTACATGGAAATGGTACTGCTCTGCTTTTACAGACCTTTTTGCTTTCTGTTTTTCTTTTTCATTCTTTGTCAAAATTAGTTTCTTTGCTGTTTTCCCGGTTAACTCTCGAGATGATGCTGAATCAAACACCACACTCCTCCAGGGGTCCCAGTGCCTCAGTTTATCTGGCAGGACACAGGTGGTATTTTGTCTGTTCTGCAGAAGGGATTGAAAGTGAGGACTGCAAAAACCTTGAAAACAGTGAGAAAAGGAATTATCTATGAATACTTTGGGCAGCATTATTCATCAACTGTCAAAAATTTTAGCACTAGAGGAAACCTTAATATTCAGAAAAGTATGAATCAACTTTCCTCTTGAAGACTAAAGCAACAAGATCTGCTCTCAAGAGAGCTTCCTGAAATTTTCATTTCCATCTTCCATATTTGTGTCCCAAATCCTACTGTCCCACAGCAAGAAATTAAGATTCAGTTAAAATCTTGCTAGAAATGCCATTTACACACTTTCCATCTTGATTTCTTTATGAAAGTAGTTATTAAATATCTGAAGCCAAATCTTCTAAAGGAAGAACTGTGTGTCTCTGAGCATTAAAACGTGCCACTTAAATGTCATTTTTAATAATAAGTTTAAGCTCAGCAAAAACAAATACCTCACTGACAATAAGTAAGTGAGCACAGAAACAGAAGTTGCTCATCTTTCTTTCAGCCATTAGTAGATTAGCTTTCTGTCATGCCTTATTTTGATAGAGTATGCAGTAATTTAAAATTGTTAGGAGTGTTTTTATGGCCTTTCTAAGCAACCTCTTGCTACTTGTGGTAAGTATTATCATTCAATAAAGTCTACAGTACAGACCACCAAACTCATTTCGTTTTACAGCTGTCTGATGAAAATGAGTTTTAGTGAATCCAAATGGAGCTGGGTTAAATCCATATATATTACAATTGAAGTCTTCAAGATGTAAAGATTTTATAGTGTGAGATACTGTAGAAGTCTGTGCTGGAAAAGCTTTTTGAGTAAATGCAGGACAGTAAGCAAAACAACTTTGCAGATAAGGATGACTGAATTACCCATGATAAGGATTAAGTCTGCCATAACCAATTCAAACTTTTCTTATTCTGATATATACCAGGCTGTTTGGTGTGTACAAATATACTTGGCTTAACACACAGAAGTAGAATTCATTTTCCTAAACACTGATCTCTTCTCCCCATCAGAAGCAATATCAAAACACCCTACCAAAGTCATGTGACACCAATTTGAGGAAAAATGAAAAATAGTACATTTACTAAAGCAAAGCAAAGCCAGATTGTGAAAGAAATTTCAGTTTTGTCATTTTTATCCTGTCTTGTTATAATTGCAAAATTAGTATTGAAGCTGGATGAGGTCATACTACTTTGAGTATGTCTACACTGTAAATTGAATTTGAGTCTGAGATGACTCTTATGACCATGTTTACTCTATCCATATGATAAATCCCCAAGTTCATGCTGCAAAGCAAATTGCAGTTTTTCATTATAAGGGATAGTTTTCCAATCCTTACAATGGGTTGCTCCTAAACTTTTCAGTGAATAGCTTATCTCAAAATATGGAATAGCTGCTTAACAAGAGCAGTGACAACACAGTCTCACCTTGATTTAAAAACTGCGGTCACTAGACTAGACTTTTTTTTTCCAACTTTGTATTATCAATTACTGTGAAGTTGGATACTTTGATGGTAATTTTTAAACATCTTTATATTCCAACAGAAAAGCAAGTGTACTTTTTCCATTGTTTTAATGTTTTGTGGTTTTTTTCTATTCTTGTCTTGTGACAAGGGTACTGGGAAAGGGAAGGTGAGCGAAAGAGAAAAGAGGAGGTGGGGAAGTCAAGGACAACTCAAATTGGTCATAGCTATTCAGAGAAAAAAATAAAAATGGGATTACTTTTTACTTAGAAAGGTCATATGCATTTAGTGATATAAAATATTTTAAATTTGGAACACTGTAAACAGAGAACCTTGAGAGGCTTAATGTTTAAATACTTGTAACTTTTTTTCTGTCTTGTTTTATTTTATTGAACTTCCAGTATAGCTGTTTGTGGACCTCCTTGTATGAAAAAATTCACATTGCTCTTTAGTTTGTCACCAAGCACATTTTTCAACAGCTCAAGCATCTCAGTTCTGTGCTTGTAGAGAAGGGGAAATGGCTGTCATACACACTGCTGTCATGACATTCTGACAGGCAATGAAGTGTAGGCAGCAGAGTGATGATGAGTTACAAGTACCTGAAGTGATGCCTTCTCATTGTGTTCAGGGCATCAGATTGGTTTTGAAAGCCTTAACTTTTCATTTCTTTGTGGTTCTGTGTTTAGGGCAGACATTCAGAAACAGTCCTTAAATACTGTGGTCACACCACAAGGTGCCAGTGATTTGTGCAGAGAAAGGTCTCTCAATGCAAAGCCACATACCTATCCCAAAAAAGCTCAGGTTCCATTTTCCCTTTTCCTCAGTTCCCTTGGACCTCCCTAAATAGGCAGTGTGATCTGAAGGGGCATTATCTCTGGAGAGCCTCTGAATGGGGTGAACTTTTTAAAGTGAACAATTGTTTCCTCTCTACAAAGGTTTTCTTGTGAGGAGGTGGTATTGCAGTGACTCCCATCTAACTCTGCTTTGCTTTGCCTTGCCAGGTTCATCGGGGGATAAAAGGAATTGTGTCTGATAAATTTGGCAACCCAATAAAAAATGCTCGTATTTCAGTCAGGGGCATTCAGCATGATGTCACCACAGGTAATATTTTTGGTTTAAGATTTTTCCTGGGGCAGAGTGAAAGTACTGGGAGCTTAACCTGCAAAAGTATTGTCCTGTTTGGTAGAAATGACACCTTAATGGAAAACTGAAGGCTCAGGTGGGGGTTCTCTTCTAGAATAACAAGAGAGAAGATATGTTAAACTGACTGCTAAGTCTGTCTGGTCTCTGGGATGATGGAGCTAGTGATGTGAAAAATTTCACCTGGAACAGTCTGCTGTCCACCAAAGCCACTGTTTGGAGGAATATGGCAACAGCTCTGCTCAGAGGCTGTAACTCAGCATGTGGAGATGTGGAGCCTTGATGGAATAAGTTAGTTGAGATATTGTGAACATATTGTAGGTAGTACAGTAGGATACCTTCTGATTTTCACAACTAAAATAATTGTAGAAATTGAAGGGTCCACAACCTTTCCTGTTCGTGTGGAAACACATAAATATGTGCAATTCTTGGACAATCATTATTAGAACCTTGAATTATGTTCACTTTATACTTGTCACCAACTGATAAACACATATTGGGCATATACCACTGTTACTTTTCACAGTCATAAAGTTCTGAGCTCTTAGTCTGTCACTGAAATCAATGCTTTCTTTTTATTATTGATTTCAGTGAGAACAGGCTAGGCCATAGAAGTGCAAAATAGAAGACATGAATGGTTACATTTTGGTCTAATGATCGTTGTTGAATCAATTTGGAAAGCCAGAATGGCTTATAATGTTTTCCAACTTTCAAAAAAACTAGTACTAGAGAGGATACAATAGTGGAGATGATGCAGATTATTGGGGCTGGTGGGAGACTCTGGCATGAATTAGGGTCTTTTTCAAACTTCTTCCCAGACAATGGCTTCCCATTGGCAATGGACCTTTAAAGGATTAAGAATTAAATAAAAATATGTTTACAGTGTAGCAAAGAGAGTATTTGCTCTGAGTTAGGCGGGGTTAAAAATGTCATATGGTTAAAAAGTTTTTTGATTTTTGTGTTAAAAAGAACTAAGAAATTCCATGAGAAAATAGTATTAACGCAACACTAACTGAGCTAAGAGACTTGCCATCCAAAATAAAGGAAATATAAAATGAGGAATAAATTTTTCAGTTTTAAAGCTCCCTGCTTTTGCCTGCAGGGTCTAACCTTCAGCTGGAGGAAATTTACACCCATTTTACACTAATGGCAATTTATACCAGCTGCAGCTCCAAGTCCATAGTCTTACACGTGAGAATGTCTGCAAAGGAATTGAATGTAATTTAATAAAAAGAGGGATTTCTTAGCTCCTTAGACATTCTAAATATATACATACATGTATATATTGCTGCCTGGGTTCTGATTTGGCTTTCTTAAGTTTCACTTAGTTTTAAATTGATTTCTTTGGGAGTTATTCCTTGTACCCTTGGGAAAAGCAGCCTGAAGGAAAGCATCTCTTTCCTGTGATACAGAAACAGCAGGTAGTGACATTTGGCATGTGAATTTTACTCCATTACCTCCCAAGGGCCAAGTTTTCACAGGCAAAGTCTCTTTTTGTCATCTAGAGTTTGCCTTCAAACATTTCCCAACATCTGAGCTGCCTCTGTGTGCCCACGGCTGTGTGTGCAACCACAGGGCCTGCGAGGCAAAAACCTGAGCTCAGTTTTGTTGTCCCTGTCCCTTTCCCAAGCTGCCGACGGTGACTACTGGCGGCTCCTGCCTCCAGGGACGTTCATCATCAGCGCCCAGGCGCCGGGCTACAGCCGCGTGATGAAGAGGGTCACCATCCCCGCCAGGATGAAGCAGGCTGGGCGAGTGGATTTCGTGCTGCGGCCCGCGGAGGCCTGGCCCAACAAGCTCCTCCGGCGCTCCATGGAGGACGCGTACGACCCGTACGACCCGCTGGAACTTTTTGACCCTCACGCCCAGCACGGGCAGGCCGAGGCTCGCGGAGGGTCCGCAGCAGGCAGGGAGAAGCCCTGGTGGTGGTCGTACTTCAGCTCTCTAGACCTGCACAAGCCTCTGTGGCTGCTCAAGCAGCGCTGAGGGACGTCGCCACGCTCGGCTCGGCTCACTCCGCTGCCCTTCCAGACACCCTCACTGCTCTTGGCAATATTTAAATGTTTCATTTGAAAATATAATATTAATTCAAGCACGCTTGCTTCTTTTGTTTTCTCTTCACACACAACTGAGTATATTCAAGTGGGCTTTTAAGTATTTAAAACCAACGGTGCACATCCAGTCAAAGGCCAGATTTTATGCAGTTTTTTTCTTGGTAATGCTCTGTACTTCTGCCCATGTAGTTAATCATCACATTCATTATTTATTAGGTTCTAAGTACCTGCAGGAAAATATTCCTGATCCTTTAATGCATTTTTGTACATGTTTTAATACATTAATGATAACATACTAAAAACAACATTCAGAAACACTCAGAAAACTCTTTCATTTTCTCTTTTTACATTAGCATATTAAGTTCATTACCTCTTCTAATAACAGCACAAAATATAGGGTATTTTATAAAATTTTCAATGTTTTTACAAAATTTAAAATAAGCTTTTAATGTATTTAGCAAAATGCTGGAAAATGCCGGAAAATGCCTTTACTGCTGAAAATACATACTATAAATGTGTAGACATATAAAAATACATGAGATAATTCATGAGGAATTTAGGTTACAGTGTGACATATTACACTGAAGCTTTTAACATCATGTACTGTTCTGAGCCTATGTACACATTAATGAAACTTGTAGACAGCAAAGAAATCAAACTTCTTTTCAAGATACTTGAGTAAAGCTCAGGGAATAGTGGTCTTGCAAGATGCTGTCCTCTCAAATATCAGATGCAATGTATTTTTTAAGGTGATATATATGAAAAAAAGTCCTTGATTTTGATGAAACACATAGCCCACACTTCCTTTTAGCCTGGGCTGTTAATGAACTCCCTATACAGGCTGTATTCCCCCCTCTAAATGCCACAGTGCACGAATGGTGTGATTGTTGGAGCTGATTTACTTTCTGCAGGAGGTGCTGGATTAGCTGTGTGGATTGCCCTATGAATTCTGAAAACTTTTTTTGCTCATTGTAGGTAAATCAGCCCCATTGCATGAACTCCATAGTCCACATGCACATATCTCGTACTGCAGCTCCCTAGGAAGACCCAAGAGATGAATGATCCTGATTCTGCAACCAGATGCTGCACATGGCTAAATACTTTATTCCCAGTTGTAATCTGATTGAAGTTAGGAGTCTGTTATTCATGTGCTTGGATGTCTGCAGGACTGGAGACTATGTTAAAATGAAAGAAAATTATTTCAGAGCATTAACAAAAAGTAATTATATGGGAGTGAATGTACTGCATGCACATGGATAAGTGTTCCTTGCCCAGGCTTGCCAAGTTAAAGGAACTCTGAACCCTAAATATGCCAAAGAAAATTGAGCAGGAGATACACCTCCAGACTTTATTTCCAGTAATAGGTATTACTACTATTTTCTTTGGGCAATTTTTTTCAAAGACAGCTTCTTGTGAAAACAGTGGTGAAGCTAACAAAATCAGAACAATATGCTAAATTGCTAAGTATTAGCTGCACTTATTAAGCACATAATGTGTTGCATGCTTAGGAAGATGTTTTCTCTAAGTACTTCCTAGATTCTCACAGACCTATTTAGAAATTTTTAAAGTGATCACAGTAAACCCAAGCCTGCTGAAATGCAAAACACAATGACTCTGCAGAAAATCCACTTCTTTCCTGCAATCCTGAGCTGAAAAAGTAGATGAGAGTCAAGACTTGGGAAATATGATTTCTGAGTAGATTGTAAAGACATTTTATGTTTGAGACAGTTTGAAAAATAGTTTGCTGTGCTACTATGCCACTTATGGTATAGTAGTGAAAATGGTATTAGAGAGCAAGAATAGTCTCTCTCTCCACCTCAGTCTTAAAAAGAGGTGTCCAGCAGAGAAAAAGTTAAGATCAGAACCTTCTGCAGATTCACACTCAACAGCCTCTATAGAAGGGATGTATTAAACTCTATTGAAGTAACTGTGAGGCTCTTGGGAAAAGGTGTGCTTCGGTCTTCTGGAGCTGTTTAATCTTTTTCATAAGAGGAATTCTTCCATTTTCAGTTCCCTTGGAAGTCAAAAAGACTGGTACAATGACTAAGTAGCTCCAAAAAATCCATTTTACTTTAGATGATATTTAGGACTTATTTATTGGTGCTTTCAAAAAGAAAAGAAGCAAAGAAAGAGGAAGAAAAAGAAAGAAGGAAGGAAAGAAAGAAAAGGAAAACAGAGAAAGAAAGAAAAGGAAAGAAAGAATTGGTCAAAGCCAGCCAAGTAACAAAGTAATCAAAATTAGTATCACCATTCTATTTTTATTTGAGATTAATATAGATTTAGTTCTATATATATACATGAGAGAAAATATTGGCTTGGATGTGTATCCTGAACTGGGTTACATAAATCTTCTCCAATCTTTATTTAAATCAAGCAATGTGTGTTTAATATCAGACAGTTTTGTTAAAATAAAAAAAAAAGAAAAAGAAAAAAAAGGAGAGAACCCAAAATAACCCACTCCGTGACTATAATATGGTTCAAAGGATTTTTAAGTGGTGGTGAAATTTAAGCAGCTGTAGGCAGCTCTGTAACTAATATGTGGAAATGAACACAGTGATCAGCTCCCTAATGCACCTCTGTGAAAGGCTCATATACAGAGTTCAATGGAACATAAATTTAGGAGAATATTAAATACTTTTTAAATAGAAAGAGGGATTAAAATGCTTCAATGAAACATGCCCTCCTACAAGTGAAGTGAAAGTAACACAGGAAATAAGTGAGAAATAACCAAAGTTGTCTGGCAGTCTCCTTCATGCTTGAGCCCTGCCTTGGAGACTGGGCTTGGCCTTTTTCCAGTGCTACTTTGGATCGTGACAGGTTCAGCAGCCAGACAGTGCTGTCAGAAATTATTGTGTGTGTTCATCAGACTCCCTCTCCTTTTAAGTCAGAGTCTACATAATTATTTTCAATTACCTTCCAACCACATATTGAACAGTATCGATGTATGTTTTTGCAACATCCTCCTTAATAATTAATTTTCCCAGTCTCCATATTTATTTCAGAGGGATCTTCTCTACCATGGAGCCAAACTTTTCTGCACAATAACACTAATAACTGTTTTGACCTGCCAACTGTCCAGACCTCACTGCTCTGCCAGCAATGAATCTTCCCAAGTCAAAGCGTGCAAATCTAGCTAACAGCATTACAAGCATAAAGAGCAAAGAGAAAGCTCTGCTTATGTCATATGTGCAATTTCTCTTTCACTCATATGCCAAAAAAAAAGGCAAGAACACATTAAAAAAATATCAGCAGTTAAATCACAAGCTGTGTGGATGAATTATACAAAAGACAATTTGGGTCTGTTTGTTCCATTCATAAGAACTTTTGAGATCAAAAGTAGCAATAATAAACAAAGGCATAAAATTTGCAGCTGTTTACATCTTCGTCTCCTGTAAGAAAATTGTATTCCAGTCTTGGGCCTTCCACATATAGGAAGGAACACCTTTGTTTTCCTAAAGACAGGAAAGAAGAGAAAGGTGTCCTAAGCAAACTGCTGAAAACAACTTTAAGTGTCAAAACCACTGAGTATGAGAAGCTCTTTCTGCTATCGTTTTTCACAGTGTTTATGCAGTTTTCCTCCATTTCATGCCTCAGTTTAGCAGCTAAAGGGAAGCACTCCAAAACAATATTGCAGTCTGTTCTGAAGTACTGTGAACCAGCTGTCAATCAGAGTTTGCCAAGCCAGTGCCATTTCTTTGTGTCCATCACTCGAGTAGTGCTCTGCAATTCAAAAACAAGTCAGAGATGTCTTTAGTGTTACGAAAGCATCCATCAAAATGAGACAGGTCTGTGTGTCTCTGAGGTGATGCTTGCAGACAGGCTGGGAGATCTCTGTCATGGGTGGGCATTCACCCCACAGCAGTGACGCACTGCAGGTTCAACCTTTGGGAGAGGAGGAGCAGCAGGGAGCGGAGCTGTTCGATGGAATGGATGGAAATGTGAGCTGAAGCTGATACACCTCTTTACAAAGCTCCTGTCAGAGGTACTCTCATGCTGTTTTCCTTCACTGTAAGATGTGCCTTTTGAAGATTCCACAGAGTAAAAGGAGTGGATGGGAGGTTACACTATACTTCCCCTGCTGTCTTTGTCTTCACAGCATCTTGGAGGAGAGATCCCCTATGACATTTGTCTTTTCTGACATCATGCAGTCTCAAGCTGTGCAGGCAAAGGGCTTCTCATTGGCTTCCTTGGTGGGGCAGCCAGACCTCTGTGAGGAGGTGTTCTGCCTCCAGCCATCCCTCATGCTTGGGTGACACCAGAAGGGCTTCTCTGTACTGGCTCTTTAGTGACTTTTTTGATCCTGGGTCTGGGTCAGCTTACATCCGAATGTGAGAGCCTGGAAAAGGGATGGGATGGTATTTTTAACAATAAAATCTTCACCAAGTCAAGTCTGCTTTTCCTACAACAATAAGTGGGGTTTGAATTTCCCTAAGCATCAGGGTTTTCAATAAAAAATATTGTAATGATGAGGACAAAATTTTTTTGCCTATTTCATAAGCAGGTGTGAGATATGAGCTGCTGGCAGTCCTATCAGCAAAAGCTGCTGAAAAACATGAGAGAGTGTTTTGCAGGGAGCTGATGATATAACTTTATCAAGTCAATCCATCTAATAAGGATTATCAGACATGAATAGTTGTATTATGGTTTTATTATCCCCTCTCATCAGCCTTTCTTATAAGAACCAAGTGGGCACAGACTTGTTACCCAGGCTGGCTCACGTTGGCCATAAGAAGTCTGGATGAGATCAGAGACATGGGGGTCTTTTGAGGGCAGGAAGGTGCTGAGGACTTTTGCTGGCACATCTGCCACCCAAGGGAAGTGAAAAAACTAGCTCAAGTAAGAACATCACTATTTTCCTGGGGAAAGAAACAAAAAATGGACTTCTGAGATGATATGGATGTGTTCACAGGTAAATTCTTGCTGAACTAACTGCAAATTGTTCCTTTGGCTGAGACAGTCAGAGCAGCAGAGTGGAACGCAGGAAATTCTGGTCTGAATCAGACCAGTGGCCGCCTCCATGCAGTGCTGGTACATCACAAGCTCTTTTTGGGAAGTAGAGTAAAGCCAGTGGTTGTGTCTGTGTCAGCTGAACAAATATAACAACCTGTTGCCAGGGTTTAGTTCTGGGATGTCATCATGTCCTGTACCAGGTCTAGGGTAGTGCTGAGGGAGGTCCCCACGTGTTTCTGCATCCCTGTGCTCATGATGCAAGTTCCCCATGGTCTTTAAGAAATGCCATGAGCCTTTATTAACCCACAATACAGTTTACTCTTTTTCTCACTCATGCAGACAATCCTCTAAATGAACTCTATATTGCAAAAGGGTTTTTATATTTATTATATTTGAAATTACCCCAACCAGGACTCCAAAAATTAGAATGATAATTTTGAACTTTTCTTAATTTATACACACACTTGTGCATTCCTTTATACACATACACACGCCCATGCACATACATGGAGGCATATTTTTATAGAGTGGAGATATAAACAATAATGGATTATGATGTCATATACTACCTATTATTTTGCATTGCAATCAGAAAGATATTCAAGCCATTAAAAATAAAAAGTAATATTGTCTTTATTTAATTTTGTTATTATTTCTGAAGACTTAATAAATTGTTTCAAATCAAATAATATCTTCAAAATTCATCTTCAAAAGCAGATGAGTCACAAAACCTATGGTATTTTTCTTCATTAATTTTTTATCAGCTAAACTGAACCGTTGATGTTGCCAAAATATAAATATGTACATTTTCTGCACAAATTAGCACTTATTTAATTCTTCTGTTTTTATTAAACACCAAACTTAGGCAGTTCACAAAGTGCAAGCCTTCAGTAATAGAATTACTAATTAAATAAAAGGCAAAATCTGAGCAAGTTAAAACAGCAGTAAGGCTTAGTGGTTAGGACTACCAGGAATCAAACAAAAGGAGAGACATGGCAGCTAAAACAACATTGTTTTGTGACTAATGCAGTGCTCAAGGTAACTTTTCTGCCCTCCAGTAGATAACCAGGAAACGAGACGTTCGTTTTGACAAAATTTTTATTTTTTAACTGATGTTAAAATATGAAAGGAGAACAATCAAATTTACTTTAAAAACGGAATGCAGACTCATCTGTGTATAGGAAATAAATCACTGCAGTCAGCTGAAAATCACAGTCACTGAATCACTAACAGAACATTTGTCCCATTTGTGTAGAGGACACATGGAAACCCCTTTCTCACCAGAAGGTCATTTCATTTTAGGCAAAAGAATTGGACAAGTCCAAAGATCTCAGAGCCCCTGCTCAGCTATTCCAATTTGTGCACCAAAAGAATGCAGAATACCTTTCTTCTGATGTTAATAACACTCACTTAAATGTCTGCTTGTCAGCTTGCTCAAAATCATCAGTCATGGCTTGCTTAGGGGTACAGCTCCTATTTCATTCTCTGCTGGGATTTACAAATTGGATTTTCATCTGACTACCTCCCCTGAAAGGCTTGGTCCAGTCAGCACTCATGTTGCTCATCTGAAAGACTGCAGTATCTGTGTCAACTTGCATTTAAAACCCAGCTAGAGAAGGCAGAGCCTTGAATATCCCTCTGTTTAAAGTATAGCTGATACATCCTCAGCTCTTCCCTCCATAGAAAGTGCTTTGGAACCACATATTCTCTCTTACTGGGCTATTTTCTAGTGATTAGGCCCTTCTGAATAAGCTACTTGATATTTCTTAAGTTGATATTTTTAAAATAAATCATAGTATCAGAGAAACCTAGAATGGTTTGGGTTGGACAGGACCTTAAAGTTCATCTTATTCCAACGCCCTGTCAAGGGCAAAGACACCTTTCACTGGAACAGTTTCCTCAAAGCCCCAACCAACCTGGCCTTGAACACTTCCATTTCTAAAGTTAAAATTTTAAAAAATTATTTTAAAATATGCCATAGTTATTCTCCCTGTTTTCAAGGGTTTCTCACCATTATTAAAGTGTATTAAATACATTTATCAGACTGGACATATGAAGAGACCTGTGGAAGGTATCAACTCACTAGACTTTAATGTTAATATACACAACCAAGATATTAGCTCTAAGATCAGTTTATAGTTAATGCAGATAATGATGCACTAACTTAGATGCAAACATTTTCATAACAACTCTACCCAGGCCCCAAGTTTCCAAAATAGTGGCAATTTCTGGCACAATTCTTGGCACACACAGAAACCTGAGTGTAGCTAATTGGAGAAATTCACTGAGAAAATGGATAAATCTGTAGTCTTTACACACACCAGGATGAATTTTGAGGATCTCATCCTTTAAAGGTACTAGCAAATTCTACCAAGGACCATTTCAAGTCCTTTTCCTATCACTTTTAATGTAGAAATACATGCTTGTTTATAAATCTTCCACCAAAACCCTACTGCCAGTATGAAGCTTGCAGGCACATGCAAGAGAGCAGAGCTCCATCTGGTTTATGTTCAATCAAAAAAAAAAAACAATAAGAGAACGAACCTAAGTCTCTGTGATTTACAACAATAATTTTTGACTGGCACTTAGTCTGAATCCTGTAAATTTTACAAATTAGGAAGTATGTCTTCAAATGTCTCATGAAGACCCTAAAGAACTGTTTGGTAAAGCATTTGATGGGTAGAAATTTTCCAAGGACACAGTGAAGGAGCTGTAAAAAACAATCTTTCCATTGCATTGCTAGTGTTTGCAAAACCAACTTTTCCTTTAGCAGAGGTACAGTGGTTGCTGGTTTTGCAGCTCTTCTTTGGCAGAATCCTGAAGACGTTTAGCTTTCTTCACACAAATATGATCATTGTAGACTGAAAAATCAGATGAGTGAATTTGTTAGATACAGGAACAATAATCTGACCTAAAATATCTGCTCTGTAGATCTTAGCCTTTAAGTTTGTGGGAACAATCATGAACATGTATGTAACTTTCTACATAACCCAGCAGTCCAATTTCCAGTGTATCTTACTACTGCTTGAATATGGTGAAAGAGAGGAGAGACTTCCTTAAAGGTCCAGTAACGGCACCCCCACATTCTTCCAGGCAGGTCCACACTGCTTCTTCTCTCTCCACCCTCCTTTTATTCACATTCTGCCCATTTCATTGATGGGAAACAACAGCAGCACAATGCCACATATTTATTCCTCTGAAAGACCTGTCTGCTTAAGGATTTCTCAGAAATTCTCCATTATGCAAAGAAATGCAGTTTAAGCATGCTGATGGAAATCTTAACTTGTGATCTTATATAGAGGCATATGGTTCTGATGCACAAAAAACAGTGTCTCCTTTAAAATAACCCCTGAAAACGTTATATAGCAGTGGATGTCTTCATGAGTTGTTAATGTCAATTATTATGTTAAACTCTTGTCAAGTACTTCTACCTTGAGAGAGTGATTTTGATAGTTTGCAAATATTTTAATGTTGGCTATCTTAAGATGATGCTGTAATTTGCTACCTAAATAAAGCTAAACCCCACTGCTGAGTCTAGGGACAGCTTTCAGAATAGGGACAGATTTCTGTGATGCAGAAATCTCTCCAGTGGGACCTGGCCACTGCCCCTCACTGGGACCTGGCCATTGCCCCTCACTGAATGTCAGTTTGAATGCTTTCTTGAGTAGGGATGGGCCCTTGGATTTTGGCAAAAGCTGGACATGAAGCAAGTATGGCATCTTGGCCCTGAGACTGTGAGAAAGCTCTCAGGCTACACTAGACTATAGCTTAGCTCTAAGTCTTACATTTCTTTCAAGATGCATCTTGAGTAAAGGTCAGGGACTCCTCTGCTTTCCTTCTGCTGCTGCTAATATCCATTCAGGTCCTCTGCTGCTGCAAAATTGAGAAACTTGTGGCATGTCAAAAAGTGAAGGGAAATGAAAAGTTTGAAGAACACAATGTAGCTTTGCTAGACAATTTCCAGTGCCCACATGTACTTGAGCTTAAAAGTAATTTGGGTAACCCATCACCACTTGGCATAGTAGCATGGAGTAGAGCTATGCCATTGGATATATCCTCCACCCTTAACCATGACTGATAATCTATTTGAATAGGGATGTAAATGCAGAGATTTGAAGCTGGAATAGCACAAGACAGTTTTCTTCTCTTTAATCCATGCTAAAAATGCAAAAGGGTGGTGCAGGCATGCTCTTGACAGTTTGGTTTATAAAAATGAATGTTGTGGTTAAGTGGGTGGGAAATACAATGAGGAGCGGAGGACCAAATGGGAAATGTCTCCTTGTTGAGGAATGCTTTTGCAATCTTGATTTTCTCTGTGTAAAGCTAACCTTGGAGTGTGCAGAATGAGAGAAGAGACCACACAACCCTTAGAAGCATATGGGAGTAGTCACTGTGTGGACGCAGGAGTATTTGCTAAGATGCCCTAATAATTGAATGAAGTAGCTAAGCTGCCTTGTCTTGCTGGAGAATAGATTGGTTTCTTATGCCATTTACAAAAACAACACTGAATGGATTTTTTATTGTAATCATTTGAATTCAAATTCCTCCGTCTTTCATCACTTTATGCATTTTATTTCTCTGTAGACAATTCCACACAGATAAACTCTGGAATACTAAAAAATATTGTACACATTCCTGGAACTTCTCAAGTATCTGACTGTCTACATCAACACTGACCTTGGAGTGATGGGCCAAGATATTGGCTCAGTTCCTATTTCCTTAGGCAGTGGTGGTGAGGCTGGGATGCCTACCCTGGCTCAAAGTTGTTGGATGTGTTAGACCAGAAAAAACACACAAATATCATTGCTCTCATCTTAACCAGCAACATCAGTAGGAATAAGCCAGGAGACAGTCTACTCAAAATATTTGTGGTGAAAAAACACTTTTCAGAAGGAACTATACACCACCATGACTACACAGATACCCTGATCTGCCCTGCCTTTAAAACTGACATAGATCTAAATATGAAGTCTGGTTCAAATGATGTTTCCTTTGAAATTGCTATCTTCTTTAAGTAAATTTAAATGAAAAATGTAAAAGGACTCTCAGATCAGTATGAGCAAAGCAAATATCCTGGTGGCAGCAGAAAGTTGTAACAGCACAGAGGAGCAGTGGTGAGTGCACATAAATCTGTGAGCATTGGAACCAAGGATGCCTGGTGTCCTATTGGTTTGTGACTCAAGGTAGAATTCCCAAGAAGATCCCCCATGTCCAAACAGGGATAAACTTACTGTGAAGTCACCTTCTCAGTAGGAGCCTTAGGAGGATTTCTTCCTTTTGAGGTCTTTCTCCATCTCTCAGATTTTGATTGCAATTGACCAAAAGTCAAGTGGCAAGTAGAGGTAATTGCATGAGCACATATGCACAAACAAACTCCCACAAATCCATGTGCATTAAGGACTTTCACTGCAGAAACCAGCCTAATACTCTTGGAAATGCAAACACATCTGGCCCAGAATACTGGGATGGAGTGCCGCTCACTCCTGGGCACAAGGGTGCTCAGTCGCTGGGAATCTAAAACCCATCTAGAAGTGATGAATCAACTGTTTTAAACTGCATTGCCAGTGTTACAAATAAAAAGTCAAAATGAGCTCCTTCACTTTACAAGCAGTGATAAATGCAGTAGAAGCCACTTAATTAGTCTATGATAAATTGCGTGCCAAATTAATTGTGATGATTGCCTAGGGGACAAAACCCAACTCGAGGCAGTCTGATGACTCCACAGTAATAGCACATTTAGTGAACACTGTAGAGTCTCTTTCCATGCCCTTTCTGCAGCTGTTGGAAGCTGAATCACAACAGTTAACTGCCAGGGATACATTTCCTTGCACTAGCTTTGCCCTAATTTAACCTTTTTTCATTTTATTCTGGTTAACTGAATCAATATTATCTTAATACATTGTTTCCTTTTGTCCTCCCAGTAGCAGTGCGTGTCTATGCTGCAGATTTAAAGTGCAATCAATGAAATATTAAATGAGTGGAAATGGGATTCCTTATCCCTCAGAGCAGTAGGTGGGAACTGGGAGGAAACACATTAAAGGTGAAGAAGTTACCTGAATGTTAAATCAGTGCAGATCTGAAAGTCGTGCTTCATAAATTTATGTAGAGAGCCTGGGAAGCATGATCATGACAAACAGGTTTGTACCTGTTTGAGTGAAAAGGTAATTTTAAAATGTTTGTGCTAAACTGGTGATGAAGACCACGCAGACATTGCTCTTTCAGTTTCAAAACAGCAAATGACTTCACAGGGCACTGTCAGGTCCCAAATGTGCCATCTGCCTGGTTGTGGTTTGTTTATTTTATACATGATTGAGTGTAGAGCTCATCTTGGTTCCTTTTACGTAATCATGTTATGATAACCACATAACTAATGTTTTCAGTATTTAGCAGATAAATGAGATGAAAAAAGAGAGAGAGAAATATCTGATGCTTAGAAATTCTTCTCAAGTGCTCAGTAGAAGCTCAGATTTATTCTGGTATATTTAATCTATAATCTGTCATTTATAATATTTAGAATTAGCTTACAATTATAGCAAAGTTTGTTTATGAACTTTTAATGGGAGGTTAGTGCATGGGTGAAACGAACTTTTTTGGCTTTTTTTTCCCTCCTACATTTTTTTTTCCTCACAGATGTTAATTTCCAAGACTTCCCAACATTTCATTCAGAAGTAGAATAGAGTGACACATTTCAATATAGGCAAAAATATTTCACTTTATTTCAGGAGCTGAAGAATCTCCTGGAAATCTTATTAAATGTGTGTTCTAGAAAGTATATCTGTTTTGGGTTTTTTTCAGATCTTCTACTCCTGGAAGCATCTGAATGCTTATAGTCTCACCTGTTATTTCTTATACAAATGTGGAGTTTATACTCTTGCCCCTTCTTATTTGGAAAGTTAACCTCTCCACAAATGGAACTAGAGTTTGAGCAGAAACATATGGAGAAAATACTTGTTGTTCTTCTGGGTCCATGAAAAGTTATGAAGTGGAGGTGAAGAATGTGAGCTTAGTGGGGGAAGAGGAGGTCAATGAGAAATTTGTCCCCGTTTCAAACATTTTCTCATCACAAACTAGACTGGACAATGTTCTTCCTAGGTCAGGATCATAGAAATGTGTCTCCAGTGATTTGACTTTATCCTCTCGGGATGGGCCTCTGGTGGGAATTCTCATATTTCCTAGCAATGTTTTAAACTGCAAATATTCAGGTAAAGAACTCCATACATTCACAAAAAAATGAGTTCTGCAGACTTCTGTAGCAGTGAACAAAGCTGATGTCTCCTATTAAGAAAGTTCTTTACAAGAATAATTTTGAAGTGCCATTATACGTTATTAATGGAGACAGATCTGATGATGAAGAAAACTACATTTGGCAGAAAGAACATTTACTAAAAATGTCATTAAAGAGTTTAGGCTGTGTGCTACCAAGTATTTTGTAACTCCCTTCACTGACTTCTTGGCCTCTTTATTTCTTTCATGTCTGGTAAGTAGCTTGAGGTGGTTGATGAACATCGGAACTGAGGAAGTCTGGCTTCTCACTGCTGTTTGTCTAAAGGTTTTTTGGCTTCGACACATAAGAAGGAGGAAGCTCTAACCCAGTTCATGCCTCATTTTGTGCATTTGGAGCTTTCCTAAGGCTTGTCTTGCATGTAGGTTCTGTGGAGTGAAAAAGAAGTAGGGGTTTTATCATATTTATCACCTCAGTGGAGGTAAATTTATGCTTTTTTTTCTAATAATGAGTGCCTATTCCCAGAATTTATACAATCTGAGATATCTTTCAACCTTCCCCTGACAAATTTACATCAATACAAGTGGATGCATTTTGCTAAAATATTCCAATAAATGTTAAAGAAAAATAGATTGTACAATAGGCTGTAATAGTCACTTAGAATGACAGGAACCAATTCTTAAAAATACCACATTTAAAAAGAGAAGCTTTATGGGATATATTTCATCAAATACTGCATTCAATGTCATCTTTGGGGAAAATTGCAACTTAACTGCTGCATCTCTTCTTTTTGAAATTCTGAGGCAGTGAAATGAAATAGTTACCTTTGAAATGAAATGCAGCCTCAAAGGTTGGTTTACTTGGACAAAAAGTTACTGCCCAGGTGATAATAGACTGGAATAATTGGAAATATAAGTCTTGCTTATACAGAGCTCATTTTTATTCAAAAGTAGGCAAGGTGATCCTATTGTCCTTTCAAAATTTACTGATATCACAACACAATATAAATATCTAGGGATTTGTTCTGCCATACCAATGAATATTGTATATAAATAAATAGCCCCACAGAGATGGAACAGAAAATGAGGAAGTATTTCAAACTAGGGGGATATTTACCTTTGGCACTTGAAATCAAAGAAGTGGAAGTAAAAAAAAAAAAAAAAAAGAGTATATATATAAACATGGGGGGTTTTTCCCACTACATTTTATTATTCAATGGATATTTGATGGCTCTGCAAGGCCTGGCACTGAGATTTTTATCCAGTGAATTTAGGGCAAGAGCCTGTAAAGACTGTTTTATCTGAAGCTGGACATGGGGTATGACCTGGCATTCATGATCTGTAGATTTTATAACCTCGAGTATATATCTAAACATGGGGGGTTTTTCCCATTTTATTATTCAATGGATATTTGATGGCTCTGCAAGGCCTGGCACTGAGATTTTTATCCAGTGAATTACGGCAAGAGCCTGTAAAGACTGTTTTGTCTGAAGCTGGACATGGGGTATGACCTGGCATTCATGATCTGTAGATTTTATAACCTCAATTGCCAAAAGTAATGAAGTTTTTATCATGGACTCTTCCAACTCCTTAGGGATTGATCCAGGCACAAGATATTTCTTCCAGCATCTCCATGATTTTCGCAAGTGGATGAAGTGCCTCCCTTTCCTCATGGCTTACAAGCAGACCTTTCCTTACAGGTCAGTTCCTCTTTTTTCAGTTTTACTGGGATTTGGTGTTGGCCTTACCTAAATCTCCCGTGGAGCTGAGTGAAACCACTGAATTGAGCAGTACCCTGTCCCCAAGAGAACTTCATAGGGATATGAAGGGATATTCCAGGGATATGAAGGAGTGGGTGAAACTTATGTGTAAGAATCATCCTGAGGCAGGGTTCAGTTTGATCTACTTTTCATGGAAGTACTTAAATATCTCTTATGCCAGAAGGAGAAATAAGGAACATGGCCTTGCTCAAGTAAGGACAAACTGGAACCTGCTCCAGGGGCTGTCCACCTTTCCTGGGGAAGCCCAGCTACTGGTAGGTGTTTGCTGGGAAATGACACCTGTAGAGCCCAGGCTGGTGTTCTCCACCTTCCCAGCAGGACTGCCAGACCCCCACCCTGAGGAGAGGGGCTTTGGGGGGTTGGCAGGAGCAGAACTCGTGGGGCATTAGACATGTTGACAGAATGTAGATGTTTCCAGGGGCAGATGAAAAGAGAGTGGTAGTTTTGAAGAGTGAAATTTGAGCAAAAGCACTCCAACCCTCCAGTCTATTCAGGGATTTAAATCCCTCTGTGGATATTGGCCTATATAGAGAGCTGCTGGACTGTGCTTTTACACAAGATCCTAAGTGACTTTGTAAGCCTTCGAGCACTTCCAAATCCTCCACTTTCAACAACAGTGCTCTTTGTACTGAAAATTTAGTATATAAAGCCATATCATATACTGGGGTTTAAATATACTCAGAAAAGTTCCACATAATGGCATCTTAATGCCTAGACAAATGCAAAATTAATATACTGGAAATCTCTGGCAGCAGTTAAGAGTAAAAGCAGTACAATTTTTTAATGTTTTGTTGGGATTTTTTTTAATAGCAAGCTCTACTTCTGAGACAGGCAGAGGAAAATCTTCTCAAGCTGTAAGCTCAGCGTCCCCAGAGTGAATAGGGTTCAATGTAGCATGGATAATTTGTTTGCTTTGCAATTATTTTCCGTCAGTGGAGACAAATTGATTTGTACAATAAAATTGACGGTCACTGCAAGGCAGCTGGCTTTCTAAACTGTAAAAGAATTTGACTAGGTTAAGTGAGTACCAAATTTTTGGAGTACTGGGATGTCCTTTCGTACTGGCAAAACTTGCAACAATTTTAGGGCTTGCCAGTGATTGCTATGTGAAATTCAATATCAGAGAGTGCCAGAATAGTTATTCTTAATACCACTGTGAGCAGGCCCTTTGCCAGTTTATTAGAGGCCTGCTCTGAAAATTATTTCCACCAAAACAGAAATCAAAATGCAGTAAAAAAACTGATAGCAGAGCAGATGAGTAGGTGATTCTATTCTTGGAGGAATAATTGCCTCCAAGCCACCCTCTAATTTATCAAGGGGAAATGAGATATTTAACATGATCCAGAGTCAGGAATGTTAGGCAACAATAGAGGTTCTAGCAGACAAAAACAAGTAACAATGGCTTATCTAGAAAATAGGACCATGATCAGACAGTGAGATGTATTTCCAGAAAATTCTGGTAGTGGAAACATAGAAGAAATAACCAATATGTTCTGCAGCTTGAGTATTTGCATATTTGTCCAAATAAAATTATCTAAATCCCATTAAAAATAAATGGCTATTGACATCCACTCTTTCACTTTTGTTTTTAAAAAACAAAGAATTGGTTTGGTGTCTAAAAAGGCCTGGCAAAATTTTAGTGCGTGCATGATCAAATGCTGTGTGTGATTAGGAATGCTGTAGTACCTGGTAGCAGCCTGAAATGAGGCTTTGATTCCACTTTTCACAACACTGAGCTAATCAGGACATTCTGTCATATTCAATTTAAAAGCTGGATATGCCCCAGAAAAATGTTGGACCTAAAAGCTCAGCAAATAGCTCTGGTTAAACTTCACTTGGATGTTTCAAGTGTTAAACCTCATTGTAGACATCAGGATTAGATTAGTGATACTGTCAGTTTTGCAAAAGTCCAAGATCAGCACTAAGTAAAGTAGAAGTTTGCTAAGACGGGCTAGTTTCTCTTTGCCCAAATTAAAAGGACCTGGGAAAAATTGATACTGTACAGTTCAAGGACATTTGATTGGGCTCAATACATAAGGTAAACAAAGCACTCTGAGCCCCGATCAAAGTGCACTTCTGGAGGCCAGTGGCATGATCTTGAGGTGTGAGAAAAAAAGTTTTGAGGAAGAAGGTCACATGTTTGAAGGTCCAGACAATCAGGCTTTGGCTTGACCTCTCTGCCTATCTGGGAGCAGCTCCCCCCAGCTACTCATGTGAGCGGGGTTCAGAGGTTACCAATTACTTAGGGAGGCTGAGAAAGTTGTATGGAGCTGCTCTCAGCTGCCATTTCACATTAGCTTCAGGCCACTTGCAGGTAGGCTGTGGCTCTTAATGCTTCACTGCTGGGATGTTTTTCAGCTCTCAGTTGCTGTGGCAGTGACAAACCACCTCCCTGTCCCGCCAGGCAGCACTTGGTGCCTGCCCTGCAGCACAGCTCCCCATCCCCACACATTTGTGCATCACAAAGCTGCAACCCCACACATGATTCTTGTTTTAATTGCTTAGCTGCTGGCCAGGCAACATTTTTCTGCCCTTTTAAAAAATTTTATTTTTTTTCCCCCTCTCCGAATATTTCAGAGCCATCAGTAAAAATGAGTGAAATTGTTTAACTGGTTGCAGATATCAAGATGATCAGAGTAACTTGGGGCAACTTTTTCTTGCAAAACTTAAAATAATGTATGTGTCTTCACAGATTTCACTCCTAACAAATTAAGCAAAGGTGACTTACAACCTTATGGTAGTGGAAGCATAAAAAAACCCCTTTCAGTATAGGTCTTGCAAATATCGTAAAAAATTCTGAATCTTACACAAAAGCTGTTAATTTAGGAGGGGTTTTTTTTCCAAGTTCCAACTTTAGAATTTAGAATTACCCTTAGAAATTAACTGAGGGTGAATAAATTGTGTGAAACACACTCCCATGGGGAGTTTTCCTGCTTTCTTTTGAGGCTGCTCTCTTGGATGTTGACAAACAGGATATTGAGCTACCCAGGATTCTGGTTTCATCCAGTATGGAATGTCCCATTCTTTCCATTTCACAAATAAGATTTGGGAGTTTGGAGTTTTTGCTTTGTGGAAGTCACAAACTTGAGAGTGATCACACTTCCCTAATGCAAGGCATATTTTCAGTCTATAAACAAGCCAGTTTCCTTTCAGAAATACGTCTGGGTTTTATTACACATCCTTTAACTTTCCCTGGAAAATGAGTACATTTGTGTTTGGAAATATTCACATAAGTGAAGAAATTTTCTAGGAAATTAAGTGAGCCACTTTGAGTTTACAGTGAAAGGCAAGAGCAGCTCTGCCTTAGTTTGTGAATATCTTATTTCAGGTACACTGCTGTATATATATTTATAGTTGCTGTGGGTTTGTTTGGGGATTTTTTAAATGGGTGGTTTGTTGGTTTTGGTTTGGGGTTGGGAGTTCTTTAGGGGGTTTTTGGTTTTGTTTGTCTGTTAATTTGGGGTATTTTTTAATTTTCAAAAATCACAAAACATAACAGATTATTTTAGTCTTGATTTACACTCACTTTACTCATCTCTTGCTCTTACCATTAATTTACCTTTGGGGTGAAAAGTGGTGTCTGTTAGGTGTTTCACAAAGTAAATCTGTGGTGCTCATAACTTCCTGTGTGACATGTACTGCTAAGTGCTTACTGGAACTCTGTTTTCCACGGAATGAACAGGCAAGAAGAAGGACTGGGACTTTGAAATCTGGACAATAGGGTTGGAATATCCTGGTCACATGGCAAGTCATGCTACACAGCACAGACATTGACATATCTGGAGAACATTTTCTACATCCTAGTTTTTTTTCAAAAGCATCTTGACTCTGACTCGTGTCACTACAGAGACTCTTATTTAATATACAGATGCATTATAAATGTTCTAATTTCTTCCTTTTTTGCTTTTTTATTTTTGCCTCTTACCATGTGAAGTTGAATATGACAGCAATTACTTTTCATTTAATTCCATTTCATTTTCTATATGAAAAAATCCACTATTAAGAAAACCTTAACTGGATAATCTTTTTGAGAATTTAATGCTGTCACTGTGAGTTTAATAAGAGAAGTGAATTTACAACTTGAAATAAATGGAATTGTCACCTCTTACCTAATCTGTGGCTAGGAAAATTCAATTATTTTCACAGAAGAAAAAAAATACCAAGCACGGACAACACTCAGAAAGGTAAGGGTATGATATTCAATAGTTTTCAGGGGTGATGAGTTTATAATTTTCAAGATTGCAATGTCTATAGCCTTTTTGTAGTATAATAAAATAGATATCTTGAATATGATTATTGATGAGAGAGGAAGGAAATGTATGTATGATGTTTGCAGTGTTTTGACCCCATTTTGTGCAGATTTGTCCCTCTTCAGAAATATTTTTGGCTTTCAATCCCCCCTATCAAAAGACACTTCAAAATCTTGCACAGATTTCAGGAAGAGGACTGCATGGAATTCTAGGGAGTAGAATGGCTGGGAAAAGATTCCTGGACAAAAAGAGCATGCAGAGGAGATTTTACAGCTCATTGCTCACTTGGGTTAAAGTCAGAGCAGGCAGATTGCTGCAGAGAAGGGGAATGGGTGAAAATTGGCTGAAGATGAGGAGAAAAAGACTGGAGAATTGGCGGGAGGAGGAAGAAATCTATAGGAAGAAAGGAGAAAGTACATTAAACTTGAGATGTGTTTTTGAGGAGCACACAACCTAAAATATAAGAACAAGTAGACATCCAATTTAAATGTTTGACAATTGGCAGAAGATATAATTTTTACCTGTTTTACATTAACCTATGTTAAACAAAACCTTTATTACATTATATATCCTCTTACACATGAACTAAATATTTAATGTAATACTACTATGAAATATATTTAATGTAGGAACATTTTTTAGTCCTTTAATTCAAGTTATTTCATATAAAAGAGAGAAACTGCAGTCCAGGTTTTCATGAGTAATATTTGGAACACCAAAACAAAACCAGGAAATAAATGTGACATTCCAAATGCTTTAATGTATGTTTGACACCACTACCATTAACTTAATGGAAAACCCCCTTATGCTGCGTGTGAAATTCAGTGTGTTTTTAAGAATATATTTCAAAGAAACATGTATTGCAAAAACAAATATTTCTAGGAGAAATGCAGGGGTATAAATTAGAGGAAGATTTGAAAATTTAGTATAGGCAACAAGGATTTCATGAATATAACTACTTAGCAATGAAAAAAGCCTGAATATACAAGGAGTTTTTAAACTGTCAGATGTAAATGTAAATATTAGACCCAGTTTAGAGATCTTGCAGAGATTGTTCAGTGAAGTTCTAGATGTCTGAAGAGAAGCCACAGAGTCCAGGGAGAACAGAAAGTACATTTTTGCAACGTATATTTAAAAATTTGCTTTTTACTAGGGAAAATTAAATGAATGATCAATGCCAAAAATTATATTTAATAAAAAATATTACTTATTAATACTATTTTTGAACTAGTACTGTACCCCTTCTTTTCATCAGCATCCTCACCATGTCAGCTGAGTCTGCTTAAGCTAATTCAAAGAAAATAAATAATCACAATGGGCAAAGCACAGCCAAAAAGTCAAAAACTGTTACTGTGGTGCAGGCTCTTGTCTTGGATGGGTAACTGAATGGCATTGGCAGAGTCAAATAAAGTTTTATTTGATTTTTCAGGCATCAAGCTTGAGATCAAATGAAGTTTTTGAAATATTAGCTCTACCAAATTTGTCTCTTCACTGAGACATGCTGATAGCAGCCAGCCCACATGAGATTGCATTTTAGTACAGGGTGGCTCATTTTAAAATACCCCAGTGAGACACAGGAAGAGAGCAGCAGGAAGAGAGAAGAAAAGTTGAGCAGATTGAAGTTCTCATCTAAGTTTATGTTAAGTGGAGATGGGGTGAGAAATGCTGCCGTGCACACTCTGGGCTCTTCAGTCACCCTGGTGCACAGAAAACATGACAGGCTATAATGTCTACCATGAATCTGAAGGTCAATGCACCAAAAATTTCATAGAAACTTCCAGGTCTTGGACAACATCACATAGATGTGATTTCTGTTATTTCTCAGGAACATTATGGTGACAGAAAAACTTATTAAAAGCGATAAACAGCTACAAAATAAAACACATGTTTCCATCACGAGATCTGAAATCAAGACTTCTGGGTTTGGTTCCCAAGCCTGCTGTAATGCTGAATGAATTACAAATCTCTCAGATCCTCATCCATCCAAATGGCAAGTGCTCCCTCACTTGCTGCTTTTTTTGTCAATTGCTTTTTAGCTAAAATATTTTTGTCTGCTATCAGACCTTTAACAGCAGAGTTCTATTTAAATGCAACACTATAATACATGCAATATTTTTTTAAAGATCAATATATTTTTTTTTTCTGTGTTTTGAAGATATGTAAAGCCCTACCCACATAATTAACTTGACCAAAGGTAACATCAAGTTCTTCCACTACATGTACCATCCTGAAGAAAGGTTAAGAATCATTCAGGTGAATAGTACTCCTCTTCATGATGAAAAATATAAACTTGTTTATTTAAAATAGTCATAGAAATACATTTTTTTTTCTTGGCTCTATTTATATTTCATCAAAGAATTCACTATTTTATTAATAGGGCATTTTGAAAGAGTTGGGGGGCTGATTCAGCAAGAATCTTTCTTCCTTTTGCCATGTGTCCATATCTAGTTCTTCAAGCAGTTTTGGTTGTTGTTTTTGTTGATTCTCTCTGGTAGTAACCAGCTAAGCAGAAACAGACCTGTGATGACAGTAATATGTTACAGTGGGTACTGCAAAAGGTGGGAAAGGGTTGTAAAGCAGGGAAGGGAAGTGGGCAGATATGGCCAAACTGCTCTTTTCTGGAGTATTCCCAGGTTCACAACAGTGTAATGGGATCCATTCCAGAATATTTTAACTCCTTCCTTGGCAGGAAAAAAATAATTTGCATATAGTCCTGTGGTTCCTACATGCACAAAATATGTAACCAACTTCAGCAGCTTCAGTTCAGACCTGTGGATGTCAGTAGTAACACACAGGGTTTAAGAGCATTTTTTATTTTCTGAATGTTTGCTCTTCTCTGGTGTAGCTCTTTATGCCTGTGAAAGCATTTCAGTTCTCCTCTATTTGTTCTACATTGACCACTTTTTTCTGCCCTGTTCTCCTCTGTGTTATCATCCCTTATTCCTAATTCATGTCTTCTTCCGGCTGTGATCTGGACTGAATTCCAGATGGATTGGGATGGTCAGATTACGTTGGCAAGGCAAAGATGAAGGTGCATACTGGAAAATCCAGCTTTGTTCAGTTTTGATAGCTGTGATTGCTCCAGCTCTGCCATTTGCTGCTGTCTGCAGCTGTGTGTCACGAACATCCTTCTGAATATCACCATCCTCCCAGTGCCAGCTGAGCATCTGGTGTGTGCTGCATCTTCTTCCAGAGGTTAGAAGCCAAGCCTTAAAAATTGGCCATGTTTTAGCAGAATATAGCAGCCATAGCTTCCCCTGCCTCTGCAGTTCTCCAGCATGTTCCTCCTGCAGCTCAGTCTTGCTTTGGCTCCCCCCAGCACTCCTCAGCCATCACCCCCTGCCTTGCTCTCCTCCTGATGGCAGTGGTTATGCCCTATAGCAGAGATTTTTAAGGATTATCCTCTACCCCTGCTGGCTAGGCCAGACTGGAGGGCAATTGCTAGGAGCAGCTGTCTCGTTCCCAGCTGATGCATTGTACTTGATCTCCCTTTTATGTGTGCTGGCATGACTTGCAATGTGTTACTTCACTCGCAGTAGTAACTAAGGCTAATAAAATGCTATTATGGTTAATTATATTCACTGGTGAGGCACTTAAACTTTACATGAAATGGCATCCCAGTAGGCTTCAGTTTTCATAACACATGGCAGTTGGAATGGCAAGGTTTTAAAAACCATGTAATTTCATTAGAGTAACAGGACAGGCACTTGAATAATTTTTTTATGACATGCTTAATTGTGTTGCCATATGGATGGCTTGTAAACAAACAAACAAAAAACAACTGGTGGAAGGCTAGAGGATGTAAGGGACACATACGTCTGGCACAGGATATCCCAGCATGCTTCAAGCACTTGCAGTTTTAATAAGCACTTCTCAGCACCTTGTGCTTAAGAAAAGGTTCAGTGAGGTGGTGCTCATTCATGCCCATTTCCAGAACTGACTTCTATTTAATTTTTTTTAAAGAGGTGTGTAAGGCTATTATAAATTTTCTTCAGGCCATTGGAATGTCCTGCTGTATACCAGGGAGCTTTTCTCTCTTTTTTTGTTGACTTGAAGACGTTTATTCCATACCGGCCTGAATGCTACAACTTCTAAGCTAGCTCCACAATTTCTTTTCTTTTGGATACCTTAGAAAATTATTTTGGGACACCATGGCATTAATGAAATGCTCTAATGTTAACCTACTGTCATCAGTTTGAGGCTAGTTATGACTATTTATTTATGAAATCCAAAACAATATTACAAAGTTTTACAAGGGTGAAAATGACAGAAAATAAAATCATGTTTCCCTACAAGATCAAGTCAGGGAGTTGTATTTCCTTCTCCATACCCAGCTGCATAAGTGTGAGCACTCCCAGAGAGCCAGGAAGCTTGGTTGGGCAAAATTCAGAGGGCATTGACAGGAAAGACTCTTCAGTTTATGATATGTACAAACTTTTGCTTGTCTTTACCTGGGTTTGTCAGAGGGTTCATGCATGATCATATTTTATCTCTTTTCAGTTTTTATTCCTCAGATTATTGGACTTCAGTTTGGAAGATAGCCCTGAACTTCTGAGTTAGTAACTTTTCTCAATGTTTTGTAAATAACTACTGTGTCTTTGGCAAACTGGATGTTTGACAGTAATTCTGGCAGATCTTTACCTCTAGAAAAGTGAGAAACTTCTCTGGGTCTCATAATGTAATTTGCAACTATCAGACAAACTCCAGAACATGCAGCTCATATTAACATGCAGTTCAAAACACATTTTACAGAAGGCAGCCTGCTACTGAATCCTGGCTGAAACTACATGTGATGATAAATAACCGAGACAAAGTGTTAATCTCCAACGTGGCATGACTCCATCACACAGCCTTGATTTTTTGGATATACTGTAATAAAACACTGTTCTGGTGGAATTTATATCAGTTGTCCAATCCAACCTGTTAAACACTTTTTGCCATCAGAGTTTTGAGTGGTTCCAACTAAGTCTGTGAATTGGGAGTGCTCAACAGATATGTACAGAAAACAAGGAGAGGGATTAATAGGATCATCAAATCCTGTGGATAGGATTGCATTTGTGGGGAGCATGGAAGCACAGGATTAAGCAAATACATATGTGAAGTGGAGGAAAGCTGTAGGTGCCTCCCTAGGGTGGGGAGGTAGACATGAACTAGGCGGATAGCAGGTTACTGGGGTGAAATTTGCAGAAGGACAGGAAAAACAGACTGAAGGGGAAAGGAAAAGCCCTTCCCTGCCAGCACAGTGGAAGAGGTGAGGGTGGGAAGGACCAAGAGCTGCAGAAGCATTATGGACACCTTGAAGAAATTGAAAGCACTGAGATGGCCATCAAAAGATGATTTTGCAGTGAATCATCACAAAGTAGGAAATCATGATCATTGTAGAATAAAGCAAAGACATCTTGCTTTTAGTTTCCTTAACCTATATTTTTGCCCTTTTAGTGGGTGAATTCAGGGCTCTTAGAAGATCAAAACCAGTAACACCAACTTGAGCAGCACAAAATGTGAGCAGATGTTATGCAGTCTCTCGTGTGTCGTTCTGTCCCAGTATCTGCCATGTCTGACGTGACCGATAATAAGAACAACTCTGAACTTTCACTTCTCTACTCCTTTTAACCATGGACTGCAGTAGTTTGGGACTGTGTGATGACTTTGTAATGTTGACAACTGAAGACCAAGAATAAAGTGCTAAATGCCTTTTAATAACAACCAAACATAAGAGACAAAGTGTCTAGAGGCAACATAAACTGCCAACTCTGCTTTTAAAAATATAATTTGTTAAAAAGCAATCCACAATGTATATATCTATTTTATTTTAAAACACTTATTTAAAACGAAAAAGTACTAAATCTTGGCAGAGGTTTTTGGCTAAAATGCAGGAAATATATTATGAACAGATTTTTACACTATTTTTCCATGTTATTTTTGCTATATACTCTAGACCTATGCAATATATAAAATAATATATTTCCCCATTATGTATGGGAAATACTCATCAACTTTATGATTTCATTAAAGCCAGAGAAGAAAGAAATTTCCAGTGTAATTAATGATAATAGTTCCAAGTGAAGAAACTGTTGTGTCTTGATATTGTGAAGGTGGCATTGTCCAAGGCTGATATTCAGACTACAAATAAAATAACAAATGAATCATTCAGATACTCCTTCATCTTTTCAAACTGTTTTCTAGTTACTTAGTTTCCAAAGACCATTTTAACAGCTCCAAAGCAAATCTCTTCAAGCCAAGGTAGGTTCTTCTTAAATTCTTTCCTTACATTCCACTGCAATATAACACCAATTTTTAAAGTGAGTTTAGAAGTCAGTGGGTATTTCTGAAGAAGAACAATGAGCAAGCATGGAACACAGGACATTTTTGGACCTTTTGAGTGTGTTTGCATCTTAGAAGCATCTCAGTTTGTGGATGCTTTCTTTTTCTGTCCTAGTGCACTCTGTACTGCCACAATTCAGGTGCATAGGGACCATCACATACATGCTCACAGCAATACCTCCATTTTACAAATACACCATACAAGGAAGGAAAAACAGTAAAGTTTCTCTCCTAACCCACATAGAGGGCAAACTATAGAGGCCAGACAAGGATAATAAAAGTGTATGACTGACAGCTGACAGTATGCCAGTGAAAATTTCCCTTTCCCTTAGGATATTGTTTTGATAATCTTTGCTGATTTAATACTTTATGGAACTAGAGATTTTTTTTTTTGTCCAAATGGATGTTTTTTGAGGGGTGGGGGTTGAACTTGTCAATTGCACATCAAAATAGGGTGGATAGACAGAGAAGTGAAATGTAAACAACAGCTCCAGGTTTGTTTTTCTCTTTAGGCTGTTGGGGGATGTTTTTGTACATGAAGGTTAATGGAGCACAGTAATGGACTTCATCACTTCTTAAGGACATTTGGCCAATGCTCCAATACAATTGACTGCAATTTTATCACCTGGTTTTGTATCCTATAATTACAAAAGTCTTTTCTGAAGTTTAGCTGTAAGACAGCATAACGTGTCTACCTCTTGATGATATTTAAAGACTACATATTTGCTTGGAAATTTTTATATAATTTTCCATTCACAAGTCCATCATTTTGCCACATTTATATCCACTTGGTCATGGGTGTTTTGTACACCCACAAAGTTTTTGTGAGCATGTCCTGATGTCCATGCCAGCTGAGACACTGACCCAAACTGTGTGTTCTCATCATGCTGGGGTGACCAGTCTGTGGGGCTTTATACGAGTTTGGTTCCTCAGGCTTCCCCAGCCCAGCCATCATGACCTCCTACGTCTCACCACTGGCACAGCTTTTTTGGAGCAGTAGCAACTGCTCAGACTTCATGTCCTTATCTCCATTTGCCTTTTGGCCACCCTTTTAATTTATCACAAGGTTTGTGACTTGCAAGGTGGGTGAAAATGTCAAGTTTTCCTCTTGCTGCTAAGCTGAGCCTGCAATGCACCAAAGAATAAAATGTAAACAAAACAAGCTTCTCTTGCAGAATTTTGCAGATATGATCCAAATGCACTGAAAAGAGAGATCTCTTGAGTTAGTTGGCTTTTGTAGAAACATAATCAGTTTTTCTTCTGGAATCTGAATGTAATTTTTTTTTCTTTTTATTTCAATGACTCCATATGAAATGTTCTTGTTTTGCAAGTAAAATGTAATGCTCACCTTGCAAACAAAGACAGCTCTGAAAACTAAGATACATTTTTTCCATAATATTAATATCACAAAAGGGGGCTGTACAGGCAAACCTGTACAAGTTACCTGTGTAACTCTACTAGTTTCAAGTCATACCTTCTGTGGCAAAGATGTTCATTTTGCTTTGTTATTGATTGGAATTCATTAATAAGTTCTGTAGATGATGATGCATGAGGCATTTCACTTTTTTGAACTAAGCTTTAGAGTAGGAAAGGGTGGATGCAGATATTTCTGCCTATGGATCTAGTAGGGACTACCTTGAACACTCTTGGTCTTGAGCCCACTCTGTTCTGTCTACACCAAAGCTGTGTTGGGGCTAAATAGGGTGAGGTCAGCTTCACTCTGAATTGAACCACTTCAGTCTCAGTATTTTGGTACCAAAAGGGGCCTCTGAAAAAAAAATTAAATAAACTGCCTTTTAATGTTTATAGATATAATGCATCTCAGTGGATGAGTGCCTTTTGAGTTAGTTTCTTCATGAAAACAATGTGCTATTCAAAGAATGTTTAAAAAAATTACCCTCCACAGTTTCATGTCAGGTTAATTTATCACTGAGGGGTTTTGGCTTGGTTAGGTGAGATGGGTGTAGGTGCTTGAATACATTGCAGACGTGTAGCCTTGGAGACTAATCCTTTAAAAATATGTCCAAGTAGCCTTTCATACAGGCATGTTCCCTCTGAATGCAGTGAGGCTGCACTGACACATCCGTGACCTGGTGGTTACTTTCACATAAAATATGATCTGGGTAGACTCTGACTAATTCACTAGGCTCTGAACAAGGATGCATGAAGATTTTTTCTGTCTAAAGTATACCACATACAATTTTGCTATTGATATGCTATTGGATGTCTAATATTATTGTAAATAAAATGTCTCCTTTTGTGCTCTTAGCCCTTTCTGTCTGCCCTATGCCCATTTCTTTGTGCCTGGGGATGGCCCTGTGTCATTTTTCTTTACTTCCTTTATGTAAAGGCAAATAATTATACTTGTCAATTTATTTGTGGCTTTCTCAGCTGCATAGCTAATGCTCTTCTGCTTGATAGGATGTCTTTGCTTTCTGTAATTACAGTTCTGCTTATGCCCTTGAGGAAGAACATCTGCTGCTTCCCACTCATGAGTTACATTTCATCCTCTCATTTCCTTGGTGTTATTCTGCTCCACATTGGTGTGGTGGTTCCTGATGCCCTTTGCAGAAATTTTCCTTGGTGTCCTGCATAAGGTCCTCAGTCTTCCTCCTCACTTCCCCCTTCCTTCACCAGCCTGTTGTGCTGTTTTCCTCAGCAGGAGTGATTCATTTGCTTCTCTGATTCAGCTGTGAGGGAAAGGGCAGAGGTGTGCAGGGAGCTCCTACAACAATCTGTCTGGGTGGGAATGAATGTGCAGCAGAAGCCCAAGGACTCTGCAATGCCCTCACCAAAACTAGTGTCAGCTGTCAGGGTCAGGAAATGTGACCACCCAGTCAGAACAGAAGATAAGAGCAGGAAAAACCCCACCTTCTCTTTTTGGACACTTAGCAGTTAAATTCTGCCAACTTGGCATATTTTCCCCACCATATTTGTTGTCTTTGTTGTTCACTGTTGCATGTAAATCAGTTGAATGACCTTTTTTTATTCCTTTGTTCTCACACATTTATAATTTCCTCTCAAAGTAACCTCTTGACATGAACACAAAGACATATTGTGTAGTAAACAAATTTAGAAGGTTAAAATACATATTTTTTTTAATAGTCAAAATGAACTGTTTGGAATTTTTAACATTTTTGTAAAGTTCACTCTTTCATAATATCTATTTTTATGCACAATGCAATGTGCTTTTAGTCATATGGTATGACTCTTGGGTATGGTTCTGTGCAGGACCAGGAGTTGGACTCCATGATCCTCGTGAGCCCCTTCAACTCAGCATGGTCTGTAATTCTGTGATTTTGATGAATAATTAATGCATATTTTTACATGGCCAGAATTGGGTGTGGTGTATCCCAACTAAAGAGACTACATCAAAAGAATTTGAAGCATTTTTGTTTCAGCAAGAGCTGGGAAGGAGAGGCCATTACTCACAGGCAAAGGGAAACCAAGAAGAAGACAAAAAGTGATAGAGCCTCATACATGGACTCTTGGCTCTGTCAGACCAAGCTCATGCAGTACAGACCTGGCTGAAGGCTGGCCTGCAGGAAAAGGTGCTGCCATCCCTTCAGCCAGTGCTGGTCACTGGAGTGACCTGAGAAAGGCCAGTCCTGGTTTGTGGAAGAGGTCAGCATCCTGAACTTCCAGGGATTTCCTTCTTCCCTGGCTCATCAGTTCAACACAGTGATTTTTGAAATAATACTGTGGCAGTATTGCAATAAAAACTGGGGGTTTTTTTTGCATTGAGATCAGCTGGCAGAAATGTGAACTTGGTATGAACACGGAAGTGAGTAGATTTCAATGTCAAGGGTGACTTTTATTATAAATATTTGTGCAGAACTGGAAGAATAAGGAAGTGTTCTATATTGAATACACAAATAGAATGGTACAATAGCAAACTGACTGTGTGTTGCAGGATTAGAAGGACTGTGTGGTACTGGGTGTTTTGGGTTTTTTTGGAAGAGGATTTACATAGGGCTTTATAAAGCATGAGATCCTTTTAAGGGGAAAAAAAAACCAAACACTAACTTTTATGTTTGATAATGGGGGATAAACCTTGACATAGGCTGGGGGAAACATGAGGCTGGGGGAAACATGAGGGTGACATGAGCAAGGCAATATGGAAAAATTGTGTTTTAACTGATGTGCACTTATTGCTAACCTAGATGTTAAGGGAAAGACAGTTAGATATAAAGGGTCCCACTGGATATGAAACTGGTCAAGCCCATGGAAGAGCTGTGTGAGAAGATGGACAAAACTAGGAACAGTGGGCATCCCTTGAGTGAAATTATAAAAATCACAGATTTCACAATGTACAATACAGGAAATAGATGAAAAGCCCATGTAGGAGATTCATAGTACAGGGGGAGACAGGTCTGTGAGCAACATGTACAGTGCTTCACAGCCGTAAAAATACAGTTCATTGCAGGGGGACACCCTTGAAAATAAGACCAAGGAAGAAAACTATGCATGAAAGGCAATCCTGATATTGCCTTCACTCTTCATCCTTTGTGTTGCTAAAGGAATAGTCTAACAAAATTGAATCTTTTATAGAGACAAAGGAGAAAACTAGAAGTGAGTCTTTTGAGAGCAGAGAAACATCTCTTTTTCATCTCACACAAAAGGTGACAAATATACCATTGAAACATATATTTCAAGAGGAAAAGAAGTTAAAAGGTAGGAAATGTTGCAAGAACCAAAGAGTAACTGCTGGGACTAGTTGCTATAATTACAGAAGTGTCATCAGCCAACCTGACAGCACCAATAAATAAAAATATATTAAGGATGAAGAAAAACAAACTGAGAAGAAAAAATATGGTTGAGGCATAAAAATAGCTAAAGAAAAAGGACAAGAACAGGAACTGAGGGGTTAAGAGTGGAAAAATCAGAGGGTGATGAGGAAATGTAAAGGAAACAGACAAGAATGAGCAAACCAAATGAAATTAAAGAGGAGAAGAGAAGCAAAAATAGAGCAAGACAGTGTACAATCAGGTCTATAAACATGTCAGTGGCTTGCTGCAGAGTGGTTTCAATGCTGTCTGGAAGCTTTGCTCTCATTGAAGTGAGGAATGGTGAAAGTGAGGTTAATTATCGGGGGAGTGACAGCAGCACTTGGCCATGTGGGCACTAATGGAATTGCCAACATCTGATGGCATCCAAGGACTCTGCTGTGTTCGAGACAGGACAAGGTCTCTCCTTCCTTCTCTCCCTCCCTGCTCCTCCCCTTTTGGGAGGGGATACTTACTGAGAAAAATATCATTTTTAACACACATGCAGATAATAGGTACACACAAAAATATACAGTTTCTTGGAGAAGCTTCTACTGCTTCTGAAGGGAGAAAAGATGCAAGCTTAATCAGATTTGGGTTTTTTTCTTGGAGGAGGGGGAAAGAGGGACAAGGGACAGGCGAGTGCTGACATCTGGAGAGTGGTAACAGCTGTGAAGGCCTCAGGGCTGAGACTTTTGTTTCTGACCTTAGGGAGAAACTGGAGAGTACTGACCACATGGAGTGGTTGCAAGGAAGAATGAGGGCAGAGGGGAGACAGGATAAAATAAGGGGTGGCAGCCCCTTATTTTTGTATCCTGGAGCCTTGGTAATATATCTCTGTAAAGAGGCCAGTGCATGTTCATATGAGAAGTTACTCCATTCTGTCTGAAGTCATGTTAAAAATAACTGTCTTTGGGCCTTGGGGCATTCACTATAATGAAGTTAAAAGGATAAATGCTATTAAATGTCTGAATAATGTTGCTAACATAGCTTGTCTTCCTGATCATTTTGTTAAACTGCAGTAACATACAATCATGTCACCATTAATACTTCCTGCATGTGCAGGAAAGAAGAATACAAAGAGTATGAAATATCAATTGATTTTAGGATGGTGTGTTTCATATTGAAACCAGATGAAAAACTTATTTTCTCATATGGTTGGTGGCGAGTACTGGAAACATCACACATTTTTATTGTTGAAACAGAGTGCAAACTATCCAGAGCAATACACCTACATCTGTATCGTGTTATACTCCGTGCCTGGCTGCCATCATTTTATGGACTCAATATCTGTCCAACCATTATTTTTATTGGGTTTCATAACTCCATACTTGGTCCACCTGTACAGCCTGTGAGTTATCAAGTCAGAGTCTTTTGCCATTGTCATGTGTCCAGTTTTCAAATTAGAGTGGTTTCCAACTGGACTACAAAGAACCAGAACTGCTATTCTTAGACTGACTTTTATTTTAACTACATCCATTCTTATTTATCATTGCAGTCTGCTGGAAAAAAAGTTTAATTTCCAACAAAGAGGGTTATTTTTTGGATGGGAAAAGGGAACATGTACATTCTTCATCTCAATTTTATTATTATATAATTGTTCCCACACTTGATACTTGTTTATTGCTATCACATTAAAAAGTAGGAATAGTTTTCCAATTTCTACGCTGCAAAATCTCCCTGGAATGCTCATGGGGCTCACTTAGACAGTGTAGGATTATTCAAACAGCAAGGGCAGATAGAATTCAAATTGTCCTTTAAAGACAAATAACCATCACTCAGTACATTCTGGACAAGGCCCTGTTGCCTTTGCTGACTCTGATTAGCACTTACCTGACATATTTTTTGGTCTTCTCTATCAGGTATGTCCTTCTCAATTTTTTTTTTGGACATCTGTCTACACCCTTTTTCCAAATTTCTACCTTCTCCTGACATATCCATCTTTATTTCATAATAGGTACCTCTTCATGGAGCATTTCTGTCTACGGGTCCCTTCCTGATGTACCCACTAGCTGATATCTCTGTCTTCTGCCTGCCTTCTTTTCTTCCTCTGACCAGTGTCCTACCCTCAAGTATCTCTTCCCCTGAAGCTGTCTTTGCCTCTCCAGGACTTACTTTCAGTTCCAGGCATATTCAAGACTGATCCCAGCTGATCCTCAGTTGATCCCAGGCTACAGCACCCCCAGGGTCCTCCCACTGCTCTCTGGGGCAGGCGATGGACAGATGATTCTCAGGTGTGCTGGTGGTGCCACAAATCACAGTGGCTGTGTGACAGTCTGGGCATCCACAAGGTGTCCCAACACCAGGACAGCCCCAGGCTGTGGGAATCCTCAGCTGTCCTTGTGAGCAGCAGGAGCTGTCAGGAAAAGGGCCACTCCTCACTGGTCTGCTCTTCCCTGGCACCACGCTCGTCACGGCTCAACACTCCAAGCTCTGCCAAAGTAGCTGGCAATGTCTGGCTGCCTCAATAGCAAGTCACTTCCTATATGGAAAAGTCCAAGTTGACCTTTAGATGCTGCAGAAAACTCACAGGTTGCAACATGGCTTGTATTTTCAACCACCAAAATGACACTCTGACTCATTTTAAGTCAATTACTCCGTTCCAGTTTCTGTACTCAGCTGATTTCACAAGTGTTCACAAACCAGCTTCCAAAGTTCCAAAATATTTTGGCAATTTTATGGACTAGAAGTACCAGTCTGAGGTTTTTCAGGGAAGCCTGTGGTACTAGAACTTTTACTAGGACTTTATGATATCTAAAATGGGCAAGTTCTGTGGACCACCACTGTGTTATTAGGCTTATTAAGTTGTCTCTAATGTACCCTGAAGCCTTTGCAATCCAGGAAAGAAACATCTGGTCTATGAAGGTTTCCATTTGTATCTATTTTGTAACTGCTTTAAGCAACTAAATAGAAAAATACATATATATATATATATATATAATGCAATGAAAACAGAAGTGTGTAACACTAAAATGATTTTAGGTCAAATTAGTCACAAAACTATAAAATATCACAACTATTACAAACAGCAACCACTCTAAGATTTTCCCCAGAATTAGGGAAAAGAATAAACCTTATTCATCTACTACTCCCCCGTAGCAGACCAGTGTCCATACAGTAAAAATATCTATGTTCGTCCCCAAACAGACATGGATTTATTTTTCCCATGAGCTCATTCTGATTCAAAGATGATTCATTACATCCCTAAAGGACTAGGTACCATTAATTTTAGTCTGTTTTTCTTATTTTGATTTTTTTTTTATTTTTAAGATCTGGGCTTTATGTTTTGCCAAGAGAACTAAACAGCTTCAGGTACAGCACTCGCTGGTTAGCCCGGAGGAGCATTCACTTTTGCTCATCATGCATGTGGAAAGTGTCCATCACCTCTGCAGACATGCTCCAGACAAATGCTGAAAGGGTAGAGCATTGAGTCATGCCAGTATTAAAATTTAAGTGAACAGTCTCCTGTTGTGTAAGGCAGACTGAGATGTTGTTGATGTTTTTCTCTCATTAGCAAGGAATCATATAAAATGATAGTGGGAATGGTGACTTACATTTTGGAGCTAGGTGGAATTAAATACAGATGGATAAAGCAAGTAAAAAATGTCCTTGAACTGTCCATTTCAACTGATTGTAATAGAAACTTAAAAAGAAAGGCTAAATTTAGACAGGTTGAATACACTCCACGGAGCCCAGACTGCTGAAACACCCAGTATCTTATATTTTATGTAACAAATTATTTTCTTCCACTTTATTGTTGCTGGTAGGCATTTATTCTAAATTAGTTGTCCAAATTTTCTTAATAGCCATCTAAACCAAGAGTTTCCAGAGGGTAATTCAGCCACTGTCTTATCCATCTGGATTTGGCTGAGTGAAATAGACCTCTAGAAGCTCCCATGTCTTTCTGCTGAGTATTGTGCAAGCCTGGACAACTAGCTCTATTACTCAGATAATTCAGAGAAAAACTTGATGTCTGAGGTATATTTTATCACTCCAAGCTTTTCCCACAGCTTTAGGTAAGGTTCAGAAAAGGCAGGATGCAGTGTATGGATGGGAGGCTGCCTTACCCTCTAGATGAGGAGCTGGGTTCTGTTGTTCTGTTTAGAGTGAAATTTTACTCTTTTTTAGCATCAAAGTCTCATTATGGCCCTCAAGCATGACATACAGAAACATTTTTCTGCTTTCTACCTGTATTGCTCTGTTATGTTTTTCATAAGAACGATCATGTGATCTTGAAATCATAAATAGCACTGGAGTTAACAGGCATGACATTTTTATTTAAGAAGAAACCAGAGAGGACAGGAATTGTTGGACAGTCCTGGACAAAGATGAGTTTTGCTGCCCCAAAGATAGAGGCAATGTGCATTTCCCTCTGTAGAAGAAATTACAGTGTGAAGTTAAATCCATCAAGTTAAACAAAGATTACATAAAACTGAAATTGTCACCAGAACTCCTGGAAGGGATATATTTCCCTGAAAATCTAATATTTATTTGAAAAAGTCAAGCCTTCTGTCCAGAATACAACTATGTAAAAATGCCCAGCTAACTTGGCTGTCAGGCTACACAAAATATTTGAGTGACGAAAAGTAATAATTGAATGGTCTTGAGCCTTGAAATGTCAGAAAAACTAAATTCTCAGTGGCCATGAAAGTTATTGGGACAGTCATTTTACATCACTGTGGTGAAAACTGGAGTTGGATGTACATGTATTACAGTTCTACATGTATTGCAGATTTCAGCACACTGATAGAGAAGGAGACTGAAATAGAGGAGACTCTGGCCTTAGTCCATGGGTTTAAAGGGTTTGATGTGCTTATTTAGGCTGGCTTTTCCTAGAACAAATTGTAAGACGTGTATTACCATTGTGAAATGAAATAAATACCCGTGAGATTTTCTTTTCACTTAGAAACACATAATTTAAAATTCAATACCTGTCCGCTAAGATTGATAGTGTCATGGGGAGTGGAATAGTTTAGGCTTACTGGCAATTCCTTAAATAAATATAAAAATGGCCTGGTGCTTATATTTTCCTACTGAGAAAAACATGGGTTTTGCAGTGCTTAGCCATCTTCTGAGTGTAAATACTTGGCTGAGCAGCACTCACTTCTTTGGAACTGAAGTTCACTTCTTTTCTTGAGTATGATGTCTGGCAACTCCCGTTGAAGTCACCACAGATGGGGGTTTCTTGGGACCATTTTCCTCCTGATCACTGCACTGTGACAGAGCTGTCCTGAGCCCAGGGATGTGAAGTGTCCCAAATCACTGCTGCAAGGACCTCAGCCACTGGCCAGTACTTTATTTTGCTTAGGAAAAACAGCTGTAATATACACATACTGAACAAGAATAATCAGAATCTTGGAGAGAGATGTCTCCTGGATAGTAGAGTGCAGGAATATAGGAAAAGGCAAATTACATGTGATTTTCATCAGTATCAGGAAATTACAGGAAACTACTACCTTACATGTTCTCAACATATATTTAATATTTGTGTGGGGTTTTTTGCTGACTAGCTCATGGTATATTTGCTTAGACCAGAAATGCCCTTTCTGAAATTGCTCATATCTAATTATTGGAAGGACAGCAGAGCTGTAACGCCTTGGAGGCCTGAGCAACTGAGGACATATCAGGAGTCTCAGCTGTAGCAGCTGAGGTGCCATCCCCGTGTGCCCATGCCAACACATTTCCACTGCCCAACCATCAGCAGGGTGTGGAAGCAAGCAGATGAGAACAGAGGAACAGAAGCCCCTGTGGAAGAGGCAGAGAGAAAAAAAGGCATAAAAAAGTCTAACTCAATTGTTTCCAGGTGAAATCTCTTTCCTTCTGCTCACAAAAGATGACCTCCACATCCTTACACTATCAAAGGCTTGAAATTAAAGCTGAGGAAAGCACCTGGGCAGTTTTAAAGGTCAACACTGTCATCAGCTTGGCTTTGAAGATTTCAGCATACAAAATTGGTACAATATTTGATGTGATATTTTAATACCAATGTAGTAAAGTGATACTGGTGTTAAAATGTTGATGGTTGACTTTCCTTTTAATGACCTGTGTATCTCATAGTTCAGAACTTCCTATCTCATGGTGGAGAGGCTTTTTTGAAAATTGGTGACTTCCTCATTTTCTGCCTAAAATTCTTTGTCTTAGTTGTACCTTTGGTAACCCTATTTAAACCAAAGACAGAAAAATGGAACTCTTTCCAGTGTTTTGATCTGAGACAGGCAAATGACAAAACACATGGTGGGGGGATGAGGTGGAAAGTAAGCCTAAAGCTCATCTCATTTAACAGATAGCAGTAAACATCTTAAAAGTGATTGGCTTATTATGTACACTTTATGCATCCACAGAAAGCAGCTTTCCATACCCACAGTAAGGTCATTAGTGAGGGAGAAGGGAGGGAGTTAGCTGATAGCACAACCTTCTTTCCTGTGCAGATACTGACCTAGAAGCTTTGTGTTCTGACATATTTTTCCCAAAATAAATGTTCTCAGCAATGTAAGGAAGAAATGTTAGTAGCAGCAGAAAAATAACAAAAGCAGAATACTAGCTTTGAAGAACCTCCTAAATTTAGAGCTACATATGTGTAGATTTTGCTCCTAACACAAGAAGTTCAAAGAGATATATTGCTACTAGGTATGACAGCAAAAGTAATATTACCACTATACTCCATTATCATTCTTTCCAAAATCAATATCAAAACAGCCCAAGTCTAGACACATAAATGTCAAACTATTTAACAAGAAGCAGTTAGTGCAGAAAAAAACACTTAAATGGCAATTGAGGTAGTCTGATGGATCTTAAAGTAGCTTACCAGGATTTATGTAAGATAAAAACAGTTTAACTAAGCATGTAGAACAAAGCCTGGGGGCTTATGGCAAGAACAATATTAGAAGGACATCTAAGCTCTTTATCATACCTGTCAGGTCCTAGTACTTGGCTGTTCTGTCTAAGATGGAGGGCCTTCTAAATCTCCTCATTTTCATCTTGATTTTAGGTTTTAGGTTACTTAATAAAATTACCCTTCACCTATTACTCAAAAGATAGAGTGCCCAGTTCACAAAAACACATTTGAGCTAACTCTGCTACTCATATGAAATCTATCATTTTCAGAATGCTTTCTCCACTTTTTAAATGTCATTCTCTGTTGAGAACTGACAAGGAGGTTGTTAGCAAGTAATATCCTCCCAGAAATGGAATTTTGGAGTTAGACAGGCAGCAGAAATTAACACTTAATTAACATACTAAAATGGCTAAACATTGAAACTCATTTCAGTCAGAAAAAAAATGGTATGAAAGAACTCAAAAATACAGACACATTAACTTAAACATGATCAAGCATTTAATTCCTAAATTCTAAAAATTATCTTTGAATTAAAGTTGTTTTCTTTTTGGCTTTTTGACTTATAAAAAAGAAAATTAAAACCAATGATGGCATAGGTTGAGAAAGTGGTTTTAAATGGCTCATAATTAATTTTTTATTGGTTCACACTTCATTATTTCTCTGTGTGCAATCAAAAGCCATTTTGATTCTGACATGAATCAGTCTTTTTTCTGATGTAACCACAGAAATTAACCCATCTGAAATGAAACACAGTATTGCAGTGCTGAAAACCCCCATATCTTTAATGTAAATAGAGGAGATAAGGAGATTTTATTGTCTAAGACATCTTTCATTACACAACCTTCAGCATAAGTCATTAACAGTCCCTCAGGACAGGAAGTGAAAGGCCTCAAGGTGGGGCACCAATCACTCTGCTCCTCTGTGCATGCTGTCTCCAAAAGCAGATAGTTCTCATCTGTACCAAGAATTGTTACTTCAGGCTGACTTAGGGTTTTCAAGTGAGTAAAAACTTTTGTTCAATTTTGGTTTTCTTCAAACCCTACCACTTGGCAAGAGCAAGAAATTTGCCGTTTTTAAGGGAAGTAATAACTGTCTTTTGTCTATCTGCCAGGCCACCAGCAACACAATGAGAGAACACAGTCTTGAGCTGCACCAAGAGAGGTTTAGGTTGGACATTAGGATGAAATTCATCACAGAAAGGGTGATTAGACATTGGAATGGGCAGCCCAAGGAGGTGGTGGGGTCACCATCCCTGGAGATGTTTAAGGAAAGACTGGACATGGCACTCAGTGCCATGGTCTGGTGGGCAAGATGGTGATGGGTCCTTAGGCTGGATTTGATCTCGGAGTTCTTTTCCAACCCAGTTGATTCTGTGGTTCTGAGTGATGTTCTTGTAGATAACTAAGTCGTGTCTGACATCAGTCATGGCAGCAGTCCCATTAAGTTTGTGGGATAATTGCAGTCTCAATGTTAGGAAAGGATTTAAGCATTTTGCAATCATTGTATTGTCTCAAATATTGTATTCTGCTTAGGACACCCTGGCATGTTAAGCTGCAACTCACTATTTATGGTCCACTGTCTTCCTCAGCTGGTATGTGACCCCATGGAGGCAAACAGCTTGATTAAAATAGGATATACCAACTTGTAAAACAGGATTTGAGTGTTATGGCCTGTGTGTTTATATTGTGTGAATGTCAACTTATACTTGGACAAACAGGCTTCAGACTTTCCCCCAAGTTCCATAAAACTGAACTCACTGACCCTAAAGGCAACTGCAAAGTCTTTGTGTGGTTATTGTGTTAATCCAAGGAGGTGGATGCATCACACTGGAAAAGTAAGTTTGCAGTTTGTAGTTTCCATTTCCAATTACATCCTTGTATGGAAAAATTCCCTGAGCACAGGGAATAAGGGACCTTCCAATCCTCTTCTGCCAGTTTGGCTGAAGTCACTTCATTAAGGCTTAACCCATCTTCTGTACCAAAGAGATGGAAGTGACATTAATGGGAACAATCACCCATCCTTTCTGCTTATCTCTGAGAAAATGCACGTAGGTAACCATGCAGACTGTGTGCTGCTTCATCCTCCACCCCCATACCCCCAATTATTTCTGCAGCAGAATCTCAGCTGAGTAGAAAGGTATTGCAGCCAGGAGGTGGGCTCCCATCTGCCTCAGCAGGTAAAGAAACACTCCTGCAAAAATAATGGGAGGTCTCACAGGGCTGGAGAGGGTTAAGGGATGGAGAACAGCCATTGTCACTCTGTGAAAAAAACTCTGACATGATGAGTTGCCAAATGATCCCAATCTCCACCACACTGTGTTTGGGCTATGATTTTCAGTTCTGCCAGGAATTTGGACCACAAATCTTGAATACTGTCACTTGTAAGAAAACTTGTAAGTTTTAATCCACATATATTTGTTCTTGGCTAATCACATGCATTTATTATCAGACGAAGGCTGCAATTTGCTTTATGCCCTGGTCTTCACCCTCCTTGAAAAGCTTGGCAGCTCAAGGTGACCCCACCTTTTGTGCCATGGCTTTGCACAGCCACGTGCTTTGACCACAAGCACTTTGGGAGAACACAGGGTATATAACTGACTGTAAAAAATCACAGACACACAGCATGAGTGCACTTATTGTCATCATGAGACACAATTTGCTGAAGACAGAAGTTTAGAATTAGTGCTGGAAGTTAAATATACTGGCTATTTCTAAGTGAAACCAATCCTTTAAACACTTAAGACTTGCTTAATTTTCAGCATATGCTACAGACTTCAAAGAAGGGTCAAAGTCCAATAGTTTGAAGTAATGACAAGCAAGAAATGCATTGGAATATTGGCTAAAGAAGAAAATATTACTATGGCAAGTGTTTTTAAGTGCTACTTTTACATTTAGCTTTTCAAGTTCCTGGCACGTGTGCAAAATTTCCATTTGAGATGACACATAAAATTACCTTTTTTGCATAAAAGTCTAAAAAAAGCTAGAGGACACTCGTGTATTCTATGCCCTTTCCTCTCTGATTAAGTATTTATTATTAGGATAATTATTCTCTGACAACCAAACATGATTGTTAAGCAAATATTCCTTAAAGAAATAATTGCCTGGAACAAAGTGTTGTTTTACCACTTCTACCACCAGGCCTGGTTTATATATGTAAACAAAACAATTTATACTTAGAATATACCCAGACATGGTGTCACTGGTTTCTCCTTCCCTGCAAGGCTGACTTACAAGGCCTCAGGCTTAGGTTATTGCTCTGTGGACAGACACTTGTGTCACAATGGGGTGTTTGTGTCAGAGGGAGCAGTGATACATTATCATCACAGTAAATGTGAGCCAGATTAAAGGGATCTGAATGACTAAAACCAGTAATTAGAATGTCTTCCCTTCTTGTATGTGGCAGTCATGATTTAACATCCAGGACAGAAACAAGCATGACTGCAATAGCAAAGGAGAGGTCAAGGATTACACAAAATCATTTCTTGAGGTCACCCATTTTGTAATACACACACATCAGTGTCACTCTGCTCCTTCTTTTTTTTTTTTCTTTTTTTTTTTTTTGTTTGTTTGTTGTGGGGGTTGTTGGTGTTTTTTTTGTTGTTGTTGTTGTTGTTGTTGTTTTGGGGTTTTTTTACCTTTTATCATTTTCTTGGTATAAGATATTGAGCAGGAGATTTGGATGGAGGAAGGAGAAATGAGGGTGTGAAGAAAGAAAAGTCTGGTTCAGATTAAATATTGAAATAGCTTAAGGAAGCAGCATAAGAGATGCTTGGGAAGTGCTTAAGAAAGCACTTCAAGAGGAAGGAGAAGTGAAGAGTCTGAAGATGTCTTTTGTGTGATCCATGGCTCTGAACGTCTCTCTGAGTCACCTTCCTTTTCTGTATTAAAATCGTATATTTTAATCCCAAACACATTGGGTAAATTACTTTGACCTTGTTACAAACCATAGAAAGAGGAAAATTTAGTCGTATTGCTGTATATTTTTTTCCTGAGGTAACAATATCTCAAATGACAATCACTTTCCTTTGCAATATTTTTTTCTTGGGTAAACAGCTCTCTCTGGTCTGTTCCTTTCACTCTTAAAAAGCTGAAGATAAATTCCATATAAAATTAGTAAAATCTCTATTTGTCATGAAGATTTTAGATGATAAATGCAACAAAACAACACCATACATATTATTAACTAAATCTTATATTTCCTGCCAAACCTGCGGTAGCCTATAACCCCTGAAATATTGCTAACTTGTGTAGGGGTTGTTTTTATAAAGCTGAGTGAAAAAAATAAAAAACACACCCAAAAATGGGCAACAAATATTATCTGGAACCTCTCATTTAGGGGTCTTTTCATATCAATCACAGCCTCACTGTCCCCTCAGTGAGAGAACAAAACGATGGAATATTTCACCTTTCCAGATGACCAGATCACTTTGCTTTCAAGAATGTCTAAGTGAGAATACATTGCAGCTGGTAGCACTATTGAGAACAGTTGGATAATCCTTCAGTCTCCAGCACTGACAGAGCAGCTTCAAAGCATTCCCTGCCTATCTCTCATCCTCGGTGTCGGGCTGTGCCGTAGGCGATGTGACAGCTCAACATATGCGGCGTAGGTAGGAACGTCTGTAGATGGTCAGAGCTGGATTCTGTCTCAGGGAACTGCTCTATGGATTTGTGTGCACACACACAGGTATTTCCAAGGTGCAGGGGAAATTAAAGCACGTGAAAGGTTCATTTATTTTTACACCTAGAGGTATTATAAGGAAAGATACAGGGTTTGAACTCGTTTTGTTAAATCTGGTTGAGCATGGGCTATTTTCACCTGGTTTCTAACAGTAATTTATGCAGCTGGCATTCATAGGATTTCCAAATTTCCAAACAATTATTTGATTTTTCAGATTAGTTTCCTGCTTGGGCAGAGCAGTTGGACCAGATGCCCTGCAGACATCCCTTCCAACCTCTGCAATTCAGTAGTTCTGGGACCAATGTGGCAGTGAGCTGTAAGGTATGCTCTGGCTGAAATTTGAAGGTTTATGTGAATAGTCTTTGGAATTTGTGCGAGTTCAGCAGGTTGTCTCCTCCAGCTCTGAACACCCTTTGAGGAGGAAGTAAGAGCATGGGCAAATTAACTTCTCCAGTGTGCCATTTCTTTCAATTTTCTCATGTTTAGAAATGCAAATAATATGATCACATCCTACCAGAGCAAAATGAAACTCCTTAGAGATTTTGTATAAGCCAAGTTCTTTATAGGATTACTATTGAAATGGTGGTGATACAGTGATGGCAACACATCTAGACCAGTAAGTAGTGTTTCAAAATAAAAGACATGATATCTGTTATCACAGAAACCACTACAAGTTGTTCTCAGTATATGCTATTTACAAGGCTGACTTTGTGATCTAAAGATAGACCTCTTTTAGATCTCAATGAATCAGATTAACTCTACTAAAACTCGTCAACTTCTTATAGAAGCTTGTACAGATGAAAAGGAAACTAGGGTTTAGCATCTCACAATCCTCTTTGCATAATTCTGGTGATTTCAGGAATGATACTCTTTCTGAGATACAGGAGGAAAAATGGTAATAAAAAAAGTAAATTCTGCCTTTCAAATAAATGATAACATTGCTAAACCCCCCACAAAACAAGTCAAACCCCCCGTCCCCATAACTCTTATGCTTCCTGCTATTCCTTCTTTTGCAAGACAACAGGTGTGGATTTTTTCTATCAGCAGTTGGTAAAAATGAAGTGATCATGGTAACCCTACTGCACGCTGGGCCAGTCCCAACACACCTGGAGTGCAGCAAAAGAGTGAAATTCATGGGTGGTTCAGACACTCACTTGTGATTCTGCTCAAACAGGTGACACAGACACCCATTCACATCTTAAAATGAAGCATTCCCTAGAGGAGAGCAGGTGTGCTGTGCCAGGAGTATAGAATATTATCAGCAGATTTTACAATGTGCTGCTTTTAACTGTGAATCCCACTGAAGGAATTACACCAGAAATTTTCACTGACAATAAAAAAGTGGAAGAGTACTGTTAATTATTTGTCCAATGAGATAAAATTCTTCAATTCTTTTGTTATTGCTTCTAGATAAAAAGGAAAAAGGCTATTTTTTGTTATTGTTTTGCCACTGACACCAAAATTTAAAGTGACAATGGTTTTGCAATTTTTCAAGTTTCCTTTTTCTCTAATAAAAGGGGGGAAAAGAACAACAAACAAAAAAGAAAGTGATTCCCTCCACCCAGTGTCTCCAGAGGAAAAATACCAAAAAGAAGTAGAAAAAAGTCAAAAGAATTCCAATTATACAACTGTTTGACATAACCAGCTTGTTTTCTGGACTATTCATGAATAGAATAATAAGTCAAATTTGTTATTACAAATGATTCATGCACGCAATCTTTCATCTCACAACATCATAACTAGCAAGACCTCTGGTAATGCAGACAGTTATGCTCCTTTATAATGCTTATTAAACTAGCTAATTTGTACAGTTAGAAGCTTGTTAGAAATGCTCACAAACATCAGGCTTGAAAAAACATGGAAGAGTTAAGACTAGATTAGGAGTTGTCTCATCAGATTAGAGTGCTCCAACAGTGAAGCAAAAAGATTGGAACAAAAATAAAAATCTCCATGCAGATTGAATGAAATTAGGGCTAACCAGACAAAACAGGAAGCAAGGGAGCCTTCCAAATTCTGCATTGGTGCTAGCTTCTCCTGTGCCCAGCACTCTTGCCCTTACCTTTGTCACCTGCCTGGGAAACACCTCTGTCTGGGAAAAGTCCCTGGCTGCAAATCCCTGGATGCTGATTGAGTGTTCAGGGCATCACCACTGTTTTTTGCTGTTTCCTTACACTCAGAAAAGTGTCTGGTTTGGTGTTTCCCTTGCCTCACCACAAACAGATGTAATTGCTCTGAATGCTGCACGTGCTTCTTGACAGCCACCAAGGAGTGAAAGGGCAGAAGCCTGGCAGTGGCCCCAGGAGGCAAATCCTGCAGCCTCCCAGTGAGGATGAGATGGACAGAGGGGTGCCACGAGGCTGTGGGGAGCTCTGGGGATATCAGCTCAAGCCCCAGTAAAAATTTGACTATTAAGTCATAAATAAATGCAAAATAAATTACTGCAACTGTGGATGAGCACTGGGCAGACATCTTGACTCTAGAAACTGTGATCAAAGGAAATGCAGTCAGAATGATCCAGGAAATTGTCTATTGGCTTCAGAAGTTATATGAAAGTTAACAAAAGTGATTTTACTGCTTTTGTCTCTTCTGCCCCAAGCACAAAGTACAAAACCTAAGTATGTAGATGGTCAACTCATTTGAGAAATTATCTCTGCAACTTGATGAGTAGAGAAGTCTGTTACCATGCTGGAAACCTCTGCTCCTGTTCCTGTTCCTCCAAACACTTGTTTACACAACAGTTTGAAAAAGACTCTGGAACAAACCACATGTCAGACAAGCCCCTGACAGCACAAGTGTTAGGCTTGACTGTGCTTCAGATCAGTCTCAGGAGATGTGGTCTGGGTCTATCCCATCCCACCCAGACAATGTGACCAGCAGGCCACTGACTCTTCCCCATTCTGGGTGGGAACAGAAGTTTCCTCTGGGACCTCATTGCTGTTCCAGCTCTGTTGATTGAATAGGTTATTGTAGGTCATACCAACATCTTGCAATTCTTGCCTACAGCAGAAAAACTCCAGGAGACCCCCCTTGGGAAAGTATGTTTTACAACAAGACTTGGCCTATTTGTCTTTGCTGATGTTATTGACTATATTGCCTTCCACCCATATGATCACTAATTTATTTCTTTCTCTCAAACAGCCATTTATCTTCCATATTTTTTTGGTTCAATGAGCCACAAGTTGGAAGGGAGTTCTCTGTGCACAGCAGGACTACAGAGCAGACACCCAGCTGTGGGTGGGGTTGAGATCTGTAGATATGTTTCTGCCTAATATCTTCAGTTCATCATGAAAGCTGCAGCTGTATTTTTCCATTCTTTACAATAAATGTTCTTCTCTAACAATCCCCTTTCTACAGAATGAGATGTAAGGCAATATTTTGCTATAGGATCATATCCTAAAATTATAGACATTGAGAAATAATTACAAATATGTTCTTTCACAGCTTAACTGGAATTGCCTTAACGTTTAAAAAATGGCTATATTTAGAGTTTGGATAAATGAACAAAATAATAAAGATGACTGTTTTTCATTCCACACATTCAGTAAATTGAGCTTATATGATAACTTTCATAGGATAAATGTTAGTTTAAATTATCTGCATTTGACCTTTAAGCTAGTATTAAAATGCTAAACCAATTTATGCTGTTAAAATGCATTGAACAAATTGTATGACAATAACTCTTATACAATGTGAAGCAATTTTGATGATCTTTAAAGATAGTGGATGGTATTTATGATAACAGCTCTAAGCGCCTTTATATCACAGCTGTGGTGAGGCTTAATGTGGCAGGAACTGTCAGACTGGATCAATACATGCTTTTCAGGCTTCTTTTGGTGCCATAATCCAGCCCCTGCAAGAAGTGACCTCATGAGCTGCCTAAGCTCTTGTTGTTCTTGTTCTGTTTTGTTAATTGAAGAATATCGAGGCTTATGAAAATGACAAAGCTGAGCAAAAGCTAATTATGAAAGAAAAACAATAAAGCCAGGGGTGAGACTAGGTCAGCTTTCAGTGGGAGTCCAGAGCCTACTATATTTTTTCTGCCATCTGTCTGCTGGTGTTTGAGAGAATAAACTAACATTTCTTGCATACTAAATTAGTGAGTAAAACTGAGCAAGTATTTTAATTTTTCCAGAGAAGCCTTTGTTGCTTTAGAAAGAAAGCCACCCATTCACTAAGAGGAAGCTGTAGGTGACAAGGAGCAAACTGCAGACAGATGAACCACTTGTCTTTTCCATTCAGTTCTCTCTCATTTTACCTGTGCCCCCTTCACCCCCAGCTCTCCGAGTGCCTCTCGCAGGGCTGTGGGATGGGGCCCTTCAGCCACACCAGGGCACCTTGACTTATTCAATCTAACAAGGGCTGCAAGGATTAAAAAAAAAAAAAAGAGTTTTTACCATGAAGGAGGAAACATCCTTGGCAATGAAAGTGAACAGTGTTAGAAACCTCAAGGGAAAACATAACCTAACTGTTGAAATGAATTTTTGCTTTAATTTAGAAGCCTTTTGTACGGAAGCACCAGGGCAGACAGCCTAGCGCGTTCAGCTGCTCAGGACTCAGCTGACTCTAAGCAAAAATATGACAGATTCCTAAACTGGTGTGTAAGAGATTGTCTAATACCTGGACAGAGTCACCAAGTAACAGCTGCAAATAATTGCCTGCACCTTTTCTTAAATATTTTAGTAATATACAATAGATTATTAGCCATAAAAAGCGTCTCACTGGGATCCCGGTCTTTGAGCAAGATCTAATACTCCACCGGGAATTCTTTCCTTCTCTGAGTCTCCAGCTTAATTATCACAGAAATTTCTCTGTCTTTGAAAACGTTCTGCTACACCAAAGCCAGATGTAGTTCTTATTGGCTAATAGCTCCCCATGCCTTTTGTAGAAAATGTTGCGTTGAGTCCAGCTGTACATTATACATTTGATATGCAGACACTAAATTAAAATATAAATGGACTATGTAAGTGATATGTGGTTGCTACAGATACTACAAAAACCTAGAAATGAGATTAAAAATCTAACCTAAACATGTAAATAGTGCCTTATAGTCTTCTAGAGGATGATTTCACACTGCAGAAGTTTAGGGATATGTTTTTAAATGCAGGGTATTTATATTTTCGAGAAATCCATATGAGATCATACAAACATATTCCAGAGCCATCTTTTCTGCATCTGAAGTACTTGAATATAATGTCACTATTGACACACAAGCACAGCTTTCCTTTTCTTATCTTTAAAGTTAAGTGGGCAAATGGAGTTTATTCTTTTCCTTAAACACCAAAACATCACAGTAACAGAAGTGCAGTCCCAACAGCCAAGAAAATTGAAGATCTCCCAGTATCATACACATGAATACACAGGGTAGTGTATTCCTACTTCATGTTAAAAGCAAGATAATCTAGTATTGACATATCATTACCAAAAGCTGCTCAAATCATGTTGATCTACAAGGACAATCAGAAAGATATCTTAGAAACAAATAGAATAAGGTATTGAGTCTTGTCTAAGAACTTAGAAATCTTTGAGTCACTTAAGGATTAAGCAAGAAAACTGACCCATGGGGGATTTTTGTTCAGAAAGACTTAAAATAGCTATCTGAGTGCAATTAAATCTCAGATCTGAGAAGCAAAACTTGTGGTTTAAAATTTGTTTCTGATTTTTCCCAAAGCACTCTTGGATTTTGCAGAGGATTCTGCAAACTAAAGCAGCCATGGGAGCAGGCATTTGGGAATTTTTCCTGTTTGCAGTCTCTCTGGGTACTGGGTACACTCATTTGCTCCAGGCCTGAGAGCTTCATAGCCCTATCACCAAAGGGGTGTTGGGGACAGAAAAAGGTGATACAGAAACTCTATCATCAGAAGGCATGAAAAGGCAATTTATTATTAGAAATACACAGTTCTTATAGAAACAATGGTGGACTTAAGACCTGATTGGCCTTTAGGAATCTTCTTTCACTTATTGGTTAAGAAGGGACAACTCCTTCTTGTAAATACCTTTGACAAACAGAGATTGCCTGCCAGGTGTAGAGATTGAGATAATAATTGTACTAATTCTTTCTCTGAGCTTTCTCACAGCTTCCTCACAGCTTTCCTCAGGAAAATCTTGAGAGAGCATTGTCTCTCTCTGTTCAGAAGATATATGATTACTACATCACCCCTTGAAACAGAAAGGTGAGGATTATATTAAAAAAAATACAATGGTAAACAATAGGGTAGAAGGAGAAAGCACTGACAGCAAAGCTACCAAACCCACCCAGGGAGAGTTCCTGCTGTCACAGGGCTTCCTTTGTGTGGCAATCTCTACTTGCAGGATATCATGGGGTATCCTCAGCATCCCCCAGCACAGGTTTGCCTATGCAGGAATGCAGTCCCTGCAGGCATGCAGCCCATGCAGGATTGCAGTCCATCTTTGCAGCTCTCTAGGCCAGCTGCAAAGGAAAACATGGCTTTGTTGTTGTCTCAAGTGTGTGTTACAAGTCTGAACATCTTCAGGAGAGAGGAGCAGTGTCCATGGCCCAGCTCTGCCTGAGCCCTCCCTGGCTGAGCTCACAGCCCTCCCCTGGGATGCAGCTGCCAGCCCAGCCCAGCCTGGACTGAAGCTGGGACTTCCCAAAACCTGCTTTCCCCCAGTCTCTGCATGTTCCAGGGCTGAATCCTGCCTCACAGGCAGTTCTGGAGCTGCATCTTGTGATGAAGAACTCACTGGGGTTGGGGGCAAATCTGCTCCATCCCATCTGTGCTGGAGCAGCCCACCCACAGCAGTCACCCACCCAGGAGAATGAGGGTGGGCTAGTTTGTGTTTTGTGGGTTTTCTATATTCCCTCCTTTAAACCAGCTGAGGGAAATGAAAATGCTGAGTTTGCTGCAGCACTGTCTTTGTTCCCCAGTCTCCTCTTCCCCAGCCCCATGGGGCTCCTTGCTGGGGCTGGGGACACGTGCCTGTGGAGTCCCCACCAGGCACAGGCAATCCTGTCTAGGAATTTTGGCCATTTAGTTCACATTTTTGGGCAAAATCCCACTGCTTGTCTGCATCTCAAGCTTGTAGGTTAAGAGCAGTCTCCAGTTTCCATCTGCTGCCCCTTCACTGCAATCTGTCTGGGGAAGCCATCCTCCAGATGCTTGAGGAAACCATTGCCATTTTTTAAATGGATTAACATTTATTATGAATAATGCTGATTATTAGTAATTTTGGAAGAGTTCAGTCATTAATTGAGTACTTTTTTTCCTAGACTTTGCTCAAATTCAGAGCTCTTCCAAATAACTCACAGTAACAGTGGTGCTTGTTTCCCACTATTCATGGGTTGAAGAGAAATTACTTCCAATCTAAACACATCTTTAATCTAAAAGCAAATATTGCTGCATGAATCCAACACTGGTCACATCTTTTTCCAACATGACAGGAACTGAACCCAGACAGGATTTTTTTTTTCCTGTGCTTATTAAAAAATCCTTTGAAGCTGGTGGTGACCCCTGAGAAAGTTTATGCAGAATAGCCATGCTTAAGGAAATCACATTAGAGTCTGAAAAAGAGACACATTTTAATTTCACTCCCTTTATCTTTGAGGAAAGAAAGTGGTGGAGAAAAACTGACAACATGAGACAATGGAAGTGCTTAAAACTGGAGAGTCAAAAGTATTTTCTTTTAAATGCAACAAATAGCCAAATGCATCAATTAAGGAAGCTCCAGGAAGGAGCAGAAAAGAGCATTAAGCAGAGAACACCAGGAGGGAAAAAGCAACATGTTAAGGCATCTAAGGAACTGCAGAGAAAAAGAAGTGTCAAATGAAATATACTTAGTGATGTGAAACATACAGTCACCCGACATTGCTTTGCATTATAAAAAGAAGAAGATGGCCAAAAAGGAATTTAAGATCATGTAAAATGGAATGGAATGTATAAAGAACATGAATTCCTGAAGCATGAAAAAGCAGCCTGCTAAAAGAAGCCCAGTACACACAGTTATATTGAGCACACTGGGTTGTTGGGGTCCTTCTCCTGGGTGCACACACTCACACCAAACCTCACAGCCTGTGCTCCACACCCAGTCCTGGATCCTGGTTCTGTGCACTGCAATAAACAGGAGACTCCAGCCTGCAGCACTGAGAGCAGAGAGCCCTGAGAGCACTCAGAGCCCTCTTCTGCACTCCTGGGGGTGCTTACCCAGGGCTGCCCGAGTGACCCAGCCCAACCAAACAAACACTGTTCTGATCTGCAGGTGTCCAGCAGCCTCACGTGGGGTACACAGACCAGGACAAACATCTTGGTATTTTACTGCTCCGTGCTATTTCTTTAACATAGACCTGTTAGAAATGCACCACATAGTGACCTGGAACCCATTTTCCATGATGGGCATCCTGCTTTACCAACCAACTCTCTGCATATGGATATGCATTTTTAGTTCCATATATATGTGCAATGCTATATTGATTTATAAAGGTGTAATGTATACTCAAAAAGCACTGGAAATTACATGTAGTGGTAGAGGTGTATATTCTTAGTCTCACTCCAACATTCTGGACTTTGGATTATTTCCTATAATAAAATCATGGCAGTGTTTATTAAAATGAATTATATTTTCTTATGTGTTCAGCTTTAAATAGCTTTCCATGATTTAAAGTAGGATTTTTTTTCCTCTGTAGACATCAAAAATGAGATCTAGTATGGTCAAATATGTTAATATAGTCAAAGAAATTTTTAGGGTTTTTTTGAAGCCACACTCCATGCACAGAGAAGAGGTGCAGCAAACAGCTCCCCTAGTCTGTATGCACTGCATTATTTGTGTGTAAAACCACAACACCAGCCAGGCCTCTTTGAGCAGAACTTTTCTGTCTTTGTCTGACTGCTGTGTACACTGCAGGTTGTCTAAGCTCCCTCTGCAGTCAGTGAAATCACCTGCAGAGGACAATTCCTCCACCACCTTCTAAGCAATTATTTTTGGTCCACTGACTGCAAAGAGAGCCTGAACATCTATCTTAAGTTGACACCTAACTCTTTCAAACCAATGGCTGAGCAAGACAAACCCTTCCCCCTGCTGTAAGGGTCTGTTTGAACACAGATGAGTAGAGGAGGGCTACCAGGAGTGAAAGTGAGAATGCACACACTGGACACAGGCATATACACAGCAAAAGTTTTCATAATGTTTTATGTGGGAAATACAACCATGAGAAACAGATGTTCTTCTAAGACGTGGAATTGAACATCCTCTTCAACTTCTCATGCCCTTATCCCATCAGGGATTTTTTGTCAGGGAAGTAACAAAGGTGGATAGTAAATCAATTTTCTGTAACCAGCAAAGAATATGAGTATTTGTAAAGCTGAATTTGGACTGGTTTTCTGTCTGTGGAGCCCTTCTAATATTAGTACCACTTGGCCTGGTTATAAACAAAGGATCTGGGTTTTAAAAATTGATGCCTGGCACATACACTTTCACACAAGAGTATTTTTCTTCATGATCCTGAAGGTTGTGTTTGTGCTTAAAACCTCTTCAGCAAATTATAACAGCAGCCACCAACTGCAGAAGAAGAGGAGAAAGCTGGTTATTGTTTTCTGTCTTTTAACCTCTTCTTCATACACAAAAGCAGGAGGATGGAGCATTATTCAGAGCTGGTTATTACAAGGTAAATGCTTACAAGTAGAGATGTACAAAGACAAAATAAGTGCATTTGTAAACTGCTCGTGGCTATGCCACAAACAATGCACTTGCCTTTTACACAAGTAACCCTTCATAGTGCATTTGCTCTCCGTGTCTTACAAAAGCAGCAACACTGTGAGCCATACCTTTTCATGACTTAATTATCAGTAGTCTTTGTTAGCCTGTCTCTCTTCATCCTTGATGTCAAAGTTGCAATGTGCACAAAGCTGCCAGGCTCCCAAGTCACACCTGGCCCTCAGAACATATCACACCTATGTGCTCCTATTTAAACTGGCTTCTTGTCACATTTTTGCCTGGACTTTCAAAATGCTCTTTCCAATCTATGAAGCTTAGCACAGAGTCACCATTTTTGTGCAACAAACCATTTCTGCCTTTCTGCCCTGTTTGCTCTTTAACAGTTCCTGGCAAAGGTTGTCTGGGGTCAAATCTTCCCAAATTCCACTGTAAGCTATAATATCTTTTTTTTTTTTTTTCTTCAATATTTTAGAAATGTAGGAGAAATGTAGGGAAAGTAGAGATAGACAACTTCAAAACCATATTGTAAGTCCAAGTGCAAATTCCATAATTAATTCCTTTTTTAATATCACAGGCTCCAAGCCCCAGATTACATTTTGCAGCCTGGGATCAATTCATGGGACCTCAAACCTGCAGCTCTGGATCCAAACTTGGAAACTGCTTAAAATATTTTGTTTAGACGCATTGTCAGAATTTAAAAGTCTGTACAAAGTTAGTCAATACTTCTCTAGATAAATGCAGCCTTGTGGGGCTGTTTGAGGCTAGATAAGAATCTTTTTTAACACAATACAACTGGCATATGTCTTTCTCCACATGTAAAATAGGTTTGGGAAAAAAACAAAGCAAAACAAAACAAACAAAACTAAAAAGTCATGGGGTTTTTCTCCTGCTGAACAGTCTTCAAAATAATTGTTAACATTTGTATCAGTATTTTCCAGTGCATTTGCTGAATACAGACTGAGTATTGGTTGAATATATTTGAAGTTTTTCTGTGCCTTGGCATTGGACACTTGATCTTCATGTATTTCTATTCTATAGAAACAACTCCTTCTTCAAGGGAACCTGTGATTTCTTCAAGACCAGGAACAGGAACCGAAATGTTTTGCTGTGCTAATGTCTTTGCCCCTGTGTGTGAGAGGGCAAAAGTAGGAAACCAAGCAAGAAACAGCCGTGGTCTGTCTATTGTTTGTCTCCTTAAAGATCACCATACATCGAGAGACAGGTTGTGGATGGAAATATTGTCCCTGCTCAGAATGCCTTGGGAGGGTTTGTGGTTTGCTTGGTTTACTTTCTCTGAGTCAGAGCACAAGAGTGCTGGGAGCACCAGGAAAACACTGGCTGGAATTGATCTCCTAAATCTTCTTTTCTTGCTGTTTTCTGCTTTGTCCATTCCCACCTGGGCAGAAGGACCTTGCAGCAGACTGGATTTGCCAGGCTGCATGCAGTTAGCCTCCAGATTCTGCAGACCAAGAAGATGTGAACTAGGGACTCAGCAAGAGTGGGCTGGTCAATTTTAGCTGTGGCCATTGATCCCTTTGAGAGCATCCTGCCCTGGCTCTGGAAATGGTACACAGAACAAGGGGGCTCAAAGAAACTTTCAACTGGCCAGAACTTCCTGGTGCCCCAAAAGCAAAAGCTCTAGTTGATTCCTAAGGAAAAAACTCAACAGCACTGAGATTTTATCAAAATTCACTACACACATCAGCAGTGCCTGTTACACGAATGATAACTCCAAACACCTGGCTAAGTTCCTGGATCCAAGATCTGACCCCAAAACATGTGGGACCATATTGCTTTGCTGCAACAGTAGAATTTGCCAACTACTTTTGAGCAACAGAGGGAGAAAAAAAAGGAATAAAACCCTCCTACAAATCCAGATTCATTTGAACCAAAGTCAAAACCTTCAAATTTTAAAGGTGATAAGAACAGGCCATGAGTGGTCTGTCACTTATTGTGGTAGACAGAAACCACATGTTTCTCTGGGTCCAAGATTGCTTCTCTGCTCATTCTTCTGGCTCTGGACTAACAGCAAAAATAGAGGGAAGCCAAGATCACAAATTTTCCTTTCTCATCAGATCTGAGTCCTTTCAGTGGAGGAGTATAATGTTTTGCTAACTCAGAGATCTTGACAATCACTGTAATCTTCAGAACTGGGATTTCAATCATTAAGAAAAGTGTGTGCAAAAACAGTCAAACACTTAATAATTTATGCACTTCATCTCCAAAAAATAAACATGATATTATCTTAAACTTAGAATTTAAAGCTGTACTTCACATCTTTAACAACTGTCATCTAACGTGCACATATTTGTCTCATTTTCCCTGGAAAAGCAGGTTGTATCAATGCTGTGTGAACTCTTGTGGAAATGAACTGTGAGGACAAAATATAAAACTGATTAGATTTTGCTTTGTCTTTGCCTCACAGCTTTTTGGAACTAGAGAATGATATGAAAACCAGCTCTCTGATAAGGTAAATTATTAGCATTCTTCTGAAGTCAATACAAATACATAAGCAGGACGCATGAAGATTTGTTTGTTTTTGAAACTATATCTATAAAGAGAAGGCTGACAATTGATAATGGACAGTGCTTACATTGGTGTTTAAATAAACAATTTAAATAAAATGGTGAACAGAGGATGGTAAATCGAATTATTACCCATCACTGAAAAGGTCAAAGTTCTACTGCCGGAAAATGCCAGGTACATAATTAAAAGGCCAAAAAGATGACTCTGCTTTCAACAAAAAAAAAAAAAAAAGACTGTGCAAACAGAGCTTGTAGTAGCATTAATATCATCTGGTTTTGCAGTTTAAACATGTTCTGCTCAATTTCCTACACTAAAGATAGTTTATGGGCCTTAAGTGCCAGGTACATACTTAAAAGGCCAACAAGATGACTCTGCTTTCAACAAAAAAAAGAAAAATACTTAGACTGTGCAAACAGAGCTTGTAGTAGCATTAATATCATCTGGTTTTGCAGTTTAAACATGTTCTGCTCAATTTCCTACACTAAAGATAGTTTATGGGCCTTAATCAATGTTGTATGGTCAGCATCCAGTGCACTTCATGACAGCAGATACCTGGCAGGCTCCATGCCTGCCACTGGAGATGCCCAGCTGATTTCTTTGATCTCCTCTTTTTGTGTTCAGGCCATGTCCTTCAGAGGGCAGGTCTGTGTTACTGTACACCTATCTCTGTTTTCGATTGAAGTTAGGCAGTGTTGCTTTGTAAAAAAACTTCTTTTTTTTTTTTCAGAGATTTGTAGGCCCCCAGGACAACTCAGTTCACAGAGGAAAGGAATATTCTGCTTTTGCTGCTTTCCAAAACAGTTCCCATTCAAACCATTTTTTCCTCAGAGTTGTAATTCATTATCGGGGGACTCTGTGCATGCTGTACCCTCCTAACAGCTCTGCTTCACAAAAACACACCACTCCTAAAAAGCCCTCTCCTCTCTATATGGCATGAATTTCTGATAAGGAGGTCATAGGGGATAAAAAAAGAAGAGAGACATGAGATATTTTGCTGCTCTGAAGAATCAGCTTGTGAAGAAAATGCTTTTCTCCACTGCTTGGGATGACTGGGGAGCCTGGTGGACCCTGGTTTTTTGATGCTCATGTGAACACGGTAACCCCTGAGGGCTGGTTACGCTTAATTCATCCTGCAATAAATTTGCTACCGATGGTGCAGATTCTGTCCTTCCCTCCCCAGCGCCATCAACAAAGCGGGGAAAATTACTCAATTAATTTCCTGGCGGTGGCGGGGGCTGCCTGGCAAGGGGGTAGTGCCCTTCTGCGCCAAAGTAGGGATATAAATGTTTCCCTGCGAGCAGCGCGCATTACGGCCGCGCGCTCTGAGGCAGGGAAGTGCATGCATGCGTGTAATGGGCAGCTGATCATTCCCATGACAGCTGCTGGGGGCCGCGCAAAGGTGTGCCCATGGCCCCGTGTGCTGCCTGCATGTGACCCCGCACCGAGGGGATTTCTCAGCCCATGACTGGCTCCCAAATGAGGGCTTCCTCCGCTGGATGCTTGTATTGAAGGCGGCGAGTCATGTGCTCTGTTAATTTGAGCAGTGGGATTCGCCAGGTTTGCGATGGACGGCTGTTTGAAAGCGCAGCGTGCTGCCAGCTCTGGAGCATAGGGGAGCTATCATTTAGTTTTTAGCTCTTTGGCAGAAGAAAACTGTACATGAGGATGAGCAGGTTAGATTTGAGTGGGTAATTACATATTATTTTGCATGAATAGAAATGTTGCTGCTAATGACAGCTGTGGAGTGCTCCAAAATATTTGGGATTAAATACGTTTGGTTTTACACACCAGATGCATGTAAATATTTGTAAACATTTGTATGCTTTTAGTGCATCTGAGCAATTTATTCTGTATTACACATGCATAGCAGCAATTCTTCAGATTTTATGCTCCTGTAACCACCAACCTGGTCTGTATTAGAAGAAAAGACCAAAACACAAAGTGTCTACCACCAATCCTTCTCCCCACCCCTCCTTTCTCCCTCTCTGCTTTACATGGAGATTAAAATAATTTCACCTCTAAATCAAACAGTAAAAACAACTTTTAGCATTGAGCTCAGCTTCTCAGGAACCTGAGCAGATATGTTTATGCCACTGTTTCAACTGCAAAACCTGGTAATTGCCAAAAGATTCTGAACTCATTGAGGCAATTACAGAAGGAAAAATAGTCATATTTATCTTTACAGCTATTGTGTGGGAACAGTTAAGTGTACGAGTTCTTGAACAGCTGAGTTTAAAACCAAGCTGGCCTTTTCTGTTTTGCATTGAATGTTTTCCATTCATTTTGGGGTAGATAAGCTTTCTCAGTACCATCACTGTGATCATTTTCCTGACCCATTTATGTAGAGAATGTTGTCAAAAGGCTTTCTACAATTTCTCTAGGATAAAACTGCAAAACAGGCTGTACAAAATACTTGCCATACAATTCTACAATTAGTAAAAAAATAAAGGATTTTTATTTCATCATTTCCAGAACTCTTCTTGGAGGACAGATGGAAGAAGTATTTCCATGAGAAATGGTAGCTGACATAGAAGCTTTTTAGATTTCTCCAATGAAGTTGAATTAATTTTAACAAATTCCATTCTGGAATGATTGTAAGTCTGAAAATAAGATCCTAGATATAGCAGAAATGTACTAAATCCTAATCTTTTCTCAACATAAAACATAGAGATATATGGCTTCATTGTTCACCAGTACTTGCTAAAGAGCTAAATACGAAAGAAAACAGTGACCTATTTGGTAAGTTAGACAGTCTCACATTCTTATTTCAATAGTGGTTTTCCTTACAATTTCTTGCTTGCATTGCTACCACTGCAATTTCAAATTCATTAGGAGCTGGATGCAAGTTGGTGGAAAGGCTCCCAGTACAGAAAGACATGGTCTCTGCTCATGATATGATTTGAAACAAGATGCAGCATGTAGGTTTTTAATTTTGTTTGTACTCATTAAAGCATAAGCAGTTGCTCATTTGCAGTACCTTGGCACACAAGATGGATGTTTAAGTTGTTCTGGGAGTAAGGAAATTAGGGAAATAATATCAGCCATAAGTGAACACCCTTTTTGGAAAGGAGACCTCTACATCTAAGAAATTCCTATTTTCACTTTAAGGTTGTGGGGTTCAAGTTGTAATGGCTTTGTTTCAAATGAGGAAAAGAAGAGATGCAGGATTTGGAATTGTTGCAGTACAAAACCAACTCAGTCTATTCAATGGAGTTTATTTATATTTCATGAAGGTGAACAAAAGCTCTCTGGAAAAGGCAACAAGAGCACACCACAGGATGAAGGAAAACCTGGCAGAGGTCATTGTTTTGCCTTATGGTCTTGATCCACATTTCCTACTTGCCTGGCTCCTCCTGCACTCTTTGGAGATGAGCAGACCTTCATTCCCTTCACAGACTTTTCCAGTGGTTTTCAGTGCCCTTCTCCAGGTACATTTCCACGAGATCCAGAGAAGGCACATCTCTCTTTACATGGCTGCTGCCTAAAGTCTAAAACTTTCCAGTGGTTTCAGCAGGATCTGAGATGGGCTCTTAGAGCATGGTACTACTCAATTTTCAATCAGTAGCAATCCTGTCTTTCATTTCAGTGATTCAGAAAATAAGGCCCTTAAAGCAGAAATTGCCAGAATATATTGAATGCAGAACCATCCTCTTAGTGCTCTTTCTTATTCACTACAGTAAACAATGCCATTTAATATCATTTCCAAATCTCAATTTAGGAGGGGAAAAAAATCTCATTTAGCTGTTACTCTCTCTCACAATGGAAAGCTGCCTCAGAGCATGTTACATTTCAGAGGAGCCTGTGAGATTTTGTTTTAATGGGAAGCTAAATTAAATGTTTAAATTTTAAATCAACAACAGAACATGTTCAAAGAGCTATATTTATAGGGTTTAAGTGAAAAATGCTCTGGCATCACTTTTAAATAATGCTGGCAAGCAAGGGAGGAAAGAACACCACTCACTGATTCTTTGCATGGCTTAGTCCACAGCCTTTTCCAAGGCTCATGTATAATGTGAATTGTTGGCTGTGATACTTTGGTTGTAGTGCTTGTGGAATTCACTGTAGGCAAAGGCTCGTGATGCTAAACAAAGTGGACAAAAGGCTTTTACAGAATAATAAAAATAACAAGTTGCCATTTATGACTTAAAGTTAAATGTTCTCAGTGAAGACATTACCCAGTAAATAACTCTGTGGGAAAACCTCTAAAATATAAATGCCCTGGCAAGATGGGGAAAGCACTGAGGGTGATAAAAATGCTTAAAGTCAAAAAGGTGAAAAAGGACTTTGTGTCTTGCTCAAATCTCTGAGCTCTTTGCTGAATTGCTTCGCTTGCGGCTCTCAGTTCTAGCTCAGCTTATGCAGCCAGGGAACAGAGTCCCAGTTTCAAGAGTGCTGAAACTATGCTGGGATTTTGTGTTCAACTAAAATAATATTGAGCTTGTGTTTCCATGGAGAACATGCAGCAAATGGCTCAGAAGTAGAAACAAATATAGACAGGCTGTGGGCAAAGGAGCAGAAAGAGGACTGCAAATGAGAAATTAATGACAGAGACTGCTCAGTGCAGCCTAATTTTTCAGTAATGTTCCAGGTTTAGTGAGAAACATTGCCAGAAAGCTTGGACTGAGGCAAAGCTCTGGGTGAATTGCCTGATCCCCAAATCAATCCTGATAGGACAAGTACCTGCTATCAGCTGAAGAAGGCTGCACCAGGCTTTGTGCATCTGGCCAGAGGTATCTCAAGCAGTTGCCAACAAATATTTGTAGTTATATTGTATTCCCTATAGCTATTTTTATTCCCGTATCCCTGTTTTCTACTGGTGTACAAAAAAAGGGAGACATTACAAATCTGTGTGAATGGTTCAACCTGAATTAAGTGATGTGTTGACACAGAGTTGACTATCCTCACTAAAAGAGGCCAAAGTATGCAAAATATTTTGGGAAAAGATTTGAAACCATTTATGTTGTGCAAAAAAATAAAGAGAGTCTAGTTTCTTTTGTGAAATTCATTATTATTATTATTATCATTATCATCATTATCTTTTGTATAATTTTTATCCAAAACCTTCACCAAAGAACAACTAGGATCCCTTTAATTACCAGGAAAAAAAATGCACTTTTGTGGAAAAATGCTAAAAGTTAAAAGTGAATAAAACACCAGGGGACAATTTGGAGGGGGGAAATGGAAGTTTGATGATATTGTCAATTTTTAAGTAATAGGGATTTTGCTTTTATAAGAAATGGAAACCAAAAATTACTTTGTCAAGATTAGTCTGTGAACACTTCTCAGTGCTTCATTCTTTTTCAGCAGTGCTGACTAAAGTCATAACATCCTTATCTCACCTTTAACCACGAGATTTTTAGGTTTACAACAGAAGTGTATGTCATTGCAGCATTACTCTCTATGGCATGAGTGCTTGGTTTGTTCATTGTCTGCCTTGGCTGCAAAGGAAAGGTTTTGCCAGAAGAAAACAGTGGACCTGAGTGCAAACCCTGTTGTCAGTCTCCCAGAACACACTTTCTTAACCCATATTTTCAATGCTGAAAAATTTCTGCATGTCCCACATCTGCCTCATTGAGAGGAGCTTCAATATCACCTCCAGGACAGAATCAGTATAAACCATCAACCAGCCACAGAGGATCAGTATTGAGATTTATGTCTGCCTCCTTTAAGGACAGGCCAGGAAGATAATTTTCCCTCTACAAACACATTTAAGAATGTGAAAAATATTTTTTCTAAACTCTGTGTGTAGGTGTGAGTGATGGAGAGGATAAGGGAATAAAAAACTATTTTCTATTATGGTAATGATCTTCTATAACAGTATTTTTTAAATAAATGAAAAATATTTCTCCTTGGAGTAAGTGTTTCACTCGACACAAAAACTTGTTTAACAGGCATTAGAAATTCCCTGAGAAACATAGAGTCTAGATGATGATATTTCTGGTTGCATCCCCCATAGAATATAGGATGCACATCCTGATGATCTCTGTTGCCAGGCTTTGGAAATTTGTGACTCTGGGCTCCCAGCCTGCCAGGGAAAGATGAGAGGCTGCCTGATTTGACAAAGGTGGCATAAAGTAACTAGGGCAAGTTTTGTCAGAATAATAATGTTCCCACAGATCTGGATGAACTGGAGAAATGTTCTGATGGGAAAGCATCAGAGGTGAGTCTGGGTGGCTCAGGGCAGGCCAGCATGGATCCATCCTCTGTAATGCCCTTCATTCCCCCACAGCATGGGTTGGTGATGCTGGTGCCCAGGATGCAGCTGCACCAAGCCCAGCTCATTCTGAGCAGAGACTCAGTAAGTCTGACACTGATGGAGACATGCCCTTGAGGACAATTTTTCAGAGGTGCTACTCAGCCCTGTCATTTCCCCAGCTGGCTGTTGAGGATTTTTTCAAGCTACAGACAAAAGTTCATTAGGGAAGTGCCTGTATTATCTTAATGTGAAGATCATCTCCAATTAACAATTACATTTATTTCTTCTAAGCAAGAGCAGCATAATTCAACCTCTCTGTGGTTCTGTTCCATAAACTCTTCCTCACTTCCTTTCTCAGTGTTATTTTCTCCACGTGCCCATAGGCAGCAGTAGCTCTGACATACTTGTGGTGTGTCACAGGTTCTACATCCCCACGCACATGGGCAAGACCAGAGGATGCTGTAACCCAGGCTATCTGCAATGAATTTGGTCATCCCAAATCTGAAGCCTTTGATGGAGATTTAGAGGTACTAAACTGATTTTCCAAAGAGAGGTACTGGCCGTGGTGCATCAGCACAAGGCTCCATCACTACATGCAATTTGGGTTTCAAAAGCAGGGAAAGTAAAACCAGAAGACTCCAAATGAGCAAACAGCCACTTAGGAGACATGAGCAGAGAAATACAGAAATGACAGAGGGAAAGTGTAAGTACTCAGAAGCAGGGCTGCTGAAAGAGGAGGATCATGTAGGAGATGATGATGTCTGCTTCTGTCATCCACATTACAGCGCTGCTACCCACAGGGATGGTGTTTAATTTGAAGATCACCTTCACTAAATCATTTCATACAGAATATGTCACAAGGTAAATTGAACAGCTAGACATATAATCAGACAGAATGGCACACTAAAATAATTAAATACAGGCAGCCCCAGGATGCTCCCTGTTTAATGTAGAATGCTAATTGGTATTCGAATACCACACTGTGTGTGTGGAAGAAAGACAGTGTAACTAATGTACCTGTGTGTTGTGTATAATAATACAGCATGAGACCTGGAGGGTACATCTTCCCCTGAGGATTTCACACTGCCAGCAGCTGATACCAATAACAACAAAGGAATGAATTTCCCCTGATATTTTCCTGACATATTCTATCCCAGTTCTGCTTCAGTGCAATATGTGTGAAGCTCTAAGAGTGATATGGTGAACTGGAATTAAATGGAACTTATAAAATACACATATCCTATTTTTAGTTGTAAAAACCCAGCAGACAGAATTGTGATACCAGACTATAAATCCCTGACTGCTTTCTTTCATCCAGTTGATTTGAAAAACTTAAATAACCTTTTCTCTATGAAAAACATTTTTCCTATTATGATTTTATGATGCTTCCATTTTTAACAGCTACAATTTTCTGACTTCAAAGTACATGGAGTAAAACTTCTGTTGACTTAAAATACTGTTGAAGTATTCTTTTAAAGGAAATTGATAAGTACATTAATTTTCACATTTTTGTCTCAAAGTAACTTAATGGCAAACCCTGTATTTTTTTGGTTTTGTTGTTGTGAGTATGCTTAACTGGTAACTAATAAAATATATTGATGCAAAAAGAAACTTTTACATATTCAGTACAAGACTAGATATTTTAAAAAGACATTGGAAAACATTTGCACCAAAAATACGGGATGTGAAAATCACTCCTAAAGCAAACAACCTCTAAGTCTCAAAAAGCAAAACAAAAAATGAAAGACAAGTTGCAGCACACACTTGCAAGGAAATATTGTGGTCTGAGCAGTGATTATACATGTTGGAAGGTGTTTTCCCTGCTCCTGACAAACAGTATTCCACTGTTCTTTAGCTAGAGAAAAGGAGCATTTATGAAGTAGATCTCTATGAGTGTGAAGAGGTAAAAAAACCATGCTCATATGGGTATGGGTATATTTGAGATGGTGCTCTTTTTTTAAAAAAAAAGAAAGTACCTTAGGATTGTTTATAGCCTGACAGCTATAAATATAGTAAAATACTTATTATCATGCATAGATTCATTACATCAGAAACAGGGTTCTGCAGAATCGCATTTTCTCTGTTCTCCACCTTGAAGATTTTCCATGAGTGACCAGAAGTCCATTTTGCATCATTATGATTCATTTCATTTCACGCTAAGCACAGATGTTTTACTGCTCCCACTTGCAAGAGGAAAAAACAGTGAGAAAAAATAGTGGCATCCATACAGAAGAAAATTATCTATGGTTAATCCCAGGTTAGATTTCAAAAGTATTCCATAGCACCCTGAGTCACAGAATGGCTGAGTTTGTCAGGGACCTGTCATACATAGATTCATTACATCAGAAACAGGGATCTGCAGAATCACATTTTCTCTATTCTCCACCTTGAAGATTTTCCGTGAGTGACCAGAAGTCCATTTTGCATCGTTATGATTCATTTCATTTCACGCTAAGCACAGATGTTTTACTGCTCCCACTTGCAAGAGGAAAAAACAGTGAGAAAAAATAGTGGCATCCATACAGAAGAAAATTATCTATGGTTAATCCCAGGTTAGATTTCAAAAGTATTCCATAGCACCCTGAGTCACAGAATGGCTGAGTTTGTCAGGGACCTCTGGAGATCATCTGGCCAAAGCTCCTCCTCAAGGCTGGGATAACTACAGCAGGTTACCCTGGGCCAGGGCTAGTCAGGCTTTGAGTATGTCCAAGGAGAGGAACTCCACAACCTCTCTGGGCAACCCGTGACAGTGTTTGACCAACTTTTTTACAGTTTCTATTTTTGCCTCTTGCTACACTAAATACCACGGAGAAAAGTCTATTTCCCTCTTCTTTGTTCCGTCTTCTTCAATATTCAGAATGAGCATTATCAGCCACTTATGAAACTTAACTTCAAGTGCAGTGAGTTCCAGCTACACTGATTGGAAAGTTGGCTTCTTTAAACTGAAAATGAAAATTCTTTGACCTGGCCTCCTCCAGTTTATTACCATGTGAAATTAATTTCATTTAATTCTGTTGAAACGGCTCACTTATTCACAAAAGAAAGAAAAAAGAAAATAAAGGAAAAGGAAGGAGAAGAGAAGAGGAAGAGAAGAGACGATGAAGAGAAGAGAAGAGAAGAGAAGAGTGAAGATGAAGGCAGAAACCCCCTTGAATGTCTTCACAGAAGAAAAGTTTTGCTGTCTTTAAAAACTAAAAAACTTCAAGGGTCTGGCAATTCTCACTTCCTATGTGAAAAGTTTCCGTAGACCACGGCAAGAGCTGTGCCTAGACTCCTTTCTGGCTCAAGTGGAAAGCCCTAAGAACCAAAATACTCAAAGATATCACACTAGGTACTTCCCACCAATATCAAGGAGAGCTGGGTACACACAGGACATAATCTAGAGTTAAAACAGCTGATACCACATACAGTAGTAGGTGGTACTTCAGTAGTATCTATTACCAGCAGCTCAGTGTGCCTCAGCTGCAGAGCAGCCTGGCCTACTTTAAGAGTCTGGTATTTAATTTCAGTACTGGTGGGTTTAGATGTTATAAATCCCACATTTGTTCCTTATGGATGGCAAAAATAATAGAAGTTCAAAATAAACTATTTCTGGTGCTTTCAGCAACGTGGTCTAGTGGACAGTGTTCCTGTCCATGGCAGGGGGCTGGATCATCTCTAGGGTCCCTACCAACTCAAACCATTCTATGGTTCTTATGATTTCTATGAAATATTTCTTCATCACTAATTTATGACATCTTTCATTTTCATATCCTGACTGCTAAAGTATTTTCAGCTGGCAAATGCTGGTAGCAGTTAGAAACAGCAAATGCTGACTGAAAGACCTTGCACTATAGGGACAAGAACTGATTCAAGTATGTTCATTCTAACAAATAACAATTATTGTTTTAAACTATTTATTTACTGAATAAAATAGTAATGCCCAATAGGCATTTTAGGAACTGGCAACAATAGTTATAATCTGTTTCCAAAATCTCAGAACAACTTGTATTCTCATTGAAACAATAACAATTTTCATAATGGATAGGCCTGTCGAGTAGAAAGGAAAAGAATAATTCAAATAATGATTATTACAATATGTGCCAGTTATGCACAGACAATGTCACATGCATAAATTTTCTTCCAGTCTGTTCACAGCTATTCCCTTTGGTGCTATCATTCTATGATAAATTCTGTTTACATTCCCTTACTTGAAATCCTTTTATTGAAAACTCCCAAAGCACAATACAATGCTTTTTGGACAGCCTTGGTAAGAAAAGATTGTGGTAGATTCTTTGCACTAGCATGTTTGTTAGGCTAAACACCAGAAAAACGCAAACAATTTTAGGGTGACCTCATTTCTCTCTGTGGCAGGGAAAGCAGAGAAGGAGGTACCAATCTCGTCTCCCTGGTATCCAGTGACAGGACACGTGGCAGTGGCTCAAAGCTGCACCAGGGGAGGTTTAGCTGGACAGTAGGAGCCCTTTCTATGCTGAGAGGCTGACCAAACACTGGAAGAGGCTTCTTGGAGGGGTGTTTGATGTCACAGGCCTGTTTGTGCTTAAGAGACATTTGGACAAAGTCTTTAACACCTTTATCCTCAGGTCAGCCCTGAGTTGGTCAAGCAGTGGGACTAGATGGTAATTTTAGGTCTCTTCCAACTGAAATATTGTTTTTTGTTCTATGCTGTTGAATGTTTCATCTAGTAGACACATAAAACCTCTTCCCAGTCATTTTCCATCAAGGATGGGAAAAAAAAAGGGGCCTTTTGTGTACACATCTCTTGACCTGGCCAAGTCACCACAGCAAGGGATGATGTGCAACTTCCCAGTCACCATCTGATTCCACTTTCCATGTCTTAGTCCATGTCAGGACTGACTTAAAGAGGCTTAAGTGCAGGATTTACCAAGCACATACACCTAGAACATTGCTGGATTCTTTGTGTTATCTAACACATGTCCTTCTGAAGAGCAGCCAGCCTACCCCCCTGGAAATTTCCGTGCCTTAAATGATGGTAATTCCCTGTGTTTGGATACTCCGGAAGATCTGCTCCAACAGACCAATAGAAAACTGTTTTCAGTTCACCTCCAAAAGTTTGACTGATCTTGACTGTCTAGGATATATATACTGCATATTACTGAGCACTATTTATAAGGTGATTTATTAACGATTCACATTGTTTTGAGAAAGAGTGAAAAAATGAGCACTCATAGGCAACAGACACAACACTCTCCAAAGAGATTTAAAACTCAGAGCACATGAAGTAGATGCACATAGCTGTGCACATCAGTTATACTCCTCATCAATCAGACCCAAAGCCAAGATTGCCATCCACATGACTTCATCTATACAAATTTCCTTTAGGAAAAGAAAAATCCACGGTCTTTTCTGAAGACAATGAGTTTCTTGTCTTTAAATTGAACTTAGCATAAGCATCTCAGATATGTTTCAGTTACAAGAGTAAAAAATACATGGAAATAAAAGTGGTCAAGGATCAGGTAAAATGCCTTATTTCCCCATCAAATACTTTACTAGGGTCACACTGATTGAAAAGCCAAGGTGTTAATTTCAAGCCAATATACATTTAATTTAACATGTACTTATATATAAAAGATATTTACAAATTTCTGAAAGAAAACACCATAGATTTTGATCTGAAATGTGAATAAAGTACTTAAAATACTTGACCTCAGTGTGGTAGACATTTTTTAATTTACATGGAAGGGCTTTTTACCCTTGCCTTCAGCCACAAGGTGGTTTTTTTTCATGAAGCAGAAAATACATAGGTAAAGGTAACTTTGAAGTATATGTGCAGCGAAATATTTAGCCAAACAAACACTATGCTAGATTGCACATGGGTAGAAAATAATAAAAAATATAAAAAAAACCCTAAGAGAAAGATAAATTTCAATGTGCTGCAAAAATTTGTTGGCCCCATTCTTTTGCTTTCTCTTTCACCATTCTGATTTCTATTACACCCTTAAAATATGTAGAAGTTCTTCCCTGAAGGACCTTCTGGTTTCTCTAACTTGCATAAGTGCTAAAAATTTGGAACTTTCTCCTGCTGTTTAACAGCATCACGTAATAAAGCATGTGTGTTTCAGCTGTCACTGGTAGTTACATCAGGCTCTGTGTGTCTCATGCATTATGCTCATGCTTTTAATTTATTCTAAAAGGACATTCACAGAGTTGGAAGGAGGTAATTTCACTTATCTTTATTCCCCCTAGCTAGTAAACTGGTAGGTAAAAAAAATCACTGTTCTGACAGAGATGAGAATCAGTTTGAAGCTGAAATTTACAGCATGTAAAACTGATGAAAATCTACACAGAGAGAGGCTGCTCAGTGGATGTTGCAGGGCCCCACCATAATATCAGCTGGAGTCAGCACTGCGAGTAGATCCAGTTTCAACAGCAGCTTTCAATATTGTTTTCTACCACTAAACATTGTTGTTGCCATGTATTGACAAAAAGATGAAGTTCAACTGCGCAACTTTGCAGAACAAAGCAGAGAAATGCACAGGATGTTTTTTAATGTTGGTTTTTAAGAATCCTATCATTCTATCATTTTTAGTACAATAGAACCACTAAAAAGAATAGTTCATCACAGTTTTAGAAGTGTTGTATGTTTTTTTGCTCTACAATTCAGTTAATATTCAGTGTTTTTAGTGTAATAGAACCACTAAAAAGAATAGTTCATTAAAGTTTTAGAAGTGTTGTATGTTTTTTTGCTAAATAACTCTACAATTCAGTTAATATTCAGTGTAAAATTGAACACCCTGTTCAGCCTTTATTTGCCTGTTTTTAAAAGAAATTATGAAGTTCCTGTTCTCCTGTATGTGTCATGTGTAACTTCCCTCAAATCAAAGGGAATTATCTGTGCTCTGCAGGAAGATAAATTGACTGTGAGCCTTGCAAACCACAAAACTATGGAAAGGAAAAGTAATAGCCCATGCTAAAGATAAAATCTGCAGTTGTGCAAAATGCTCTGTGAATTCCATCTCATATTGTAGTGCTATTTTAATAAATATGGATGTCTTGCAGAAAATTCCACTCAGACAATCATCTTGGTGATCAGAGGAACAATCTCCACTTAATACCACTGAGGAAATGGACCCTTAGAACTCTCTTTGACTGCTGTTTAAATACTCAGAAGTCAGCTGGAATGGGAGTCCTCCTTCTCTGACTCTTTACCTGTCAATGTGCACCAAAGTTCCCATCTGGGCTGTAGTTATTGGATCTGTCCCCACTGAAGCCAGGGAGCAGGAGGTGATTGGTGGCTGCTCAGAGAAATTGTCAGCTGGAAGAATGTGGAATTTTGCAGCTCACAAGTCAGGAGGGCACCTGAAAGAGCACTCTGGAAACCACCACAGCACCATTTCTGTGCCATTCAGGTCCTCAGAGAGAAGCTGAACTGATCATCTTTAGCAGCTCTTAATCCCAGAAATGTTTAACTTTGCTGAACACTTCCAGTACCTCAGATGGTACAAACCTGTGTGCAAACACTTGTTTCAGTCTGTGTAGGCAGGTATTAGAGACCAGAGATTGGGAGGTATGTGGGATTTCACGGCACAGAACTCCAGCTGTTGGGCCTTGTTATATAAGGACCTTTGTCCTTATATAGGGATCTGAAGTTTGGCATATCCGGAGCAAATTCACACACAGCCAGTACTGAGGTCAGTACCAAAGGCAGCAACTGTGGGCATGTTCCCTTGGAAATCTCTCTAGAAAAGCTTACTTTCACCAAACAGCTCTAAGCCATGGAGTGACAAATTAAGGATAAAGAACCTTCTTACCCTGGGGAAACCCAAGCCCATTTTTGACAGAAAGAGGCAAACTCCTAGGTGGTTGCCTGGGCTGGGGGGCAGGATAGGCACTGTTGGCCCTCCTAATGAAGTAAAACCATCGTTTGCTCTGGTGTGCAAAAGTCAAAGCATCAGCAGGAGGCAAGCTAAAGGGAATTAGGCTGCACAGACTCATGGCTTTGGTACTATCTGGAAAGATGGAACGGGGCTCTGGTCCCAGGACTATTCCCATTCACAGCTCTAAAATGTAGCCAGGATTGCAGAGCAACTGGAAAACCACCAAAGGACTAAAGATCAAGGGCAAGAGGACAAACTATAAGGTATTCCTCTTCCATGTTATGTTTCTGCCACTTCTATAATTGTATTATAGAAACAATTATTCCCACTTAATCTTCTCTTGGTTTGATGAGAGCTGCCTTAATTTTGGGGTACCTTAAAAACACCATCAAGGAAGGAGGCAGAGGTCTTCAACCCTAATGATTAAACAGGAGTGGGACGATGAGCACGGGTTGGCATAGCCACTTGTCTCTGTGAATTCAAATTACCTTTGGAGATGTAAGAAATTGTACTCATTTTCCATTTCCCAGGCACATATTCAAATATGCATGCAAATACCTGCATTCTTAGGTGAAAACAACATTTGCCAATCTGAGTAGGTCTTACAAAAGGTGGTTCTTGCTCAATTACATACCTGTAGTCACAAGATGAGCTGCAGTTTAGAGTAGATAAAAGCTACACATCCTCTTGAATCAGAAGTCTGAACTCCCTCAAGAAAGATAAAAAACACCACCCCAGGTTTTGCGTTCTGTTGACAAGCCTTTAATCCTTTGGAGACATCTGACTATTAATCAATCATGCAGGAGAGAAAGGTATTCTAAATCCCCCTACTATCTCTCCTACTAAACTGTCACATCTGCTGGGTTAATGCAAAGAATATTACTTTCTGCAACATGGTGTCTATCCATGAGTAAATCAGGGAGAAAATAGTTTTGTTCATGTACACCAAACATGCCTTTACCCACCATCAGGAATGTTCAAGATACGCTTGAAAAGCAGTTGATTTTCTGTAATCTGTAGCCTGTTTATTGTCACTTTCTCCAGATGAAATAAATTCTGCAGTTGCCAGCATTATGAATTTCTTCTGTGCCACAAAACTGGCATCTACAAAGTCCTGCCATTGCCCATCATTCATGCTGCACTTAAAGAGCAGATCTGCTGCAATAGCACTTGCTTTGTAGATCTAAATACACTGCATGTGCAAGGCTGAGGTTTGTGACATGCCACAAAATTCTGTAATTTCTGCTGTACTTTGACAGCTATGGCCAGCAGGACACCCTTTAAGTAGTAAATTCTGAATTCTGGTTTTAGGCCATGATATATGTGAAGAGATGATTTACTATTCTTCACCCTTCAACATGAACTTTGGTTGATTCTAGTCAATGAACTTAAGGGATTTGATAGGCAGAAACTTACCTGTTAGGGAAGCTTGTTCTTTCAGACAAACACTGTGGTGGAGATCACTGGATTATGTCAGATATTTTCTTCATTTATAAAAATACTACAGTAAACTACAGACATATGGATATAAACTGATCTGAAGTGAATAGATTGCAGACAAAATTCTTCTCTCATCTGGAGTAGATTCATTGGCTTCAGTGGAACTATTCTGGATTTACAGTGATGTAATTTGGAACAACATCTGGCTTCAGATATATAAGAAGGACTCATTGTAATGGTTTATATCACTGACTACTTATTGAATACTTTTTCTACGCTTTTCTTAGTTCTTACTAGCTACACATTACTTGTGGTTTTACATCTTTCTCTTGTACTTCATATAAAAACCTGTAAAAGCCTTGCAGAATGAGGAAAGAATACATTTCCTGCAGGTCATCAGTGTGTGGCATCTCTTGTAATTTAGTTAAAAGCACAGTCTACAATTATTTTATCTTTTTATTTTGGTATTGCGTTTTAGAAGGCAGATAAATGAAAAGTCCTCTCTGTTGTATTTGCTCTTCACAGAGCAAGTCATTCAGCAAGCCAGTCACATTTACCTGGAAAGCACCTTAGAATTTTTGTGGGTTTTCCCATTGATTCTCCTCTGTTCTGTGGCCAATAATGTGATGTGTTGACAGGGATCCATTCGAGTCACCTTAGCACAGATTTTTTATTATTCCATTATGGACAAGTAGGTCCAGGGCAGAACCTGTCTCTTCTCAAACCTGTGGCCTCTCTTTACCCAAGACAATATGCACTCAGTGTCACTGTGGGGTAAAAGGCAGAGGGAGGATGAAAGGCACTGTTTGCCTGTCACCCTGTGGATATCTTCAGTATGTCCTTTTTTCACTGCAAGGCTTTCAACATCACGTTGTGTGCACCCTGGCCATGAGGTCTGAGTACAATCTTCTCTGCCATCAGAATTTGCTAATGTGATGTTTTGAATTTTAATAGAAGATTGTTTAATAAAACTACAAGACAATGGGGAATAAATATGCAAACGTGCCAAATACCATTTAGAAATCAACATTTGCTGTTTTACCACACGTGCAGCTGTGGTTTTCTGTTATGCAAAACTATAGCATCTGAGCTTTTAATGGCAAAGCTGTACTTTGCAAATATGTTCAGAAATTCACATATGTTTCTGTTTAATCTTATGACACTTGTTTTTCCAGCTTGAAAATTTAATTCAAATATTGTACTTTACTTAATTAATGTTAGATATGTAATAAATTTATTGTTTTAAACCAAGGTTTTGCTACAAGGTCAGCAATGGTAGCCAAAAGCAATATTTACATCATTTGCATTTCTTTGAACTCCTAATTTTGTGGCACATGCTTCAGTAAAAACTAATATTACAGTTGACTTTATTTACTCTATTTCGTTACATCTGGCTTCCTTTTAGATATTTTTTCCCCAAATCTACTCACAGAGAATATATAAATTATATACCATTATCTTTTTTTGAAAGACAGCTCCATCCATCATAATGGATTACAAATTTATCACCTTGAATCAATTTCTGTTCACAAGTTCAAAAGGAAATATAAGTGCTTGAGGGTCCAGAAATATTTATTGTACATATGGATATTATTAAAGTTTATTGAAATCCTTCACCAATGAGAATTGTTTCTGTTTTGTTTTGCAACACGTACAGCACTTATGTTGAAAAGGCAACGCCTTTATTTTTTAAAAACTAAATTGGCAATGCAGCATTGATTCTGAGGACTACTGGTTCTGACTAGATGTACTAACATATTTATGCAAGCATTCATTTAATTAAGACATGACAACCTCAGCTCGCCTAATTTAGTGAAAATTTGTTTTGACATAGTTTCTTGTATAACATTTTCCCACGATGACGTCTATTTTCAAGTAAAAAATACTTCTGCTAGCAACATCGACAGTAATTCACTCAGACTCTTTCCCTTGTAATAGAGCAGGGAGAGAAAATGGAAACTTAAGATTCATGAGAGCCTTGTTTTAAGACTCAGTGACAAGACTACATCTGGTATCAATACGGTTCTTTGGGATCTTGACCACATCTTTCATAAAGTGGTAAGTTCCGCCAAAAGGACACATCTTGCTGGCTGCTAACTGCAACCTCCGAAACGCCGAGCCCGCGCAGGGGAGGAATGCAGTAATGCTCTGCTGGAGGGAGAAAACTAAACTACAGTTCTAATTACGTTTTTATTAGTGGTGTTAATGGGAAGTTGAGCTCTTAAAGCCCATCGTAAGACATGCTTTCTTTGAAATTGTATAGTACCGTGTCAGTAGTTAAAATGAGAGCTTTGCTGGTTGGGTTTTTTTTTCTTTCCCCTTCTTTTGGACTAATTTCTTGCTATACTAAATCAATTAAGCCCTTGGAAATATTTCCCTTTGCAGCCTCAGAAGGAAAAAAGGAGCTGAGTTGTTGTGGACAAGACAGACATACAGCACAGGGCAATCAGTCATGATGTTTGGTGGGTGAAGAAGCCACTGATGGAGCTGTGCAGCAGCCGCCCAGGTGCAGTTCTCACTGCTTCAGATACATTTGTTTTTGCTAAACAGCTTGACTTATTGGTGTCTAATGAGCTTCCACTGGGGCTTGAGAGGGCAGTTTTGTATTTTTCTTTCTAATCTAAAGAAACCTAGGGAGTGTCTTCTGCAAGGAGTTATGTATTTCAGGAAAAAAGACAAACACTTCATGATTCCAAGTGTTTGGAAGTGGTGCTCTGTCAGGGGTACCTGGGAAAGAATTTTACTTGAAAGCATAGATGCATCAAAATGAGGAACAGATATGTATAACTAATGAAGATTAAGATGAGATTTCACATAGTCTTACCAGTGACTTTTTGACATTAAAGAGTTAATGTGATGCTAGCTTTCTAAAAAAAATTGTCTTCTCAAATATTTATACCCCAAAAAAGAGGTTTGCTTTATTCCAAGGAACTTTAGACAGATGAATCCAATGTATGTGCTGTATAATGACATTTAACTTGGGACTTTTAAGTTCCAGTAAGAATGTTTCATGTGGCTTTCTTAGCAAGAACAGACTTAGATCTGGTTTAACTGGTCAGAGTAGATTTTTTTCATCTGAACCCATCTTTTACTTCTATAAAGTTGCAATCCCAATTCCTTCTCCATTTGTCCAGGATATTAGGATGTGACCATAAAGACATTTCAATGTATGGATTGGTAGCTGTTAGAATGTCCCCATGGCTTTGACACTTCAATTAAAATAGAGGAGCTGATATTTCATTGTCTGTGGGGCTGGGGCATATTAGCTTTTCTTAGTGGAAGAGCTGGGGGAAATTACTTGTTACACAAAGTTTCCTTTCCTCTCATCATAAGATTGCAGCCTGCCTTTTTTTACATCAGGCTTGTGCTATGAAACTTATCTAAAATAGTTTTGTCTGAAGATGGAAAATCGCTTATGATCACTCTTCAGCCCAGCTCCTGGTATGATGGAGACTGAGCAAAGGATTGCATCCAGATTGGTGTTTGGCTCTAGGAGAGGTCATTCCACCAGAAGAAAACTGCTCGTTTTACATCAGGTGCTGTGAAACTTATCTAAAATAGCTTTGTCTGAAGATGAAAAATCCCTTATGATCACCCTTCAGCTCAGCTCCTGGTATGATGGAGCCTGAGCAAAGGATTGCATCCACATTGGTGTTTGGCTCTAGGAGAGGTCATTCCACCAGAAGAAAACTGTTCCTTAAAACACTCTGTGTCCCTGTCAGGGGTGTCTGCCCTGGCTCCATCAGCAAGCCTGAGAGGTTTGGTAGTAAAGTCAAGACATTGAGCCAATAGAATCATCCAGGACTTCATTTCATTCAAAACTTCCCCTTTGCTATTTCACACACTGTTTTTTATGTCTGTTGTTCTGCTGGGTTGCACATACTGCCAGTTTTAATTCTGTGCTTCCATTTGATTTTACTGAATAGCTGAACATAAAAAAATAAAATTTAAAAAAAATATTCTTATGGAGCTGGCAAGAAAGACTTCCACCAAGTAGTGCCTATGCCATATTTAATTCAATCAGCATTAGGTATTCAGTCAACATATGGATGACTTCAGGGCTTTAGTGATGCTTTAAGGAAACATCAAACAAAAGTGTGAATGTCTATGTTTACCACATATCATATGACAAGAATCTCTGATGTTTAAAGGTTACAGTTTGGTCCAAAAAGCTGCATTTGTGTAGCATTCTCAAATTTATTAAATAAATCAAATGCTATATAGGAATGGCCTCCTCTGTATCTCCTCTGTAACACATATACAGCCATGATGGATTTTCACATATTGTGAATTAAATCTATTTTGTACAAGTCAACACTTTTAAAATTCAGCAGTTCTAGTTAGCAGGGTATTACCCATTAATAGCATATATTATGCATCTGGAATGTTTATAATGTTTATATATCAAGGGAGAGGAAATTATTATTATAATAAGGGAAGAAAGTAATAAAATTATTAATTTTATCCTAGGTTTCCACTAGCTGTTTTTAATTGCTGCTGAGTTCAAAGTGTTACAGGAAACAACATTCTCTCCTGTGGCATTTTTTTCCTTAGATTTCTCATGCATTCTCTTTCCTGTGAAACTCTGCTTAGTAAATATTAATTTACCCTCAATTACTAATGACAAGTGAAAGAAACCCTTACATTCATCAGGGCCACAGCCTTAGGACATACGTTTGTCCTTCAAAGCGTTCAACCATTCAACAATTAGAGTTAATAGCTACTCCAGGCTATCAGGGCTGAAACACACAACACTCCCCTAGTGCCCAGCTCTCCTCAGGCACTCATGGTGGTCCTACAACCTATTGACTTCATCAGCCAAAGTTGGAAAAGTGATTTGGAAAGTGGGCACGTTAGACACGGAGTGATTGTCTAAAATGTGAGAACACTTATGGGCTGGAGAGGGGAACTAGTCAATTAGTTCACTAATAGACCTTAGCTATGTAAAAACTCCCTCACTTCTTGCATCAACACAGGCTGAGGATTTTGCTCAGAGATTTTCTTCTTTTGTTTAGAAGGACAGATAAATAAATAGAAAGTGCTAAACCAGGGCATAAAGGAATGATTGATATTGACACTCTGGTATGTTCCTTTACAACACCTTAAAAGTTCAGCTTCAACCCTGAAGCCTTCTTTGCTGGGAGCTTCATCTTTAATCCCCCCAGCCACTGCAGAATCAGCTGAGGCTTTGTGCTTGGATGTGGTTGCAAATGCCCCACTCACCCCAACAAACATTTCCAATGGAGACCTTGACTTCCTACTTCACTGTTCTCCCAATATAACAGAGGCTGGTTTGCTCCAACAGCTCTGATTCCTTTCCTTTACAAAAATATAACAGAGCATTTATTTTATTTTGTTTCCTGATTTCATTATTTAACAATAAAGAAATTATTTTATTGCAGTAAACAGAACAAAAGCATGTAATGAAACCATAATATTATTGGAAATAGTAACTTTGTGGCCAAATACAGTATGATAGAAAGCTTTCATGAGTGCACAGACTTATTCTTGAAAAGTGACTGGAAATGTTATATTCCCCTTCTTTAAGTATTTATATATTCAAGCCTACATAATGTCACGTATTTCTTACATCTTACAACTAATTTGAAGGAGGCAAGAAGATACTAATATTTTGCATAATTTCTAATGGAGCAAAAACAAATTTAGGCATTTGAGAAAACAAAAACAAAAATTAAACTAAAAACCAAACAAAAACCGCCATGAAAACAAAACCACAACTTTATTTATATGAAATTATAAGAAAATTTAAAGATGGCTAAGCAGCACTGCTGTTTGTTGAAATGTCTTCCCAACAAACCTTGCAACACTTAGAGATATCTGAACTATAAATGGCTACACCCAAGATTTAACTTAGTGCTCCCTGGACACCCCTCATCATTAACAACTGGCATTTCGTGGTCACAAAGGATCTTCCTTGGAGGTTCCAAGTCACAACAGGATCCCACCAGCAATGGAATCTAGTGGTTCTATTCACAGAATTAGAGCAAAAACAATGACAATGAATTCTTAATTATTTAAAAATTCAATATTGCTAACAAGAGGACCAGAGCTAAAATCTATTTCTCAGAAAAAAAGAAAAAAAAACACCAAAAAAAAACACAGACAAAAACCAACCAATCAAACAAAAAACCCCAAACTACAAAAAATCCTCTAATGCTATAATTTTTAGTGTGATATTAATATTAAACAACATGAAGAATTTTTTCAGATTTATACTTTTTTCTGTGTATTATGAATCCCATATATTATACATACTATAGGTAAAAGAAATAAAAATATAAACAAGAATTAAAGAACAGTGTTGATTGGCAAACTAGAGCTAATCTCATGCACAGGGAAGGAATAAGGATATTTCTAGCACCTGTTATTTTCTGACCTCTGTAAAGTGGATATCTATAGAATGCTGCAAAATCAAATTACAACATACTACAACACAAACCACTATGAACTCAACTGTGTGTCAATTAAAAGCATGGAAATTAAACTGAATGTTAACAGTGGGCAATGATGTCAGAAAAGATAAACAGCTAGTAGCCATCTCCTGATTACTGAAGAATATATTTGAAGACAAAATTGGGATAAGACTCTTCTCAAAGAAGAAAATATTCCTTGTTTTCCATAATGATATTAGTAGCTCTATGCACAGCAAATTTAAAGGAATGACATGTGAATGTGTGTGTAGGGGTTTTTTTCAGAGTTTTCTAGAAGAATTTCACCCTAAATGAAGAAAAACTATAATAATAGAGCTTTAAGTAATCCCACTTTGACATTCAGCCTGACCTCTGTAATGAAATTGATGGCTTTTCTTCTGTCAGTTTTCTAACACTCCATCAGCTGGGGGAATTAGATTTTGGGAATCAGGGGTGGGAGGCAGAAAAGTTTGGATAATGTCCAATTGCAGCAAGTCAGGGAAAAATAGGCACAAAATAATGCACAGAAAAAGGTAACAAAAGGAGCTGACTGTAAGCAAAGGGGATAGAGAAGTATTTCTGTTAGGTCTTACCAATTAAAGATTATTTTTAAGGCAGAAGGAGACAAGAACAGTGCAGCAGGTCTGAGAAGAAACAGCAGAGTGTCAGGAGGATGGGTTTGTGAGAAACAGCTGATAAAATACACTGTACCTCAGAGCCAGTATAATGGGAAAGGGAAGTTAAGGAGAGAATTCAAGCATCATTAAATAAGTTTCCCAAATTTCTACACCATATGTTTTGAAACAAAACATGCTTAAATTTGCCAAGTAAAATTTTATTCTTACTTGGCAGCTTTGTTTAGAAAATGGTCATAAATCCTAAATATAGCTGAAGTGCTTATTCCATTGAAATTATCTCATTTCTAAAATTTGATACATGCTTAAAATCAGTTCTGAAAGACTTTATAACAGATTCTACTTTCCTTATCTTCCAATAAAATCTGAAATAATTATTTCAATCTGATCTAGTTTGAGGCTATCTTTTCTTAGACTGATTGGGAAAAAATGAGCTGCGGTTTTGGGAATTTTTTTCTAAAAAAACATTGACAATTGACCAAGTCACCCTGATTTTTCATGTGAGCTTATTCCACAAGCAATCCTCCTCGTAGCAGTGACATTATTAAGTAAAAAGATTCTTGCTATGACTCACGACATGGGCATGGTCTTTCAGCTTTGCTGCTCTTTTCTTCAATCCCAGTATCAGTACAATTTTAGGTCTTTTACTGAAGATCTGTTTTGTCTGGAAAAGAGGGAAGTATGCTCCAGCCCTCCTAAACTAGGCATCTATTGCACTGCTTTGATGGCTTAGAAGGCTTTTCCATTTTATTTCCCTAGAATCACATGTTACAATATGTGTTGACTAAGAACTCTTGTGAAATGCAGAAGTCAAGTCAGGACTCGGAATATTTAAGGAAGGGCACCCTCAGAGTACAGTTAGATTAGCTGTGTGGACATAAAGACATAGTCTGTAAAATAAGTGCTGGGTTGTGAATTGTTGTGCCTGCAATTCACAGCTACTTACTGACAAGAATTGTTGTGATCAATGAGGTAATATTAGATAGCTACAAATTTCTCTAATGTAATCAGCCTTTAAATGTCTCAGTAGATATTATTCAGATTAATTGTTTATTCAGAATTAGACTAGCTGAAGGAAATCATATGGAAGGCATTCTGAGGAATATTTCTTCTGCAAGGTGTATCAAGTTTATACAGGAAAGTGGGAAGTGGAAAAGGCTGTATATTTTTATTTTCTCTTCAATACTATGAAGGGAATCAAAAATTGCATGTTTTATTCACAAGGAAATGCCTTTTTTACAAAATAAGTATTTTTCCCCTAGTCTTAAGGAAGAAATGCAAATGAAGTCCACATGCTCTCCAAAGCATTCAGGAGTAATTTTGCAGGCACCACTATAGGCATATATTCCCAATATACATGAGCCAATAAAAATGGTGCATTTCACAATCCAGAATTCACAGGAAACCAGATAGGCAAAAAAAAAAAAAAAAAAAAAGACTAACTTTTAGACACATGCATCTGGAACTTCAGAGCACATCATGGCTAATGGCTTTATTGTGAAACGCTTCCTCTCACTGGGATCATTTTCAGCGAGGCTGTTTGTGTTGCTAAGCATATTGCAAACCCAGCAGCTTGATACATCTGGCATTATGCTCTTCTCTTTTTGCATGGAGAAGAAAAGAAGAAAGCAGAAAGAAAAAAGAAAAAAAGGAAAATAATGAGAGGAGAATGGAATATTTAGAGTGTAACTGATGTTTCAGAAAGGCTCTTTGGGATATGAATTCTACAGCAATGCATAGAACTATTCTACAATAATTGTGGCTCCAAAAGTGTTACAGGCACCTTGTTGAATATAAAGACAACACTTTTGCTTCCCAGAGAATGTGCAGTTTAACTACAGACTTGGCACAAGAAATACTGCAGTTAATAAATGAAAGCAAGGGTTACAATTACAACATTGTGCAATTCTGGCATGTGCCATGAATTCTTTGTATGACCCCAGCACACTTCATCCCAGACTTTGGCTGGTCTATTTGTAAGTCAGAGAAAGTTCTGGCCTCATCACACATAAGTGACCAGTTACCTATTTAGCTCCCTTGCCTCTTTTCTCCTCAGTTTAGCAACAGTAGGTATGGGGTTTTTGGGGAAAAAATATAACTTTAACTCATGTTTCTAATAAGGCCATAACTGTTGAGTTGTTGGTTCCTTTATGAAACTGGTAAAGACTGGTATTGCTTTAGTCAGAACAACTTTTTTGCATTAATTATCCCTTTAAAATCCCCACTGCTGCTTTATTGGATGAAGCTGGTGACAAAGTACATAGCCACAGAAAACTCACTCAGCTGAACTCTCTGATACAGCCAAAGACTGTGAAAGCATTGATGCTGGAGGGCAGGCAAGTCCTCTGCTCCTCTTGCCAAGACTGAGTGCTTCTAAGTATTTCTAAAACTTGAAATCTTGACCTCATATTGCTTTGAAAGTGTTAACTGGCATTATTCCTTCCAGTCTGGTGAATAGTTCCTGTGGGACATTGTGCTTGCAATTGCACAGCACAAGTGGTGTTCATGGCATGATTATAACCATGGCCAAGCCTCTGTACATGGCATGACGATACTCTAGGGATGCTTGGAGACTTTCAACTTGTGTGTCATTAATACTTTGGTATATTCACTGTTGATTTACTTTTTCATGGCCTTGGTCCTCAAATGTCTTTACTTTTTATTCTGAAAACTGTTTGTAATTATCTATGTCCACAGGAACATATTTCTGTAACTCAGGAATGTTATGTCTCTTGCCAAGAGCCACAAGAGTCTCCTCAGGAGCACCTCAGAAATGTTATATTAAGCAAATATACAGGCTGTTATCACTTCTCAGGTATGGCTCTATGCTTAATTGCAGAAAATCTGTGATGCTTCTACAGGCTAACATTGCTATTGCCTCCTACTAGCCATTAAAGTCAGAATTTTTCACACTGGCTCTTTTAGATGCTTTTATCTGTCTTTGGATGAGATCTGTTATGTACAATTCCTTCTGCTGAAGGGTCCTGTTTCTGTTGTGACAAGAAATGCAATGAAGGAGCCACTGGAAGCATTCTGGAGCTTGGTGTAAATGTAGGAGAAATGTATCTACACTCAGAGATGATAAAATAGGACTATAATTTACTCTTTTCCATCACTTTCAGTCTATTGTGGACATGTATCTATGCTATGGAGAAATGGAGCTATGGAGAAATGTATCTACACTCAGAGATTATAAAATAGGACTATAATTTACTCTTTTCCATCACTTTCAGTCTATTGTGGGAAGTGACATATTTGCACAGGGCACTTGTTTGTTTTGTAGACATTTCTGTCTTTTAACAATTTCTGCTAAGACTAATTGAAAGACTAATTCTTTAAATTATTATTTATGCAGAAATCCTAATTCTGCTGTTTCTTCTACTGGATGCTATATATTCGTTTCTTCCAACACCAAAAGGCCTTTTCTATTTGTTTTATTTTTATTTTCCCTAGTAAAAAGAAGAGTAAGAAAAAGTGGATCCAATATATAAAATACATATGGTTTTTAGGTGAGAGCACACAGGACTACAAAACATCACAAAACAGCTTTCTCTGTTATTAGCAACATTTCCTACCCCTTTGCACCTGGGATGTACAGTCTGTGCTTCCAAACTCTATATACATTTCCTTGTGTATGAATGTGTTCATGTTCACATGTGTGTTCATATGTACTAAATATGGAATACAGCTTAATCATTTCCAATTTCTGGGAATTTTGGCTGCACTTCCATTTTTAAGTATTTGGAACTGCTTTTGCTTTCTATTAACTTAATGGCTTTGCCTGTTTTTAATGAGCATGTTTAGTGCAGTGAGACATCATGGTCACTCAATAGAATGTAAGTTACTTTTGCACACAGTGTGTTGCAGGCCAGATTCTGACTGATTAATACGTTGCAGGTGTCAGCCAGAATACAAAAGGATAAAGAGAAGGCTAAGGGGGTGAAGTTATTCCTTCTTGCTGGCTGACTGCTCTTGTTGAGGGCTGCAGAAGCCACTCTGAGACTGGATTGGAAAGACATCCCACTCAGAAACACAACTCTAGAAACAATACTTCTATCATCCTTTCCATCTGCACAAATTATTCCCACTCATGGCAGAACAAAGGAAAAAAAAAAAAAACCACCAGGCAAAGGGGCCCTTTATGAGGCTCTTGCCAGCCAAAGTACGCCCATTAAAGTTAGGTTTGCACCTGTTTTTTGGGAGTCAGATGAAACATTTATCTTGTATTGTGTTACCCTTCTGCACAAACCCCTCAATCTGCGCAGGTCTGCATAGTAGCTAAGATAAACGTTGTATATTTTCATTGTTAGATTAAATCTTGTCTGAACTATCAGTCGTGTAATGAGAAGAGCTGGCTTGCTCTGAGGTGCTAGCTGTCAATGGTTATTGTTAATCATAATCTAACAAATACCAGATACAGCTATTTGGCAATTGAGAACTAGCATTTTTCTTATTTAAGGTGATAGGAATGAAGGAAACATAAATCATAACATAGTCATTTTCCTGTATCTGAAGGTGCATTAATACTTAACATTTGTCTACATTTCAAGACAACCAATTCATGGTTATTACCAGAGGATTGTACATTTTAAACTGTTACTCAAGTTAGTGTTAGAGAATTCATTGACTGTTTCTCTTTCCTGGGTTAATTCCACCAAAGAAAGCACTGTTGGACCTTTGTAGAAAGAGCCAGCTCAACTTCAATAACGAGAATTGCTATAAACATTACAGATGACCATACAAATTATGTATACATTCTTTTTAATGGTTTAATGCTAATTTACACTTCTGAAGCATTCTTATAGTACTTTTATGTGTATCTGTAAGTAGAACAAATTTTAGTTATTTTCAGAAATTCTGTGTACAGACAGCCTACAGAAATATTTTATTGAATTAAGTCCTGATAATGTAAATCATGTCAACTACCTAGAGAAACCAGATGATAACCATTAAATAAAATTGAAGACAAGTTCAGACCTTGAAAACTTAATTTCATTGAGATCCCAAACATCCTGAAAATTAAGTACCCAGGCTAAAGTAAGTGTATAGGCTCCCACTCACAAGGGGCTTCATCATGGTTTTAAATCACAACATGGTGCTGTAGGCTAGACAGAGCTGCACTTCCCAGCTGGAGATATTTTGACTGACTCATGGGGTTTTCTGAACAGACCTAATGACTCTTTGTAGGGTGTAATATAACCACATGCTTGCATGCTAGTATGGACAGTGTAAAGGAGGGTGACCTCTTTCTGTTTTCTTTGGGGATCTGAAAAATCCGTTTCATATGTATCTTGTGTGGCACAAAAAAATTTTCCTGAATTAGTTGTGGAAATTAATATTTTCTAGTGTAGTTTTGGTGGGTTTGCTTTGTTTTGTTTTTAGAACTAAACTTTCCTCAGTCTTTAAAAGCAAGCAGCATTTTTCTACACAGTATTGCCCAGATTAAAACCAGTTATGAAACAGCCACTGAAAAACAAGCATCACCTAATTGAGGCAATCAAACTAAAAATGTTCATCCATATGTAAACAAAGAGGAAACTTGGGATCTGAGATGTCTCTTAATTCCTAGACAATACAACTAAGATGTCTCTCAAAATAACCTCAAATTATTTGTCTTCCTCAGAACATCTCTTAGTATAATTTTGGTTCTTGACTGGTACTGAATTACACAAAACAAGGATATGACCTGCAGGTTCACATTAGGCAAGACTTTGCACAAGGAAGGTGGGAAGTGGCCCACCTACACCTACACCAGGACTGACAAGACCCCATTGTTATAGACATGCCCACAGAGCTGTGTTGAAATGCCTGTCACCAAGAGAAGGTCTTTGACTTGCTGATCTCCAGCTACTGTCCTGAAGCCTAGTTAGCATGATGGATCAGGACTTCAGCACCATCCCTCCCGGAGCTGGGAGGTTTTTCTGGCAGATCTCACTGATGACAATGCAGAGCAACAGCGATCACTGTTTTGAGGATATTCTGTTGAGCCACCATAGTTGTGGAAAGGAAGACCAGAATGATGCTACGTTGTTTTCTGGCAGGGGTTTGTAATGAAATGATCCCTAAAGTCCTGTCCAACCATTCTATGATTTCTCATGCAAAAGGTTTTTTAGAAAAGAAGCTGTTTTCCAACCTTCTCTGTAAACTAATATACCCATAATGAAATAAGGTCCCAAGAAAGAAACCAGGAAATGGACATAGCAGTTCCCATTGACAGCTCAGGTTTGTGGGAGAAGACACATCATTGTCACAAACCTAAAGAAAAAAAAAGTGTGGGTTTTGCCTGGTGTAAGTAACATTGGGATGAACATCAAGGTCTTTGTTACTGATGTGCCTGTGTATCTCATCAGAGTATAACATACAGCCTGCAGTGTCTTTTTTAACAGCATTCAAGGTAAATATGAATGAATAGATCTGTGAGATGCAAACCTAAGCTGCTGCCAGCCACTTCTACTTGGTTACTAGACTTCAGTGTCTGGTCTCACTGAACTCTGGCATCCTTTGGACTTGACAGATTAACACATATATGAAGACATTTGCATATTTATTTTAAACCAGATGTTCTTCAAGCAGTACAGCCAAATTCCCATCGTCACTACAATCACATTGTGGGTTTTTAACATAATGGACCCATTAAAATTCCACCACATGCTTCTTTGTTAGGAAGAGAGCGTTATTAAAAATTTTCCAGGTGAATTCTAAATGAATCCTAATTAAGGAGGAAGAATCCCTAGGTAATGTTGATTGTCACTACTTCTATCTCTGAAAGATCTGGTTTATATCAAAGGTTATTACATTCTTTTGCAAGAGCTGTCATCTATGTTACAGAAAATGCCCTTGAAATAAAATTTTAAAATATATAGTGTATTATTTTTGCCATAGACTTATATTTGAGTTTTCTTTTTAATAAAACATCTGAAATGATAACTTTTACTTTGAGAAGAATTTGGCTTTTTATGTGAAGATTGATATTTGGTAACATGTAACACAATTAAACACTGTTAAATCAACTAATCCAAAGCTCTGGAATGCAAAGAATGAGAGTGACATTGTTTTTTGTTAAAGCTGGAAAGTTTCAATCCATAGAGTGACAAAGAAAAAGAAAATCGTATAAGAAAGAGATATTTATTTTCTGAGGAGGGAGCCAAGAGTAAGAGGAATTGGGTGAGGCTGGAGACTACATTCAAATAGACTTTTCTGATTCAATGTGACATTGTTTTTCTAAACGAAAAATTCCAGACAGTCAGAAAGCAGAGGGAATACCCAGGAAAAACATACATTTGGAAGTGCTACTTTGTATTAAAAAATAATGTCTTGGGGCCAGGAACTGCCCTTTGAATTGTGGCACTGAGAAGTGAGCACAGAAGTCAAAAAATGGCACACCTGGTCGTTTAGCATTTCTTAAATGATTAAATCATTCTCTCCCAGCTGACAGAGAGAGCTGCAGGCAGCAAAAGGCATCTCCCAGCGGCTGAGGCCCTGAACATCCCATTACACCTCTTGCAAGACACCCAGATGCCAGAGCAAAGGATAAGATTTATTGAGGTTATTTAAGTTTCAAGTTTGCTTTGGGGCAACACATGGTATAGGGCAGCTCAGCCTGAACAGGCCAAGCAGAGGAAGGGAAGGGAATATATTTAAGTGATCCAAGGCATAGTGGGTGATGAAGTATCTTAGTGTCTTATTCTGGCCAAAAGAAGCAAAGGAAAAGAGTCAGTGAGAGAAGGGGAGAGATTGATCCAAAATAGGGCACAGCTCAGAAATGGGACAGGTCTGCTGATGTCTGAAGCAGGAAAGAGCTAACTGGCCACTGTTAAAGGCTTGTCCAAAAGTCAGTGGAAAGCTGCAACAGATATGATGGAAAGACATCTCTTGGCAATGGCACAAGCAGCTCTGCACTTGGAGCTTGCACCACCAGGCAGAGGTCAGCCCAGGCACGTAACTGCTGTTGCAAAACGTTGCTGGACATTTCTGAGAGAATGCCTGGCAAACTGTGGTCTCAAAGAAGCTGAGTGGATAAAGGTCTGCAGCATTTCATCAGGTCCCAAGCATTTCATTAGCATCTCATTTAAAAAACTTGTGTTTGTTAAAAAGCTGTGTCTGAAATGTTTGAAAAGCTCAGTATAGAGAGGCATGATCTACTGCAGTAAGTATGAAGCTCTGTCTTTAATGAGATGTAAGTCACAGTAAAGTTGACTTGAGCACAGGAACACAGAGAAATGTTAAACAGTCCAAGTCTAAACAAGGCACAACACTGGTGAAAGGAAAGGCTACCACTAACCAAAATGTTTAAAATGCACCTTTTGGGGGCATTCACACAATTCTATCATGCAAAAGAATAATCCTTTGGAAAAGTACTGGATTCTCTCATGCAACATTTACATTATTTTTTTTTTTTTCAGAAAACAGGAATGTAAAGATAACTTATAAGAAAGTTAGAAATGTCTTTTCTAAGAAATCTAGAAAGATTTTTTTTTCTAAGAAAATTATCTTTAAATTGTTTACTGAGCCAATAAAATCCTTTAATAAATTAATTCACTGAATTGTTTTGTGGTATTACCCCCATGTTTTTATGATGGTGAGGAAATTATGCATAAAAGTATTAATTTGTGAGTGTGTAAGTTCTGGAGATTTCATTTAGGAAGTATATTCCAGTAAACAGCAGATAATTACTCAAGAGTTTGAAAAGTTTCCCAGTTCAGCTTATATTCACTTTATCACTAAAGTGTTGAGGAAAACAATAAATCAGAAAAAAGACATTCCCATTTCTGGTTACTACATTTAGAAAAGAATGTGGAGACTTCCTTCATTATGTTTTCCTTCTTCTGCATCTTTGATTCAGATTTGCAAAAATGCTTTACTAACTTTTCTACGCTGCTCAGTCTTCAGCCCTTGGTTTTTCAACTATCACTTAAATTTCCTCTTCTAATAGTTCTAAACCAGAAATGAATATATCTATGCAATGGACTAGAAATGGAATGGGTTAAAACAGAGTGGGAAGGAGAGGAACACATTTTTAGAAACTTTAACAGTCTTCCTGTTCATGGCATTTTGTTAGCATTGCAAAATTTTTTAGTTTAACCTTCTATTTAACCTCAGCCTTCAACAAAGCCAATCATAATATTAAGCTTTTACTAGAGAGGTAGTGGCAATCACTTCACAATGGTTTGAATTTTGTAAGCTTTATGTGTGAGTGTATACGTTTATATACCAACTGCAAATGACCCACATGTTTGGTGCGAGTGAAAAAAAGCAATCATGAAAATGGTGAGGAGAATTTGGGTATTTGAAACAGATTTTTCTCTTCAGTCTGGCCTGACTTCAGTAATAAAAAATGTAAATTAAATATTAGGCTGAAATGCTATGGGAAAAAATCAATTGTCAATTTCCTTTAATGGAACTGCACTGGTTATGGAATGTAACCATATGAGTGACAATTTCTAATGAATCCTATGGGTCCTTGAAGCCTCAGGAGTCCAAGGACAGCACAGCTCACCTGAGCTTGCTGTAGGACTGCTGTCCTGAAAGTCATGCCTGGTCAGCATCTCGACATCCAGCCTGGGTCTGCTGTGAGCCTGGACCCCAAATCCTCTATTCCCAGAGCCAGTGGGATGAATCTTTTTGTCTATAGCTTAGCTGTTCAGGAGTTACATGACAGGCACCCACGTGGCACACAGATCTTGCACATTTGCACATGCCTTTAAGACTATGCTGCTCTTCCCTTAATATAGGAGAGAGATTCCTTAACAAAATCACCATTGTGATACAAATTTTATTTTATTTCACCCTGGCTAGGCAAAGCCAGTATCTGGAGATGGCAAAATCCTTTGGTGTCTTTATCAAGCTCCAGTCCATTTTTCTTCAATGTCCCCTGTGAGCCGTGCTACACGTGGCCAGTCTCTCCATTGTCTGTTTTTCAAAAAGTCTGGGAAAAAAAGGCTCTTCCACTTGAAACTAGAGCACTGGTCAAAATTTTGTCTATTTTATCTGTAAAGTAAGTGTCTTGATTTAGCCCTAGTCTGGAAGGTATTAAAGAGATCTTTCTAACATAGTATATGTAGTCTCACAAAGACTTTTGTTGTATGTTAATTTACGGAGTTATAGCTCCGTAAATTAAAAGAGAAAGCAAAAACAAAATTATATTTAATACATTTAGCAACTGCCCAAATAACTTCACCAACTGCATTTTGCATTTCTGCTCCTCAATATTTTCAGACTTCTTCAAAGTAACATAAGGAGCCCATGAAGGCCTTGGAGGGATGATCCTGCTCACAGCTCCCTGCACAACCCCTGCAACACCAGTTCTGGTGTGGAGGACACAATCTGACATCCCACTACAGGGGATGAAGCATTGATTTCTGTATTATAGGTTCCATATATTTCTTCCACTGGCAGTAACAGGAGCCTTCAAAGCTCCCTGCCTGATATTGTCACTGCCAAGAGATCCATGACCTTGGTGGAACTTGTGGGATCCACAAAACCAAAACAGTGATCCAGGGGAAATAAAAGAGAAGACATCAAGACAGGGGTCTGGAGGATCTCTCTTATGAGATGCTGTGGGATCTGGGCCTATTTAGTCTCTAGAAGAGAAGACTGAGAGGAGATCTCACTAGTGCATATAAATATCTCAAGGGCAGGTGTCAAGAGGATGGTGCCAGGCTCCTTCCAGTGGTGCCCAGTGACAGGATGAGGAGCAGCAGTCATAAACTGAAACACAAGATGTTCCAGCTAAACACCAGGAAGAACTTCTTTACATTGAGGGTGGCTGAGCACTGACACAGCTGCCCAGAGAGGCAGGGAAATCTCCCTCTCAGTGAAGTCTCCCTCTCCCTCTCCCTCTTTGGAATGGAGACATTCCAACCCCCCCTGGACACATTCCTGGGTCACCTGCTCAAGGTGACCCTGCCTTGCCAGGCTGTCAGACTAGATGGTCTGCAGAGATCCATTCCATCCCAGAATTCTGTGGTGCTGTGACAGGCAGGATTGCCCCATGCCTTTACCCTCTTCCCTAGGAGTTCATCCAGCAGCAGCTGCATCTGAGCAGTGGAATCAGGTCACCTGTGAAACAGCACGAGCACAAAGTGGAGAGGCTGAGGCAACATGGATCACATCTGCTGCTCTTGCACATTGGTAATTTGGTAGTTTATAGTAATTTGGTAATTTGCACCAGCTGAATGTGAGGCCTTTTTGTAAGTTAACTTAGCCCTGCATTTTCACATTAGGGGTTGTAGTGAAACCATTTGAATAATCTTAGTCCTGTGATTTAGTGCACCAGTGGGTGAATGCCAAGTATCCTTACAGGCAGGCACAGCACATGTGGGAAACATACAGGAATTTTTAAGGATAAAAACTGAAACTGTTCTGCCCTATTGTGAAAAGCACACTCAGTAACATTATAAATAAAATGCATCCTTAAAACAAAAACTGTGAGTATGCAAGAGGAAAGTATGGTGCTGTCAGAGATGTCAGAACATGACCCTTTTTAACTATAGGATACTTCAGAAATTATTTCACAACCTTTTACTCTCTGGAACACAAGAAGTTGACTCCAGAGCTCAAGCTGCAAAGAGCAATTGCTGTAGCTGAAAGTATTTGTTTCAAAGCACCGTGGAAGTAAATGAAAGTGTCATTTTGCACTAATGTGATAGGCAGCTACTCTGCCTTGTCAGAACAAGCAAAGTCCTGTAAGCTTTATCCCATTGCCACAGGCACTTGGGCACCTCTCTGGAAATCAATCACAGATTGGCCTGAAGAAGAGCAGAGCTGAAACAATGGCACCAGAGTAGAGGACCCCTAATGAAATCCATTTGCTAGTCCACACCTAGGCTGTCTAGACAGCACCTCCTGTGCTTTGATCACTGATAAACCATTCTAAATGTTACCAGGGCTGCTTTTTTGTTTCTGTTTACAGGCAATCAATAGGCCTCTGGCCATTGCCTCTATTTCAAAGCAGGGCTTTTCATCTGACTGCAATCAAATAAAAAAGAACAAAGAGATGGGCATTTTGGATATGAGATACTTATTTTCCTGTGATTTATGCAATTTCAAATGAAGAGTGAAAACAAAAAAGCAATTGTCAGCATACATGTGATAAATGTTTCTAATTAGGCATGCTCTCTTAATCAATTTGAAAGCTGCATTCCCTCCCAAAAGAAAAAGCAAAAATTTAGTGTAAGCTTTTGTTTGTGTGCATGTGTATGTGTTCATACTGCACAACACTCACCTGTAGATTTTGGAGCCAGTTTATTTGCACTGGAGCTACATGTCGTGGTGCTATTTTGTGCTGTTTGCTAGTACAGTCATGATCTGCACTCTGAAAACTCCACATGGAATATCCAGGTATTATTCCAAGAGGCTCTGTTTTATGATTTAACCACAGTACATTTCAAATCACAGAAACTGAAAAATCTCCCCCAAAACATTGTATCCTACACTTGCCCAACATACACTGGCCCATAAATAATTCAGACCTTTTAGCCATACGTACTGATATATACATTTTCAAAGATTTGTCTAGATATTGTTTTGCATGTGGATTCAAGCATGTTTTACCCAAATTCAAGTCCACAAATACCATGTGGTTGCCTTTAGCTGGATGTCGGTGCTTGAACTTTGAGCCCCTCTCATCTTTTATCTTCAGCAACTTGAAGTAGCCTGCTTAAATTCAGCCTTTGAAACCCTCCCAGCCCCTCCCTATGTATGTCATCACAGTTCAGCATCTTAAGCCTCAATCACATGCATTCTTTAAAAAACTCCAAAAGATCGTAAAACCAAGAAGATATTTAATCTCATCTCTGATTTTGGCTCAACCAATATATCATTTCAATACACTTTATTTCTTGTGCAATAAGCCAAAGGCATTTTGGAGGCAGTTTAATAAAAATTAAAAAAAAAAATAGTTTTGTAAGGCTAGGCATTTTTACTTTTTTACACTTGAAAATATTTCTCTTTCAAAACTCAAGTTCAAGATCAACTCTTTCTGGCTCATCTGTAATCTCCTAAATAATGGATTTCTTTGCTATTTCCTCTTCTTTCTGATTATTTAGTGAAGAATTTAATTAGGTGCTTTCAAAATTGCTGACCTCATGGGAAAGGGAACAGATAAACTCTTTCAACAGCATACTATGCTTAGACTGCTGAAGGATAACACACTCTGTGGTCCTGTTGGACCAAGTCTTCAACTTCAGATGCTGTAGGATAAAACATCATGTGATTACCCTTGCCCCAAAACATTGCACAGTATTTTACTCCCTTATAAAAATCTCTTTAAGTTAATCAAGATTTACCATTTAGTGATTTACCATTGAAGTGACAATATATGGGGGGAACTAGGGGTCCAAAACAAGTGACAATGCATCAAAGCCCCTTTCAAAATAGGTCAAAGAAGGAGGAAAGTGGAGGGGAAAAATAAAGTCATAATAAACTTGTTTAGTCACACAAGTGATGAAGAGCAGAGAGACTAAGGCTCTTTCCCAGGGCTGTGTGCATACCATTCATTTACTGATGTTTTATTCAGGTCCCTTAGAGGATGCACAAAGTTTTCAGAGTTCAAGTCCCTACATTGTATCACTGATTACAATAGGAGGGGTACATTATAAAAACACTCCATAAAACACTTTGATTTCATTCCTTTGCCAACATTTTCTTTCAGATTGATGTTATTCGAAGTGAGAGACCCCAAGGTCTCTGCAAAATAAGGCTGTGGGACTGCATAGGAAAATCAATTAACATTTAAAGTTTTACTTTTCCACCTCCACTGTTTCTTATCAAAAGTAGGACATGAGTTTTGTCTGACTGAGACAGGACTGGGGCTGCTGAAAATTATTTTCCACTCTTAGAGTAACTATAGCAGTGTTAGTGGTGGCCTTTTAAGATGAAACTCAAGTAATGCAGAAGAGAAAAGAGACAATGGCATCATTTATAAACACAATGAGATTTGTACACACTGACTCAAATGTACAGTGGGAAGCACTCGTGATTCTCTTATCCTGAGCAATATTTTTATTACAGTTTAATTCAAGAACCATTCCTTCCCCTTGAATTCAAAAGAGTTAACTGCGTGTAAATCTCCCAGGAATAAATGGAACTGAAACAGTGCCCCTTGGAAAAAGACCAAAACAGCTTTCCCAGAAAGAAAAAAAAAAAACAAAACTGAAATCCTATGAGTACCCAATAACTTTGTGAACAAATTGCAGATTTGAGCCAAAAAGACATTAAAAACAACAGAACTTTTCCTGAATTCAGCTTACTTTGAATTAAGTTTTTAATTAATCTATGCCTTCAAATTACATATTTAAACACTCTTTACAACTAGAAAAAGTAGGCAAAAAAGACCAAGATTGAGAATTTTTTGCTCTGTAGGAGACTTTCTTCTTCTAGCTGCAGTTAGCCATCAGATCTGTCATATGTCATTTTTCAGCTCATTAGGTGGGATTTTGGCAATTTCTGTGTACAGTAAGAGGTATTGAGCAGTTGAAGCTGGGAAGGTCAAATATTAAGCACAATGTCATCATCCCTAATAGCTTCCAAGGAAAATTCTTGCATAATTGTTTAATGCCATGAGCTGCCTGTAGTGGGACATTCTCATTTTTGCCAATTTCCATTAACTCTTGAGGCTCATGGTCAGAAGCTGTAGGAGCACAGGAACGCTCTCAGATTGGATCAAGCTGTTTTGCTGATATTCCTGCTGCCCCATATTAATTTAATGAGACACCCCAGCACTGAGGAGAAGCCTCAGAGGGTTGTGCAGCATATGGTCCAGTAACACACCAGAACACCCTTCCCTTTGCATCCAGAGATGATAAATTGTGCGCAGGGCACTGCTCAATTAGCATTTGCATGCTTTGGCCCCAAATCAGCAAACAACTTCCACGTGCATTTTGCTCAAGCAAGTCCCCATGAGATCAACAGCACTGCTCATGGTAAGAGGCACTTACATCACTGTGAGCAGCATGAGGGCCTTCTCTGGACAGACATCTGTGGCAGCAAACATGGGAGCAAAGCCTCCCCTGCTGCCAACCAGCCTGCTCCTGGTGCTGGCTGTGGGGAGCCCTGGCACTGCATGCACCATGCCAACAGCCAGGAGAGGGAAGGCTTGCAGAAGTGTCACAGAGTAATGCTTCACTATCCCGAGTGTTTCTTTTAATGTGGTGCTTCGTGGTAAAGTTGTCTCAAGAAAATTCATCCTTTTTTTTTCTGAGAATATTTCAACGCTAAGGGCAGAACTGACTTTCAAGACTCATCAGTATAAAGTAATTAACTGGAGTAACTCAAGTGGAATAGATTGTCCCAGGAAACCTCTCTGGTGTGCATGTATAGATGCTCCACTCCAGAATAAGTGAGTTGTAGTCCAGATCCCAGTGTGTGCAGAACCCTAAGGGTAATTACTCTGCAATAATTTAGTTTATTTGTTAGCTTTGGCCTTGAACTGCTCTCATTAAATCAGTATCAGAAAAAAACACAGTTTTCTTTTAGTAGAATATTTAAGTTCAAATAAAGCAAATTTATTGTTTATAAGCTAGTTTACTTTGCATAGAAATATCAAATCACAGTTGAGGGACAGTAATTTTCAGCTGAATGAAGAAATTAGCAGAAAAAGAGCAATAATTTTTTTAACCACTGAAAACAGACAGATGACAGTGTCCTTTGTCTTGCATTTGCTAAATGTGTGTACACAGATTTTTACATGAGTTCTGCTGTGTCATCATTTGGTTACAAAATTGATGCCCCAGACTACACCCATATTTTTGCAATAAATTAAAATTTGTAATATAAAATACAGATTTGTATTGCAACAACACATCTCTCATTCAGGACCAAACACATACCAATATTGCATTTTTAAAATATTTTGCTTATATATAAATAATATTTATAAACTGTACATATAAACAGCAATACAAATGTTGCAAAACTACTTCAGTTTCAAAAAAGAATGCTTTTACACATAGGTAGTTAAATGTCTCTTTTTTGATCAAAACGTACTTTTGCTCTTTCTGTCTACCAACTGCCAAAAAATTCTGGATTTCAAAACGAAATCCAACCCATCTGTAAGACTGTTGGAATTTTATGTGTTAATATTTACCTCTCCTAGGGGGATTCTTTCAGTAGAAGAAGACTAAATTCTCTCAAAGTACAAGGTCTCAGTTTTCTGCTGTTCTGTGTAGCAATTTATGAACTTGTATCATTGATCTTCTGGTGACAGAAACACCTGCATTCATAGGCAGGAACGGGGAGGAGGTACCTTATTAAAATATAACTTCTATAAACATACTTCTGTCCAATTTTCTGCATCCAAAAGAAATAAAACTATACAAACCCTGGCTGAAATTCTAGCCAGTGGGAAATCAACACTGTTGATTTCATTGGGAGCCAAGATTTTTCTTTCAAATTCTCTTTCTTTTCTACTTTATAATAGGCCATGTAGCATTTTTGATATTTTTCTGTGTCACAAAGCCACAGAAGTAGATGATGAGACTGGTGGCCCTGAGTCCACAGCAGCAGCCATGCACACATCTGAGCAGGGAAAGCAGAAGTTGAAGAAAAAAGTGTGGTTAGAGTTTCTCCTTTCCCAATCAGCCTTTGGATCATTAATGTGGTAGCAAGTAGAGTTAACATCAGGGATTTGTCCTCATATGTGGGCCAGGAAATAAGACCAGAGCTGTGCTGGATGCAGAAGTGTGTATTTACACACGTCCTTCTGTGTACACACAGTATCATGACACAGCTTTGAGGAAGACAGACAGAATATATCCCTGGACTTATAAAATTGACAAGCAAAACAAAACAATTTCTTTTTTGCAAGAACTTAGAACTGCAGACACACTATGTTCTATCATTATTGGAGGCAGGGGGGACTAAAATGAATATTAATTTAGCCATTCCCACTCAAGGCAAGTCCATATCTGAATGAAGAAGGGTATTTTTTTTGTTGCTTTGCTTGAAAAAATGTAACAAATTCTTTCTTTGTTGAAGAAGCCTAATTAAAAGCAGATAAAAATCAGGAAAATATTTCTTGCATTCTTTTAAATAGAGCAAAATGTGCCTACAATTGTGAGCTGAAAAGGAGCTGTCTTTCCATTTGGTAAAGAGAAACTAAAGATTCATTGTGCAACCTTATCTATATCTACCCCATGTGTCACATAATCCTGTTAAAAACAGGGATGCTTATTTTACTCAGCTCTTCCCAACAAAACTGCAGCATTCTACACATAAATGAGCAAGTACTTTTGCCACTCCATTTTGTAATTTAGGTAATAACAGCAGACCCCTGTAAATAGCTGTGAAGATAAAACAATTTTAGCATGAAAGGATAATTATATAATCCCAAAGGAGTAGGAATTACAGGAAAAACTTGCCCTCATGACATTCATCTTCTCAAGAGGCATACTTAGATGATACTGAAGAGGAACAACAAAAAACCCCTGTGATATAAATAATGCACTGGCTTTTGCATTTCCAAGGTGTTCTAAAAGTATGAAGCCAAATAGGAAGATGCACCACTGAATTTATCTCTTCATATCTGTTCCCACAGCGCCATGGCACAAGTCATGTAGACAAGCTTGGAAGGAAGTGGTTATAATGCCAAAAATTGCAATCATGGATTCTGAAGGTACTTGTTTTACACTTTTCTACACAATGATTGCAGAGTATGTGATCCAAGAAGACATTGCTCCCAGCTGAAATGCACACAGCCCTGCCTTCCACAGCTACACGGAAACGCTTAGCGAGAGTAACAGGTTAACAAAGCATTGGCAAATGGCTTCTTTTTTCACACTGCTGCAAAAATAAGCACAGGGAAACTGGGGCAGGGGGCTGGTTTAAATTCTGCAACACATAAAACAATTTCTCATTAATTAATTCAGTCATTAGTAGCAGTTTCCCTGAGGGTAGTGTAACCTGAACAGGATATCACAATTACAGCACTCGTTCCTTTCTTAAGCTTGTTGGCATTTGGCATGAAGAATTTATCAAAAACGACATCTCTGTTCAGCAAACTCTTAAGCAGCTCTTCCTGACTTCCTTTATACATTGATTCTCATTTATTCTCCTGGTAGGCAAGGTCTTTAAGAGCATCAGAAGTGACAGTCCTGCTTCCATTTCAATACATATAAGACCTCTATTACTGTAGAATTGGCATGCCTACCTACCAAAACATCAAGTATGTATTCTCCCAAATCTTGGATTAAGGAATCTTGATTTAACAGCTAAATTTTCCAAAGTAGTTTGGCTTCTGAAAAAGGGAAATATTTAAGTATTTTTAAAATTCTGATGACTGTGTTATTCAAGAAGGCAATAAGAAAGCAGGGACTAAAGCCATATGTCCGGATTCTTTTGTCACTACACTTAGTCTTCATGGGTGTGTTGTGTGCAAGGATGGTTGGCACATGGTGACAGAGAATTCCTTGTACAGACACCAGTCACTGTTTCACTCTGTGCCCTGACCCCAAGCCATGCCACCAGCTATTGCTCTGCTCCTAGACAGGAATAGCTGTAATTCAGGCAATACTAGACTCTATTCTGGAAAGCTTAGAAGTCATTCAAGGTAGAAATTGCTGGGAGCTGCCCCTTAAAAATCTGAAATGTTCAGTCCTCTCCTGCAGGTCCCTAGCCCTTCAAAGACCAAAAGGGAGAGGGGAAAATAACAGCCTTAAATTGCAGAGATCTACAGAAAATGAGCTCCATATTCCTAGTGAAGCACCTCTGAATTTCTCTGAAGATCTAATGAAGAGTTCTGCTCTGCCTCACATGATTCATATGAAAACAGAAATCTTGTGTACAGAAAGTGCCACCTCCATTACTTAATTATTTCTGAAAACTCTAAGTTTTATTTTAGTGAAATTAATTTAATGGTATTTCAGGCAGTTTTTGGCATCTCTGTGCAAGAAAATAAATCACTGATTTGCAAGATGTGTCTTGGGTCCCACAGGATTCTCTGCACCCAAAGGGCACCACAAACTTCCACTGTGCTGCAACATGAGATTTGCAGTGAAATACACACAGGAAAAATACTGTTTCAGGAAACAGGTTATTGCCCATGCACTAAGTCCAGTTAGGGCCACATTCTTTCCCACAATGCTGAATTTTGATTTCTTGCCTGATTCAGCAGTAAAGGAAAGGTTTTGAAGACCTCAGACAGTCCGAGAATTGAAATGGTAGTAAGCTTTAGATTACTCTGTCCTTGAAACAGGATGAGCAAAACAAACTATAAATCAAATTATTTATGGTTATACCAAATGGTAACATGTACAAGGCAAAGGTGTCCAACAAAATATTTTAGGGTCAGTTTAGAGCAACCATTGTAAATCTTAATGTTATGGCTCAAAGCAGCATAAGAAAACTTGTACTTGTGCCATTATGGCTGGTTATGGAGAATGTGGAAAAGGCTTTTTGCATCCACATTTTTCAGCTTCTCTTTATTTTTCTCCTGTCTTACGGAGAGTTTCTTTAGTCATTCATGTCTGTCCTGTAGATCTCTAAACATTTACCTTTATTCACATAACTTCTTTAAGTAAAAATCAGGGGCACAGATGGGCAGAACAAACTTTCTGCATCTTAACTGACCATTTCCTACTGAACAAAGTAGCCACAAACTGCCCAGGCTGAAGCTCTTCTCTTGTAGATGGGCAAACCCTTTATGTACTTATGCAAAGGTTTTGGATGAACTCTGTGAAGCTTTTCATGTGAATGTTCACCAGGTCAGGCATTTAATTTGCAAAGGCAGTAAATTCACACAGTGCATGATGCAAAGAGCTGGTGATTCTTAGCTAAAATAGAATTTGTGAGATTGCAACCCATTCCATTAATCAATGGCAACATTGCCTCCACAAAAACAGTGACTATTGCACTTATAGACAGCATCTGACTCTCCCTGATGCTGTTAAGGGGTCTTTCTGAATATATGTGGTCACTGCTCCAATGAAAAACTTTCTGACCACATTTTATCATGATAATGACCAACACAGCCAATCTGTGTTATAGCTGCAAATAAAAATTTAACCAAAGAATTTTATCCGATGGAAAAATCAATACAGTTTACAATGAGTGCATGTCTTAATAGCCACAGGGCAGCCACTAATATTGTCATTAAAAACATTCTTGCCTTTATTAATTTATGTTTTTCCTCTTAAAAAAATCTATGTGAGCAATAATCATAAGGGAACACCTCTACATTCATTTGCTTTTCAAATGTGCCTAAATTATTTAGCTTGTCTAATGAATTTGTCTTGTACTAAGATCTTTGCTATCAGTCCTTGCCCTGCAGCCCTACCCAGCATTGCTGTCAATGGAAGTGTTGGCTGAGTGAGAACTGAGTGTTTGGGGACAGCATTAATCAGAAAATTTGAGAAGTTAAACACCCCATCCAAATTTGTGTGTTGACTAAAAGCACATTAAAATGACAGAAATCTATCTATGTGTTTAATCAGAGTTATTTTTAGAGTCTCAAAAGGTGTACATACTAGAGAATTTTACTTCTGGGGTTTCTACCCTGATTATGTCTTTACACATGTTCCTATGAAAACTGGAGGAAGAAGAACAGCTCAGTCCCCCTGGGGTCCTCACTCTCTGCCACAGTGAATGATCCCAAGAGTTCAGAGGGAATCTATTTAGTCCTTCTATAGTTCTCATTAGATATTATTATAAACAAAATGTCTATGCATTTTCTGGAGTGAAGTGCCAGGGCAGCAGAACAGCTGAAAGGTTTAGAGCTGACCATTACTGCAGGAAGAGGATGCTCAATTTGGAGCAGCACAGTATGTGTGTCAACCACCTTACTCTTCACAACTCTTCCCTGCCTGGATCACAGTCTCAGGAAGACTCTTGGGTTAGCACTGCTTTCAAAACACAAAATCAGTGACGTGCCACTTCACACAGCTGAAGAAATTGAGAATCACACAGGACGTCACCAACAAAAATAGGCTCACAAAGCAGATATCAGAAATTAAGCTCCCAGCTTAATAGAAATCATAACCTTAAGATATACTAAATAATTCTGAATCTGAAAATCACATTTCTAGAAAAGTAATGTAAAATTATTTCTTTAACAAAACAATTGGTATTAATGGTCTGATATTTAATAACTGGTGTTAATTTTTCACATCATCAGTGCATCTACTACAGAAACATGTCCTGGCGTAGACACTCAAAATAATTTAATGGAGACATGCCTTGCTCAGGAAAGCTAATGTACTTTGTGAGCTCCAGGTGTCCCATAGCAGAACTCTCCTGATTAGTAAAAATAAGTATGAAATCCAAGAAGAGGACAGCAAGACAGTACCAAAAGTATTGGGACATTGGCCACTTAAGAAGGAATTAGTGATCCTGATGCTCAGTGTTCCAGGGAATCCACTGCTGATTCCTTCTGATTCCACTGATGCTCAGTGTTCCAGGGAATCCACTGGGTGTGCTCCTCTGAGTTACCAGGAAACAAGAAAGAACAAGTGAATTGTTGCTGAAGGACATTGCAAAGTGAGGTTTGTCCTGCTGCCTGAATATCTTATGTCTGAATATTCTTTACAAACTTGTTCTAAAATTTCATATTTCTGCTGTGGTTTTTTTCCCCCCAATAAAAGTCAAAACAGGCTTTGGACCATCTTGAAAATTATCACTTATCTCACTGGCTTCAGTGGAAGCAAAAGCATGTCCATGATTTGCATGGGAGTGAAGGGTTTGGAAAAAGAACAGGCGTCTAAACAATTCCCAAGAAAAATAACTCTGATACCTTCTTACTTACACATCAGGATAGATTTAGCCAGCAAAGGAAGGATTGGTTATGCTCTTTCCTTATCCACAGTTCTGCTGATTTTTTTGAGAGATGATTTATCTGAATAGGAGGCTGGCAAAACCAGAAATACATCAGAGAAACAAGCAAAGCCGGGAAATTATTGTACCTCAATAAAATTACTTGTCATATATTCTGCAGTTGTAGAGAAATAGACTCTTTTCCCTTCAGATTTAAAAATAATTGTCAGTTTGCCAGGCCAAGTGTTTATGACATTTTGAATAGGAGTTGAGTAAAAATTTAAGTGTGGAAAGGACAGTACCTCTCAAAAAATGTTATATACAAAACCAGCAGAGAGTACTGATTATGATAAAAAAACCTATCAAACTCTTTGAGCATGCTATGCAGTGATAAAAACCAGGATATTCCTAGAAGCAAAAAATAAATTATTCTTATGTACACTCTACAGAGGAACCCAGCACAAGTACGACATTGAATAATTTACACCAATTATATGTTCTCTGATCAAAAGGATTGTGTTTCTATTGGCCTAGGTTTATGGAAGTTATTAATAGGAAGATTTTCATGGAAGATCACAGTCATTAAGACACATTTAGTTTATTTGAAAAAACACAAAATGTTACCTTATGAACTGTATTTGTATTGATTCTTGTCTTGGCCGAGGGCTGGAAGAACAGGAAGGACCTTTTGGTGACGATTGTTCATTTTATCAGTTCTAAAGAGCTCTGCTCTATTAGTGGTCAGCGACAGCTTATTCTAAAGAACTTAAAGAAGGGTAGTTCTTCCCTCAGCATTAACTTCCTGCTTAAATTAATTCAGGCCAATTTGCAGTTTCGAAAGGCAGCTGATGAAAGGAAGGCTTAGTGGGGTTGGAGTGAAAGAGCCCAGGCTGATACTGCCAGGTGGCCTGAAACAAGATTAGTTGGCATCAAGTTCTTTAAAAAGCACTATTGTAGCTTAAGCAATTGTCACTGTGCAGCTTTTCCTGAGACACTGACAGGGCAAGGATGGTATTTCTTATCTATTTCCTTTGCCACAAACACTTTGGAAACCTGGGAACTACTACTGTGAACTCCAGATATCAGCACTGTGCTCAAATGCTTAACCGGATATTTTGAGGATCAGAGAGAAAGTTTGGGTTTGTGCCTTCAACCTGTGGCTGTAACCTTCATGTTGTGCTTTTTGTGACTTTTCCTTCCCTACACAATCAGATAGGATTGTTCCCTTGTGTGGTGATGGAAAAGGTGGCAGTCCCAAGTGCATGCAGATTGTGACATGGTTTATAAGTGCCTCAGCTTACTGGGAAGGAGGCTGAAAATAATCACAGGATTTTGGCAAAAATCTGATTTTGACCATAAAACCTTTTTTCTCTGGCTCTTGTATCTCTCAGTGAAGCAACCCATGGTCCTGAATTTTCAGCATACTTCAGAGGAAAGTTCCTTAATGGAGCTGGAAATTCTGCCAAGGAAATTTGTGACAGTAATAAGGTGGTTATTCAAACCCTCTTGTGTATAACTCTATAAACCTCTGCACTGTAGACACAAAACCAAAACACCACTTGAAGCATATACCTACAAAGTATAATCCTGCACATGAAATGTTAAATTTCATCATGCTATTGAAAAAATGCTGGAGATGGCAGACAAGAAACTTGGCCACTTTGACACTACTGCCAATACCCTCAAATTCCTGAGTGAGCATTAGGAAGAAAAGAAATTCACAGTAGAATTCAAAAGAAAGTCATAATGTTGCCAGAAGCAGGAGGTTCTGTTTTACACCATGGTTGCATGTCTTCTGGAAGGGAAGGAGACTGTGTACAAGTTGTAGGCATGGATAAAACACAAGGCAAATGTTGTGCTGATACCTGTTCACTGGAAGCTGAAATCCTGCTAGATTGTTCTTTAGAGCTGCTATTTTATTTTTTTTTTCTTTTACCTCAAGGTGCTGATTAAGCATCATTTTGTCAGAAAAAAATACAGTTATTTTAAAATAAAGAATTAGAACAAACACAGCTCCCACTGAGGCACAGAAAACATTTTTTTTAATCTCAAAAACTCTGCCATTTAGTCAATTTTTTGGATACATTCAGGAATAAAAGAGAAAGAATTTGCCCCATTAGAAAAACAAGGAAGTACAGTACTTATGGATAGAATTACGAGAGAGAAAAAAAGAATAAAATTTTCAAAAGCTCATTATTTATAAATTTTAATTTATGGAAGATGGAGTTTTTCTAAGAAAATTCCATTGTTTTGTACCATATGAAACAGTTCTTTTCAAAGGCCTCATTATGTTCAGTGATGATTAGAGAGCAGAGTTTCTTGTGAATAAATTATTTTTGTTTTGAAGTTTCCTACTCTAAATTTTATTGAAAACTCCAAAGAGTTCTCCTGGGTTGCTGGGTGAGCTCAGAGAGGCTGTAAGCTGCAGAGCTGGCTGGTCAGTGAGTTTCTCAAGCCTTGGCATGGGGTAAAAGAGGTGCTGCCATTTCCTGTAATCTTTGACACCAGCCAGTCAGAATACATACTTCTGGTGTTTGGGGGAAATGGGTAACTAACCAAGGTAATGAACATAAAAACTCAGCAGCCATTAAAAAAATCTTTGTTTCTCCATAGAACTCAAGTTCCTGACCTGGAATTTTTTTCTTCTCAGATGGCCTTGCAGGATGGAGAGCCAAAGTTCAAGGGTTGGATCTCAGGCAGATTACCATCATGAAATGTTTTCCTTCAAAAGACTTAGAAGAATTGACCCATCCACCCCGAGGGTTTCAATTTCCAACAAAGCACCGTGATGCCCCCATGTGCACTTTTAGATACCCCCAAACTCCCAAAACAAGGCACTGGTGCTGAGCCCTGGGCTGCTGCCCAGGAGTGCTCTGAAGGCAAAGCCAGACATCCTGTCCAGAGCCTCACAACTTCATTGGATTCCCACCTACTGCTTGGTCTTGAGATTTAAACATTGACTTACCCAACTCACAAAAACCTAACAGGAATTGCAACTCATGTGTCCAAACGTTGGCTACCAGCGAGATTGGAGCAACATATCTCTGACATCATTAGTTAAAAAGTGCCCCTAAGTGCCTTGACAAGTCCAATCCTGCTAATTGCCACATGACCAGAAATTGAACCCAGATCTCCTAAGGCACAAATACCCTACTTTTCTTAAATTGCAGGTTTTGGCACAATATCTTTGTAACTGCATTTTCTCCATGAATACAATAGATTTTGGGATACAATAGTTGTATCCCAAATCCCAATTCTCAAAAAAGCAAATTAAAAACATAGAGGCCATAATAAATTTGCTTGCCAAACCCAACTTATAAAGATATCCACTGGTTTACAAACAAGGGAAATACCTTTTTGAAGCTGCTCTATTTGTTTTCAAAATTCTTTGAAAAAATACTGCTGAGTGACTGATTTATACTAATGAAAGACAAATACTGCTTATTTTACTGTTTGGTTAATCTTGTTCAACATGTAGAAGTTTTTTTCCATTGGTCCCGGAACTTAGTTCACACAGCTTTTCATTCAATTTTTAGTTTACCTCATACCTGAAATTTCATCTGTGTTGTCAAATTGTTGGCCAGAGTAATTTTTTATGTTTCGTGATAGACTGAACAGATATTTCACTCTTCTTGTATGATATCACAGAAGTGAAATTTGTTTCTGTTTTCCATCTTCATTCTTTAACAATTTTAGTCCCAGTGAGTCACATGAGTCTAGCTTTCACTTTAAAAGCTAAACACAGAAAATGTATGCAGTAAATTCATTTAGGAGTTTGTTTACACACTGGTTTTTTGTTCTTGCTATTTAACCAAGTTCTTAAAAAGCAACTTGAATAAGTTTACTGTTTAATGAAGGATTAAATTTTACCAGGGCTAACTTTTTCCACAGTAACTTAAAGAAAGCTAGGAAAATGACAAAGCCTGGGAACAATTGCCATATTTGAAGCCTGAGGCAGCTTCTTTGCAGCAGTGGGCTAAGGCCCAGGAACCAATGCAAAATTCAAACCTCCAAGTGAAACATGAACTAGACTGTAAGTTGCTTTCAGCCTCCTTTTGTCTTGATGGTGAAATTTGAAGTATATTCTCCATGGCTGCTCTTACTAATTTAAAAATTCAAAAGCCTCACTGCATTGTGCATGTCACTTTTTACCACAAGAGTCACATTATAGTTACTATAATTGCTCTCTAGAAGTCAGATATAAGTCTGTGTTTAAAGGAACACATTTTTATGAAACTTTAATAATGGCATTGTTACAGATTGTTCTACCAAACTAAGTAACTCGGCCTGATGTCTTTTTTCTTAAAGGAAGCTGTGTTGGAATTATGTTTTCTAGCTTCTCTTTCAAGTGAATCAATTTTCAGCACAACCCTCTGGAAACTTTCCACAAAAAAAAAGAGAACCCTTTCCAAGTACAACCCCTAGTATGTGGAACAGGGTCAGACGGAAGTTGGGTGTCTGGCACCTACCTGATGTTCACATGAAGGAATTTGGGTCTTCAGCTGGTGGGAATGAGCACAGCAATGATATGTAATGGCTGGGAGCTCCTCTCACTGTTGCTGATAGACTTGACCAGTTCATTGAAGGAGAACAGCAAGACTGTTTTGCAAGGTCTCTTAGGAATGCAATCCAGAATGATGAGAACATGTTAATATTTTTTTTCTTTGCAACTACTCTTCAAGGAAAATGTCCTTCATTTCTAGACTCAAGTTCAAAGTGGCTGGAAAACTTTGCAGGAATGCAGATTTTCCCTGTGGAAGTGGAGCTGCTTTGGCATGAGATGATGGGTAGAACAAGACCTCTTGCAGGGAGGCACGAGGCTGTCGGCAACAACAGGAGCTTGTCCTGGAATTGCAGGCCCAGCTCCATTCTGTTTTCCAACAGAGACTGGACATTAATGAAAAGCGAGTATCTCCTCTCCGTGAGACATTCCCAGCCTTTCCGCTCAGCGCAGTTTGCGCGTGTTGCATTTTCCCGGCTGACTGCCACATGAAGATTTTTGGTGTGCAGTTTACAGGGCCAAGAAGGTGGATCAAAATTGCTCTAGTCCCTAAAAACTAATTCTCATAGGAATCTAAGCTGGTTTGTGGAAAGAAGGCTGCTTGCCTGTATTTACTTTGTTCATGTCCAAACTGTCCTCAGCACTGGGCTGTGTCACAGTGGTTTCACACAGTCACCTCTGCCCAGACAATGAAAACTCTGTTAGCAATAAAACTATTTCATGGAAATGATGGTAGTATAATCCACAGTGGACTTTCACAGTGGTTTAAGCTTTGAAACTAATTATTTTTGACTAATAAAAATGAAGAGTGTTCCTATTTGAAATGTACATATTAACTGTATGAAGCCTTTTATTATGTCAAATGTTATGATTTTTAAAGGCTGGTAAATATATCTAATATGCCAAATCCCAAGAGAATATTTTTTTCCTAGTGCTTAAAGAGAAGGCATCAAAGGAAGCAGGAAAAGTAAAAATTGAAAATAGAATGTGAAATATGAACTAAATATCTTTGGTGCAGAGTCAATTATATTATTAATTACAATCAATGACTATGACACTTTTTTACCCCTCCTTACTCTCTGAATACTTTACTGTGCTCAAAAGGTATTTCCCAGAAATATTTATTCACCTGTAAGCAATCGAGCAAAGCTGTGGAACTTTGCTGAAGCACCCCAACCAGGGCAATCCCTTCCTTCTGCCAGCCCCTGGCTGCTGAGGAAGCGCCGTGGCGCCGGTGAGCTCTCAGTGCCACACACAACTGGAACAGCAGCAAGGGGCTGAGAAAGGGACATCTGACAGGGATGAAATTCAGTGAGGAGTTAAAGAGTGCTCTTTAATGGGCTTGGCCAACTAGCTACATAGGCCAAAGGATGCTTTCAACAGTCACAAGAACCTGAGCAGAAAATCTAAAAACTATATATCTATATCTATATCATCTATATTATCTATATCTATATCTATTGTTTCTATATTTTAATTATATATAATAGTAATATATTTTAATACATATACATATATATATATATATATATATATATATAAAGAGGACGTGCATCCAGTAATTTACAAATATATAGCACTGTGCTACAGTTACTTTTTCAGTTGCCTAAATATTTCAAGGAATTATATATAATAGCGATGTATTTTTAATACATATGTTATATAGCTAGATATATATATATAAATAAAGAGTACGTGCATCTAGTAATTTACAAATATATAGCACTGTGCTACAGTTACTTTTTCAGTTGCCTAAATATTTCAAGTTTAAGAAAGGAGGAAAAAGCTAAAACTGTGATGCCTCAGAAAATAAAATCAAAATTCATCTGTAACTTTGACACCAAAAGCAGCTTCTTTACTCCTTAAATTATATGTATAAAATTTTAAATGGAAAGATACTTCTTTCAAAACTCTACTAATATATTAAAATCTGAATATGCATTGTTCTCATTTGCCACCTTTCTATGGGACCTGCAATGTAAATACTGAATATAAAATGCAGAGTAAAAAACTTTCCCCTTTAATGACGAGTGTAGCACTGTTAAGATGCATGTAGACCACTACTCCTATATGTTACTGTTCATGCTTGGATTTTGTATGTCTGTTGTACTTAGGCAGAAAATACTTTCGAAATTAAAATGGTTTGTTTATTTTATTTGTAATGCCAAGACTAGGGAGTCTTCAACATTGGTAATTAAAAAAAAAAGGCAAAAAAACAAACCTGAAACAAACAAAGAAATAAACAAGCAACAATAAAAAAAGGGGGGAGGGGGGGCAGGGTGGGGAATAAGAAGCCTGATAAGGCAGAACTGATCTTTTCTGAACTAAAATGTGTACCAGAGATGTAGGACCATCATCACCTCTCTCTCAGTGATCTCTGTGGCCAGGACTACCCACTGTGTTAGAAGTCAGGGAATGGGAAAAAAAGTAAAAGAAAATCAGTAAGTTATGATCCCCAGGGTGTTCATTTTGAAGCTGGATTGCAATACAAGCACGAATGTTATTTTCAATAAGGTGTCAGAATCGTATCTAAAAAAGCATCATTACAACTGGCACTGGTGTGTTCTCTAAACAATGGCCCTTAAGAAGGGAATTAGAGTAATGTGGTCCCAGGATCTCTGAGAAATGTTAGAAAGATCCCAGTGTTCCAGAGGGTCCTGTGTCCAGTCAGGATCCAAGCCAAGACTGGACGCGCTCAAGGCCAGGCTGGATGAGGTCTTGAGCATCCTGATCTCGTGGGAGCTGTCCCTGCTCATGGCAGGGTCATTGGAACCATGGATCTTTGAGGTCCTTTCCAGACCAAACAATTCTATAATTCTATGACAGCACTATTGTGAAGTTCCCTTTAACAAAAGAAGCAATATCCTATTTTGCAGTGGTGCTTTGATTTGTAGGGAACTTTTGTGTAACAAAACAGTGGTGAGAGCACTGAGTCAGGATGTGTGAGAGACAGGTTTACCTGCTTCTTCAGTCTGAATAGATTTCCCAGTTTTCTGCCTAAATATCCTAAAGGCTTGGATATTTTATCTGATTGTTAATTTCCTGATAGCTGAGAGACCGGGATTCCAGGATGTGTGAGAGAGAGGTTGAGCTGCTTCTTCAGTCTGAATAGATGTCCCAGTTTTCTGCCAAATATCCTAAAGTCTTGGATATTTTATCTGATTGTTAATTTCCTGGTAGCTGAGAGACCGGGATTTGACCTGATATAGAATCAGATCTTCAAATACCTTTAAACAGAACTCACAGATGCCATGGCAAGTAAGACCACATGAATATAAATATCCTTGATAGATACAGAATTGGGAAAAACAGACTCAGCTGATATTTCTAAATGAATAAAACTTATATGTATCTTTTTCCTCACTCCTCCTCTCCATAACAAGAAATCTGGGCACAGGAGCCCATTTTTCTTTATGTCTAGTCAAAACACAGTGCAGTCAGGCTTCTAGTTCCAGATGAAATAATCCTCAGTCCACATGTGCAATACAAATAATAACTGTAATAATAAAAATACAAATAAAACTGTATGTTTAATAAATGAACCCCTCTATATAGAATATGATTTCATTTTGAGCTTGTTTTTCTGTGATCTTAAAAGTTTTATTTTTCTATTCCTCATGTACTTCTATACTCAGTACTGAATTATGCTATATGTAAAGAGATAAATTTTGTTTTATTATATATTGAAAGAGAACATTCAGATAATGGAAGTCCATAGTAAAGTAAAGCAATGCAATTTGATATAGTGCTTCAGCTGAACAGAACTTACCATTATCTTTCTTATCCCTATTTTATAGTTTTCACTTCATTTCATTTCTTTATAAAATTACCTACATTCAGTCTCAGTTGCAGTGTGGACATTCAGAGATATGGACATGACATATAAATAATACAGCCTTTCTTCCCTCTTTCTGTTTCAGGTTATAGACCTAGATTTTGGACAAGTGCATAAATTTTGTATTATAGCATGAGAAGCAATTAATCCCATTAATAAGCAATAATTCATATAATTCAGATCATGGGCTGTCACTATGAATTACTTCATTAGCCAGCTTTTTACCCTAGGCTAAAAAGCCAGCTTCATTAATTCTGTAGAAGGCTTATTTTCTTCTCTTGAAAAAACACAGTCGAACCCACTTAAAGGAATACTCTTCTTAACGACAGATACCATCCAAGAAAAAAATTATTCAGCAGCAGGTCTTCATACATGTTAAACTTATTTAAAAGATAAAACATTTAGATCACGTTTATGTGTGGAATGAATGTCACCAGAAAGGTATTTGTTATGAATAATTATTTCCTTCATTGTGAAGGATCCCAGTTATAGTCTGGACCTGATAATGAGCATATCATGCTCACATGGAGTTGAATATACTTATTACAAATCATTTTAATGATGCATTAACTTTTAATTAGATCTGCATTTCAAATTAAATATACAATGAGGTGAATATAACTGGAATGAGAAGGGAAACTTGGGCAAGGTTTCTCCACATTCATTTCATCTCTTCTGAGCTGTGACATTAACACACATTTTATTGAACACCTTCCTTGTTATGTTACATCCTGGGAGTTGCAGGGGAAAGTATCAGGGAGGAATATGGCTTTCAAGTGCCACCAGGATTATGGTTTTCAATGTTTTCCCTGTGTAGTTCTCCAGGCAAGTAAAGGGAATTCTGCAAATCCTGTAAAATACAACTTGAAGAATTCATTGCCAAAATATTTAAGACATCGCCACTGTATCTTTTCTCTAATTCATAACTCTAAAGGAAAATATTTATTAGCAGTGCAATGTGAAGAAGAAAATAATGTTAACTTTCTTCACTGAATTAAGAGGTCTGCCTGTGAGTGAAATGTTGCTCTCCATGAGCAAAGATGGACGGCTTGTGAGGGTTACTAAAGGAAAATGTTTATTAGCAGTGCAATGTGAAGAAAATAATGTTAACTTTCTTCACTGAATTAAGAGGTGTGTCTGTGAGTGAAATGTTGCTCTCCATGAGCAAAGATGGACGGCTTGTGAGGGTTGTAAGAACTATTATCCTCCAATGAAGAAGCTAATGAATAAAATACCACCTTCAATTACAAAGTCAGAAAATGTGACTGCCCTTAAACTGTTTTCTTGTAAGACACAAGTGAAACATTGTCCTTTGGTCTCGTTTCTGCATATTCTGGTGTCTGCAAATGAACTATTAAAAACAAATTAAATGATATGTCAATAAGCCAGAATTACTTTTATAATTGAATCACAGTAGACAACATGCTATAAATATTTTTTCACTCTTTATAAAGAATTGGATAATGCCCTGCCAGGCATGACGCTGAAAATTTTCCATTATATGTCCTTAATACTCAACTCTTTCATTATTCAGTACGTCTGAATATTCTAATCTGCTCTTGAAGAAAAAAAAAAAGCACAACAATATCAGAGCCCAGGACAATTATGTCACATTTTTATTAGATTAACTATGGGTTGTAAGTTTACCTTAACAACCACAAACATTTCTAAATAAAACCAAGATTACTCTTTGCTTGATTTTTTCCAGATGAAAGGTTTGTGGATTTTTTTTCAAAGGAAATTATTATTTTCATGCTGCTATGTACTAGCGAAGTGGTGAGAAATGCTTCCTTTTATTGAGATGGCAATGGTGTAGCAGCTGTGATACAAACACCACGCTGGATGAGCAGCAAATCTTGCAGTGTAGAATTGTTCCAGTAAACGTTAAGTGATTTGAAAAGACCTGACAGGCGAGAACAGCAAGCCCTGGAGTCATGTAAAATGCAAGAGAAATACCACTTTATGGATGCTTTATGATGGCTTCAGAAACAGAAACAACAAACTAGCTATTAAAATATAATTTAAAGATAATATTGCTCCCGGTTTGAAAACTACCTATGAGAAATAAATTCTTTTTCATTCAAGAAAAATCTAAAGTCCTAAGAAATGTTCTTATTTCTTGCACATAGCTACATTTGGCTGGACTGTATGGAAATAACATTCAATTATATGCTACATTGGTACCAGTCAGAATAGCTTATAGCTGGGGACGATCTCTTTCCTCCCTCTCTCCTTGGTGGCATATTTTTGAGTGTATTTTAACAAAACCCTCAGAAACAAACAAGGGAAATTACTCAACATCCACCAGAAAGTGTGAAGAGTGAAGAAAATGAACAATAAGCCAAATAATCCATTAATTCAGCAGTGCCTGCTGGCTGTACAATGCAGAAGGCTCTGCAAAGCCTGGAGCCACAGAGGAGACATTTCTGGTGTAGCCATTTTGTAACAGCAATTCTAAATCTCCTTCTGAGCTGAGAAGTGAGGAGTAGATTGTCTAACAGGAATACTTGGGGGATTTAAGGTAGACTAGGTAGAATTTCTATCCTTTCTTGGTCTTCGGCCAGGGTACTAAAATTGTCACTCTGCTAGCAAAGAGCGCCTGGGGATTCTTAATGACCAGACATGGGCACGACCTCTGTTTTGCAAGTAATCCAAAAAACAACACATCCTACAGAACACTGATCCTTACCACTAAGCAGAAACACTGAGGGAGGAAGGACTGCCAGGAGGAAAGCATTGCAGCTTAAGGGGGAAAAAATTCAACCTCAACCTTTCTGCATCACTGCCACAAGGTTCAGTGTTGCAAATTGGCAGTGCCATTGACCCCACTTCTGTGAAGCACTTAAGCGTGTGCTTAACTTGGAATTAATAAAGCGGTCAGGAAATGTCATAGCACTTTGCAAGCCTTCCCTTCCTGCCATTTTATTATTCACCTAAGCAGCGAATTCATGTTGAGGCTTTTGTTTTAAGAGGATGCAAGAAAAAAAAGTAGATTTTGTGATTGTGCTGTGTATTAATGAAAAACAGCTGAATGCAGTGCTCTTACTCTGTCAGGTCTATTCACTAGAGCTACCCACACATCCCCAAGTAGGATATGAATGGATATTGTCCTACCTGTGCTGGTCAGATAAATGACTGACATTTACCAGAGGCTTAACTCAGCAGTTCTGGGCACTTGCAAATCTCTAGGTGCCTGCATCTGTCCACACATCCCCAGGTAGGATATGAATGGATATTGACCTGTGCTGGTCAGGTAAATGACTGACATTTACCAGAGGCTTAACTCAGCAGTTCTGGGCACTTGCAAATCTCTAGGTGCCTGCATCTGATCCTTGATTGTGGTGTTCTTCTCCCATTTGTTACACACATTTCCAATGCTAGGCTTTTGTAAGAAATGCAGCAGTACCTGGTGTCCAGTGAACAAGGGCTCCAGGAGCCCTCTTTTCCCTGATACTTGGGCACAAGAACTTGCTGTGTTCACCTCTGGAAATCTGCTTGGTGACTATTTGTCCCTATTGCTTGAAGTCTGCATTCAGTAAGTTTTCCTCCTAGGACTGTACTCAGAGAGCAAACTTCAAAGAGCAAATGAGGCGTATTGTGTATCTGTTTCATAGTACCTAACTCAAAGATCACCTGTCATTTTTATGGTGTGCTCCAGCTTATATTCTTAGGGGGCTGATCACCTGAAAGTTCCTTGTAATTGGATCACAGGAGTATATTTTCATTCTTGTCTATAAGACATGTAACACTTTCTGAGCTAGCAAAAATGGGTCTGTAGCTGTAGCAGTGGCAAGAAGAGCATTTAACTAAAGGATTTCCTTCTCTTCTTCCTGTAGCAGAGCCTAATCTGTTGCCTGTCAAGGCAGGGTGATCACTGACAGCCGTGATGGATGAACTGGGAAAGAAATATTTATAGATATTCATATTGTTTTTATTTCCATCTCTCCATTCATTGCTAACCTTCCTTCATCCATCCCACATAACATGCCTGTCGTCTTTTATACATTAATTCTGAATTCAAATTCTTCCCTCTTCTTTTTTTTTCCTAGAATTTTATGGTCTTTGAAGATGATGACCACATCTGTTCTCTAGTTATCAAATATGTTTCTTATTTTAATGATTTCCTTTGTCTTTCTAAGTATCACCTTCAGCTGATCTAAAGTTTGGTTGCACTGATACTTTTCTCATCTCCCATTTACTCTGTGCTGGAGAGCATTTTGCCATCCTGCTCTCAGGGGTTTTCACCTCTTTCTGTCAGTTGTCATACAGTTGCAATTTGGGTAAAGTATTATTATGCCTTTAAGCTTATCTATTTCTGCTACCTTTGTCTTTTTGATCAGCTGAGAAGACAAATGGAATAAAAGATAGTTCACTCTACTTACTGTGACTCCACTGTCTGGATTTTGTGTTGGGATTTCATTGCTTCTTTTAAGCAACTGTGAAAATGAGCATACTTAGGGACTGTTTTTGTCTTTAATAAAAAACAATGAATACAGAAGAAATTTTGGGAAGTCTCATCACCTCAGGATCTCCTCAGAATAGAGTGGAACACAGTGCATCTGGATTCTGAAATTTCTCCCTATTTCTTTACTACTGCCTCAGTGGGCTCTGTTCTGAATGAAGCAAAGGCGTGAAATCTCCCATTATTTCATTTAGGCTTCTTCTCTTCCCTTTCTCATCCACAGCTACTCACCTGTGTGGTGCCAGGGAAGCCAGAAGATAAAACACTCCTGCATTCACCGAGCTGCCTCCTGCCAGGTCAGCCCAGCTCGTGAGAAGGTCCCAGGCCAGGTTTTGCTCTGTCAGGGACCTACGTGCATAATAATCTAACTAGAGGTGAACTCCTGCTTCCAAGTACTGAAATCCCAAAGCTGCCCCCTTGGATCTCACTTTTCACATCTGTGTAACTGGCCTAATCCAAAGTTTCTTGCACGGATAGAAAGGGAACACATCACTCTTGTGAGGCGCAGATCACACCCTACATCAAGTTGGTGTTTTTTTAGCTTTTAGAATAGAAACCACCAAATTCCCTGTATGATGCAATCACAGAGACCTTGCATTTCCAGGACTTTATATAAACTCATCACGCTGCCTGTGCTGTTCTGCATACATCTGTCATTTATAAGCAGAAACTAAGAAAATCCCTCCGCTTGTTTCTGAAACTCAAACACAAATGTGTGCACTGCTCAGGGGACAATTGCTTGTCATCTGTTTTTCAAGGGTTCTTTTAACAGAGATTCAGCCAGCCAACACATTGTTCTGCCATGCAGAAGCTGATCTCCAGAAAAAAATATTTATGCATGTAAAAAGAATTAGAATAAAGGGTTATATGTCCCTTCATTACTGTTTCATTTTGTATTCTCTGTAATAGCCCATATCATTATAAATTCATGATGTAGTCCTGTGAATGTCATTGTTATTTAGCATTAGTTAAGCACTGGTTAATAGACCTTCACCATGTTGCTGGGCCACATGTACTGTACACAGTCATTGAACAGAGACTTGCTGTCTGTCAAAGGCAGGTTAACACTCAAAATGCTGCTGGCACTTTTATCATGTTGGTCAAATTTGACTACTTACAACCACTTATCCTAAAATGAATGGGATTTACTCTTATTTTTTAAGATAATAAGGGTATTTGTTGTTATCTTTTTTTTTTTTTCCTTTAGTACCACCCAAGTGCCCAAGTGCCACCTTCCAATACTTCACCACATCAAGCAACAAACTGCCAACCACAAGCCTGAGGGATGGAGTCCTTCTGGGACTGCCAGAGTAAGTGTCAGTTGTGTAATGCCATAGTTACACCAGCTTGTAGGAACTCTACTTGGCTCCTTTCAGCCAGAATGATCAGTCATCTCCCCATCTCTTTTTCCCATCTTTTTGTGCATCACTGGCACTTGTAAGACATTTTCCAGCAGTTTGTTCCCTGGTCTCTCCCAGTTGCCACTCTCCCCTGGGCAGAAGTGGGAGACAATCAGGAGTGACTGAGGCTCTCAGGCAAATTCTCAATATTCCAAGTTTTCTGCCCAGACACTGAAGTTCAGGAACCTCTGTTTCTCTCCACACAGCAGAAAGACATATTTCTTTTCAAAGAAAGCCAAGATGTTTCATCATCAAGAGGTACAAGCAATTATCAAACCCATGGTTCCAGTCCAGCATATTACTTGCCAGGAAAATAGCTCACTTGACATTACTTGTAGACAGTTCTCAGCACAATACAGTGAAAAATTCCTAAGAAAACACATTTGGCATTATTTTAGCCTGTTTCTGCTTTGTTCAGGAAATCCCTCATTCTTTTTCTTCATTACTCCATTTAATTTCATTTCTAAGGCAGTATTTGGTATATGGAAGTTGTTAGCTAACAGAAAAGTAAAATTACAAAAACAAGAGCACATACATGGCCTTATTGAAATAACACTATTGTGTAAAAGTAAAGCTTTTTTTCCTGCTTATGGCTTCTTCCATGACTTCCTTACAATTCAGAGTATGTGTCTTTCTGAAAAATTCCCCAGCCCAGCTCAGCAGAAGCCAAGGGGATTGGTTCAACATCATGGCTGCTGAGTGGGATTTTGGGACCAGTGACCTCTGGATCATCATGTTTTTATCACTGCAAATGTTTCCAGCTCTCCCAGCTGTGAAAATGCCCGTCGTAGACATGCCTAAGGTGTCCCAGGTGCTCCCAATACATCTCTTTTTTCTGCATTTGAAGCCCATGTTTGAACTGCTGTACACTGTTATGCTCTGAGCCAGTTCTGAGCAGAGATTTTGATACTTCATAATTTTGCTAGGCACTCTGTCAGGAATCAGTTTTACTGATGCCTAGAGAAAAATAAAACATTGCTTTACCTTGGCAGCAGTGGGGCACATCTCTGCTGAACCCTTCTGAACCTCACTAAAACACATCTTTGGTGTTCTGTCATAACAGTGACCACCAGCACAGAAGGTAATGCAGCAAGGGTGTCCAGTGACAGTCAAGAAAGTATGGAAAATACTTCTGGAGAGCTATTTGCTTGGGTTCTGGAGGTCCTTTTTGCCATCACAGAAAAGATGTTTCAGAGCTGTGCTTGTGTCACCCATCCTCCCCACAGAGCTCACTGGGTTCACAGGGCCAAGGTGGAAGAAGCTGGCAGTGGAGAGCACAGGCCAAGAGCAAAAGCAAACATGCAGGAGAGAGCTCCACTGTCCTTTACAAAGGAATGGCCATTTTTTTCTGTTTTCTGATATGAAAATAAATGTTACCTTTTCCATGTTTAAAATTATTGGCTGATACTGTCCTTACTTCATCTGGTATCAGTCTCCTAAATCTCTGTTGTGCTATATGGATGTTCACACACATTTGTACACTAGTCTATCACTACATTTCCTTTTCAGGTCCACACCATCTTAAAAAATATTTGACTTGCTAATGATCCTTCCTATGCAGCAAGGCTTCATATTGTAGGAAGGAAATATGAGTCTTCTGCTCAGTATTTCTGTTTTTCCTCCATGCCATCTGCTGACTAGCATAAAAAATACTCAAATTTCAATTTTTACAGTCTTTGCCTCTCAAGGTTTCAATTGACAGATCTAAAACTCACTGTGTTCTCCTCTGTGCTACTCACAAAATGCATACATTTTTGTACACATATGTACCTGACCATGTGTCCAGTCATTCCCCCAAAAAAATTCCCCAGTCTAGTCTCATCTAACTGCCACAGAAAAGACATTTTTTCTGTGTGGCAGAAAAGGGGATTCTTTTGGTTACTGGAGCCCAGGCAAAGGTCAATTGCTTCAAAGCCTTCAGCCTAAGGAAACATTATTCCCATCTGCACTCAAAAATATTTAAATATATATATATATATATATAAATAAAATTTAATAAATAAAATCTTGAATAAGGATATCAATTTTTAATTATTCCACTACTAAGCAACACAATAAAAAGTTAGTATGCTTATAATGTGTTATTAATGAACAATTAATTACTATAATTACAAAGTAAATCTGATGAGCTGAGGAAGTGGTTTAATGTAAATTATTAAGGCAGAGTTTTGATCTTCCACCTATAATGCCCAGTGGGTTTAGAACTGAGTATGGACCAAACTGCATTTTCAAAGCTTCACAGATATAAATCCACAGAGAAAATTGATTATATACTTTCTTGTAGTGACTGTTTGATTATGTACTTTTTGGTAGCTAATGTTATACAGTTTTAGAGTGCTGTCTGGTGGTGGATATGATTGTTAATTAATTTTATCAGAAGATATGTAGTGGTCCTTATGTTATTCCCTCAGTACAACTACAAACGAATAAAAAAGTCTAAATCTTAAAATAATTTCATTTTGACTTCTCATTATTTACTTTTCATCTCTTCAGGTTATATGTTTTATTTATTGCAAGTATTTTTACTAGCTCATTCTGTGAACATACAAACAGAGAACTTCAGGCACAGGAGCTGGCAGATTTCTCACATTCAGCAGTGGAAACGTAAAGCCAGAAGGAAAGTCTGTGATAATCCAGTCCAGACTTTTCCATAACACAAACTATGGCATCCCACCTACTGAACCATGCACTGGACCCAGGAACTCCTCAACAAACCAATGCCTCATTTTTAAAAAAGGCATTCAGTTTCAATTAAGAAGTTTATGCTAGTGAGGACTTCACTATGAGCCTGATAAAATTGTGCCAGTGATTATCAAGCCCCCACTTCAAAAAGCCCAGATTTGTTTCCAATTGAATTTCAGGAGAATGAAGCCATTGAGATCCTAGTACAAGAGAGAAGAGTCTGAGTCCATTCAAATGGCATCAGCCTCCTCCTCCTTCTCCTCTCCTCACGACATAAACCTTCACAAATCTGTCCACAGCATTGCCATCATTTCTGTAGCAGACTTTCCTCTCATTCCCCTCATTTCCCACTCATTCTGTATTTCCTCTCTTCTCAGTCTTGTCATTAAATTTCAAGCAACCTGTAGAGATCCCAAGGACAACTCTCACAACCAGGATTTGTATTCTAATTTTCTGTCATGATTGGTAAGTTAAGAAATAAGGAGCTTATTCAAAAAACTACATTTTCTCCCCTCATAGAGCTTCTCAAATAAAGAAAATAAAGTCTTTTTATAAGCCACTTAAGAGGAAGGATGTTTCTTTGCTTATATAGATTACCTTTTTCCTTTGTACTAAAACCAGTAAAGAGCTGCTAAAAGTTTTTGATACTTTTTGAAACATACCATTCACCTCTACACACCTATTTTCTTTATTGTGCCTGCCTAAATGCTTGTTTTGACATTACACTATAACAGGTTATGGATACATTTTTTATTTTATAGCGAGGACCATTTAGCACCCTTGAATCTTATGAATCATCCTCCAACCCTAAGTGTGTAAATAACACAACAATTTCCTTCACCCAAGGATTCACAGGGAGTTCAATTTAAATCACGAGCTGAGTGTTCAAGTGCCAGAGCCCTGAGTGTGACAACTATTCATATTAACCACAGTTCTAGGTTTCTGAATGTCACAAAATAAAAGCCTCCTTGCAAAAAAATTCCAAGAAACTGAATGCCAATCTCAGTTTTCAATCCTTTCATTGAAACCTTTTCCAGAGCACGTTGCCCTTATATTTCTTATTAAGATAGCCTTTAAATCATTATAAATTCTGGTTTTATAATTACTAAAATAACAGCTTTGTGTTATTGCTTTCATCTGTCCACTGTGGACATAAACATGGTATAATCATAGCCACATTTCTTTTTCTTTCTCCAACACTTCATTTTTATTCATGATCAGTCCCATGTAAAGAGAGAAATTTGTTCTCAGTGTGAAAGCATACAGCCCTTGGAAAAGAAAGAGAAGAGAAAGAAAACAGTGCAATGTGCATCCAATTCAGACAGAAAAATTATTCCATTATGATCAAGACTTGATAAAAAAACCCCAACAGTTCACATCTTAAGCAATAGTATAACATCATATAAAACTTGTGGGATGTTTCAGCCTAGTCCCAATTTAAAACCTGTATTAATAGTGCAGTTAGCCCTTTAAAATCACAACAGTTTCCACAAACCTCCAAATCCTAGGTAATTAGGGTTTTCAATCATGACAGTGTTATTACAATGGCAGTTTTGGCAAATAGCAGGTACTCATAGCTCACTGAGGAGCTGTATTCTCACTTGAGACCTGCCATCACCAGCCTAATTGCTTCCCAGTGAAACAATAGCATTTTTTGTTCAACTACCATCTTTTGTTATTCTGCAATTGGAACAGAATATTGTGAAATTTAACTTCTCTGCTCTAAGCTGCAAAAGAGCTTTTCATGGCATGTTTATAAAATACTGGCATGTGCAGTTTTCTCTTGTGTTTACAGAGAGAACGAGCATTTATTTATCACAAGAACAAGAGTCTGGGCTTCCTTAAGTTGAAACTCTGTGAAAGTTTTAAAAATACAACACATAAAGCCACTGAAACCCTTACAGGGTAGTTGAGAGGACTAATGAAAAAGCCACAGGACCTATTCTTGCTTCAGTTACCAGTCAAGAGCTTTTATATCCACAAATGGTTCCACCAGGTCTTCTGTGCTTGTGGTCAGCCACATCCATGTCTTAAAGAAGTCAGGAAATCTATTACTCAGCTGTAAGTTTCCATGTATTGTTCGTATTTAGCAACCCCAGGTAAGACTGGCAATTTCAGGGCAGAAACATGAGGCAAGTCTGAGAATCCCCATTCTGCACAGAGCAGCAGCAGCCCTGCACGAGGCTACTGGCAGCCACACCAAAGTGCAGACACTGGTGATCTGTTCTGCACCCTCAGCCTGGTGACATATGTCACAAATTCCAAACACACAACGTGTCATTTACCTGTCACTGTGCAGCAGCTCCACAATGGCCACCACAGTGATGCAAACACTGTACGAAGTAAATAAATCCAGCACTCACACTGCTTGGTGCTGGATGGTGCATAAGCACTTCTGTGAAGTCAGGGCAGTTTCTTTATTTTCCTTCACATGTTCTTTTTGTCTCTTTCCAAAAGCACCTATTTAGGAAGATTTATTCTAGTGATTTTAATTCTGAGGAGACTCTTCTAAAGTACCTTTGGCTGAATATACAATAATTTTTGGTTTCTAGGCTGACTGAATTTCATTACTTTAGCAGAAAGGAAACACTTCTATAAGCAAAAATGTCCCAAACTGCCCACGCACACTACAATGGAAACAATATTTTGATCTGGATGGAGTCTTGAAGTCACAAGTTAGGACAACTTCACATGAGAATTTCTCAATCTATCTGAGCAGTTCTTCTCCCTAAGATCGTGCTTGTGCTACAGTAACCAAGCTTGAGTTCAAAAAAGCAAAAATTATTGTGTTCAGGTCTGCACCTCGCTGAAAGAACCGCAAGGGCTCCATGAAATTTGGAGACGAAAGAAGCTTCTTTTCCAGAAGCTGTTGCAATGTGAGTCATTGGTGGAAGAGATCATGCTGGCTGGGTTTGTTCTACCTGTTAATTTAATTACTTTCCCCCTGTACTTTTTGTTATCAGCTGACATAAGCATGCTCTATATAAAGGAACCTAATATTGGGAATTGTACTGACTGTAGAGCTAACAGAAAATATATAAAGATATATTTATAGCAGTTGTAAAAATGCTTATTTCATCTTTCTGAAGGTCATAAAAATGACAATTTCTCCTAAATTTAGTTTTTTGAGGCCATAACCAGCCTCTTCTATTGTCTAAGTGGATAGGTATTTAGCATATACTAATTCCCAAATGATCTCTATTAGAAACAGCTTTGCAGACACATTCTGGGCAGTCAAATCCAGGATAATAAACCCCCACTGACTGTGTCTGCCTAGTGTTGTGGGGATACCAGGTCACTCCTTCCTCACTGGCTGGGAGATGCTCTTCCTCCATCTTCACCAAGGACAAAGAGCTCTGTTTCCAGGGGAGCTGATACAAGATGGGGCCTCAGAGCCCTCTGAGGAAGCTTTTCCCATCTCAAGAGGAAGCAAGCTCAGCTGAGGAATTTCTGCCCATAGGAAGGACGAGAAGTTGATCCCAGGAGCTGTTTGAGGGGATTCTCTCTGTCTAAGTGGACTAGCAATGGAACAGAAGACATTCCTGGAGCCAGCTGGGGTCCAGAACTCCTGTGGTTCCATCCACATGGGCCCCTGGAGCAGACATGGCCAGTTTAGGTGGTCAGCCATGGCACACCGGCTGCTTACATGCCAGTATGAGAAGAAGTATCACCCAACAATGACCCTGTGTAGGTCATGGGTGTTTTTCTAGCAAGGACAGACCTCAGGGAAGCCAAGGGCCCTGTCTGGCAGTCCAGCAGAGGTCCACATGCCAGGGAATGTGGCAGCACTTCAGGATACAAGCAACAATCTTCCCCAGAACACATGGAGAGAAAACTGCATGGAGAACAGGCAAACAGTGTAGAGACAGGTACAGCGGGTACCTCCATCAGGTGACAGAGAGGAATTAGTTCTGGGAAGGGAAACAGAAGCAGTAAGACATCAGCCATGGCTCTTCCTCTCCAGAGTATTTTCTTTTCACAGTATTATCTGGGGATTTCCAAGGAAAATTCTGAGTCCACAATAGGACAGGAAAGTCTCCCCACTTAAACTTGGATAAGCATTATTTAACTGATCTAAATCTCTGTAAAGAATCATTTATATTGTACCAATATCAGAAGAGTCAATTATTTGCCAACCATCCCATTTGCAATGAGAGGGAGTGAAAAAGGAGTAAGTTTGAAATGGATTATGCATTGCAAAGTCACTCATGCTGCTCTTCTGCAGCCTGGCCTGATACACGTTTTTGACTGATATTGCTGGAATGAAACCTGGCCCCTGCATTTTATGGAGTTGTTCATAAGTTATACCTTGCTTGGCTCATTTGGATGAAATGGGCTAGGACTCCAGCTCTGTAACAGCATCATACTCTCTGGATTTAATTTAACTTCAAAAAGTAAATAGCCTGTTTTGTTTTGACGTCAAAATAGTTCTGATGCTAGAGCAGTTGATATCCGAGGGACTTGGCCATCAAAGCCCAGTTGCTGTCAACATGCCCATTATTAAAGCCAAGTTTTTAAACTACTTTCCAGAAATATATGACAAACTATCCTCCTTCACATATACATAATTTTTAACATTCACGTTGCTGGTACAGAGCCAGAGCTGCTGTGTTAGATGTACTCATTAGGATCCCAAATGGCTCTGGTAAAACCAGTGCGAGCTGTTTTGTTCTGCCTGTTGTAGCAAGAGAAAGCTGGGATGCAGTGGCTGTGCTGTGCACTGAACATGCTTTTACCTGGACATATGTCCCAAAGGCTGCTCTGGGGACCAATACAAAACAGGAGTGCATGATTGTGGGGCTCTAGCAAGCTGTCCTGTGTGCTTCTGTTAGAGCTTCTCTACACTGAGAATAAATACCTACCCCTCACCCAGCAAACAGTGTTAGTGCCTTAACTGCAGCCATAAGGGAGGACAGGTAGGTGTGGAACCACCCTGGCCCTGTGTTGGTGACAGTGGTACATTGCACATACCCAAGAAAGGGCTCACAACTGCCGAAGTCTCACTCTAAATCGTTGTTCTGTGCTGCCTACTTTCTCCTTTCCCTGGATCTGTTTCTTTCACACAGTTTCCTTCAGATCTGTCTCCTCCCAGTGAGGCAGGTTGCTGTCATGGACATGCTGTCTTTGGTTCAGCTGGTTCTGCAGCATTGTTTTCAGTGAATACTCTAATAAAATAGGAATTTTCACACCTGAATGTGATGTAGACCATCTCTATTTATTGATTAGATTTTATTAGATTGATTCTAATTTTTATTAGATTGGAAATTGCCTGCAACTGATTTTTAAGTATAAAAAAAGCTTCAAAATAAAGTGACAAAAAGGACAAAACTGATATAACATATTTTTATTTCTTCCTCATTCTGCCCTCAATGGCTGAAAATCCAATTTTACAGAAAATATTTCATTATAGTGATATTCCCTAATTTCTTTTCCTCTTTGCCTTATGTAACTGTAAGCAGGAAAAAGTGACATTTCTTCTTTCTGCTTAGCCATACTTATCTGAGCTCTCCTTTGCAAAAAAGAGTTAGATGCTCCACTGAGAGATGCAAACAGGATCAGTGAGGCTGCCCAAACATCCTGCGCCCCTAAATGCCCCAAGAGTATCTGGGACACGCAATGTGCCAGCAGATGGGATGCAGACCTACAGGGTCCTGGGCTCTGTTGGGCTGGCAGCTGGAGGGGATGAAAAATACCTGAAGGCACTTCATCAGTAGCAGATGCCTTTGCTTCAGCAACTGAAGGAAACCCCAGAGCCCTGTGATCAGCCTCTGCATTGTGCTGTTTGCCTCACCTTTCACCATCACTACAGCTGAGCTTATAAAATTTTGGCTTTAATATAGGTCCAGAAACCTGAATTTGCTCCTGGCCAACGGTTCAGCACATAGCAAAGAGCAAATGCAAATATTTTTAATATCTTGATATATCCTTGCTATAAAGAGGAAACAGAAAACGACATGCCAGCTATTTTAGTGGGTCATTGCAAAATCCCTATCTCCCCCATGCAGCAGTCGTTAATGCAATGGGAGCCATACGGCAACGTTCAGTTCAAGATCTTTAGCATGATATCATACGCTGTGAGATTTACTTTGTCAGCGAGGAGGAGACTGGAGAAGCCCAATGAGCTGAAAACACAAGCAGGGCAGAGAGAGGGAAACTGAGCTGAGTATCAACAAAGCATTTCTATCCAAGCACCTTTACCTCCTGGAGCATGAAGGTAGATGAGAGGAAGGAGAAGCGTGAATTGTCCCAAAGAGCCCATTTAAGTGGTTTTTGCCTTATCATCAGAGGACTAAGGAGGCAGTGGGACTTGGGTCAGGATCGAGAGTGTATTTTAAGTGCTTTTTCCCCCTCAGGAATCATTCTGGGAAAGGCAGATGAGAGAGAGGAGGAAAACTAGACTGAGCCTTGACAGGGCATTTGTAAGTGCTCCTTTTTCCTTTCGCTTTTAAATTTCATTTTTAACTTGCTTCATATGGAGAGAGAAGAGACAGAGGCTGTGGAATTCACAGAAAACCACTCATGGAGAGCTCTCTGACATTTCTGCCTTTTCCCTTGTCATTGAAAGAGATACAAGGAATTGGTGTGAGACTGAAAGAAAAAGCCCAGACTTGTGAAAGCACTGTATGTGTAGTCCCTGAGCAGATTCCAGGCCAAATCCTGACATCATTACCAAAATAAATTTTATTTTTTCCACACCAGCTACTCCCAGGAATTTAAATAGGGGTGTACTGTGTTCCTAAGAATAACAAAATCAAGCTACCTGGCAAGTTCACAATATTTATGTGTGTCTGTAGGCCCTCTCCACACTGGTCATCTTGTCAAAGGGGTAGAAATGCCACATAATGAAAAGCATTTCATTGAGAGAACAGACATTGAAGAACTTAAATTTGAAGAATCTAGACAATATTTAGACTTCTATTAATGTTGTCTGAATGGAAACTTGGGTAGGAAATGGTAGTTTTTAAAAGCCCCAGGAAAATAAAATATTAATTTCACTGAAAAAAAAAATCTTTTAAATAAGAAGTAATTTTATCCTCAGGGAGGTATGTCACAAATCTCCCATTCCTCTGATCAAATCAAACTTTCATTTGTGACTTTTCTGCAGAGCTCCTCAAGCTACAGCACAGAAAACACACAGAAGACAAAAGAAAAAAAATTTCATGAACTTTTTATTCTGAAGCATATTTTCAAACAAGGAGGTCATATTCATTGGTGCCAAGGGTGATGTAATGTTCATAATGATCACCACAAATCATTCCTTAAATCAAAGTGTGCTCTCATTTTCATCTGAGTAGCTGCTCCCTCCTTCACTTCCAATAAGCCCTCTTTTCCCACCAATAGCTAATAGACTAATGAAAATGTGATTTTTCCTTAAGTAACTTTCCTCATTTATATCTTTAGACCACCATGGTTAAAACTTGTCATCACAGTATGAATCCTAATAGGTACACCACCAAAATCCTGTGATCATATTTGATTTTGTGACCACTAAATAGATACTTGGATAAGAATTACTCTGTCTATTTGATGCTGCTTAACCAGTCTTAAAGATAGTTCGAGTGAATTTGAAATTACTGCTCACTGTAATTTGATTTAAAGTCTTTTGCAATACTCAGTGTTTCAGTACTCAAAAAATTACTTTACTTTCCAGTGTGAGCAAAAAGTTTTAATTGTTTTCTAAGCCTTTCATTTTTTTCAAGGAGGAATCTTTAAAAGTGAAAAAACCTGAAAGGCAGGACCATAGTCCATGCCTGTATAAGGTGAGCAGGCAGGGCATGAAGGGTGCACCATCCATTCAGAGTACTCCAAACATTTCAGAGGTAAACAAAACTCAAAATAGATCATATTATTTTTTTGGATGGCTTAAAAACTATGATTTTTCAGAAGGATTCTTTAATGTGTTTGAGTCGTCCTTTCATTGATGAGTCCTGGGAATCAAAGTGGTGACCTACCCACATGTTTCAAAGCAACCTCAATGGTCCTATAAATTACATCCTTACATACCTGCCCATGGAGCACTGCTGAAGTCCCTCAAAGGTGATTTCCAGTCTGGAAGATATTGATAGAGGCATTCTCTCTAACAAGAGAATTCTACTTGGTTAAGCCAAAACAGCCCCTGAAGTGGCATTAACCTCAGCAGAGGTTTATTCAAAGGCAGCAAGAGGAAGAAATCTCATTTTTCAGTATCCTTAGAAGGAAACAGTCCTGGCTTTCATCGTAGGGATGAAACATATGAATGATCCTGCATCCCAATGCCTTTCCTGCATAAGTGAGAAGGAGTGAATAATCTGAATGTTTAGTTTTTGTCAAAATAAAGCATTTCAATTGAGAGTAAAAGAATTATTTTGTTTACACCAAAAATGTTGACATTTTCAAGTCCTGTTTGTAATCCACATGAAGACAAATGTCAAAATTGCCCAATGTCCTGTGAAATGGAACTTCTGCCCCCTTTGTCCTTTGCTTGAAGCAATAAGATATTAAGTGTGAGAGGATGAATTAGTGTTCATGTCCGTTCAGTCCTAGCTATCTACATTCAAGAAAAGTTTCATTTACTTCCAGTCATGATGACAACTTATGATTAGTTCCAGCTGCAGTGTTGACATCTGTCTACTGCAAACTGAAGAGACTGTCAGTTCACCCATTAGCAGCAATTCAGCTGGGTTTGAGTTCAGCATGGCAACTTTAAACCAAAAAGAGTGTTTCAAAACCAGTTACAAAAGCACATACACTCTATTCTCCTTAAGGTGCCATTACAGTGAAGGACTGTCCTTAATATTTTGGAATGAAGCTTGGTCTTCAGATCTTTCCTGAAATTAGGCAATTTCAAAGTTTCTTTCCTCTATTTCTTTTCAAATGGAAAATGTCTGCTCTGAAATCTCATTAGCTTTCAATATTTTTACCCTACTATTAGCTCTTACAGTATTTGAAAGTAGAAAGGAATACAAACTACTTACTTTGGATTCACTTGGATTTTTCTTGACTTTCGCACCTTTTAAAAATAACTTTGGACTTAGGATATTTTTGGCAAGGCTTCTGAGGACCTGTCTGCCAGAAAAGAAAACAAAATTACTGATCTGGTGAGAAGCAGATGGATTATAAAAGGTACCTGGCACAGAATAGATGTGAAAATGAAGAGCAGAGAATGAATCTCTGGTTGCAGTCATTCAGGAAAGTGTTCCATTGACCATGAGGATTACCAGAAAAAGGGTCTTCCATTTCTTACACATGCAGTAAATATTAACAGTTTCAGGAAATCAGGGATGACTTTTGCCTGTGGAAGTACATATATGGTTTCATACTACGGCACAATGAATTTTCTGCCCTCTCCTGGTTGGAGAAAAATATTTCCCAGTTCTTCCATGCCTCCTGGTTCTTGTGGCATTTCCAAGGCTGAACTCACAGCACTGTCACACTCTCTGATCCCTCACATCACCTTCCTGCTGGCTAGCCCCTGAATCAAGGTGGGAGTGAGTCTGCTACACAACAACACCCAGGAGTAGGGAAGGAAACACAAATGCCACCAACAGAGTGGATAGACACATATGGACCAAGACACACAGTGCTCCAAATGTGAGATCATGCTGTCATGTCACCTGTGGGAACACTACAGGCAGAGACCACGAGACAGAACCTCTGTCTTCTTCCCTCTGTGGACTCGCCTTTGGAAAATTGCTGAGATAATAGCCCAGTGAGCAACTTCTTTCCATAGAAACAAGCACAGCACTATATTCCTGACAGATGATTTAAGGAAAGGTCATCAACCTACAAAAATGGTAATTCAGCTTTCACGTTGAAGAACTGTTTCTGCATATCCCTATTGAAATTCATCATTCTCTTGGATTTTTCTAGAAAAAATCATTTATTGTTCAATAATTTGATAGTATACTTAGCTAAAAACCTGTGAAAACATTCAAGAATGCCTTCTCTTCCTTATTTCCTTGCCAATGCCCTGTTTTGACTCTGTCAACATGCCACACTGCTCTTGTGAGAGCTTGCATTTTCTGTGCATGCTCACTTTGTATGCACACAGCTGTGCCACACCCATGCAACTGGTGCCATGCCCTGTTTACAAATATTTGGTCCCAGGAGTGGCTTTCGTAGGGACACTTTCATCAGCAGAGATTTTGCTGCAGATTTCAAACCTGATACTTTTAGCCATGAAGTGTACAAAAGCCTCTGGTCCTGAGCTCAGATCTAGGGTTCCTGGAGGGCCAGGACTGAGGCTGTAAGACTCAAGCCTTAAATGAAGACATTTTGATGACTGGGCACAAGACACTCTTTTGAATCTGACATGTGTTAGCTCTGTTGCAAAGTAACCTGAAGGTAGTTACTAAAAATTTTCTTCTTGGGCTCTGCTTGGGATCTGAAATTATCTGATCTGATCTAAAATGTAATGATCATAAATCAGATCTAGCTTCACTCTTTTTGTGGCTATTGTAACAGATGAGTACTGCATACAAATAGAACCTCCTGTACAGTAAAGATATCTACTATAAATGTAATTCTAAAATTCTATTTTTGGCAGTTAGGATCCTGATTCTGGTCTTATGTGCGCTGGTTTTATGTCAGTGTGGTCTCATTTACATCGATGGACTTAGCCACTGGTATTTGGATGTACCTGGGCACACTTCCTGGCAGAGTAGCAGGAACAGTTGAAAAGTTCCTCAGGCATTTTATACCAGTGCCAGCAGTCAGTCACACTTTCCCTTTGCCAGGTGACCATGGCTATTTTACAGTGAGTCAAAACCGAGGCAAGAAAGAGCAGCACTGGAGGGAAGATGCTAAAACATTAAAGGCAGAAGCATGAAGCCAGTGCAAGGCATGAACGGAGCTGCTTTGCTGTACAGGAGAGTCAGGAGAGCAGAGCACTGACATGGACACCTGTGGCATTAAGGATAAAGCAAGCCTCAGTACTGGCCTGCCCCTCTGGGAAGATATGACCCACCTCTGAGGGATTTTTCCTCCCTAAACAAGAGACAGTTCTGGGAAATTACTTCACCACAGAGGTATTTTTGCTTTTCTGTCTCTGCCCCAGTTTTGCCTAACACCAGAAACTGTGAAAACACAATGCCATTATACTGGCTAGAGGCTATGAGGGTATGGGAGAGGAAGAGTCACACCTGCCTCCTACCAGCCCTACTCCACTGTAACACAATCAATGTCCACAAAGGCAGATTCTGAAAGCCAGGAATTGCCTTTTACTTCAGACTTACTTCAGCCATTTTAAGCCTCTGTCAACCTTTTAGAACTGGGATGGTTTTTTCTTTTTTTTTTTTTAAACAAAGCTTAGTAATTCATGACTTGGAAGTGAGATGGAGTGAAATGATGAGTTGTTCTTGCTTGATGGGTGTCACTAGAGCATCATGCACTGTGCTAATTTCTCAGCTTGTGAATAGACATATTTAGACTGACAGTTGAAAGTGGGCTGCAGATTCCACTTAAAACATGTTTTTCGTGCTGAGTAATAAGGGCTAAACACAAACCAATTCTGGCAGTTAAACTACGCACTTAAACCTTTCATAGTGTTGTCAAACACTATAATCCTTCAAAAATCTGAGTTTGAATACCCTCAATATTTTATTTAATGAATTTTAAATCCTATAATTACCATAATTAAGACACTCCTTTTGGATCATGTCAGTATGCTGCTCAAAGAGAGAGAGAAAGCTGTAGGCAATTTTCACTAAAGATTTTCCTGAATGCAAATGATACATGGAGCTCATTTTGAGTTCTTTATGATGTCATTTGGGGAAGCATTTTTTTGAATTGGTGTGGAAAGTCTGTAACACCATCCAAGGAAAAGCTTAGATGGAAAGGGCCTTATTATCTCCAAAAATGGTTCTTCCTGTGCTGGCTGTGCACCTAATATGGATGTTTTATTTAGCTGAGGAAGTCATGATGCAGTGGCCAGGCTGCCCTGGCCTAGGCAACACCTCATTCCAAAAGAACCTCCATCCACATTCTCTGTTCCCTTACCCTCATTTCCTTGGGCCTTGGATTCCAGGGCCTTGTGCCTACTGTATAAGGGCACCTGGGGTGTGGGGTAGATTGGGAGATGTCATGAGATTTGGCCACTTACTCATTCAGGCTTCACTACAAATCTTCGCTGCAGAAAAAAAAAGTGCTAAATAGTTTTATGCTTAATTAGGAAATCACAAGCTGGTTGAAATCACAACTCATCTCACCTGCAGAAGAGAGGAGAAGGAATACCAGTTTAAAGCTTCAATACCACATGTTGCTAAAGAGCCTTTTCTCTCTTCAACCCATGACAGGAGAGTATTCTCCTGCCACCCCAAACAGACCCCCTTTCCACTCCCCTCCATTTCTAAGGTCCCACTTTTCCTGCCTGCTGGTGAGAGTTTCTAACACATCTCAGCCCTTCTCCTTCGCCACCCAGCTCCACCACCAGGCTGGGCAGATCACTGACCTGATGACACCCCACAGAGCTGCTCTCCCTGATGCCATCTGAGAGCAGCACCAGACCCTGCAGCCTGAGACCTGGAATGCTGAATGCTTTTGTGCTACTCCCTCTGGGTGACCACATCTTTCTCCTGCACACAGGGGCAGTAAGTTCTCTCCAAGTGGACACCATACCTACGCTTTCTCAATGAGAGAAGTGACCACCAACAGTGGAGAACTTCATAGGGGCAGGTATGACCACATCAACAGGTAGAAAATTAGGGCTACTTGTGGCTCAGTGGCTATGGGCACTTAGTATTTAGCAGTTTAAAAGGTTTTACAGCAAACAAATCAATATCTCTGAAAAAACATTCTGCTTCATGCCCAAACCTGCAGTTCCCAGCCTCATCAAAGCCATCTCCAAGGAAAGCACATGCAGCATGATGTTCATTTGTACTAATAGCTGTAACCAGCTACACCCGCTATGTAAATTAACACCATCAAAGAACAATAGTTATTGGCTGATTTAATTTAAATGGCTACAAGCTATGAAACAGAAATTTATACAAGAAGAAAAGGCTTTTTTTCTTTTCTAGGCACAATAGGAAATAAAGAATGTTTTTAGTTTATGAGGAAGGTTGCAATCAAAATTAATACTTGAAGGTACCAGAGAAAAGGTTCTTTAGCAACCTGTGGTATTGAAATTTTAAGCTGGTATTCCTTCGCCTGTATTCTGCAGGTGAGATGAGTTGTGATTTCAACCCACTTGTGGTTTCCTAATTAAGCATAAAATTATTTAACACCTTTTTTTCTACAGCAAATATTTGTAGTGAAACCTGAATGAGTAAGTGGCCAAATCTCACAAGTCTTCAATGTCCATCTAAGTCCTAAAGTACAGGTAAAGCTTTATACCCTAAATAGATATTCTCAGCCTCTAACTGTTGAATTGCACTTTTTTTGTTTTGATTTAAAATTGTAAAAAACATAGAAATTAAAAATGCTAAGTGAGTATTTCTGTTGATAAATACCCTTTTCATAGAATCCTAGAATTTTTTGGGTTGGAAGGGACCTTAAAGATAATCTAGTTCCAGCCCCCATGCCATGGGCAAGGACACCTTCCACTAGACCAGGTTGCTCAAAGCCCTGTCCAAACTGATCTTGATGACTTCCAGGCTTGCATTAGCCACAGTTTCTTCTCTGGCAACCTGTTCCAGTGTCTCATGAGCCTCTTAACCCAGTTTCTGTAACCAGTTTGCCTCCTTTCCTATGTGAAACCAAATTCAATCAAAGAAAAAACAATCAAGGTTATCATTGATGAAAACCAGTAGTCTTACTGATTTAAGTGAAGTTAAGCTGAGTCTTAACCAAATACACCTCTGTCATGAACAGGATGAAAAATGTTTTCATTTATCCGAAAGTAAGATTTTAAAAACACTGAACCATTTAATTCACCTTTATTTTCATCCAGAAAATTTATTTTTTGTCTGTGATTAAAATCCCATACTTCAGGGTATGCTTCCTACAATATATCCTATTTCTCAGGTGCTGGAGGCAAACCCTGGGGAGTATTATTCCTTACTTAGTGTGTGCCAGACCATATTTGACACAGTCCATTACACTGACACGAGATTTATCCTTCTGATAAAAGAAGCAAAATCTTCAGCTGGGCAAACAGACTTTGATATCTCTTCAGAGTGAAAAAATACCTGGTTTTTAAACCTCTGCTAGTATTCACAAGCCCAGAGGTTGTGTTTGTGGTGCCTGTGCTAGCATTAAGGTATCATTTAAAAGCCCAAAGAAAGGCAAATGATTGTATTAGCTGTACCTGCAGGCCAGTTGTAGAAGTACTGATTGCTTGCTGTATCTTCTGCAGACAGCAGCAACTTCACTCTGCAAATCAGACACTCTAATTTAAGAGGGGTCTGTCTCTCTGCTTAAGAGATTATGCTGTCGAAAGGAAGCTACTGTTAGAGAAAGTATTTCTTCTTAAAGCAATATTACCCTAAATAATCTGTTTGCAAAGCCTGAAGTGCCCAACTATAAATGAAATATCATAATATCAATAACATTATCAATATCAACTAACAGAAGAGTTGGAAAGTTGATGTTAAGAATAAACACTGAAATAGGAATGTTTGTGAAATATCCTAAAGTGGTTTCAATTTCACTGATAATAGCATCTTTTCTAAATTATCTTCTAAATGTATTACCTGTTTAAGTGCAGGTCTACGGTCACATTCAAGTAAAACAGCACCATTGCACTTGGACTGAGAGCAGAGGTTAAAGCAAATAAAAGGACATATTTCGGACCACATGTGACCAATAAACCACTAGATTCACTGCAATTGTTTCATTTAGCTACCTAATTTGCAATTAGTTACCCAATTATTTGCATTTGATTAAAGAATAGAGCATTTTCAGATGGATCTCCACTTGAATACCCAGAGCTGTGGATTTCATCTTTTTGCTGCAGTCTTTGCTTTCTATGATCCATTTCCAACATGATTTGTTTTCCTTTAGTGTTAGAAAGAATTTCTTAGTTCTTCAAATTTCTCTGCTTCTGACCTTGTTACCAAAAAAGAAAATCTCTTAACAAGCAAGAATATCAATTCATGTAATTTTTTTGGAAATTGTCTATAGACCACTCCTAAATTTTAATTTTGACAATACCTTGTAAGCTTTTCGTTGTAACACAATCTTTTCAGCTCTAGAATAATTATGTTCATTTTTCAAAAAAAAGAATTATACCCAAATTTTTCAGTATCTTCTTCAAAGTGAAGATCCTGGAGCAAGGTGTGGTTTTTCACTAGAACTAGTCACACTGGAATCAAAAAACTCACGATTTTTGGATCTTACCGCTTGATTCAGACTAGCTTTTCCCTGTAATCTCCATAGTTGTGCCTTTCTAGGACACAATCTCTTGTTCTGTCTTGTGCATTCCAGTTCTGTTCACTTTATTTGAAGGGTTTTTTTGCATGAAGCATTTGCCAAATAGCGCAGGGAAAATTATCAGGCTACATTTCTCTGCCCTAATTAATTTCTTTTCCATTTTGTTAATCCTTTCATGACCCACAGAATTTTCCAACAATCATTCTATATCTGTATTTACCCTGAAAAAAATGTCAGATGAAGTCAAAGTTTCTTCCAGCTTTAGAGACTTGATCTTCTTTATTCTCCTCTTCAACTGACTTGTTTTTTGGTTACCTGTTATTTCACAGATTGTTTAGTTCTTAATTCATAATTTCTGTAGAGTATTGGTCTTTAATCAGAGCAACAAATACCCTTAAAATTAAATTATATGCATTTTAGCAGATGTTGAGCCCACATATATAAATGTGACACAATGGTACATCTCTCGGAACCTATTTCCATAAAAATAGGACAATTATATTTCCATATAATTTTCAATATGCTTCTTTCCTTTATTCATTAATTGAAGACATTTTACATCAGCATTTTCACTGTTCTCACTGAGACTAATGTTGAATGCTACTTAATGCTACCAAATGCTACTAAATACCCAGTAGTGATAGATGTTCCCCACATAATTTGTTTTGGGGCAGGGAAAAAGCCTTGGAATATTGCAAAATATCACTATCTTTTGAAAAGTTGGAGTAACTGGGTTTGGGTTGTAAAATTAAGCGTAAATGAGACATGGAGAGGAAATCTCCTGTGAGGTTTGCATATGAAAATTACTTGTTTGGCTCTAATTCTCTATTATTCCATTATAACATGCCTAGTGTCTTGATTATCAGCTTTACACACTGTTTCACTTATCTGAAGGCTCAATGCAATCTTGCAAAATAGCTTATTCTGTGTAATTCATAATAACATTGTACCCCCAACCCTTGGCTAATTCAGGTTTGTGAGGGACAATCCAAATTAGAACAGAGCAGTTATTAGGATTCGCTGTTGGTTTGGATGTTCTGGATTTGGCTTCTCAAAATGGTTCATATCCCTTTGTGGTACACACCACTGTGGGTGTGCAGCTGAGCAGAACTGAGTGGGACTCCATGGTATGGATGGCTCATCACACACATTCTGTCTGTTTAGAGGCTTGGTTTGCCTCCTTCTGGTACAGGACACCCTCTTTAGGACCCCAAAATATGTTCAAATTGTGAAATCATACTTGTCATATGCCTTTTATCCCAAACCTTCCCAAATTATCAGATTTTTTTTTAATGTGATAATGAAAACAAGTAATTTTTCCAACATCTGGTACTTAAGGCAGCCTTGTGGCAGCTCACAGATAACATGAGCATTGAAAACAGCTGATCATTTCCAAAGGATGCCAATGTCTTTCTTTTGCACTTGCTCATAGGGGCTTCCAGGCCATACACAATCATTGCTGTGTAATGAGACCTGGAGGATTATTTGTTCAGGCTCTGGCAGTAGGTGACTGCTCATCACTCCATCTCCCTCCACACTGACCTCCCTAATTCCCGTTGCTCTTCATTGAATTTTCTCATAATTTTCTCCTTTCTGTCTCTGTAGTTCTTCCTGCCAGAACAATTCAGCACCCATCAACTCTATCCAGGCTCTCCTGGCCAGAAAATATTTGCTTCATTGTGAGGATTTTATCATTGTAAGGATTTTCTCTATTGTGCCTAATACCTGGCAGAAAGGAGAAGCTGTCCCTTTTAAGAGTAGAATTGAAGCACTGTCCAAACACAGCTCTTAGGCATAACCCAAACCATAAGCAAATCAATAGGACTCTTCATTTGTTCACATGATTACAATTAAGCATATCCTTTAATGCTTCCCTGGATGGGAGCCAAAAGACAGCAGTAAATTGAGTTGAGATCCCAGAAATTACATTCCTTTTACTGAGGCAAAATCACCCTTTGTATTAGCAGGTGACACACTCTCTAGTGCAGAGAAAGACACATAATCAAGCCACGTACAATGGGAAGTCTTTTATTTCCATTTCTGCAAGTATGGTCCTTCGCCCTGCAATTAAATAAAGAACAGAAAGAGAGAAATCCAAAAGAAGCAATGGCTTGGCACCTTTGCTGCAAAAAATTCCTTACTGCTGATCATGGTGGCTGAGCTCTCAGGTTACATTACATCAAGCAAACAGCTCAGCTGCATGAAGATCTTAACAATTAGAAGAGAAAAGGAGAGACAACAGAATCTGAGGGGGGAAAAAAAGGGAGACAAACTGAGCACTGATAAAAAGTCAACATAAGAATTAATAAGTAAGGATGTGATACAGTCCTAAGAAACAGCAGTTCTGTTTTCTTCTTTGCTGCAGTACACAAGCACCTTCCAGGAGCCTATTAGATAGTGAACCAAGGCTTTTATGAGTGCTGCCTCCTCATTCTGTCCTCAAGGAAAAAACATGCACACTGCACATGTTTGGTAAACTTTAGGAAAATGCTGCCTCGTATTTCCAGTAGAAAGAAAGGAATGACCAGGTGGAGGTGCCTGGTCATCCTACAGTGACAAAACCCTCTTGGCTGCGGCAGGTCTCAGTCTTGTGTTTTTCTATGGTAATGCCAGCCCTTTCCAGCCCAGGCTGCCTTCATGGAGGTGGCACAGCAGGATGGTTATTGACAGGGATTTGCAGCCTCACCTAGACTTATGAAATACCTTTCCAGCTGGGACTTTTCTGCTTTAAGCAGAAAAGGAACACATTCAGGGGCAGAACTAAGTGGTTCTGTATTTGTGTTAGGGAAAATCAGATAAAGAAGGTGGCCTGGGGACAGAGCTGAAAATGATGCAATGTGTAATAGTCTTTGATGTCAAGGGCAATGTCAGCTTGGGTCAGTCAAGAGAAGAAGCTCTATGAGGAAAAGCCACAACCTTCAGCCAAAAATGTTCCTATTATATAATCTAAGATTTTATTTCAATTATTTATTTTCCAGGATTAGAGTCTAGACAAAGAACACTGCATTCTACCTTTAAAAGTCTCAGAAATTGTTTCAGTTTTCTTATTCCCTCCACAGCTGAGATGCTTTCCTTAAGGATATCTCTCCAAAATGCCTACAACTTTTATCTCATAAGCAGGATGTTAATGCACTCATCCTCTCACTAAATTCACTGCTTTTCCTCTATTAGGAGACGATTTGCATTTGTCTTCTCAAAAATGTTTTTCAGATTTTGATTATTTTTTTTCTTTAAGCCAGCCTTCCAATTCTCTGTGACACTGACATTTCCCTCCTAAAACATCTTTGCTGTTTTTCTGTTATATTCCTTTACTACAACTTGCTATATTTTTCATTTCAAAGTTTCTCCTGACTCATTAGCCTTTTTTCTGTTCCTCACTTATCTCTGGCTGCCTTACCAAAATATTGACAAAATGCTTTCCAAGAACCTGGCAGATGTTCAGTGCGTCCTGACGCATTATTCTTCTGGCAGATGTCTACACAGTCAAAATCCTTTCTTCCTATTTGGGGTGAATCTAGGAGATATTTTCGAAAGAGCCCCATCCTCTTGACTTTTTTGTTTGGTGTCTTATTATGAATCCTAATAAAGAGAGGTCACCCCTAGTTACCCTCTCCCTTTATCTCTGCCTATACAACTGGCCCCAAGTGCATATGTTCATATATGTTGACAAAAAGTAATGTACTAGGCAATATCCTTTATCCATATTTCCATGCCAAATATCTCAAGACAAGGTAAATCACTTTACAGGATCATTCCACAGATATAATTATCTTAGCACATCTGTTATTCTGACACTGCAGGAGTTCATGTTTGAATTCCTTGATTTTTAATGGTTTTTGTGTTCTTAATATAATTTTTAATAGATTGTGAAATGATACGGAGGGAGACATTGTTCAAGAAGGAATCTATTTTGGGCTTTTTTCTATATGTCATTGGGTAGAAATTATTTGTATTCTATAATTTTATTTTATATTTTACTTTCATATTAAGTGAAAAATATTTTTCTGTGCATTGTGGAGAAAAGCAGAGAATACAATCGTGTGGTTCCACATGTATCTAAGAGTGTGGGCTGTGCATTTTGCCTGTCTGCAGCTGAACTTGAATGCCACTTGAATGCCTCTATCTTTCTCTGGGGCTAGCAAGTAAATCCATGTATTTCAGTATGTTCCATGTGGAGTAGCTGACAGCAGTGTCTGACCAGAGGCACCCAGGGACTGGAGACTCTCACTCAGTGCTTTTCCTACCCTCTCCCACAGATGCTAAATGCTGGGCCAGACCCTCAGCTGGACTCAGCACATGAGCCTCAGGTTCAGCATTTTAAAGGATGACAGAAACACTTTAAGTCAGATGAGCCCTCTAAACAAATCCTTTTCTTTTTTTCTTTTATTTTTTTTTAATTGCTTACAGCAGCCCATGTCACACATACCAATACTTTATATGATTGAGTTCTCTGTGGCCCAAATATGAATAGACTCCTCCTTGAAAAAATCAATAAGAATGTTTTTATCCCCAGGTCCCATTTCTGTAAATAAATGGGAAAAAATTTACATGCAACTTGGTGTCTTTTGCAGGATAATAACACTAAACTCTTTAAAGAAAGGTGAATTTTGGAACCAATCCTGAAAGAATCACAAACACTGAAATTTGAGGTCAGGACTACAGATGATCATAGCAATCAGTTTCAGAGTTGGAGATACAATATACAATAATTAAAAAAGGAGTCACAATGGAAACATTTTTTTCTGACCAGAGTACCAAATCTTGTCAGTTATCCTAAAGAATGAGAAAAGCTCTTTTGAAAGTGGAAGAGCATGTCTGAAGAGCAGCAAGCTGGCAGGGCAGAGCAGAGAATATGCCCAGACAGAAATTGGGAGAGGAATCTGGTTAGCTTGTCCCAGAGTCAGAGTGGTTCCTGATTAATTATTTAGGTTAAGTAAGTTGAAGGAAAATTCTTTAGATAAGTCTGGTTTGCATTTGTAGTGGAGAAACTCAGAGCTTTTAGGCACAACTGGTATCCCTGTAGAGGGAATCATCAGAAGGGCTGGAGAAAATGTGTTTCTTTCTGTGTACAGGCTGACAATATTACAGTAAAAATTAACAAGGGTGCCTACATGGTTAGAAGTTGAGTTCAGATTTTGGTGAAGCTCGGTGTTTTTAAACTGCCTAGATCAAAAGGATCAATTTTTTTTCCATCTGGTGCTCTAAAAACCTAGAAATACAATTGTGGTTAGTCTCTTATCATTGTAACAGTAAAGAAGGAACTTCAGATATATAATATATGCAAAAGCACTTGAATTTTCCTGTTCCATTCCCTCTTGCCCTGCCTAAATAAACCTGATGACTGTATTTTAACCTTAAAAGGTACACGTACAATATAAAATCCTTCATAAAAAAACATTTAAATTCCAACACATAACTGAATAGTTCCAGCAATAGAGCCAAGCATGTGCTCCATTGATAGATCAGGTTTCTAATGAAGAACAGTTGTTTATATTATCTTATCATAAAATACCATTTTCTGCTGGTAATAAATAAATATCCCCTGAAAAGCTTCCAAATTGCACTTGGATAGTAGTTATTTCACAAATGCACACAACTCATACTTTAGCAAATTTCCAAAGGCATATTCATGTTTTCACTTGACAGTAAATAATGTTTACATACCATGTCAAGATAACTTTCTACAAACATCCTTTTTTACTGGTCAAACCTGCAGGTAAAAACTTTGTTCAAGTGGTTGGTCTGGCAACATAATTTGGCACTCTATATCTATTAACTTCTGTTTCTGCTTTTGCACAAACAAGATTTGCCACAGATCACTGGTTCAAACAAGGAGCCTAAATGAAGTATCTCAAATTAAGTTTGAATTGATTTACATCATAAACCAATGAACCAGCAAATTTTCTTGTGTGCGTTTCCGTGTGCAGAACTAAAATACTTACAGGAGATACTGTCATACTGGCAATTAGGGTCACTGGATGAAGAAGGCCAATTTCCTCATTTGTTTTCTCATTTTGTAGGAGGAAGAAGCACCTGACATCCCTCCCTCTTTACTTTCTGCTGAACTCACCCAGGTTAAAAACATTCAATCTTACAAAATCTTACAAAATCTTACAAAATTTTATTAATAAAATAGCTACATGAGGAATATAAAATCTTTATCAAGGAAGGGACATTAATTAATTAACATCTAGTTTCAGTATAATAAACGCATGACTATTGTGTTTTTTAGGGAAAGGCATGTTGCTGCTTACTTTTTTAGTGGAGTAATCAGTCCATTTTCAGTTCTGTCACTGAAAGGAGTGAATATAGCAGACCAAAAATATAGTGGAACATAGAACTATGTAAACTGAAAATGCTGATGTGATCCTTTGAAGCCTTCTCTGTTATTTTGAGAGTAACTGTGCCTGCCACAGTCCAAATATCCCACTAGCATTTCATAGAAATATTTTTTCTTAATAAAGAAAAGCAGAGACAGGCTGTTGTTGGGGGTCTGTGCTGAGGAGAGCATGTACTTGTATGTAAGCACATGTGTGTTTGCATGTGTGTTTCTTTCTTCTGTGGAGATTATGAGCCATACAGGAATAGAGTGCTTAATTGAAAAGATAACAAATGATGAAGCAGCTGTTAAGTATGGCAAAAAATTGCTCCAAGCAGTTAAGGCTGATCATCATGATGGAAATAGCTTTTTGACAAGCTTAGCATTCCTGTGACAATAATTAAGAATCAGGTTTCCACCAAAAGGCTTTATAGCCAGAAGGGGTTGTAAATCAATGGGCAACATTTTTATCTTGGAATGAAAATTAATTATTCAGTGTAGAACATGCTTTCTCACACTTAACTGCCTGTAATGCCTCCTTTATTCTCCATCTTAATTCAATTAATATACCATTGTTAAAGGGATGTTTGTCAGTAGTGATTCACTTTTGTTAAAAATTACCATAAGGAAATATGACAAAATTGAATGGTTCTTAAGTTAAGCCATAGTTCAGATTTTTTTGGCAGAGGGTTGTTAGCTGTTAAGCACTCTTTGACAAGGGTGTGGATGTGGGCATTTTGTATTGCACCCTTTGAGCTTGCATAAGCACATAAAGGGATTGAATAATACATGAAAAATAAGTGTAGGATTTTCTGGAGTGCTCTACATGGCCCTAACTTCTTTCTCCCTTTTAAGCTAGTCAGAAAACATATTGAATTTAATTGGAGCAGTTTCAGAATACCAAATACTTTTGAAAATCTTACTCTTATTGAGAAGAAATAAAAAGTGTTCTTGCCTTTTTGACTATTATATGGAAATGAAGGCATCTATCAAAGCTGTCATGACACTTACAGGAAAATGATGAGACTTTGGGGAATTATTCAGACTGTTTTGACAGGCTCTACAATCTGAAAATGGGTCTGGAAATGTCCTCTTGGCAAAAAACATTAGACAACATAAGCCTCCACAAGGGCAGCTTTTGTCTAACTATTGCCATTGGTGTTTTCATCTTCAACAGTAACAAAGATGATAGAAAAAAAAGTACTGGAATTAGTGTTTAATTTCATTCAGGACTCCAATATTTTTCCATTATTCCTCACTTCTTCTGTGGCCCTGAGAAGTGCATGCTGAGTTTTTTGCTAAATCTTTCTTTAAATATTTGGTAAAACACCAGAAGTGTGAGGGTAAAAGTTATTTGCTTAAATGAGTCCCATAATGTTGTATCACTCAGTGTAAATTCATTATGGTACTCACCCTCTGAAGCAAATATGATGCCCTGGCAGATTAGGAGAATTTCTTAGAGGGCAAGAGGCGCAATTCTTTCGATTCTTTTTTGTTGTCTCATGGGTGTTTCTGCTGCAGCCAAGCACTAAAAGAAGCACTGGTGAGTCACAAAAGAATGCCCTCTCTACATATTAGAGAATTAATTGCCTTATAAAACCTCTTAACCTTATATCAGCTTGTGCTGATGCTGACTCTACCCACAACACATAAAGTTATGGAGGACAAGCAGAGCCCTGGATTCTTGTTCTTGCCCCGAAAATACTCCTGCCTTGCTGTGTCCTAAAATGTCACCTTCATGAGAAGATTGGTCAGTGACCTGGCACAGGAGTGAGAGATCCACATCCCTTCTCATTTCTGGGTGTTCATTGGTAAGTCCACCACCAACACCAGCCTCCGAGTTACTCCTCTTTGCAATCAGGAGACTGCAACTGATCCATGCTTTTAAAAGTAAAGAGAGTACATGGCATTCCATGGCAAGCTGATATTGTGGAAGTAGAATATAGCTACCATGCCATGTTCTGAAAGTGCTCCAGGTGAAATAAACTCCAAAGTTGTTTGGGTTTCCATACTTGAGCTAGGAAGATTTAACCACCTAAGGAAACCTAATGTGTTTCTCCTCCCTTAACCTGACATCTTATTTGCACATCAGTGTATGTATTGTACATGCAGAGCTATCACTTAAACTTCAAGACATCACAAGTAATCAAGGACAAACATATCCACAATTCCCATTTCATCTGTGAACACCTTCTGGGGTAGGGGTCACAGTGGTGTTGGGAGAGGCTTCTGTGCTAGATTTCTTTTTTATTTTTTAAAGAAACCTATGGTACAATGAAAATAATAATTCCAGCTATCAGCTCAAGAATGTGTCTTTCTGTACAGCCTAAATTTTGAATTTAAAAATCCTTTTGTCCTTTCCTATCCTGTTTTCCACCTCACTGACCACCAACATTTCTTCTATATTGACTATTCTAAACAATTAGCTGAGAAGCATTCCTTGCAAATAGCTCACCAGCCCAGCACCTTCACTTAATTAGGATATTGCTTCCTCTTCAATCAATGTGACTTGTTTCTGTAGGACTGCCCAAAAGGAAGGTGCCTTCCAAGAAAACTGAGACTGCTGGGAGCTGGTCCTGAGATAATCCTCCTTTGTTCATCAGCTGCTTCATCCATTTTGAGGAGACAGTTGGGAAGGAAGCAAGGAGAGCACGTGTGTAGATCAACACAGCTTTTAAAACACGGGAATGTCAGGATTTGACTTCATGTTTAAGTTGATAAAAATCTTCAACTTCTCTGCCACTTTGTGAGCTTGTTAATACAGCAGATTAATGGCTTCTGCACTGACTCATGGTTTTATTCTCAGTGTCGGACCAGAAAATGAAAGAGAAATAAACAACCCAGAAAAGATCAGATAATTTCTGGTAGACAAAAAAAGCCACAAACAAACATGTGAAATTCAAAGAAAACGCATCTATTGTTAGTCCAGGCTATTAATGCCTGCTGCTGTTCTGTCCAGTTGGAGGGAGCAGAAGACATGCATGAATCACATATTAGGACAATATGCTTAATACAGAGCCAAAGCAGAGTGTTTCTGGCATTTTTTAATGGATACAATAATGTTGCATCACAAATCTGTCCTTGAGTTTTTCTTTCAAGGGAACTGCCCTGGAGTTAGTTGCACAAAAGTCAGTGGTCTGGAAATTATGTAATTTAAACATGTTTACCTCAGTGTGTGCCAGTATTTGCAGCTGTTGAAGTGAGCAGAGCCTTGTCCTACTGAGGCCAATTCCCCTAAATTAAAAACTGCTCCTGTTCCATGCACCCCCACACATGTGTAGCCTTTGCTGACCAAATGTGGGAATTTAGAACATTTTATAAATACTTGCAAATAAAGAAAGCAAAAGAAGGCAAAAATGTTCAGTGAAAGAGTTCTTTACCAAAAATTAGTGTTTTCATTTGACATTATTTTCAGGAATGTAATTCAATTTTGAACAGAGAAAAGTGGAAGCATTTAATTGTCTTTCAGAATTATAGTATATCAAAAATTAATGAGTTACTCAAAATAGATATTTCAAAATAATTTAAATTAAACTTGTGGACTGTAAAACTTAAATGCAACATTTAAGTATCTTCACTCATTCTCTTGATATTTGTTGAAATTTTCTTAGTTTGGCTTGTCTAATAGCTGAAAATGTTAAAAGAAAATCACATCAGAAATTCCAGATTTTCAACTGTTTTCAGTGAATCGGGAGATAAGTTGCTAGAGTTAAAATATTAATTCTTATACTTCAGACTGTTTCTGTAATAATGTGTAAAATAGACTAATCTTGATCTCCAAATGTACAGGAAGTCAAAGCATTCCTTTCCAATTTTTCATAATTATTTGTACCAAAGGATTTTTTTCTTATCCTACATTCACACAATATGAAATTGCAGACACCACGTACTAGCTGTAGAAGCTGATTGTGGTATTTATAGAAAACCACTATATGTCACCTGCTCCTATTTGGAATTTGCAGTGAAAACTCACCAACAGAGATGAACCACCATTCATGTTTAGTGCATCACCAAGCATAATGGTTCTAATGCACAAAAAATTATAAACTACTGTGTGTACAAGCACTAAATGCAGCCAAATAATATATTGGTGATGTGAAATAGGACAATTGAAAGTTTACCTGGACAGTGCTTGGAACTACATTTTGAATTGCCCTGGCTCAACTCCTTGCTGATTTTATTTCTGCAAGGTCCTGCAGAGAGAGTCTCATAATCTGGGCCTCTATAAAGTGAGAAAAACTCCAGATGTCCAAGACAAGAAAACAAACTGATATGCTTGCAGTAGAAATTTACAAAGAGACCATGTTGATTGGGGAAAAAAAATAAAAATAAGGGATTCAAAAGAGATTTTTCACTCCTGCTGATGACACAGAAATCTATAAATGTGGCTTTTCCATGTGACAAAGTGATATGCAATATTCACTGTGGTTTCACACAGTTGGGTCAATAAACTTCCATTAAGTATGGACAAGCTGTCAAAGTGACCCGCTGCCCTCAGCTCTGCAGGATGACTTGGCCTTTGCTGTCCATATTAATATGAATTTTAACCCTTTGGTTTGGCATTTTAATTCTTCATCCATTAGTCTCACATTTCTGTATTATCAGTTAGTACTATTGATTTTAAACAATACATGCAGCCAATTTGCACACATGTATTTGCAAAGGTCAGCAGAGGACACAAATGTGATTTCTGCAAGAGGTCCAGTCAATGCTTCCTGAGGATTTTTATTATCTGTCCTTCTGGCCAAGATTATTTTTTGCAAGTAGAAGTGGTAGTTATCATAACTGAAGGATCATTAGATATCCTTGCAGTCTGAATTTTTAAGGGTTTGTTCGTGGTTTGTTTTTGCTTTTTTTTGTTTTGTTTTTGGTTTTTTGGTTTTTTTTAACAAAGATGTGTCTAAATAGAGGCACTGCAAGTCCAGAAATATTTTTCTTCTCCTGGGGTCATTGCCACACATCTCAACTGCGTGCACTTTGTTGGAACAGAGAACACTCTTCTTTGGCACACAGAAATTAGTGGAAACAAAGCACAAGTCTGAGTTTCAGCCTTCACAGACCTGCACATATTTTATGTTTAAAGCATGCAGATAAAACAACAAAAATTGAAGCTTTTGCATGACTGAGATAAACCCTGCCCACCCTTTTTTCTTTTTATTTCTTAGTCAGACAGAAACCAGGCAGTAGAGGTGGACTCTACATTTGACTGAAATACCAATGCTGTAGTTGCACTGTTCCCAGGAGGGAGAATTCAAAGCCAAGTTCTCTGGATGTTAAGAAACCTTCAGCCTCATTTTCCAGGTTTTTTTGCCCTTTTGGTAGAAAATGCTATTGTTTATTGTTCCTGGTATGTAACCTTTCTGTCTAAGATCTTACTAATGGGGAGAGAATATTTTGTATCTCAGCTTCCAGAGAACTCTGGCACTCAGAGGGAGTATATGGTGTTACATTTTTTGTGGTGTTATCTGGGTCAGATTTGCTACTTGGAGACTCCAGAGAAATCTCATTAAGAAATGCCTGTTACTGGTTTCTTCCTTCTACTTTTTTTCAGTGGTCATTTCCCCTTGTTTTAGAGTAGCTGTTGTACTGTCCCAGGACTCAGTTCCTCAATCACTTGATATTTACATGTGGGAGGAACTTAACTGGGGATCAGCTACCCAAGGACAAGTGGCTGTTCACACTTCCTAGTCCTCTAATCCACCTGAGCACCTCCTAGCCATGGTCCAGTTTCATCTGGTTGATGGGAAAATGTTTCTTTAAATTTTCTGCAGTTCCATCTCCATTCCCTTTAAAAGCAGCAGGAAGCTGTCATTGAGAGCAAGATCAGTCTTCTCTGAATCTGTTGATATTCCAGACACTGCCATATTCAGAGTGATCTGCTCTTTATGATACTGCCAAAGCCAGTGGTGGCACTTGGTGGCACAATGCCACAGTATCATGAATTTCTGAAGTGCCCCAGGAACAAAACAGAGACTCTCAAATGTGCCTTTTCTCCACTCATACATAATCCACACCAGACTTCTGAAGCAAACCAGATAGATCTGTTCTCCTGCTCTGTGCCTTCTTGGAGATCTAAGTTTGTTCTTAGGAGCAAAAAGTAAAAAAATAATTTCACCACATTTCAAAATATAAGAAGCACAGTACCATTCCAAGTAATGCTCAAATTTCATTTCTAATCTGGAATGTCCAAAGTTTCTGTGACCCTGTTGGAGCTTTTACCACAAACGTATCCTTGGCTGTGTACAAAGAGTACAAACTTATCTCTCATACACCACTTCTTGCAGGAAAATAGCAACTATGATTTCTCTATACAGGAAGCAGAATTTTTACTTAAATGGAAAATGAATATGCATTGTACTTTAAAAAGTATAAGTATTGCAGGATGAGTGAGAACCTCAGTGGAGCTAAATCAATTTATACGCAAAAGAAATTCATACCAAAACTTCAGCGTAAAAAACAGCCCAGACTGTTTGCCCTTGAGCAGCCCTTTTTTTGGATTTTTACAGCATAAAGGTTGGACCAGAAGAAATACAATAAATACAATAAATACATAGCTTTGTTCTGGGGCCAATCTTACAAACATTTTTTTGTGTGCCTGCATCTCCACCCATGAGTTTCACACCCTCTGAGGTTTCTTGAACTATTGGTATGCTTAAATTAAGCTCATAGAGATGTATTTGCAAGAAGGAGCAGTTTCTCAAGAGCAAATCACCTTTTCTGCATCAGCAGGAAAGCGACTGATAGCTCTCCAGTGTGCTTTAGATTTCATACCCAGATTGTAAGGGGAGCTCCATAACACTCCCCACTACAACACAACAACAACACAATCATTTAGTTCAGCAATCTGAGAGGGACAACGGCTATTTCTACATTCCCAAGGGGGCTTCAAATGACTTATTGATCAATTGATTAATAAATGTCAGTGGTCAGAGGAGATAGCAGCTCTGCTGAAAAAAATAGCTGTCAGAAGAGCCTGTAAGTGCATGAGCTATTAGGAACGAAGAAGTGAATCTGACAGAAAAATAGGGCAGTGATTGTTTTACATTAAATGTGAGAGAATGCACAAGATGTGTTTCCAAACTTGTCAGATACAGTAATGAGAAATAGAAACTTCTTTTCGGAATAATATGGTCATACTCATATTTTGATAGACCACATATGAAAGTTTGGAATTGATTAAGTTTTCATAAAATAGCTGCTTTGAGTTATTTCTACTAAAAGTTAGCAACTGATCTTCTAATCATGCTTAAGAATTGTTTTGTTTCTAATTAATAAGGCTGAATGCTTTTACTAATTAAATTTTAAATTGTTATTTTTGGCACAGGTAAGAGTAAATCTAGTCTTTGTGCTTTTCCATGTTTTATTGTTGGTAAAACTTTCTCCTAAAGTTTAATTGAAGAGAAGTTGTAATGTGGAATGTGCATTCTTGAAATAGTCACTGCTATTTATTATTAGTTTTCATTTCCACATAAAGGGTGTCATTATGGTGGTTAAGATTCATTTGACAGGAGGCATTCACATGTCCTGGAAGGGTTGTTTTTATATCATTATTGTGGTAAGGGTGTAACTGAGGGACTGGGAGGCAGATTGTTATCTATATGAAAAATCCTTACTCACCTGAGCTGCTTAACTATAGACAACTGAGCTATAAAATTAAGTGACTCTATACATGCCCATTATTTTCAACAGAGTGTTTGACTGTGTAAAGATTGCTCACCTGAATTTATGAGATTTTTCTTATGGATACCTTAAAGATAAATCTTCCTTTAATCTCATGCTTTGGGATTTCATTTGGAGGCCCCAGAAATGAGGGCCTTTTATTCCCTTCCTAAATAGGAGTACACATCCTTAGTAGGTCTGATGGACAAACACAGTGTGGTGAGAGGTATTCCTGACTTATAGCATGTGGGATAACCATTTCTGATTAAATTATTTCTTCAGAGTCACACAGGAAAGCTGTCAATCAGGATTTGAATCAATCTTCCCCAGCTACTTCATGCTACAAAATCATCCCACCATTGCCACATCAGCTGTGTTGGTAAAGCATCTATTCCACCTGTAAAAAAGGTGCAATTAAAACATTTGAACCAGAATCACAGCACAAGCAGGACCTCTCATCATTTTCCAGACAACTTACAAGTTACAATTAACTAAAATCCTAATTACAGTCAAGATAAGAAAAGTTGGGGTTTTTATTATGCAGATTGATTGAAGTATAATGAGTTGGTTTTGTATTTATTTATCTAGTTAAATATGTTCATTCTTCATCTGGCTTCACTAGTTAGGAGCACACACACAGAGAAAATTATAAAATAATTTGGGGACAACTTTTGTTTAAATACTTTGGTATCTCTGAAATCTAGACAGAATGTCCCACACGCCAGCTAAGTAAATGGATCCTTTGCTGGACATATATAATATGATCAGTTTTCCTCAATGTTGTACAGAAGTTCATGTATTTCAATATAATTCCAATAATTATAATAATAATTTAATAAAAATACATAGCACAAAAGGAGTAAAAATATTGCAATGACCTTTCTAAGTTATTATTGTTTAAAGACATACAATAATAAAATAAATTTACCAATTTCTTTTTCTATATTGAGAAAGAGTAAGATGAACATTTTGCTTACTGGCCAGCATCAAAATGGGCTTCACATATGACTTCTGAACTTGATTTTTGTATTACTGTTATTAGTAATAGGATCACTTAAGAATCTGGGCATGTGTGTCTGTGAGAGGCTATGCTCAAAACTCTCTTCCTTATCTACAAGGCAAAAAGCAAACATTGAAATTAAAACATGCCTAATACCATTATCTTTAAAATACATATAAAATAATGTCATATTATCTGTGGTAATGAATTTTTACAATGAAAAATCGTATTCTAGGTCCTCCATTGAGGTAGATAAACACAGCACCAGGGAAACAATCAGTTCCCACAAATCCACATCCAAGCATAGGGCATAGCAACACTTCTGGGTTTTCAAAAGTCAAACTGCTCATTTTAACAGGGCTGATCAGACAATTCAGCTCTTTACAAGTGTTAAAGCATTGTCTGAAGTAGCTTCTAGGACATTTACTAGAGAGTTTCCATGCAAAATCTGAACTTTAAAGATTGTACATTTGGAAGTAAGGAGCTGCTCCATTTGCCCTACTTTTTCATCCTTTGGACAGCAAACCTGCCCCATATGTTCCAGTATCTATAGCCAGGCTTGTCCAGGAAACATGTGCTATTGTTGCTGCTTCATGAATAAATTTTAGAATAGGAAGATAATGAATAATAGAGCAGTAAGAACTTCATATTTTCAAATAAAGGTTGTATTATTTGTACACTTCAAAGAAGGAATGGTCTCTATATTTAATTTTCCCCAGTTCACTTTCAGAGTTTAGTCTCTGGGAAATCAATAGCAGTGTTCTCACATGCTCTGCTTGCTTATGAGGTCTCACATGAACTTTGAAGTTCGTACAACACCATGTTTTGCCAACATTTTTAAAAATTCCTGGCCACAGTCCAGATATAACCAATGAATATATTGATCTGGGGAAAAAAAATCTGAGCAAGGCAAAACACTCTTTTAATTTTTTCATTTGTTCTTTTAAAAGTAAATTCTGGATAAGTTTTATTATTTAAATATAGCTATTTCTAAAGAAAATCTATTCATCATCCAGTGAGACTTTTTAAAGTCTTCTCAGGTGCTTTAGCATATAAAATGGTTTACATCCTTCCAATTCTGAAACAACATTCCTGTAGTTAGTGTGTTTCTCTTTATGTGAACACTGGTCAAGGATTCTTGGTATTATTATATAAAGAATATCTCTAAAAATATCATCAAACAGGTATATCCATAGCCATAGATAAGTGCATTAAAGGAAGGATTTGGAAATACTACATATGATTAATGTCACCTATTCCAAGACTGGTTTTATTTCTTTATAGCTTGAATAGGTTTCAATGCCAAAAGCAAATATTTCCCACGTCAGATGTCATAAGAAACCTGAAAATTCTGAGAAAAAAAGTAACCAAAGCAGTTCAGATATCTGTAAGACAGAGACTAAGGGAAAAGAGGTATCAACAAAATGAGCATTTGTTCTTCTTCAAAATATTTGAATTACCTCTTCTTTGAAGAGGTCTAACGTTTTTTTGGAGCATGATAATTAGAATTGGAAGCTAAATGTATATTTGCTAAAATTATCTTTTTCCAAATATCAGAATTTGACCCTTTTGTGAAACAGCAATATTTAAAATAATTAAAATTAAAGTAAATGTTAGACTTAAGTAATAGTCTAATAGAAGCATCTCATATACTCTTAGTGCAAAACGAATACTAAAAAAAGCACCCTGCACCATGAATTTCATCCCTGCTGCTAAAGGAAATTACATAGTACAGATAATAGATGCAAGAAGTTCCACACTGAAATGAATCAGCCTTGGCTGCAGCTCTTCTCCTGGAGAGCAGCCCTGCAGCACAGCCCTCCAGGCCTTAGAAACCTTCTCCTATTTCCAGCTACAGCTTGCTCACAGTCATTTCATACCCATTTCTTCTTGTGCCAAGGCTGTTCTTCAGCTGTTCCTCTGCCCCTCTGTGGCTGTCTTTGCTCAGAAGGAGCACATCCTCTGGCAGCCTTTGTTCCACCACGAGAATCAAGCCTGGGGTCTCTCCTAGGAGCACCTTGGTGGCCCCTCTGTGAACGCGATGCGAAGGAAAAGAAGGAAGAGGTAACTGCACAGTAGGACAGATGAAGAATCCAAACAAAACTTTGCAATATTGTCATAAAATGTCCCTGTTTCTGCTAAAAACACCTTTCCTGAGATCACATTTGTCTTTTCCTTAGCCCATCTCATTGCTTGTTGGTAGGTCACTCTCTAATCAGCTAATGGAGAAAAAACTTCCTCCATGTCCTCCATTTTCAGCTGACAAGTGCCTGTCTGATGGAGAAATCAGTTTCATAAACCCTTAAGACTACATAATTTGTACTATTATATTTAATCTCTTTTTTATTTCTACAGGTCTTATCCCATTCATTCTGATCTCCTTTGGTTTTTGGTAAGAACTCCAAAATATGATTGTAAACAATTTTCATTTATTTAATTAAACTAGTTTAACTAAATAAACTAAACTAAATGACTGTTTGAAGACCTTTATTTAAGAAAAACTATGGCTTAAATAGGGCTATCTGTAACCAGCTCTTTTAAAAAGTTTTGGACATTTTCTCTTTTTTTTTTTCTTCAGGGTTAGTTTACCTCCAATTTGCATAGTTTTGTGCATAGTCATTGTATTATTTTAAATATATAGATCTAATCTTTTCTAAAAATTAAGTTGCCTGCCAATTTACACAACTAATCTTGCAAAAGCATGTTGCATCTTGATCATCTTCCATTTGGCTTCCCATTTCTTCTGCAGTTCTTCCAAATACCTCTCAAAAATCACACAAAAATTGCCCTTTTTTAACTTTTTTGTGCATTCCAGTTATCCCATTCTTGACTAATTTATTGTCCCTTATTAATGGATCTGTTATTTAATATTCCAATCCCCTCTATATTCTAAAAGGGAAATTTCTTCCTGTCATATATTTACTGATATATATTTACTGATATATATTTACTGAGATTGATTTTATAGCTGAAATAAAATAATTTCCACATCTATTCCTCCATTCTAGTTATCCATCAACTTTTCACTCCTGCCTCACATTATCTTTGTTAAATTCTGAGTAAGAATATTTGTCTAATTTTCTGAACAACTATGACAGAAATGTTACTGATATCCATATGAAAATTTGGACAACAATCAACTCAATTTTGAACGACATTTTTTCTGACTAATTATTATACATTAAAGCCATGTAAAAATATTTAGTTCTCAGAGCTCGCCTAAAGAAACTAGATAATTTTATCTGAGAAACATATTTGGGAGTTTTATTTGAGTCCAAAAGCCCAAAAACAAACCTAGAAAACAACAGAGGAAGTTGAAAAGAAAGATGAGCTAACATCGGATTGGTCTGGATGTCATCAGTTTTGATTTTGGCGTTAAGTTTATCAACCACATTCAAAACCATCAAGATTTAAAAGCATTATTCAATACAGTTTGGTGGAGGATGTGTTTCTCAATAGGTGTAATTTCCATCACTTTCAGCCAAGATCCTCTTGTTTTTTCCTTGCTCACTTCTGGCCTTGAGCCAAAATGCTTCAGCCACAGTCCCATTGGTTCTCCAGATGATTGTGAGCTGGCTGTTCCCTTTGTGAATGAAACAGGTGCATGGTCTTGTGCCCTACAGGCTCACTGCTGGCCTCACCAGGGACTCTTAAATTTCCCTTAATTCTGAGGTATCTAGTTATTCTATGATAAGATACCAATTTAAGCAAAGCTGAAAAGTACAGGTCCCTACAAGAAGAAAAAAAAAATCCTTATCCACTACTCGGAATCACAGCTAAAGGATTTGGAGCTGGATTTGCAGGGTAACCCAGCAGACCCAAATAGATACAGGAAATGTTTATGAGAATTTTGATCCTCTCTCCTACACCTCAGTTCCTACCTGTAGCCAGGGCTGAAAGCCACAGGAATTACCCTAATTAAAATATAAACATATGTACCAGTACACTGGCACTGACAGCATGTACCTGAGGAGTGGAATGGACCATGTTAATAAGTCACTAACCAAAATGTGCATTTTGGAGCCCAGATGCCCATCCCAGGGCATGCCTAAATTTCCTAGCATTTGCTAAATACAGCCAAGGCACAGGACATTTAACTTATAATTCATAGGTTTACTAATGTTAAAACCTATGTAAGCTTCACAAGCATGAACCTCTTTTAGAGGGTATCTGAGGGAAGATCTTCCCCTTATTTAGCTTATTATAACAGAGACTTTATCTCCCCAGGTACTTATTCCCCTAGGAAAAATACTTTTTGACCCTATCACCAAAACTACTCATATTTTCATAAAACAGACACCCTGTAGGTCAGAGATCCAGGAGGGATTGATTGTCACCACAGGGTACAGCTGAGCTGAGGCACTGCTGTGTCCCATGGCAGCCTTACCAGGGATGTGAGTTATCCAGCAATGCCAGGTTAGCAGTACTCACTGGTCATGCTGGGCCCTTCTCAGTGCACCAGGGGGAAGAAATTCCTGCCACCCCAGTCCTTATGGAGAAATATTTCCACAAAGTTATGAAGACTTGGAGGGCAGGAGAAAACCTTCAGCCTCCCAGGCTGATTTAGTTTGGGTCACTTTATATGTTCTGGCACATGGGTTGTTGCAAATGGTGAGCAGGCCACATGCAGTCCAGCCACAACCTCTTTTCTCTGATGTCATTAATTAGAAAAATTGTCAGTTATTACTTGTGTCAGCAATAACACCATAAGACAGAGAAGTCTTCAATAATACATAGCAATCATTCATAATTTAAATTAGGCTATCTACAAAATAGTACTGGTAAGTCCTGTATCTAGCTGAACTATCAAAGAAAGAGATCACAGTAATTCATTACAAATCTGCCAGGAATCCCTGGATAAGTAACCAGCATGAACATTCACTAAATTATCCAAAAAGCATGGATGGCTGTAACTCATCCTTTTGTTTGTTGTACTCTAGAACAGCCTTCACACCTTGGGGAAGCTATAAAGTTTCTCACATTTCAGCCATATATATATATATATAAAAGCAGAATTTGGCTTACTACGACTGCCTTAAAGCCTCAGCTTGTAACAGCACATTTAAATCATCAGAGAGCTGAGTGCTAAAAGCACATTGGTTTTATATTTATGCTTGAAGAACAAGAGTATCTTCAGTGTGCAAAGTGAGGCACAAGTGACAAAAGAGACCGCTGAGACCATCATGAAAGATCACAGGAAGAAATGGCCCCAGCATATCTGTCACCTAATCAGGGCCAGTATTTCTCTTCTATGCAACACTGGAAAAAAGTGTTTTCAGGAAGTTTGATATGGAAGACAGTAAATAGGAAAATTTACTGAAGGACCCTTGAATCCCAAAGTTCAATTTCAAGTGTGATTGCTCTCAGAGTTGCAAGTCACTTTCGAGAAATTAGAAATATATACCACAGAAGAAAGGAAACTAGGAGTGGGGAAAAGTTTGGAGGATGAGGACACATCTTACAAACTGCCAGCTCAAACTAAAGGGTTTGGACAGGAAAACATAACAGGGGAATCCTGAGGAGCTACATGTCCATGAAGAAAGTATACAACAGATGTAAGCTATAGCAAGACATTTAGAAATGTGGAGTACCTCTGCTGAGGAAAGGTATAAATGGGATCTTCCTAGAACTTACTTGCCACTTATTTCCCAATTACTCAGACTCTGCAGAGAATTCATTTGGTAAACACATTCTTTAAGTATCAGTTTCTGATTAAAATCTCACACAGATTTTGCAGAAGAAAAGGAGTTATTTCTAATTCTAAAAGTATTTGAAGTATCTGAAGGTTTTTTGTAAAGGTGCAATAACAGCAGTCTGCAAGCAGCACATCATCATTTGTGACTAATCAGCAAATTCAGATGGCACATAAATTGACAAGAAATGTCATCAATGTAAATTAACTTTTTCAAGCCACAAGAAAGGAGCACCAGCTTCATGTTACAACTGAAAGAATGGCTCCATTTTGGAAAGTCATTCACTATCATGGTATAGACAATGACCCCTGTCAAAAGATTTAACAAAGTTCACAGGTCAATGCAGTGGGAGGATCTCTGCTGTCCTGACTCTTAGTAATAGTCTAATCATGCAGAAAAAGTTTTAAGTGTTGATAATTTAGTGAATGAAATTCATGCCTTTTGACCCTGAATGAAGAGACAAGCAAGATTCATCTTGTCTTCAATTAAGTTTATTTTTAAGCACCTTATCTGACCCAAGACTCAGGGGATCCTAGTATTTTTATGCCTTTTTTCAAGCTGTTCCCTAAATTAAATATGTAGATACTGGGTGTTGGGAAAACTTTTCCACTTTTCCACACAACAGCCATGAAATCCTGGTTCTGCTGAAGTCAGTGGGAGTGCTGCCATTTCTTCAACAGGACCTGGACTTCAGCCATGCTGTTTAAAGTCTCTGAGCGCTGCCTTGGCCACGCTGCCCACATTTCCTCCCAATGGGTTCACTGGCAGGAAAAAAAGACAAAGCTATGTAAATGCTTGCTGCCTTGGCCACGCTGCCCACATGCTGTTCCCAATGGGTTCACTGGCAGGAAAAAAAGACAAAGCTATGTAAATGCTGAATATTGCAGCTGAAGAAGAGGCAATATCACAATCTGAAGAATACATCTGAGCTCAGTTATGAAATTTCAAGATGCAGAAACCATTTCATTATTTCCGCAATAAGTGGCACGCAATCCATCAGTGCTGAAACCAAGCTTATGTTAAGATGCTACATGAGGATTTCATAGCACTCTAAACATAAAGAGTCTTGGTGTGACTGCATAGCAGAAAACTACAAGGCTCATTCACACTATGGACTATACAGATCAGAATCAGATGCAAAAATTTCCACCATAAAAATCTGTGATAAATGTAAGCTGAACCCAGAGAGTGACTATCACAAATTTCAGTAAAGGCTATACAGTTAAAATTGTCTACATATTCCGTTGGTTTTTTTGTGTACTGAGATGAAGGGATCATCTGAATGTATACAAAGCCAAGATTTCAGACTCCAGACTGCTTTGCTGTAAGGTCAGATCTGTGAGAAGCAGCATTGAAATGTCATAGTCAGGGCTATAGCAAGGGGGCAAGAGAAGAAGTCACCCCCATCTTGCTGCTTTTAAACCTTCAAGCAAAAGGACAAAATAATGGGCACCAGAATATCTAAGATTTCCCCTGTAGCTCAGATAAACTTCTGCCAGCAATAGTTGCCTTTGTGACTGAGCTTATCTGGATTTCAGGGGTGTATTTACTCTATTGCATTTTGATGATAAATGCTTTATTCCACCACAGCTGTATTAGCTGAAAAGGAACAGCACCTGCCCATGATTTTGCATTCCTGTACAGCAAGGCATTCCTAGTGTAGTCAGTGTTTTACTTGCTCATTTTAAACACCTCCCCAAATTCGGTGGAACTATATATCTATGCAAAATTAAATACTTATGTCAAGTGTTTGCAGAACAGAGCCTAAAGGTAAAAGAAAATCTTGTACTGGAAATAGCTGTAGCATAAATTGTTTATATTATGCCTTTGGCTAGATTAGTGCATCTCTATTATCATTACTTTTTCATTTTAGCATTATACCACTGAAGACTTAGAATAGCACCCATAATAATTATATTTGAAGACTTAGGGTAGCATACCTATTAATTATATCCCTTCTTTCTGAGAATGGCTCATGTTTGCCCTGCTGGGAGTCACAGCCCTGCAGCTTCCATCGACCTTCCAGCCATCACACACAGAACCAGCAGTCTGTCTGTCCTGCCCACCATCACCCGCTGTGTCACCAGGCACAGTGAGCCCCCTGCCTCCAGACATGGCAGGATGATGAGGTCTAGCTCACATTATTCCTTGCCCAAGAGCAGCAAGCATCCCTGGGCCAAAGCCAGCCACATGTTAGCTGTTAGCTCAGGCTGCTTATAAATAATTTTTTAATAGCTGTACAGTTTTTCCCGGGCTAGGCATTCTGCTTTCTGCTTTGATAAGAGCATGTTTTTGTTTGGGGACGGTTCCTCAAGTACATGTTGGGATCTACTGGCTGAGCCAAACTAAACCAGGCCTGAGACATATGCATATGTCTGTGTGCCTGTGAGCAACAGGCAGCTGCCACTGAAAGCTCCAGTCTGGCACACCAAGCTCAGAACTTTTTGCCCTTGAAGTCTCCCTCCTCTTTGTATCCTGTCCTCTTTACTTCTTTCACAGAAAGAAAAAAAGTATTCCTGACTTGATTTTCTACAGGGGAAATTAATTTAAAATGTCTGTTGGTTCCCCATGAAGAATATGTAGCATGAAGGAAATTCTGAATGTGGCATTAAAGACCAAAAAGGCCAGAATTTCAAAAGTTTTTTTGATGCCTCATTTTTTAAGAGTACTACAAAAACACATCAAATATTGCCCCATAAAAACAAGGGGTTCTACCTCAGAAGGGTCCAAACTCTCAGACAGCCACGGCACATCTGTGGCAGGTATAGTGCAGCCTGCAGCAGTGTCCTGAGTGCTGCTGGGGGAGCACAGATGGGGTCCACCTCTTCCACTCCTTCCCCAAGTGATGCCTTCATCACAGTGGGGAGGAGTTTTGAGCATCAGCCCTGCTTGTGAGGTTGGGTGACAGTACACATCAAATCCAAGGCATCCAGGGGATCATTTCCAAACTTTTCCAGCACAGGCCTCACTGAGGACATAGATGTATTAGACCATATCAGACCTGCATTAGACCCTGTAAACTTAGAGATGTGTTACTCCTTCACTGAGGTTTCCCAGTGGGCTGTATCACCCTGGGGCAGTGCACTAGTTGTCAGAGCAGTTCCCCCTCTGTCCTGCTTTGGGAAGACAGAATTTGGACACAGGCATTCCTTGGAAACCCAAATAACCTGAGTGCTATGAGCTGCCAGTGGGAAGCCATGGCCAGAAGATCTCCTCTTGATGTTGTCTGCTACACAGCTAGGAGTAAGCACTGCTGTGTGAATATTGCTTTGGAAGGAGTTTTTAGGGCTGAGAAAGTCAGGTAGAGCTTTATATGTGCTATGGGGCAGTGAGAGCTCCCAGCACACTCAGATTAAGATTCTTGAGAGACAATGCCTGCCTCCTAACCCCTGTGGGAAGCAGCCTCCCTACTGCACAGATCTGTGGGCTGACTGACCTGCCCCATGTCCCAGGATGTTCTGGTTTTGCACAAGCACCACTGCCCTGTCAGCAATAGTGTGCAGGAGCAGAAAGGCTGCACCCCCAGGGCCAAAACCACAGGGAAAGTAGATGGGCTTGCCTGGGTGCTGATGTCACTCAGAATTGAGTCACCAGCCACCAACCGTCAGCGCTGGGGAGAGCAGGAGTGGCATCCCCTACACCCTCTCTGCTGAGAATAGCCTTTCTCTCACTGGCACAGTGCTCCTCTTTCTTAATGGCCTTCCTTAGGCTCCTAGAAAATAACTCCTCAGCAAAATTTAAGAACCAAGCTCCAGCCTTGAGGCTCCTCCTTCAGCTTTATCATTAGTCTGTGACAAGCAACTCATTAAGAAGTATCCTGCATTTTTTCTGTATGTTTCTGTCTCAGCACTTGTAAGATGACAGCATGTGACAGAGCAGATGGGCGTTAGCCTTTTCAGCCTGACAGCTACGAGTAGGGGTTGCTGCTTGAGCCACAGGGCATCTTCCGAGAGAAATCATCCTCCTGAGTGTGATGGACAGACAGAAACTTGAAACATCTGCAAAGGCTGTAAAAATCTTGTGATGGGAGCCCCTTCAGAGTGAGGAAACACAGTGCCTGTGAGACAGTGATCTATAGGGGCTGCCCTCTGCTTGCTGCTCTGCCACAGCGAGTGGGGTTCAGCTGTCCCTCTCCACACTCGCTTGTTCCTTTTCATTAGTATGACTGAGACAAACTGGAAACTACAAGTGGGAGTTTATCCTGTCCTTTGCTGTAACCCAGGCAAATCCAAAATGCCAACTGATTTCAAGGGAGATTTTCCTTTCAGGGACTGGGCTTGCAGATATTATATCTATTATTATTATTTTTTTTAAAAAATTGGTCACAGCTGTGGGTGCTTAATAAATGTCTGCCATGTAGATTTCTACTGCCCTTCCATATTTTTAGCACTCTAAAATATGTTTGCCATCTGTTCCTGCCACAGCATTAAAAACAATCACAGTGACTCTTTACACAGAGGCCTTAGGATGGAAGTTGAATGGAGCCCACTAGATCACAAGTGACATGATGCCAAGTACAGTGAATATAATGAGTGTGTGGCCAGATTTTTAAAGAGCGCTGTTTGTAACCCCCTTCCCTCCAGTGCTAAGGGTCATTTATATACATGTGTCAGTACAAAAATGTGCCTCTAAGGACCAGTCTCAGAATCCAAATAGTTGAAACAACTGGTGAAAAGGCCTGAAGTTCAATGCCATGTTTTATCCTATTACACACATCTCAATTTCTAACCAGTCAATGGGAGAAACTATGGAAAACAGATCAGAAAGAGAGGACTTGTATTATGGCAATGCAGAAATGAATTTGTATCCTGAGAGGAATGTCTCCTTTCCCCCCAGCTCCATAGAGGATAACAGCTGATAACTTGTTAAGTCTTTGCCAAAAGCACTGCACTGAGCTAATATTGATGAAGTGGCTTTTTGTCTGCACCAAGCTAAATACCATACTCTGGGCCAAAATATTTCTTATTGTTCAAAGACAACGTTCTCAATTTCCTTTGATTTTTAATATACAGGCAATCATCTGCTTCCATTTTTTAATTGCCCTCATTTTTCATTTTGTTGGAAAACTGGCTGTCAGCCAGATCCTTAAAAATCCCTCAATAATTACAAACGAGGAATGGTGAAGTGAAAGCAGATGACCTCTTTCCATGTCCTAAAAAGTACTAGATGGCAGATGAATGCTATTTTCTTTGGTGGATTCTTTTGTTTTTCTAATGCCTGGTACCATTACATTTGCAGGTAGGTCAACAGCATGGAACCAGCTTCTTTACTTCAGAGAGTACCTTTAGTCTGCACCCCTGTTTTTCTTCCCAGAGTTACAGGCTGTGGTTTCCATCCATTTTATCTGCCTGTATTTTCAGATGTGCCACTCCCTCTCATAGTCTGGACAATGAAGCATGCAATCATGATGTTCAATTCTGGACACACCACAAAGAATTCCTCCCTAATTTGACATTAATGTCAATGTGGAGTGATTATAATCATAACACTGAAGTTTTGTTGTGGGAACTAGACAAAGTAGAATATAAGACTCAGAATCAAGGAATGTAAAGACAGAAACTACCCTCCCTCATTGTTTTTTCTGTTCCAAGAGGTGATAAACTTCTAAAAGTTCTGGGTCTGGGCTGCATTGTCCCTCACACTGCTCACAAATGTTTTACACAAACATACAGGAACCCTGGGAAACAGAGACTCACTATTTTTATGGCACTTTTAACATCTGCTCACAGAAACCTCACACTGCAGAAAAATAGAAGTACCACATCTTACCATAACAATATAACTACCATGATAAATGAGACACTAGTGGCACAATTCTATCCCTGCTAAAACAAATATAAAATCCAGTGTAAACAGGGCCATGAGGTTTTGCTGCCAAGGGCCAGGAGACTTGGCCCTGACTCCAAGGACAAGACCCTGAGCTGGTAGTGTCAGAATTATGGAAATTATAGAATAGCTCTAGATTTTAACAGAGCTACATAATTTACAGCACTTTTTTTTTTTTCTTCTAATTCTAATTCTTTCAGGTACCATTTTTAGACTGCACTTATTACAGTCACAAAAGAGACAATACATCTACTTCAGCCATTATTTTTTTGACATTTTATTACACTGTCAAAAGCATTCCCAAGGCCAGTTCCCTGTGCTTGAAGTCTTGCAAACGCCAATCCCATGTCTGGAGATATATTGAACTTGGCTCCACATTTCAAACATCTCTTCTGGACATTTCACCTACTGTGACACCACTAGAAGGCCTCTGGAAAGTTTCTTGTTGGGAAATCCTTGATCTCAATCATCTCTTTTGATATGAGGTTTGAGGAATGCAAAAGTACTGAGCAAATCTGCTGCTTAAAGCTGTGGACCAAGGCATGCATTTGTCCTCCAATATTCCCTGGTCTGGTGCCAAATTTCATCACTCCTGACCCAAAACTGCACTTTGTTCTGTCACAGCAGTGCATACAAAACCATTCCACAGGAAGCTTTCCCATGTAATGCCTCTATGTTTAAAATTTTTCACGTTGTTCACAAGCTACTTCCTAATTTGCACCTAAATAGTTCCATCTTTAAAAAAGAAAAAATATTTGGTAATGTTATCTTTCATGTTTTCCAGCAGTCACAAAGTTCTTTAACAGAGTCTGGTGCTGTGAAGGTTGGCAGGTGAGCACAGACACTTTGTTTTCCTGTCTCACTTGCAGCACTGAGGTTCCATTTCTTTCTCTTACCACATGACAGCATGTAGATCTTGCTTCTCATGGATGAGTCAACCAGTGAACCCTTCTTAGGATAAAACTGAGCAATTCTGCTGCAATGTCACAGAATCATTAGTGGTTGGAAAGGACCTCCAAGACCATCAAGTCCATCCTTTCACTGATCACCCCCTTGTCAACTAGACCATAGCAGCAAGTGCCACGTCCAATCATTTCTGGAACACTTCCAGAGATGGCGATTCTAAGCCAAAGATGTTCAGCAAAGCTGCAATATTTGAGGCATGGTTTACAGCCTTTTTTCTTTAAGATAACTTTCTTAAGATGTTCAATGCCTATCTTTCACTGAAAGAACCTTCCCTAGAAGTGGGGCAGCCATTTGTTTTTAATGCTTTTCAGAGTAGTATATTGCTGGTGTTCAGCAGAGGGGAAGCGTGAGCCATCCAAGTGATGAGCAATCATATCACTATTTAAGTACTGCCCTACATATGGGAAATGTAGTTGTGAAGGATTTTATTGGGGAAATGTGGACTCGTTTATTCAGGAAGAGATGGGGGGAAAGGGAAGACACTTGTGTTTCTGCAATGATTTACATTTTACTGAAATCAATTATATCAAAATAGTTGCTTGATTTTCTTTAGACATTCCTTGATAAATTTTGTCTGTTTGCAGGGAATAGTCTCTTGCAAATCTTTCCTATGCATTTTTATTCTTTACAGAGTACACCTATGGAAATAATCAATCTTTTCATTGGCATTTGAAGATCTGTTTCCTGAGTTTGTCATTATTATATTAAAGATTATTAAAACACACACTAGTAGCAATGACTTATTGCTGCAAAGTTGCTCTTCTACCATCTAAAACCCTTTAAAGAACAGCAATGAAAACAGCTCTGCTGTTATCCAGATACAACTTTTACCCAAACAGCTCATCCAGCTGTGTGCTGCCTGCACTAAATTTCTTTTTACAGACCAGGTGTCTGATAATTAATAAATCAAATCTTCACTAAATCTTTCAGTTGATTTTTCATCTTTTTCTGAAAATTAAGCTGTTTAACTCTGAAACTCATTCAAGCCATTAAAAATAGAGATCTAGGCATTTCTGCTTCGTACTCCAGCAGGTTTTTAATCACCCATGCATGGCAGCGAGGAGCCAGGGATAGGAGAAGACTCTGCACAATATCCACGTTCATTTTTGGATGGGGTCTTCTACAGATGCTCCAGAAGAGACTCCCCAGATTCACATTAGAGGCAGCAGATTTACAGACATGGTTACCCTCTCACATCTGCCAAACACGTGGAGAGAAAAGGCACCTTCCATTTCTGCTCTCTCCCTGGGACAGAGCACTGCAGCTTGCAAGGTGCAAGCAGGCACTACAAGAGGATATGGTTTGAAATTAAAAGCAGGGGAGGGGGGATTAGATTAGATGTCAGAAAGAAATTCTTTATTCAGAGCTTGGTGTGGCACTCAAATATGTTGCCCAGAAAAGTTGTGGGTGCTCCATCCCTGAAAGTGTTCAAGGCCAGAATGGGACCTTGACCAAACTGCTCTAGAGGATGGCATCCTGTCCATGGCAGGAGGGTTGGGACTGGACAATCCTTAATGTCCCTTCTAACACAAGCCTTTCTATGGTTCTATGATATGATTCTATGAATAAAAAGCTACTACACCAAAGTGTATTCTTTTCACTGGCTTGGAAGGACAGGGCTGTTAACATTCTGAAGCATTTTGAGGACATCCACTTGTTCCTGTTCCTCTGGGGAATTGTTTCTGTTTTCCCTGTTCTGTTTCTGCTGGTTTTGTACGGCAGCTCTCACAGCAAAACCTTCCAAGTCTTTGCTGGCTCAGAAACTCACCCCCAGTGTCAGTGATAGAAATCCTGTCTATGATTACATGGATGCTGCCATTCCAAGCTTTCATGACAGATTTATCTAGATATTTTGTAACTTTAAACACATATTAATGGATCAAACATGTTTTTTTCTTGTTGTGGGTGATGGTCTGCTTTTCAGAAGATAAATGCATCTATCCGCAGGTCTTAACCTGATTTTGTGCTTAAATGCTTTGCTGAGCCACAACCTGATTAACCCTTGCAGAAGTTTCTGCTAAATGGTAGCAGGCAGAAACAATAATATTAATTAATAGCTTTTCAATTATATTACTTTTTTTTTCCCTTTTAAACTAATTCTAACAAAACCAGTTGGTTTCATCTTCTTAGGCTTAACCAGGAAAACACTTTACATTTTCACCTGGTAAATTGAAGTATATATGAAGTGCAAAATCCATGCTTGCTGAAAACACCCCATGCTTCAGTCATTTTTCCTTTACCACTGACATGTATTTCAATGGCCAGAACTCATCTAATTGCTTGTCAGTTAGGCTGGCTTTGAGCATCTATTCATACCAAGATGCAAGTAGACAGGTCTGTGACCGTGCTGCCAGCTCTGAAGCAGGAGCTAGAAAAATACAGAGCAAAACTAATAGGGATCTCCTCCATAACAACACTCTCCAGTGACACAAAATGTACAGTCAGTGCTAAAAATAGCAACCAAACACAAAGAGATATATCTGGAGACATGAATATAATCATAGATTTAAACACATTTATCCACAGCAGACATTGGGAACCTAACCAATACAACAACAGATGAAACCATGAAAAGATAACTGCAATGTATTCTATGCAACAGTATTTCAATCATTTAAAGGGAGATAGTTCAGAGTGTTTGAAAGCTTCTGTGTAAGGAGGAGGGTGGGAAAGAAAGCACCTGGAGATTGCAGCTGGGAAATCTGATGCTCAGCCTTAAAACTGAATAGTGCCTGTAAGAGCTACAAATGAAGGCAATCAATACTATGTACAAAATGCCACTGTAATGCTCTCTAGTCTTAGATATTGCTAAATGAATACAGATGGCATGAAGTACTTTGATCAGATGGAATAGAACATAGATTTTTGTCCCTAACAAAGCTCAGTTCAACATAAGACTCAAAATGGAATGGGCCAGAAGGTCATGTTAACCTTGTGGTTTTATAGCAAAGTGCAGTGGGAGACAAAAATGGCCCAATGTTTAGAAGTTTTGCACATGGGTAGAGCCAGAAAGTCTGGCTGCTATCTGTGATCCTCACATTAGCAGGCAAGGGAAGAAGCATTAATGGGGGTTCAAGGCAAAGATTGGTAACCTAATATTAGTGAACCAATATGTCTGTCACTTTTGTGTTCATTAGTTTGATCAAGCTGTCAAAACTTTAGGAGACTGAATGATGGAAATAGATCTAGCTATTCCCATTTAATAGCAAGCACTATTTCTATCTGTATACAGTGTGCTTCAGCATTCTCCACCAGTGTGGGACCACAGCAGTGTCAGATGCTGCAGCACTTCACATACAGGCCATGACAAGGTGTTGAATGCTTTGGAAACAGCAGAAAAAGACTGATCAGTAAGTTATATATCATGTAGAGAAAATACTGAGAACTCAGATTCATCTTCTGAAAATATCAGTAAGTTTCATAGAAGCACTTGTGTTCAATATAAACTGTAGCTGCTTCAATTCAGTAATATCATTTTACAAACACCACTGGATGCACTTTCCCAGCAGCTTTTGAGATAAATCAGAGACGTAATCTCTGCTCTTTGGCAAACAGAAGCAGAAGGATCTATTTATCCAAAAGACAGCAGCCTGCATTTCAGCTTATGGCACACCCCGTTTCTGTACAGTCAGAGAGTGAAGTGCCTGGCAAAACCATCTGTCAGATTGTAGGAACAAGGCTGAGGCTCTGGAGACTCCTCAGTTCCTAACATTCACTTCCAAATCAGGATAGCTACAAATGGAAATGGTTCTTCAAATGAGAGGCCAGCCTTCACCAGAGGATATCTGTACCACCACCTATGGCCTTGATGCTCAGGACTGCCATGTGTTTGAGACACTATTCCTACCCTTAAATGTCATAGAGTAAGGGATTTCTCTAGAAATACCATCATTACTCTCTTATAAAAATAAATCTCTTGCCCTTCATAATTTCATGACTTTTTAAAATATTTTTCCCTATTTTGTGTGGAAACTCATAGATGACAAAAAGCATTTCTGCTTCCACAGTGTCATTATTGTCACTATAACAGTCTTTATTGCCTCAAGCTAAATGTTATATTTGAGAGTTAAAGAGCCCAAATCAATATTTTCATTATCTGCACTATAAATTATCCATTAATGGAAGCTCATTAGGAAAGGCACCATCTTTGTCTCCCTTCACCTCCGAGCATTGCTCTGGGCTCACAGCTGGCATTACAGACTGTGCAGCTTTGTGGAGATTGTTTCCCCTGGAAATTAAGGGGAAGCCTGCTGGTTCAGGGCTTCAGAAAGCAAGAAGGTAAGAAAATAAGGCACAGCCAGAGCTCTTTTCCTCTTTCCTGTAGGCACAGCAGGAAGGTAAGAAATAGATCATGAATACTCACCTGCTTTGCAAGCTTTGAGCAGGAATGAAGATGATGGGAAGGATTCTCTTTGAAAGGTGAAAGAGCATCAGGAGCACATTCTCCACCCAGGTTCAGACAAGATGTATTTGAATCAGTTGCCTCCAAGAAACAGAATGTGGAGCTTGAAATCCACAGACTGGTCACCACAGCTAGATTAAAATACCAGAGGCTATTTAATTCTGCTGATTTCACTGAATCCCTTCTCAGATCTCTGAGGTGCCCACTAATTCTACCAGAAAAGTAAATAATAGCCAAAGTTGGCAGATTCGAGTATCAGATGACTTTTCAGGCACATTGAGCTAATTAAGGTAAAAGGGGAAGTAGATTGACTTAATCAGCTATTTTCCCAACATGAAGAACCCAAATATTTCGTCTATATGAAAAATGTACCTGAATTTTTAATTTTTAAAAGTTTAGGGATTTGAAGTCTTTATTTAGAAAAGAGAGACAAATCCACTATATAGGGATTTAAGTTCAAACCACAGTATTGAAGGGAGCCATTGATTCCTGAAACTCTCTCTTCTGGTACCCACTGGCAGGGTAGTTTAAAACTTCAAACCCCATAGCTCTGACACATTCAAGAAATCTGGAAACTGGTAATAACATGCAACCATATAAATGGATGTTTTGCATTGCCTTCTCCTGTGCTTGAACCCATCCATCCTGACCATATAGCAGCTAAACAGAAAAAACACGTGTAAAAGAAAAAAACAGCAGATAACACAGAGCTGGGGAAGTGACAGGAAACTTCATTTGAGCAAATTATGTTGCCTGGTTAAGGCACAGTAAGAAAACATGGGAGCAAGTCCACATTTTTTTCCATTCATGTGCTGACCAGACCACTTAAAAATGTGCAAGTTCATGTTCTGTAAAAATGTTCCTATCAGGCAGTTGTATTTCTTCTGGGGCTTTTCCCAAGTTGCTCTCCATGAATGCCTTTTAACATATTCCCGCTGAAGGAGAAACCAGACAAAGTAGCTGCAGTACAGTGAGAAAGTAGCTGCAATACACTATGAAAGACTTCTTTAATCCCAGAACATCCCAAAGGACAGGTTTCTTGGACAGCTGGAAGAAGCAGAGCAGCAATGGACGCTCCTCTGGAGCAGAGGTCCTGCCCTTCCAGTGCTGGTGCAAGCTCCAGGGACAGGGTGGTGTGAGCTTCCAGAAAGACATGAGATCCAAAGGACTCATAGAAGCACATCAAAGATATTTATAATTGTTCAACATTTGGGTGACATCCAGCAGACACCCAGCATGTTTGTTTCAGCTGCTCTTCCTGAAACAAAGGGTGTGAGACGTGTTCCCACCACCATATCCCATTGGAGAGCTGCCCCGAGGACAGGCGGAACTGCAGCTACACAAGTACTCGTATTCTTTTCTCCTTTATGCCAAAAATAATTGCTGAAGGATCAACTTCTTTATTGCTTTCTTATGATATTGACAAAAAGTCTTACTTTCTCAAACTGATGCATCATCCAAGGTGACTCAACCTTTTAAAGAGCCTCTTAATTCTCATCAAACCCCTCAGCTCAGACTTGATGCCAAATGACCCGTGTGTACCTATAAGTAGATTTCCTAACTATGACATGATAAATCCATAATTCATTTCATTTATACTGTCAAAGTGCTTACAGCTATGCCTTTTGTGCCAAGTAAAGGAAGAAACCCAGGTGCAACAGATTTTAATTTGGATGAGGGAAATACAGCTGAGTCACCTTCTGAGTTTCTAAGACAAACATTTCTTGGTTTATGTCAGTGATGCACCAAACTTTTGGTCTCAATTATTTTGATTGAAAAATTTCTCAGGGAAAAAAAAAAAGTGCTCTTTTATTTAAATTTTATTGCAGATGTCCAGACTGAATGGAAAAATACTTTTCTTGTTTTATTCAACCCAAACTTCCTCATTTTACTTGGATCAAAAATAAAAAGGAGTTACAGATCTCTTTCCTCATATTTATAGTGCATAAGATTCACTTTTTTTGAGAGGAAAATATGAGGAATAAGAGTTTCAAACTCTAATATTTTCATGTAGAAAGCACGTGTCATTGAAGAGAATCTATTTGTATCTTCTCCATTCAACACTGTGACCTCACTTTCTAACCTCCAGGTTGCCCATGTGCTCCTGCCTTTTCTTTCCCCCATGCAGCTCCATAACTTCACCCCATACCCTGAATCTGTTTGTGTGGAGACACACATCCATGGAGACACAGCTGAGCACTGGGGTTACCTCATCCTACATTCAGGAACAAACACTCTGCTGCTGGCTGCTGTTGCTACAAGCAACCAAAATATGTGACATTTCCTCTATCCTAGCTCTTCAGAGCTGGCTTTTTGGTTCCTCTCTCTAATCTGTTTGCCTTAATGGACCCCAGCTTAAATTTGGATTGAAGGCAATTTGAGCAAGCATATTTACTTTGTGATACATTTGTGCAATGGCAGTCCAGCCATAATGCATATGAGGCGTATTTCACACCCGGCATTCAAGCTGAAGTTAGGAGGGTAGGATGAGCAGAGGTCCAAGGTCTTTAGAAAGCTTCTGAGGATTGCTATGGGGAGCCTGCTCACCTGTGGACAGGTGAGGACCCAAGCAATTCATCCTCTTTCCCCACAGCAGGCAGGGAGTCATGAACAAAAACTGGTCTTGCCTCCAGCCTCCCATCTCCAGAGCTCTCTGACATCTGCCAAGTCATACCTTTCTCCCTAGAGGGACAGAAAATCTTCTGAATATTCAGTGTTTGTATTTATCATGGATTTTAAAAAAATCAGCTGGAAGGAAAATCCCTTACATCCAAACTTGCTCTTTGTTCTGCTGTCTGTACCTCTGCTACAGACCTGACAATGAGTTGAGTATGGACACTGTGGGAATCTGAGGCAGTGAATCTGTAAATACCCCTAAGACAGTTTGAGCAAGTCAAGTTAATAGCTAAGAGTGCTCAGCACCTTGGCAGGGTCTTAGCATGCTGCAAATTTGAATATTCTCATTTTTAATTTCCAGTTTCAGATATTTCAAATTATTCTTAGCAGCATCCATTCTTCACACCACAGCTTTACAGTTATTTTCAGAATTTTTCATATTCTGGGTAAGAGTGTGTTTATCTGTTAGCTTCCTCTCTAGTTAATTTTATATTTCCTTTCCTTGGTTGTGACAACTGAGCACTTTTTCTACTGTTGTTTCTTTGGATTCTAAGCAAGCCTTAAGTGCAGAGTATGATCACAAGTTTTCATCTAGTTATCATCTCTCCAGCAGCAATGTTTCCCTGCAGATGACCATCCAAGGCAAACCTCCATTGCTGTTCTGTGACTCCAGCCACTGCACTGATTCACTTGTAATGTAGGAAATTCATCCAGAATTTATATCCAGATATAAATATCCAGATATTTCAGAACTGATCTATGCCTTCAGGTTTCATAAGCACAGACACTGTGGAAAAAAACAAATACTGAGACTCACCACGAGTGCTGGCGGGAGCCACATTCCCTGTTTGCATTCATAAATCTTCACTGGCATACACAGCCATGGGCTCAATAATACATTATTTACCTGAGCAATTACCACTGATCAATAACTCCCATGGAGAATTCTTGAGTGGAGAATCCTTGTGTGTGTGGGATGAACACTATGCATGAACTGAAAACCTCCAAACGCTATTTAGATGGGAATAGCTGATTTCTCACAATGAATATTGGGGCAATCACAGTTCCTTTCTAGACATTCTTCTTATAGAAAGGATGGCAAACCCTCATGAGTCATTTGTGAGTTGCTCTCTGCTGCAACTGGAAGTACATAAAGAAGAAATTGTGGTAAATGCAGATTACAATTCCATCCCACAACTCAAACCTGCAGAAACAGTCAGATGAGAAAAAAATTTCAATCATCCTGTGCTAAATAATATAAACTCAGTAATAATCACAATAAAAGAGAATGTTCTAGAAGGAAAGGCAACAATGGCAGCTACAACTTGCATCAATTCACAAACCTTATCTACTTTATCACTTCCTTAAAATAACAGAATAACAAATATGTATTTCAATCACTGCTGCTATTGCCTTTACAGTCAGCATTTGGGAGGTCTGTCATCGAGAGAAGCTGAAGAAGGTTGTAAAACATCCATTTTAGCTGGCAAACATGAGAAAAAACAGCACTAGGAAAAGCTTCTAGGTGTGTAAGGAAACGGTAATATGAGACATAGACTGTAACTTTTGAGTAATGGATATATTTTTTTTGTGTGTTTCCTCATGCTCTTATCTACTCCCTCACATGAAGTGTGACATAGTGAGATGTCACAACAGCATCAGCTTGTCACGGGGTACATGGGCCCTCGCAGCCTCTCAGTTTTCTGGTGAATAATAAATCACAGAAAAAGGGGGGTAAGTCCAGATGGGAATCTAAATTAAGAGTCTCTTCCTGCAGTCATGAAACGCAAAAAGTTACCTACAAGTGACAATCACAAGGATGAGGGTGGGCTGGGGACTAAGACACAACTTGTTATTCACTGGGCTTGTTTCAGCTCTTAGTTTTGGTAGAAATTTGCTTTGTTTCCCATCCCTTTACAGATTAGGGAAAACACACTATTTTTCTCACTTATTTAAATCAACAGTGATGAACAGTAAAATCTGTTTTAGACTGCCACCAAGCTATCACTTCATTGATATCGTCACAGATGACAAATTAGCCAAACATAACACACTTGATTGTGGCAGGTTGAGTTTTGAATCAATTTTCCAGTTGAAACACTTGCATGGAAGGAGCTACTGGCCTGTCTCAGAGCTCACAGTCCAGTTCACACAGAGGGAGAGTGAGCTCAAGACAGGACTAACAGGGCTGCACTGAATAGCCTGAGAGCAAAATCAGGGAATCCTGCAAACTGCACTCTGCTCCCAGCATAGGAATACAACAGAACTGCTTCTAGAAAACTTGGTTGATTGAGATCATCCAGTGGCTTTAAGACTTAAGAACGAGTACAGCAACACAAAACCAAAGACTTAGTGGATAAATCTGTGAAGCAGATCAGATAGGAAGAAAAAGAAGGGGAAATAAACATTTCAGTCATAGAAAAATTTCTAAGGAGTCTACACAACCTCTGGAGCATCATGGGTTTTCCTGACTGCATACAAACTGAGAATTTCAGGATTTGTCTAATTAACTACCACCAAGTTATGACCATTAATATAAGGCCGGAAATGATTCCATGGCTGATTACAGAGGAATACAGCACAATGGCACAAAAGGGTCTCGACTCCAGGCAAAGATAAAAATTATCAGGATAGAAACTTTTTAGGATTTGATCCCAACCTTTATGGTTTCATATGGAAAGGAAATATTTTGCATTATATCTTTTATGAGGCAACAGGGCTTTAAGTCCTGAATGGACAACACTGATGTGGCATCACGTTTCTCATTCAGCTTTAACCTAAGACACATGGAAGTTATTTTTGTTTGTACTGGGCTGGCAGATACATCCTTTTGAAAAAAACGTGCAATGGGAAGCTTGCTAGACAGTGACGCAACACAATGTGCAGTGCCAAAGCAAACTTTGTGTCTGTTTCTTTTCACAATGACATTAAATGAATTGGAAATAAATCCACTGAAGTGACTGGAATTATGCTCATCTAGAAATCAAGCTTGGGTGAGGCTCCCACAATGCTTCTTTGCATAAGCCAGGGAGCCAAGAGGTCCTTGTTCTGCAGATCTCCTTTTCCTCTGCTCCATTAGGGTGTTTGGACAGTGCTGTGCCACTAAGAACAGTCAAAGCTTTACTTCAGATGAAATTTCATCCCCTCTCCTGCCTTTAAATACCCTGAATTTCATAGGAAGGAGATGATAGGATTCATTACTATCTTAGAATGATCTTACTCAAAGCCATGTACAATAAAACAATATAGAACACAGTCTGCAAATTTTCCAAGTTGTTTGCAAAACCCCAAAGAGATAAAGCACATTTAGACTCCTTGATTTCAAATGTTCTCTCACAAACTTTCTCTCTTTACCTATTTCCATGTAGCAACTACCAATATCAACCTCCAGCTGAAAGATGGGAAGACCTCATACTATAAGTCACCCTAAAAAAGTGTGACTTCCCAAAAAGCAGACTTCCCATCATCCAGAACTTGGTGTGCTTACCTTCAAAAACAAGGAGGCTGTGCAGTCCTGTGCTTCCAACCCAGGAAGTTTCCCTACAGAGGTCCCCTTGTTCTATGTTCTTAAACAGCACACAACATCCTTTTCCTCTCTCTAAATCTTGTAACAGGTGTTTTTATTCTGTGCCTGCTCAAAGGAAACTCAGTTCCTGGACAGGTACTTTATGTAGGTGTATAACCAAGCTGAGGAGCTTTGTCTTTTTATCTGGCATTTAGCCACTATGGTTGCTGCTCCTTTTGGGCAGCATGCTTACAGACCCATATGGATCTTTATCTTGGGCAGTTTGAGGTTTTTTTGCTGTTTCCAATCAGAACACTGATCCAGAGCTAAAGAAATATGGCCAGAGCTGAGCTTTTTCATAGTGCCATGCTTGCATCTATTCATTCACTCTGTGAATCTCTTGGATGAATTTCATTTATAAAATATGTAAAAATGTTCTTGTAGACTTTTCCAAGCCAATTTCAGGCTTTGAATCTAAACCCACTTATTCGTATATTTAACTTGTTACACATGACCAGTTCTATTGATTTCTCTTTATATTGAGTTCAGTGAAGCTACTCACATGTGTCAGGGTAAGCAAAAGCGTAAGTGTTTGTGGGACAGTGATTTAATTGCTCTGATCTCTTCTTTTTTTTTTAGCTATTCTTCATGGAGGATTGACTGTTAGAGGGAAACACGAAAGGGGACAGTAAAATTTCAGTCTCTGGTATTTTCAACTTAAGTTTGCAAACATCTCCTGGAAATATGCATCACCAGTCCAAAGCAACTTAAATGAGAGTTAACTGGGTGAAATTTAACAGCCTGAAACAGGCAGAAAACCAGAATAAAGTTTTGTTTTTAATCTTAAATGGTCCTCTGGAAAAAGTCTTCATCACTAAATATTTTACTCTAGCATCCTTTTTAATCTTTCTATTATTTACATGTTTTTATACTTATATGTGTACACATATGCAGTATATAGCAAAACATATTATGTGATCACACACATATTTCTATGTATTTGAATTCTATTCATGTATACAACATATTTCTCTGTTGCATACCTACTACATATATTTTCTTTGGACTCAAGGCAGGAGACAGACTATTATACATACCATAGAATAATCTGGCAAATAGTTATGCTTTTGATTTTATTTCCTGTTTCAAAGCAATCACATATTTGTTGTCCCAAAACACTGATAATCCTGCACAAAGTTGTACCTTGTTCTCATTCCTTTTCAAAATTTAAGACCACTGTTGGCTTTTGCTGCACAGTCAGTGGCTGGAACATTAAGAGAAAAGACTGAACACTGAACCTATTTCTCAGTGTACACCAGCCTACCCTCGTGCTGACCATGTTCAAGAAACTGCACTAGGAATTTTCTTTTTCCTGCTGAGGAGAGGATGAAGGACGAAAGAATGACCAATTATAAACTCTGTTGTCTTTAGATGAAAGAACCTTTTTGTGGTGTTCTTCAATCTCTTGTTTGGGCTGTCAACAGCAATTTGATAAAGAATGTTCCTATGTCTGACCTGTTTTTTCAAGATAGTAACCTATATTGTGTATCATCTAAAGCCAGGGGATAAGCATCCATTATACTCTGTACCACTGTTCCTGCAAGCTGAGCATAGCCTTTAAAACCCAGATAAGTTGATTGATAGTTGTGTTGAGAAAGCTGCTACTAACGATATTTTAGTTAAAGGGGGAAAAATTAAAGTTTCTTTAATCTGATTCTCCCCCACCCCCAACACCACACTTCAGAGGCCAAAGCTCATGATAACTGTTTTGTGGTGAATGGTCAATTGTTACAAAATTCTAATTGGTTCTGGGTCAGTCCCTTTGAAATGGCTGCTGTGCTCTAGTAATTTTTTCAATTAATTCTTAACAACTGACAAAACTTTGGATCTTGTCAAAAATCGTTCAGATTTTTATAGTAGGCAAGAACATGGAACAAGATTAGCCTGGATTAAGAAAGATTCCTACATACATTATCACCAAGGTTATAATTATAGTTTAGCTCCCCCTTTTTCTTTGCTCTCAAAGTAATGATTAACTAGCTCAGCAGGGTTTTCTTCCCTGCAAGTACTTACTGGATACTTTTATAAGGATAGATTGTAGAAACACGTATGTGGATTCCTTGGTTGACTTATGAATAAATTGGGCAGATGTTATGTTCAGCTAGAAATCTTAATAGATATATTTTCACAGAACTAGATTTTTGGACATGTCCAGTACAGAACAGAACATGTGTTAGTCAATCTTATGTCCTCACTAAGTCAAGATGTGACCAAGGACCAGTTATCCAGCACTGTTACTTAGAGAAACCTCGAGATTGTTTTTCTGTTGAGTTCAGACTTCAAAAAGGTAGAGCATGTTGAAGGGCAAAGTCAGACCACATCTTCTTTCACCAGAAACTCTTCAGACAGACCTTTATGGTCTCTCCTCCACAGGAAAAAAAATCTCAGTATAGTGGCTGATTATGTCAATTGTTTGTCTGTAAAACAAGCACAAAAGTATGAACAATGGTATGAATTTTTATTGGTCCCCCCTTCAGCAGAAATCTTAGAAATATTCAGCCAGGCGTGTCAGATAACAAGAGATGTTAAATCAAGAGTTCATTAGTAAATCAGATTAGATTATAGACACTAAATTATCTATAACTAATGTCACAAATGTTCTAATCACTTCAGCTTAATTATTTACATAGGATCTAGTTCATAGCTCTGCCATTCGTTCATGAAGCCTGGATAAATGAAGTTTGAATCCTCTGCAACTCCAGACTGTGGTGTGAATCCTCCTGTCATAACTCAGGAATAGACACATTGCTTAGCTAAAGTTACCACAGCTTTAAATCCTTGCACCTGATCAGAAGTAGCCATCCACTACACTGAGATCAGTTTTAACCCACATCACACTTTTTCAGCCAGTTTGACCTGCTCTACATTTTCTGTACAAACATCTGTTTTGATGGTGGTTTAATGAACTCGTTTTGATCACATTCATTTAAAAGCAGAATATCACCATTGCTAAGATCCAATACATAAGTTATAATGTAAATTAAACGCATTTTAATCTAACAGGAAAGAAATGTCACTGGTAGTTATACAGACTGGTAACTTTCACTGAATCTTTCTCCAAATATTGTAACAATGTGTAGTTCCCTTCCCCTCCTTTTGAGCTCTCCTTCCATTCAAACAAAGCCAATTAAAACTGTGAATTTCTGACTTCCTTTTCAGGACTCATTTATTTGGTTCCTGGCATAACAACTACTTTACTAATGGTAGTTATTTTTCATCCCATTGGTAGTTGTTTTGCTTTGCAGGCAAGTGGGGTCTCAATTCTGGAACATTTTTCTCAGAATTACTCCATAGGGAGTTTTTTCCATCTGGGGAGCTTGCAGAATTGAGCCCTTAACTATTAAAGAAACATGATTTCCAATGACAGCATGTTTTCCTCTCAGGATCTACAATTTGAATTTTGATGACACTAAATCTGATATTTATAGAATTTAAAATATTTTGAAACAGGTTTCAGTCTCCTCCCCAGGAATGTGAAAACTTCTGTTCTGTTCAGTTTCTGCATTCCAAGTTCCGTCGAGTTTACATTATTTCAACTGTTCATAAAAAATGTGAGTGTGTGCTATTTCTTCAGCAGGGTTGGTTAAGTCATGGAGAAGGAGCCTGATTTCTCACTCTCTTCCGGGAATGATAACCAAAGTATGATGAAACATGTGCACTCTTAACAGATTTGCAGTCACACTGAAGACCTTTATTTCATGCTCCAGAGTGGTCAAGAATCTCTTTCAAAGTGCACAGAGCTGGGCAAGCAGAGCCATTTCCTACTGCTTGTGCCAGACTCCATTTCTTACACTTGTACACATAATGTTGAACCCCTCCTCATTTTTTTTCTTGTGAGCTAATCCATGGAGTACTTCCAAAGCATAATTAAAATCAACATTGATTTCACCATACTGCCATTGGAAATACTGCTTGAACAGTTTTCATGCATTTGCCTGTGCAGTAAAATGTGCCAGTGGGGTCTGGATTTTGTGGAGATCCAGATAATTTGAGAGCCCAAAGCATGACTTTGGATTGGGTTGGCCCCTAACATGACAAGAAAACAACCTTAAATACAAGAACCAAACACAGTTTTGAATGGTGAAATTAGAGAGAAATGCTCAGAAGGATCTGAATGTTGTTGTTCTTTAATCTTTATTGATTTTTTTTAATCTGTTAATGAAATCATTTTACATGTCCATATTTTTTAAATATTTGTCTTCCAAGTAAATCTGTCAGAAATCGAAAAATACTCACAAATATTTGAAAATTAGTTTCTCTAATTGGTCAACATTTTGTTTCTACTTCAGACATTTGAAATTTCATTCAGTTGATCTGTAATTCTCTTTCCTCTTTCAGAAAAAAAGCATTGTTTCAAACCCCAAAATTAACACTTGTCATTTTGAAAACTTTGCATCTAAAAACTCTGATGATTTTGCCATGTTTTCAGAATGAAAAAGAGCGAATAATTTTATCCAAATACTTCCTTTCTTATGATGGATTACAGACAAATCAGCATTTACATCTGTTGAAATATTTTGGTGAAAGAATTCTCACCAGATCTATAGCCAGTATTCCTTGTCTGAGGAGAAATAATAAAAAGAAAACTTGAACTTTTATATTCTAGACATTAAGGTTGTGTTCCACCTGTCAATATATCAAATTTCTGTAAGCCTGGGGTCTCATCTTCACCCTGTAACAGATTTCCCACATAACCCTGAGCAGCTTGATAAATTATCGCTCTTAATTCTCCCCTCTTCACTTTTTTCATCCCTGGTTAACTATTGCCTACTAAATGCATGGCAAGGCAATACATTTTATATAAGGCCAAATTAACCCCTGAAGTGCCCTGGCATCCTCACAGAATGAGATCAGCTGGCCAGAAGCTGTGGGAGGGCACCAGCACCAGCCCTGAGTGGTGAACAGGTTATGCACTTCACATTTAACAGCCCTTCTCTCCCACAGCAGTTGTGCAGGGAAACTGGCCCAAATCTGAGCCCACAGTGCCCCTCTCCCAGAGATCAGCCAGCCCTACTGGTGTGTACCCTCCCTCACATCTCTCTTCCACCTTCTGCCCTAAGGAATGATGCTGCTCTTCCAGTCATTCCCATCTGTTCCCAGGTAAGCACAGCAAAATGCTCAGGAGTGAATTACATGGAGATGTAATGGAGACTATTGTATGGACATAACCATGGAAATCTTGGAAATCTTCAGGGATAGAAGAAGGTTTTGGTTTGCATATCTGTGTGTGGTGACATCCAGGACCTCTATGCAGATGTAATGGAGACTATTTTATGGATGTAACCATGGAAATCTTCAGGGATAAAAGAAGGTTCTGGTTTGCATATCTGTGTGTGGTGACATCCAGGACCTCCCTAACTGGGCTTTGCTCTCCAGCACACATCATGAGAAAACTGGAGTGGATTCCAAGTTACTTCTTGCTTTCTCAGAAGAGGATCCCTAACCACACCATCAGCATCCTCGCTGATGTGTGATACATTTGTGTTTGCCAGCATTAAGATCATAGCCAAGATGGGTCCCATTTTGCTATGCTAAACACATAATAAACCATATTTCTTCTTTAGCATTTTCTCTTGGACATAATATTTAGGGCAGTGGCGTCACTGTCAGATGCTCTTGAGAGACGTGCTGCTTACTTGAAATTAAGGGTAGGAGCCATAGATCTGCTTCTGTGAGCAAAATCTGTGGTGATGTCAATATACTGTGGAGAGATTGCACAGCAGGAGTGAGTGACATAGATATATTGACAGCTAGACAAGAGGTGCATAGGCATAGAGGTGGGTGAATAGGAGGCTTGATAAAAAGATTTACTCTACAAATAAATCTAACCAATATATTAAAACACAGACCTTGAACAAAAATAATGGAATTATCATCATGTTGCAGTGTATTGTGCCACTGAGATATGAAGAAAAGGGGATATAGGAAACTTCTTTAAACTTTGTACATCACCAGCTTAGGTACTACCTCCCTGCAGTAAAAGCATTTCTGTATGTGCATTTGGGAAGACAACAAGGCAGAACACATACAGTAAATACTGCAGGAAAGGGTAAAGAAAATCCACATCAGTGGTAGAAGAATTGGACAGAATCCCAGCTTATGCTTGAGCATGGAAGAAACTACACAAGTCCTGATGACACTGTAAACCATTTCAAAGTGGGGGATTCTAAGAATGTGAAAGCAATCAAAGCCAGAAATACAGCCTAAAACTGCACGTGACACAATGTGAGCTGTTCAGTGTGGGGCGGGAGGGAATCATGTCAGACAGAGCGTTAAGCGTTGGGAGAGAGGTAATGGAGGTAATTGAGGCACCAGCACCAGAACTATTCAATAATAGATTAGATAAGTAGTAGAAATAATGTAGGGGAATATCCTGCATGGCACAGGGAGTTCAACTAAATCACCCAGGAGGAGAATAATTGCAATTATAGATTTGTTCCACCGCTACTAGAAAAGAGTGGTATCAGGTGCAAGTACTAATTTTATTAAAAACTAAACTGGAATGTACACACTCTCAAACATAGACAAAAGCATGTATAATCTATTTAGGAATTAAACTCAACGCTGTTTCACAGATCTATATATTATTGTGTTAATTTTAATTTTTGCAAAGCTGATACTGTGTGACACTGGAAAAGGATTTCATCTGTAAAAGATAAGTCACTGCTCCTTCATTTCATTCATGTTGGAAGTGTGTTATATTTGATTTGTGAATCTGACGTTTCATTGTAGGTTTTTTATATTCATAAAAAATGGTTTGGAATAATCTGAATATATAAAACAGTCTGAAAATACAAACTGTATATTCTTCTGATCCTTGTAGTAGAAAGCAGAAACAGCACTGGAAAATTAGCACAGACAACCTTTCAAATGATGCAAGAGCTTCTCCTTTAACCATTTCTAAGAGCCTGGTGTACCACACATCTCAGGTGCTGAACCCAGCAAATTAAACCATGTGTTTCTTCAGGATTTTTACAGAGAGAAGGACTCATCTTATTTTCAGAAAAAAAAAAAAAAAAGAAGAAGAAGAAGAAGAAGAAGAAGATCAATAGAGACTCGTTCCAAGACACTTGACTTACTTTGGTATCAATACCCCAATGAGTTGCTAGATGTGTTACTCAGCCTCCAAGCAGATCTGTGAGGACCAGGATAATCTAGTCTAGCCTGACAATAGCACTTCTTCAAAATGCAGCTGCAGAGTGAAAAGCCACATGTTTACATATGCATTCCTTTCAGAAGCTGCCAGAGTCTCTCCCCAAATTGCTTTCACTTTCAAAGTTTCTGCGTTTGCTTACAGCAATCCCCAGCCAGATTTGCTGTGCAAGGTGCTTTCAGTTCAAGTGCTGTCCCCTGCCACTGCTGTCACCATCCCAAGTAACCCCTTCCACCCTGAACTCAGAGAATTCTACAGAAAACAGGAGGATTCATTGATCCTGGCGTCTGACCCAGGGCAAAAGATTTTTCAATAAAGGCACAAGCAGGCATATGAGAGGACATTTCCCCATTGATTTAGATCAGAGTCCAATGACAGGACAGAGGGGACTGATGTCTTAACTGTATCAGTCATCTGGCATTTCTGATAGCAATGCTTAGAGACCCTGTCTCCCTTGAGACATGCAAGTGACTGAGAGATTGAGTTTCATTAAAGGTGGCATTTGTCTTAATAAGTGAGTTGTTAGTTTTAATACTTATTTTCAAAATATTTTGCATTTCTAAATCAGATTTGAAAAAGAATCATTATTTTGTTATAATATTCTACTAACAAAATAACACAGTGGAGATGCTGAGAAACAGTCTGAAAACAACCTGTTGCTTGCCATGTTTTTAGTTCTGTGAGCTTCTTAATATGAAAATATAACTGAATTTTCCAAATTTTTTACAGGTTTTATGATGCAATCTGTGTGTTTACAATACTAACCATACTTCCTTTTTAATTTAGCTGTTATCTTTTCATCTATTTTGCCTCCATCCCAATTTTACAACTTTGCCACATGGTTATTAAAAGCTTGTTAACACAAGGATATATAAACTAGTGCCATTCTCCTTACCCACTTAAATGTCAGGTTTGGTAGTCTAGGGAAGCAAACACATATGTGAAGTAATTATTTAATAATGGAAATTGAATGCAGATATTTAGTTACAAATCCACAAATTGCAGCGTATTTTAAAAACACATGCACATCCTACCACATAACATTTCCTACAGAGTAATTAGGGCTCTTTGCATCTATAATTTCACATTGATGACTCTCTAAGCAAACACTAAAATTACACAGTAATATACCATAAGAGCTCCAGACTGCTTCCCTTGTGCTGCACAAAAAGGCAGAATTATGTCACTGTATGGGACACAGAAGTCATCAAACAATCCTACGTGTACAACACGTGGAAGACTGTTAAAACTTTTTCAAGCATGTAGAGTTGGTATGCTAAAGCACATACAAACATACCTGAAAATACAGGAGCACCAGGTATTTCCTCAGCTGATAATTGGGAATCAGTGTAAAGATATTATAAATCTGTTTGCATGAAAGAACATGGGGATGTTCAGATCTTTATCAGTGCACACAAAGGACTCACTAAAACTCAGTAAGACAGTGAAAGATTCTGTAGACATTGCTACAATTGCAAGAGTGACAGATATTTATCCATGGCTCTCAGCTATTTATTTCAAAATAGATCTAAGCTTGTCATTTATTTACAAAAAAATGAGAAAAATTGAATATTTATATTGTCAGGAGTAACTTAAGGAAGTGTACATTTCTCACAGTGAGTATAGTCTATACACATGCAGGCTGATCTACATCTCCCAGAGGACTGGTATGCAGACAACATTCTGATTAACTGGCAGACACATCTTTCTGATTTGAACATTGGTATCAATTTAGAAAGATATAATAACTGCATACAGGGATTATTTTTTAGTAAAATATTTTTGTTCATGGCGTTTAGAAAGAACTAAGAGCTCACACCAATCTCACAGTCATGTTGGCCCTGTGTGTAACTTTGCTTTTCTCATTAGTGGTCACAATTTAAACTTTGAGTGTTCCCAGATAAAATCTATAGGCAGAACTGAGGTTCCCATAGCTACCCTATAACTGGTTGTTAAAAGAAATGAGGAGCTGGACTGGCAGATTTGGGGAGAACAGCCAGGATGAAAACAAATTGAGATTCAATCAAATGTTGATCTTCATCAATTATTAAATTATGTCCCCACTTGATAAGAGCCATGCTGGCTCAATAGTTTAATTCAAAGTAGAAGGCAGCCATGAAAAATAACTTTCCTATATGATTTCTTATACGATGCATCCTCTATAAAGGTTATACTTCTGCTCTCTAGATCTAAGTGTGAAAGTAATGAAAAAATCAAAACTGTGGGAGAGGCTGTGTTGTTTGATAGTGTCACTTCTTTCTGTGTAACAATTCACAAACTGATGAAAAACCTTTGAGCAGGCTAGGGTGGCTTCTGCTCCAACCAGAACAGCTCAGAAATCGCTGTCCCAAAGGACACATGTGACTGCAGCAGACTGAGGAACCAAAATTCAAAGGTGGGTCTGTACAGTGAGGCTTCACACAGTGTTCACAATGAGGTTTTACACAGGCATCACTGCCACTACGTTTGTACTCAGAGTCCCCCATCATTTCTGGTCTGGCACAATACCCAATTGTCCTGGTAGACTCGTGGTTTGTAACTGCTTTATTGGGTTGCTGACTCCAGGTACACCTCTTGCTACTCTGACCACACAGCTGCTCATAAAAGCAGCTTCTGCTGCCCACCAGGGCCAAAAAGTCTCACAGCTGAGCACAACAAAATTTTGCTTGAAAGTCTCTTACCTGCTGCTGTGGTTCTGCCCTCCTTAGAGCCACTTTCAGGCATGTCCATGCCTTCCTCTCCTGCTTCTTCTAATTGCCTGCAGATTTTCTGATCTTGCAGAGTTTCTCTGCTTGTATATTCTCAACTGCTTATTGTGCTAAATAACTTGATTTTTATGATACAGCTGGGAATGCTGTGCTGTGTTCACAGGGGACATTCCTTTAAGGTTTTGTTGGTTTGGGTTTTTTTTTTTCCTAGAATGTCTGCTAATGTTTTCTGGTCTCCATTGGATTTTACATAAAGATCATCACCAATGTAACTGATGTGTGGAGAGCAGAGAAGAGGCAGATGTGATTGTTTCCTCTGTGCACTGATTACATTGCAATCACCATTTCCCATTCCAGAACTCACTGTTTTTCTCTAGAGTTAAATTATTCTCTGAAATAAAAGGCTTTCCCCTTTTAAGAACAAAGCACTTCCCAGGTACTGCAACGCAGAATAGGACAAAAGATAAATATTCCTGAATTTATGCTCTTTTGATGGATCCTATTTTTAGTAATAAACACTTCACAGGTTTTTATTTTAAGCTATTTATATGATCTCTAAAGTGACAGATGAACTGGATGACAACCACATCTCAGGATGCAAGAGCATGTTCAACATCAGTGTTGAGACAAATGCAAATGTACATTTAGGTTCAGGCATTTCCAAGCCTCTCCAGTAAATCCATAACTTATTTTTTCAATATGGTTACTAATTTACATTGCAGCTATGAGGATGTTATAACTTCAGATTCTTCAAAAAGGAAAAATCTTAAGGATGCAATCTGACAAATTCTGCTCTGAGTCAGACATATTCTACAGGTCTCATCCTTGCCTTCTCACCATGTGTTTGTAAGGGAAAGTAGAATCAGGCCAAGCCCAAGTTTAACCTGCAAAAGGAGCCCACTGCATATATTCACATGAATAGGAAAGGGAAATAAGCTATTGGCTTTCCAAAACACAGTGCAGTTAGACCTCCACTGCACAGAAGATGCAGAGAGATCATTTTTGCTGTGCGCCTCTCCAAAATGATTTATTCCTGTTCATAATGATTTTGGATCATCCATGTTGTTGTTTTTCTGGGATTCTGCAATGAATTTTTATTTTCCTTAAGTTTTATTAATCTTGCCTAGAGTCAAATTAATCTCTCCAGTGAGATAAAGCTATGAGTCCTGTTTCTTTGTCTAATTCCTCTATTGTCAGTCATTGGTGGCTTCCTTGCAGAACATGAAACATTACTACTTTTTGGGGTAACACTGCTAGCCTTCCTCTAGGCAGATGAAACCTTTCTTTAGCATACAAACACAGAAAATGTGTAGGAAGTTCAATCCTTTCCTTAAAAAATGGAAGAAAAGACAACTTATCATTTCAAGTTAGCAAAACAAAACAAAAACCCCACAAAAACCCCCAAACAAACAAAGAAAAAACCCCAAATCCATGAAAAGGGGAGAAGAAGAAGCAGGAAAGTTTTCATATTCTAGATCAACACCTAGTAAGGCCATAGAGGTGTGCTGAGTGACTCTTCTCTCTCTAGTCTGTAGCACACCTTCCCTCACCTCGTGCAGGTGAGTCCCAGCCTGGTCTGGAGCAGAAATCTCAACAGCACAGGGGTCCACAAGGCTGGCACAGCATCCTTGTGCTGGCCCACCAAGGTGTTTGTGTATGTGGTGATTAGAGAACAACAAAGAAAAACAAAACAAAATGATGACGAGTGTCTGGTCCAGCCTCCTGATCACCAGACGCCAGTGGGAAACCAGCCCTAGGGGAGTTTGCTAAACCTTCCAGCAGAGCAGATAAGTGAGAAGGCTTGATCTCCAGCAGGAAAAAAAAATTGAATTTTCTAATTCTCAGCACACTTTTATAAAAGAAAAGTAATGTAATGTGATTGATCCTCCTAAACTCTGGGAATTCTACAGCATAACAGGTGATATGAAAATCATGTTTTCTGGAGCTGCTGCACTTAGAATGAGCTTTGTGAGGCTTTTATGAATAGGTGAAGGAGAGAGAGATTAAGCAGATTTTTTAAGCCTTTTTAATGCACTCTTTCAATGAGTAATGCGTTTGTGTTTGCATCCAACTGATTTTTAAATATCTTTTCCTGTTGATAAATGTCATATTTAATTACCGTCTCTCTCTCTTTTTTTTTTTTTTTTTTTTTTTTTTTTTTTTTTTTTAAGATTCAGGCACCAGGTCTTAGTCTTATCTCTCTTTCCTATTCAGTTTATAGAGGATTCTGAAGGAGCCTGCTGGTACATATGTGCCATGCCTAACACAAGGGATCTCCCAACACAGGCAGGGCTTCTTGTTATTCTTATAATCTTAAAAGAAAATAAATTATATGAGCTTTTGATAGACGATGTGGAAAAACCCTTCTCAAGCAGTTGCACCACCTCTTTTTCATTGTGCCAAACCTTTACAGCATCTCAGTTCCAGCCACTGATCAGCTCTAGCACTGTTTGGAGTTGGGATTGGTTGTTTGGTTTGGTTTGCTTGTTGTTTGTTTTGGTTTTTTTCTTTTTTTTTTTTTTTCTCAAACTCCTTGCTAGCTCTGTTAGAGGTTTTTTGATATTTGGGGGTTTGGGGGTTTTATTTGGTTTGGTTTTTTGGTTTTGGTTGGTTTTTTTTTTATTGAAGTTTGGAGTTTTTTGGTTGAATGGATGGTTTGGGGGGTTGTTTGGGGTTTGTTTGCTTGTTTTCTTGTTTAGCTCTGCTGTGGTCTGTTTCATTCCTTGAAGTCTCTCATCAACAGGTTAGCCATACAGTGGCTTGTAGCAATCTCCTGTTGTAGTAAGGAGCAATTAACAATTGCAAACACAGTTGTTTCGAGCTGTAAAAGAAATGTCAGTAATGTTCAGTGTGATCAGCATTGACTGTTCGGCTGGGAATCCCGACGCATCCTGAATTTTGTTTTCTTCAGAGAAAACCCCCTTGCCCCTGTCCGTGTCACCCTGAGTAGCACCAGTTTGGATAATACTTCTGGCCGGTACTCTCAGAACCACTTCTACCTTGATGGAAAACGAATATTTTGGGGTAGTTATTTACTTCGCCTGGCTACGCGGCTGTTTCGGGAGCTCGTTGTTCATTAACTCCTAATGATCGGGTCCGTCAGCAACAAGTGAAACCTGACCGCGTGCTAACTCCTCTTGCCTGCAGAAGTACTTTTCCCGTTGTTTCTATTGAAAAAAAAAAAAAAAAAAAGCCTCCCCCGTTTCCGTGGGTTCGCATTTTCCTTCAGTTGCTTCTGTAACTCCAGCAACAATTTGAAAGGAAAAATGGTAAAGCAGGGAGAAGACTGAAAATGGTTCGATAAATGTAGTGAAAAGTAGATTAATTGCAGAATAACAATTTCTTATATGGTTGTTTTTCACCACGGAGATGTAGGAGGCTGCAGTCATTTGGAAGGACAGTCTTTAAATAAAGTTTAGTTCCATGTTAAAGAACTAAAGGAAGGGACTCTAGTGTATAGATTTTGCATCTGATTAAACTTCCATAGGTAGGGATTTAGAAAAAGGTGGATTTGCTTCTATTGGTATTAATTAATCTGGTAACAGTAGTCAAATAAGGGGATATGGACATGGAAAACATTAGAACAAACAACAAAACGAAGGTTCCGAAACAGATTATCCGTTATGAAATATAAGCAAACAGGAACCATGGGCCATCACTCTGGGAAATGTGTTTTTTAGCCACGGAGCAACTCGCAGACTCAGAGGATTTTAATTTCTTTAACTATCACTATAAATTCAGACAAGAAAAGAAGTTTGAGTCCTGCTGTCCAGACCTTCCGTTCGTCCCCTGCACCTTCTCGGGAGCGGCAGTTTGGGGAAACCTGAGCTATGAAGTGGCCCCGGCAGGTCCCCTTAAGCCTGTCCACTTGCTGACACCACCCTCACCACAGCCTCGACCTTTTTTTTTCCTTTTTTTTTTTTTTTCCAGAGCAAGGAGACCTGTGAAACACCTCTTGCTACTTGACACTGATTGAAAACGGATTAAAAAGCGAGAGGAGAGGTCAAACAACACTCCTAGATCACGGCAGCGGCCAGAAAACTTCAGACAGCCGAGACAAGCGTTTTCCCGAGTTCGGCTGGAGCCAGGCTCGGCTCCCGGCTGCGGCACCTCCCGGGCTGGGAGCGGAGCCCGGCAGCCGCCCCGAGCCGCGGGCATTCGGCTGTGCCGGGGTCCCCTCGCTGGGCTGGGGGATCCTTGGGCACCTGCATCAATTGCCCACGGAAAGACAAACGGAAGAGTGAGAAAAGGAAAGAAAACCCCTTCTTATCTAGCCGAAACAACTAGGGTTGTTTTTTCCCCACTGGGAAAATCGATGAGCTGCCGTTCGCGCATGCAAGGGTGAATTTCGTAATGCCACGCTTGTGTTTTTATTTTTAAATTGTGCTCTTTATTTGTAAAATAAAAACCATCGATGCACTCTAGGAAGTATCTTTCCTTTGATACTATGACTATTGAAAAGGCAGGAGTTTCAACTTTCTGAAAAGGTTTATTTCCAACCTTGGGATATAAAGCGTGTTAACTTAGAAACCAAAGGACGACAAAAGCGTTTGCAAATTTATATGTAGATAGATATAAAAAAAATTTAAAACCCCACTTCTTTACCCTAGGATAGCAGGTAAAACCGTCCCACGACATTTCGGGGGCGGGATTAGCACAAGAGACAGCTGGTCATGTTCTGTAAAAACATCACACGGCCCCCAGTCTGAGAACCAGTTAGCACAAAACGTGTAAGAGAGGTCTTGGGGTGTTTCTTCCGAAGGGGAAAAAAGCAGGAAAGTCACAGTTTAAGAACCAGATCTGAGGAAAGGAGTCTATATTTTCGTAATGTAAAAGATGGGGAGAAGCTACTCGGAGGGATGTTAGAGGAGGAGAGTTAGAGAAGCACAGAGCGGCCTTCGCCATTACCAATCTCTCTGAAACGTGACTCGGTTCACGGTAAAGCGACCGCCACGGTGCTTGGGACAGACACGGGGACACGGCCCCCACGGACTGAGGCAGAGCATCGGCCCTCCTGTAAAACCCCAATGGGATAATTTGGAAGGGCGGCAGGCAGAGCACGTCCCCGTTTCTTTGGTGGCTCCGTGTTATCTCCTCAGTCCCAACCACCGAAAAAGAGCTGCAAGAGGGAGAGCGGCTTGGCACCGCCCTTCCGAGCTTTAGCAACGTGTCGGCAGCCCACGGACACGCGTGGGGGGAGCCCGGGCGGCCCCTCCGGGCACCGGGTGGCGGCTGTGGCGAAGACGGACACTCCACCAGCACAGCGGGGTCATAAATAAAATCGGGGCGGCCCCCGGCAAGGCAAGGTCGGAGGCCAGGGCTATACGTCCCCGTCCACCAGGCTGAAGTGTTTGCCCGGCCCGGGGAGGCAGAGGTAGGGGATGGCGCTGCCCGGGCAGAGCAGGGGGAAAGGCAGCGGCAGCAAGCAGCGGCTGAGCAGGGGGCTGTCCTTGTAGAGGGACGGGAAGGAGAGAGCCGAGGCGGCAGCGGGGGGCTGCGGCTCCCCGGGGGGCTCGGCCGGCCCCGGGCCCTGGCCCTCGGGCTCGGATGACATTTGTCTCTTGAGCTTGTTGCGGCGGTTCTGGAACCAGATCTTCACCTGGGTCTCGGTGAGGTGCAGCGAGGCGGCCAGCCCGGCCCGCTCGGAGCTGCTCAGGTAGCGCTTCACGTCGAAGGTGGACTCCAGCTGGAACACCTGGCTCTTGGAGAAGATGGTCCGTGTCTTCTTCCTGCCGCCCGCCGCCGATGATCTGCCGTTCTCCGCGCCGGAGCCCCCGGGCTCTCGCGGCGGCGGCTGCCGGGGGAGCCCCTCCGTGGGGAGCGGGGACCCCGCATCGCCGCCCTCGGGGCGGAGGCCGCGGCTCGTCCCTTCTGCCCGGAGCCGGCGGGGCTCGCTGCCTGCAAGGGCAAAGCACAGCATCAGTCCCGGCCGCAGCCCGCGCCCCCGCCCCGCATGCACGCACGGCCCGGCGGAGCGCAGGGAGAGGGTGGGGGACAGGATGGGGAGGGGGCTGCCGAGGGCTGGCCGCGGTCCCACAGCCTCCAGAGGGGAGAAGAAGGGTGAGGCTCTTCCACAAGGATCCAAGGAAATCCCTCTGCCAGCTGTATGACAGGAAAGTGAGAGGCTCCTGCGCACGGGACAGAAAGCCACAGGAGGCCGGGAGCGGGGCACAGCACCCTGGAATCAGGTTGGTGCGTGTGCGGCATCTCCCGCGTCCGCCCGCGGAGCCTCCCCTCCTCCTGCGTGTGCGTGTGTGTCCGTGTGTGCGCGTGTGTCTCTGTGTGTGTCAGTGCCTGTGTCGGTGTTTATTTGTGTGTCTGTGTCTGTGTCTGTGTTCGCGTGTGTAAATTTGTGTGTGCGTGCCTGTGTCCGTGTGTGCGCTGGCCCGGCCCGGCCCGGCGGCACTGGGGGTGCCCAGGTACCGCCCGGGTGGGGGCCGGGCTGCGACCCGACGTGCGGGGCAGCCTGAGGCTCCGTACCCGAGTCGCTGGAGCCTTTACTGGGGTCTTGCTCCTCAGGCCCCTCTCCCTCCTCTTCCTCCTCGTCCTCGTCCTCCGGCAGCGCGCAGCGGGCTCTGCCCTGCTCCCCGGCCGGGCGGCGGGGCCCGGGCTGCAGGATGCTGTCGATGCTGAAGGCCGGCGGCGCGGCCGGGGCCGGAGGAGCTCGGCGGCCGCCCCCGAGCTGCACCATGGCGCGGCGAGCCGGGCGTGTCCGGGCCGGGCGTGTCCGGGCCGGGCGTGTCCGGGCCGGGAGTGTCCGGGCCGGGAGTGTCCGGGCCGAGCCGAGCCGAGCGGAGCCGAGCGGCGGGACTGGCGGCGGCGGGAGAGCGGCAGCCGGGGCGGAGGGAAGGATGGGTCCGCAGGAGGAGGGGTCGGGGTGACGGAGGGAGGGGATGGAGCTAGAGGGAGCCAAAGGACTGAGGACGGGGGGAGCGGTGCAGGGGAGGGAAGACTGCAGAGAGGAGAGGGAGAAGGAAAAGGAGCAGGGACGAGAGGGAAGAGGGGAGGAAGGGAGCAGGGGCGGGGAGCACGCCGAGGTGTCCCGAAAGGCTGCCCCGGGCAGGGAAGGGCAGGGCCGCCGGCCCTCCTGCCTCAAGCCTTCCCTGTGAATGGGCGGAGGGAAGGCAAAGAGGAGGTGGGATGGCAGAAGGGAGATCTCTGGATTGAAGGAGAAGAATGGAGGGAGAAGATAGGGAAGGAAATGCAAGGAAAAGCAGCCAAGACAATCAGGGAAGGAAGGAAGGAAGGAAGGAAGGAAGGAAGGAAGGAAGGAAGGAAGGAAGGAATATAGCCAGAGTCTCTTCCCTGCAGTCCTTTCACCTGCAGACTCTCAGACTGAATAACCATGGCTCCTCTGGGGAGAAAAGGACCCTTTTCCCCTCCCAAGGAGCCCCGTGGAGTCAGGCCACCCCAAAATCCACACATAACTTCCACACATTCCCCCCACAGCTCACCATCCCCTGCTCTCCCCGCGGGTCAGCAGAGCCCTTCTGTAGATCTCAAATGAGAGAGTGCCACCGGCTGCGTGGGGTGTGTGAGTTCTCCAAGGTGTGCCTTTGGGAGCTGGAGAGGCGTTCACCTGAGCTGTGCAACCTGGGGAAGGATCGATGTGTTTTTGTCCTATCTTGAGAACTTTTGCTTCCCACCCCTCCCAGCACTGCAGCGTTTAAAACCCGTTTGCACCACTCGAGGCAGGACCCCCAGCGATTTTAGAGCCGCCATCCGTTGTGTATCACAGGGAAACCTTTCCCTCTCTGCTTCCCCGTGTAAAGCCAGGAAAATGCTTCCAACGGCTTTTAGTGCGAGTCTCGAAGTTTCCACCACGAACACTGCTGAGGAAAGGCGAGAAGTCCTTGAAAAAGAGCTGAACAATAGAAGTGTTAACAGGCATTTAGAAATTGTGATGCTAGAGATTCCATGAGCTAAAATTAGGGGCATCTTAAGGTCTTGGACTGCGTTAATCTTTAACGCACTGGTACTTGAGAGAGCGGGTTTCAGCTCTTTTTCATGATTTTTTTTTTCACTTTATGAATGCACTAAAATTTTAATGCAGCCTTCTGCTGGAGACCTGCACATTTTCCACCAGCCGAAGAAGAGATGTGTCCATCTTCTATCAATGCGATTATTGGCCAAATACCCGAACTTGTTGCACTTGTCTTGCAGTCTCCTATATGAACTAGGCATTTTATCAGGGCAAAATATTCATTTGAGAGAGCGAGAGGGAAGGACCCAGGAAAGAGTTACAAAATGCGAACAAGCAGCTGAAAACATAATTTAAGAAATTTGGTCTCAGATGGTAAAACTAGGAGCATGGGAGCCTTGGACGCCAGGTCGGGTCGTTCTTTGCGCTCCTGTCTCGGCCTCCCTTCGCGCTGTCTGTGAGCGAGGCACATCCCAGGTGTTCACATCTGCTCTTGCTGCAAACCATTTCCCTTCTAGTTCCAAACAGAAAAAATAAATCCGTCCTAAAAAAGGCGAATGCCTTGATTCAGTGTATTTTCCTAGAGGATATTTTCTTGAAAAAAAAAAAAAAGTGAAAGTTGGAAAAGACAGAAATAAGAAGGAAAGTGATGAAGGAGACATAGCTTTTACTACCCCATCTTTTCTTCACCACAGCCCACTCCCCGAGCAGTCCAAGCCCAGCCCTGGGAGATGAGGTCCAATAACACCCTGCTGGGAAAGGTCTGTCATCCATTCCCAGCCCCATTTGGCCACTTTTCAAACCCGGGTTTATTTGGTTTTTATTCGTATTTTTGATTTGGTTTGGATTCTTTTCGTAATTTGTTTATTTTTCTTTTTGTTTCCTTGTTTATTGATTGGTTTCGTTTTTTGGTTTGGTTTGGTTTTGGATTTGGTTTTGGTTTTGTTTGTTTTTCCCTGACAAACTTTGTGCAGAGGGAGCACGCTACAGAGCTGGATCTCTTCAGAGATCCTGGGACAAGATGGAATCAATTCACTGGCCACAAGAAGATGCGGGGGGGGATCCGGGTTCTCCCTGCAACGAGTTCTACAAGCCAGATCCATATCGGCCTCCTCGTGTCCTCTGCTAGGTCCCTCTTACCTTCAGGGGAAGCTAAAGACCAACAGGTAGAGCACAGGTATCCTGCACAATCCAAACAACCACCTGCGAGAGTCCCGCTACGGAGGGAGCTGGGGTGGGCCGGGGAAGGCAGCAGAAACCCCCGGGCCCCCTGCACACCCCCAGCAGCACAGTCCGAGCCTCCGCCCCGCACTTGACCCAGAGTTTGTGTGGGAAACAGGGTCCGACCGGGCGGATGCGCGAGAGTCTTTCCCAAAATTCAGGAGCTTTTTCCAATGAATGGTTCCCGAGACGCCTGGAGCAACCCCGGGAAGAGATCCCTGTGGGCAGGAGCAACTTTGGCCGCAGCCTTCGCGTTCTGCGGGGATCAGAGCGAGCAAAGAGGGTCTGGGGTCAGAGAGGCCGGAGAGTGGAAATCCCACGGCCGCCCCCACCCAGCACCGCTCCCCACCACCGCGGCTCCCTCCCGGGCTCCAAGGGCTGTCTGTACAAGCGACAGCTTTTCCTGCAATGGGTGGAGGTTTTCCGACGCTGGTACTCTTTTAGCCCACGCTTCATTTGCATTTTATTTGTGAAGAACCTCGTTGCCTGGGACGCGTGAGGAAACGGAGGCCAGCACCGCACAGAGGCAGGGCAGGAAGAGCCAACCTTTTCCTTTCAGTAATGTAATCCTGTAGTAGAAGCTAACACCGTGCAGAGTGGAAACATTTCACCTGGGAAAGCTTTTTACCAGAAATCACTCGTCACACATATCTATATTTCCATTTTAGCTCAGAGCACAAAAAGTCTCTTACTCTGAACCTGATGGAAATGAAATCTGATTAGACGGCACAGAAACGCCAAAGAGTCTGGTTTTGCTTGGTTTACAGAATCGAGTTTGGTTTATCCCCCGAGGTACTCGAGGGTAAAAGTCCCTCCCTGGATTTCACATCCCCTTGCAAGTACGACCCTGGCGCCTGCGGGCACAGCGGCAGCTCGCCGCGCTCCTTGAACCATCTCGGTGCTCTCCCGGGACGCAGCCCTGGCGAGCGCGCCTTGAACAGAGGCGCTGTCCCAAAAGCTCATTCAAATCACCAGGCTGGGTCGGGCACTTTGGCGCTGCTGGTCGCTAAATAAAACTCTCTTTAGTGGCTCAGCAGTGCTGGACATGGATTGCGGGTTGCTGTTGTGGGCCCCGCTGCTCCCCCCTGGAGCAGGCAGAGGTTCGGGGCAGCGGGGACATCCCTTGTCTGCGCCGGGCATCCCGGGGAGGAAGCGGGGGAGAGAGGGCAGAGAAAACGGCATCACCGGAGGGAAAGCAGCTCTCCCAGGAGTTCCTAGGAAGGCAGCTACAGGCGTCACTCAGCCACAGGGTTTTCTGCGGAGCTCGGCACCCTCAGAGGGTGCTCCGGCTCAGGAGGTGCAGTCGGGGCATGGGCAGATGGGGCCATGCTGTGCCCCGGGACAGAGCATCCCTTTTCGAAATTCTGTTTCCCTCTGAGGTCAATTCAGAGTCCTCTGCTAAATCGCCTTTCTCCAAACACCGTGCTTGATACCTGCAGAAAAATCTGGAGAGGGATGCTGAATAAAGTTAGAAATATCCAGCTGTTTAGGAGGCTGGAATTGCTAAGAGGAAAGGGAAAGGGAAAGGGAAAGGGAAAAAAAAGACGGAAAAGAAAAGAAAAGAAAAGAAAAGAAAAGAAAAGAAAAGAAAAGAAAAGAAAAGAAAAGAAAAGAAAAGAAGTTTAAATTTTAGGTGGACATCTAAGTTTTTATTTATATCTGTTTGAATATGCCTTCATGTATCTCACTACATAGAAATTAAATCGTAAGCAGAGTTGAGAAACTCAGGACAGTTAAAGGAAGCATTAAGACATCCACCATAAAGTTACATTTATCTGGAATGGGAAGGGAAATGTAGGAATATTGCCTGGATCTAATTTGAGGCTGACAGCACTGCACACTGCGGGTCCGCTGGAGTCTGGAGCGTCTCTCTCCGATCGATGGTGAGCGCGGGGCACATTGGCAGGGGGCACAGACAGACTATTCCAAGATAATGCAGTGGAAAAGGAAAAAAAAAATCGATCCAAATATATTGTTGAACAGTGGAGCCAGCACGCACCTATGAGATTTATCAAGTATTGATTTGCATGAATATTTTACACTCGCGCCTACGAGAAAAGTTATGGGCCATCTTAAACCGGTGAGCAATGTACCATTTGCAAAGTAGCCATTTAACAAGGTGCTTTCCAGCGTATCGATCATCTTCATTTAAAGTGTAATTAATAATAACGTCTTACTGCAGCTACACTAGGAATTTATTTCAAAAGGGCAGTTCAGACTCTATTTTGATTGTCGTTTGCTTCGCTTAAAAGAAAAAAAAAATCTTTTCACTGATTATTTTTATTAGCGTCCAATAAACACAAGTTGTCTTTGTGAGTAATCTGGCAAGGTTCTCCTTTGCCTCGCCTCTGGAGTGCCATCTAGCTAAGCTGTTGTAGCAACATTCATTAAATAAATGTCAACAGACAAGGATTTATGCTGCATAATAATATTACAGCTGTAGTATAACTGGATTTATTTTAAAGCTATTCTGAGGTTGCTTTGATCTATAAAGCAGCAACGTATGTCTCTATATGTCATAAACAGCCTTTGCAAAAGTACTGTGAGTTTTACAGTCCATCAACATTTTTCTTAGAGCTTTCTGTTTGCAGGAACAGCAAAAAGCGTGTGACTCTTACCCTTTTTATTTGTTTAATAAAAAAATACACACAAGGAAGAAAACTGTGAGGAATTTGCTGTCCTGATTTGAGGGATGGGCTTGGGTGTTCGGGTGTGGGGTTTTTACCTATTTTGAAATAGTCAATGCACATACCTCAGGGACTGCATCTGGTGGGAGGTGTTTCTCTGCATCCAGCAGAAATTTCTTGCCATCAGATACAGGGTATAATTACAAAGTATAATTACAAAAGCTACGAGGTAAAGAAACCTGAGGTGTGTATGTTCCTACTTTCAGCACATACTTTTAATAAGCCACTATAAATCGGTTTCTGCATGTACAGAATAAGGCATAAGTAAGCACTTTTTCTTAGATGACTTCACGTCTTGCACCTTTTAATATTTTACCATGATCATAAGTTACAAATACAGTGTATGAAAAAAATCTGTTTATTGATATAATCAGCACATCTTTAAAAAACAAACATACTAATGTCAAAACACATTTTAAAAATCCGATTGATCATTTAGCCCTGCCAGTTCCTTAACTTCAAGGAAAGAATATTTAGTAAAATCAGAAGCATAATAATCTCATATGTTACTCCAAAGAAAAGGCATGTGGAGAGTGGCAGGCATGTTAAATTTCTCGTTGGATTACAATCTACTCTGATATGACTGTAGTGAGTCAGGATTTTACTCCAGTAGGTAACACTGGGAGATCTGGGGAGCTGGATATGACGGGAAAAACGGGTTAGCCGCTCTCTTCCAGGGGCAGCCAGGCTTTGAACGGCATCAAAATCAAGTGCTTGCGCCCTGAGGAAGAAACATCGCCCCAAGTCACCTCCTCTGGCACGAAAGGCTGAAGTCCAGCCCAGCCGCTTTCCCCGCGGCCGGGCACCGACGTCCCCAACTTCGCCCCTTCCCCGTCCTTCCTACACAGCTCGGGGACCAGGCTTTAGAAGTTTTCATCTCAAAACCGGGTGTTTGACGGATATGCCAAGAAAACGGCCGGCGAATATGTCCGAAGATTTCAGGGTGAGATCAGCATCCGTTTAAAAAAAGAAAAAAAAAAATTAAAAGAAAAAAAAAAAGAGAAGAGAACTAAAAAAAAAAAAAAAAAAAAAGGGAAAAAAAAAAAGAAAAAAAAAAAAAAAAAAAAAAAAGAAAATAAAAAAAAAAAAAAAAAGGAAAAAAAAAAAAGGAAAAAAAAAAAAAAAGGAAAAAACCATCGATTAACCAAACAGCTTCCATAAACGGGGCTTACGTTGAAGCCAGTATCCCAGAAATTTAGTACTTATATATATATATGGATACATATATATGCAATTCTCAAGTGGTTTTGAGGCTTGCAACATCCTGACTTCAACGGTGCAGGCTGGTGCTCAGAGCCATATTTCAGGCCAAAGCAGAGGAAAGGGGGAAAAAAATAAAAAAATTTTAAAAAAAAGAAAAGAATAAACAATAAAGAAAAAAAAAAGGAAAAGAAAAAAAAAGGGGAAGAAAGTCCAAAATTGTTTCGAGGTTATAATCCACCCCTGACCCTTCTTCTAGGGTTTTATATCAAAGCTGAAGCTCCACCACATCTTGTTGATCGATTTCATAACCAGAAAAAGATTGCTTCAGTTATAATGAAAAGCGTAGGAAAGAGTAAGAATGAAATCGCCCTTCCTCCACAGGAGACAGGTCCGCATGCACATTCCCCAGCAGATCCAGGACCTGGCCTTGCCTGCAGGGACACCGAGTGCTCCGAGCTGGTTGGTTCGATTGCAGCTGATTATGCCCTAGAACGTACGATCAAAGCTTGACTTTCCACCAAGGCCGAGTTTTATAAGGTCATTTCCCCCTCAAGATTTGAAAAAAAGAAATTTAAACTTTTAGAAATAATGACAGTCCAGAAATTCATTTTAGGAGTGGGGGAAACAAAACAGTTATTAAAGAAAAACAATAACTTGGCATGCATAATACTTCATATAATATCATGTTACAGGTTCGCTTGCATAATCAGACATACAGCTCCCCAGTCTGTTCCCATCTGATTATTTTTCTTTCCTTCCTTTTTAATTGCCAGTGAATTATTAATCGATTACACAAACCGATCCCGTAAGAGATGGACAAGTGAGGTGCGCTTTCCCCAACCTCTTCAGGAGACTAAAAAAAGTGGCAAATCCACTTGTAAACTACAGTATGTAGAATTACATATATATGTGTACATATAAAACCGTGTATTTTAGCCGATAATTTGCCAGGGACATAAAACGAAAACAAAGAAACCAAATCCTCACAGCTCGGATTTCAGCAGGGCGAATTCTTTCCAACACTTTGCCTTCAAGTTGTTTCAAATCAAAACTTCTGCACCGAGAAGGACCGGGGGCACCAGCACATGCTTGGGTGTCGGTAGTGTGGAAATGAGAGTACGGTGGGAGCGGGATATGTACGGGTTAAGTGGCTAAAACAAAGGGCCCTGGAGAAGCTGCTGGAGGCCGGGATCAGCAGGGTCCCCCGCTCTGCGCGGAAAGCTGCTGGGGCAGCGGGGAGGCTGAAAGGTTTCCCCGGCAGGAGCGCTGCCCGGAGGTCCCGGGGAAGGTCCCTTGGCCGCGGCGGGGCCCCGGGGCTCGGCCGCCCGTGGGGCGGGGGCGGCGCGGCCGGGAAGCGCCGGCTGCTCCGTACATTCGTGTCACGCTCGGCAGCTCCGCGGGTTGCAGGAGGAAGGGTCGGGGGAGTCTGTTCCCCCCCGGAAAACGCCGGTCTGCCTCAGCCCGGGGCCGGGGCGGCGGTGAGGGTTTTGCCGCTGCCACGGGGCTGGATTTTCTTTGGATGCGCGGCGGTGGGAGCCCCGCCGACCTGATCCCTGTGCATGGCTGGGGTCTTTCAAGTCCTTTCGGCTCCCTCCGGGCTGCAGCACGACGCTCCGAGTTTACCCCAAGAGTAAGTTTATTGCACGTTAAAAAAAAAAAAAAAAGTCAAAAAGCAGAAAATCAAGAAACGTGTAAGTTGAAAATAAAAAGTCCGTGTAGGAAGGGGGGTGGAGCTGGAAGCCGAGGGAGGGGGCGAGGGGGCCGCTGTCCCGGCAGAGGTGGGCGCTCAGACGAGTCCTGTCATCTGCGACCGTAGGAAAGGGAGGGAGGCGGCGGGGAAGGTGCCCAGGGGGTAGCTGACGCCGCTGGAGAAGCCCACCAAGGGGGGCGACATGTGCGGCAGGGTGAAGCCCAAGGCGCTCGCCGGCGAGTTCTCGTGGTACAAAATGGGGACCCGCACTATCCTTTGGGCGGCGTGGGAGAGGTTGGCCGCTTCCAGGTCTGCGGCCAGCTGCCGCTTCCACTTGTTGCGGCGGTTCTGGAACCAGATCTTCACCTGGGTCTCGGTGAGGTGCAGCGAGGCGGCCAGCCCGGCCCGCTCGGAGCTGCTCAGGTAGCGCTTCACGTCGAAGGTGGACTCCAGCTGGAACACCTGGCTGCGGCTGAACACCGTGCGCGTCTTCTTCTTGCGGCCGGCGGCGCGTTGCTCCGGCTCTCCCGGCTCCTCGCCGCGCTCCTCCTCCTCCTCGCGGCCGCCCGGCCCCGGCCGCCCGCCCGCCGGGGCTCTCGCCGCCGCCCGCCCGCCGCCGCCCGCCCGCTCCGCCGGCTCCTCGGGCAGCTCCGGAGAGTCCCGGTCGCTGGCTGCAAAGAGAGGCAGAGGGCTGCTGCAGGCGTGGAGGGAGCAGGGGCATCGCGATCCCGCGCCCCGCTCAGCGGGAGGGGAAACCAGCGAGGATGGGGGGAGAGAAAGGCCGGGCAGAGAGGGGCCCGGGGAAAGGCTCCTGCCGCTTCTCTTCTCTGCCCAAATATTTCTGAGTGCATACGCACACGTGCAGGCTTGCTTATATGGAAATACAAGCCCTGTATTTTATATATATAAATATACTGATCTGTGGACATGCTCGTGGGTCTGCGTATGCGTGCACACACATAAACACACTCCTGTGCATGCACGAGCACACACATGGGCTGTTTTCAAATCATAAAACGCACCCGTGTGTGTAAACACACACATGGATATGCACAGAAGTACGTATGTAATTTTTAAATATGTATGTACACACAGGAATACGCGTGACCTCTTTTTTATATACACATGTCTCTATTTACACACGCATGCACATGTACATACTTAAAAGTACATTTGTGAGTAAGTATATTGTGTCAGAAGGGTAAGCATAATAGTGCGTCCGTGTGTATATAGAGAGGGGAAAAAAAGGAATAATTCACAATATTCTGAGCTTCAAAAAGCTGATGGATTGGGACAACTATTCCACTATTCCATGGGGGACATACCTCCATGGAGTCTCCAACACTGTGCATTACAATTACAATTTTAAAGGGGAAAAAAATATTTCCTACTCTTTATAAAATAAAAAAAAAGAAAGAAAAAAAAAAAGAAAAAAGCGCAGTTGCTTCTGGAGTACTTTGCTGTCTCTATATGTACTTCTGAGAGGAATGAAAAATATTAATAAGTCAATTAATGTAAAAAGAAACTATTTGGATTACAAATCACGCTTATTGAGCAATCATGAGATTTCTGCAGGCTCGTATACGGTCACAGAGATGCGCCGAGGCACAATGTTTTTTCTATCAGGAGATAGAAAATAACCACTAATGGCAGCCCATTCACTCTGTCATATGTTAATTCCTGCCCCAAACCCCGGCTTCTGCTCCAACACCCTCTCCACTGGGATCCCTGCAGCGAGAGGCCGCGCTGCGGGCGGAGGGCAGCGGGGCTGGCTCTGCGGGAAGGGGCGGCCGGGACCGAGCCCAGCTGCTTCCCCGGCTTCCCAAAGTCTCCACTGCGCTGCTGGGGGACGGTGCTCCCAGCTTTCCGGCTTGATGGCGAGTAAAAAAAAAAAAAAAAAAAAAAAAAAAAAAAAAAAAAAAAAAAAACAAACTAGCCAGACCTGCCTCTTAAAAAAAATTAAAAATTTTTTAGAGAAAAGCTAGAAAGAAAAAAAGATGGGGGAGGGAAAGAGAAAGGAAAAAAAAAATCCCCAAGCAAGCCAAGAATCCCTGTTTACACTTTGGGCGGCGGGGCGGAGGCTCCAGGTGCCTGACACATAGGGAGCATTTCCGGAGATTTGCCCCGAGCGGCCGAAAACGGGGAGGCAGGGCGGGGGCTGCGGGGGCACTCGGTGCATCCCCCTGTCCCTCTCCGGCCTGCTCCGGGGGGCCGCGGCGGGACCCGGACCCCCCACCCCGGGGGGAGCAGGAACACCCCCAGCCCCAGCCCCGGCCCCGGCCGGGCCCGGCGGTGAAGGGTGGGGAAAGGCGACTTACTGTCGGGGCTGGCGCAGCCCAGGAAGGCGGCGTGTGCCCGGCGGTACCAGCCGACGGCGGCGTCGCGGAGGGGGCAGCCCGGGGCGCCGATGCGCAGCGGGGAGTGCGGCCCGCAGCGCGGACCCCCGCGCCCGCCGTGCCCTCGCTGCCCAGCAGGTCCTCGATGAAGAAGGACGAGACGCGGGCGGAGGTGGAGCCGGCGTTTTCCGTGGCTTCGTCCGGCATCGTCGGAGAGGAGTGCGGGAGGGGGTCCCGGCTCCGCGGGCGGCTGGCTCCTCGGCTCCCCGCTGCCCCGCGGCCGCCTCTCGCCTCTGCCTAGCCCCGTGGATGCTCTCCTGGTATAAAAGCGTTTTTTTCCGGAGTAATCATTTCAGATCGCGGTTTGCCATCATTTCCTGCAAGCTAGGAGGGGAGGGGGGAGGGGGAGGAGGGGAAGGGAACGGGGAAGGAAAAAAAAAAAAAGGCAGCCCGACAACCCATCGGAGGCGCCAGATTCTGCGCGAAAACGCTAATAACGAAATAAAAATGTCATGCGAGTTAAACGGCGGGCAGGAGCGGGGGATCCTGCGGTGGGCGGAGCGCCGCGCCGATTGGGATCTGCGCGGGGAAAGCGGCGGGCGCCGGGCGCTGCCGGGGTGTGCGTGTGTCCGTGTGTGTGTGTGTCTGTGTGTCCGTGTGTCCGCGTGTGTGTCTGTGTGTCCCTGTGCGTGCGCGCCGCCCCGGGGCCGCCGTTCACGAGCTCCTTATTTAGGTCAATTAGGGAGCAAATCCCGGTGCGGGGGGGCGGCGGCGGCGGCTCCGGCACACGGGCCGCAGCCGGGGGGGCTTGGCCGCTCCGCATCCCCAGCCTTCCATTGGCTGCAGCGGGCTCAGCGGGCAGCCCCGGCAGCCAATCGGCTCCGCGGACATCGCGCTTATATTAATATCATTAATATCATTAATAATAATAACCCCCGCCCACCCCCCGCCGAGCGCTTTCATGTGGCGGCGGCGGCGGTGCACGGAGGAGATGCGCCCTCCGCCGCCCGGAGAGCCGGCTCCGGCCCCGCGGGCCCTGCCGCCGCCGCCGCGGCTGTCGGCGGAGCGGTGAGGCTGTCCTCAGCCCGGAGCCCCCTGGCTGAGGCGTTTGAGTCGGTTTTGGGAGAGTGGCGGAGGGGTGACTGCTCCCGTGAGCAGGCAGTGGTGGGGACACGGTGCCTGCTAGGAAAGGGGAGAGGACTCTCCCCTAAGGGGTCTCCCGAGGTCCGTTCTGCTTACCTCATATATGTATATATACTTATACAGATATATTTTATTGATGTCCATACGGTGTCTGTGTAGTTTATTTAGAGAGGCACCCAGCCCGGCTCATCCGAGGCCGCCCGGGACTCCCTGTTCCCCGCGCCCCAGGCCGGGAGGCAGAGGCGATGCGCTGCCCCCTCCAGGAGCCGGCCCGTGTTTCCTGGCGTTACTTCTCTTCAGTCCGACTTTTTAATCATTATCTTACTGTAATACCATTTCCTGGGAGCTCTAAAGTCGTGTCCCCCCCGCCCCCTTTTTGCCAGCTTCTGGAGACAGCCTTGGGACATGGACCCCGGCAAACCCACCAAAGTGCCCCTGGCTGCGGGGCGCCGAAACAGGAGGGTCACCCTCTGCCTTTTCCCTTGGGACCAGGCGAGCCAGATTAGTAGAGGGGCAACTCGGTCCAGAGCGCACGTCGGAGACCCGCGGAGGTTTGGGTGAGTACAGAGACACCCCTGCGATGCGCATCTGCTGGCCAAGCCTCTCCTGCCCTGCTCTTCTCTGCCGGAGGATCCCTCCTTGTTCCCCTTTGCGGTATTCCTGGACGAGTACCCTTTTCCCAGGCCCCGCCTCCCCCTCCCGCCGTGGAACGGGGGCACCGCTTGCTGCCCAGCGGGAGTGTCCGGCGGGCCAGGGGCGCAGCCGGGAACCGAGCCGGCCTCCCCGCCACGGAGCGCTCTCGCTCCTTTCCCGGAGTGACAGTGGGGACCTTTGCGGTCAGGGCCTATTTTTGAAAGAATACTTAAAAAAAAAATGAAGATAAGGGAATAATTCCCCTTTCAATGTCTCCAGAAAAACGCAAACAGTCCGAGCTCTGAAATGGACTCTGGAAAAATGGGAATTCTCTCTTACTTGGGCAGATACCGAGGACAGTCTAGTGAACTGTAAGCCGGGAGATAGAGCATTTGTCACTTGTTGCACAGAAGTGAAGTTAATAAAGATTACTTTTATGCTTGTTTTGCTTGTTCCTGCATAGGAAACACGGCCGATAGTTCTTATGCATCCATAAACCGTCAGCTCTATTTGGCTGCCGGACTCAGAAAATGTGTGCTTTCCGGAATAAAGAAAAAAATGTGGCCCGTGATTGCTTCTGTACATAACACATGCAATCTGCATATCTATAAAAGATATGCTTGTGTCCCATACCCATATTTTATAAAGCGTTTATGCAGTGTGACCATGCAACCTATGTAATATTTTTCTGCTTTCCACTTATAAAGACTTTAACAAAATCACCACGATTAAATTGGCTCTTGCTCCACCCTCCCCAATATTTCTTTAGTATAACGTATAGCTGGTGTGCAATAATCCTGAACTGTGCTTGTGAGACTCGTGTATACTCAGATGTATGCCTGAAATACAAAATCAGGATGAGTACAATTCTATACCTGCAAATGCAACACTTGTACATGCATGTCCGTGCTTATTGGGGTTTTTTTAAAGCTCGTAGCTATGTTCTCACACTTTTTGCATTGCTGTAGTGACATTACTAACATTTCAGGCTTCATATCCTTACTGCTTATTATGATGATGAGAATAAAAAGGGTGTGTGTCTCCTGCAGACATCCTTCAGGGTAGGAAGCAGAAAAAGCACTCAGTGATGGTATTTTCTTAATTTAACTTTAGAAAGGCATCCTTGGCCGCTGTCCTTACACCTTTCGGAGTCCCCTACCCGGAGGTAGCGGGGGCGCAGGGGTCCCCTTGTGCCCAGGGCTTTGCCATCACCCCGCGCCGGGCAGGGGCCGTGCCGCTGCTCCCGGGCCGTCTCCGCCGGGACTCAGCGTGGCCACGGCGAAGTGAAACCTCTCCTTCCCCATCGCCTTCTCTTCCACGGCCATCTCTTTGCGGCACAGTAAATCTTTATTTTTTGCAGGCGGGAGAATGGAGGGACTTTCCCCGGGCAGGTCCTGATGCCTCCGGTTGGTCAGGAGGGAGAAAGAACCACGTGTTTTCTACAGAGCTGGCTTTGAGACCGGGTTTAGACTAGAGGTGTTGGGGTCTCTTATTTTCTCCCATCCTTGGCTCACTTTCTTTCCCAGGTACGTGCTTTTCTCCGAGACATCGGAGACTTCCAGGTCCAGTGCAGGTCCGCGAGGTGCGGGGTGGCCGCAGGCTGTGGCCCCGACTCCAGTGGGGAGAACAGTTCGGCTGAACAGTCCTGGCTTCCAGTTCGTGCCCACCACTGGCCTGGGATGGCCGCATGGCGTGGGGTGTCCGTGGGGCATCCCCCCGTCAGCATCTCCGACGGCTCCTGAGCTCGACAGCGGCGGCCACGCAGAGGGCAGAGAGCAGCGGGGATTTGGGGCCGGGCTCCGTGGGGAATTAGCAGACGGAGGGCTATATTTGGGGCTGCAAACGCGTGTGTGAGTGTGACAAGAGCCTCCAGGGGGTCACGGTGCTGGCGGGCCGGCCGCTGCCGCCTCCCGCACGGAGCGGAGCGGCTCGCTGCAATGTGAATGCAATTACCCTGCTGGGGCTTGATGCCTCCCCTCGCTCTCCCTTCGCTGCCTCGATGTGTCGTAAAATAGAAGCGAAATGAAAGGCAGGCTTTATCGCTCGCACCCCTAACCTCTGCTCCTCTTTGCTTTTAAGGGCAGCGGTTTTTGGAGCCCGGATCTTTGCGGGGCACCGTTGGCCCCCAGTGCAGTGGACAGAGGTGGCTTTGGGCAGGGGCATCATGCTCCCTTCTCCGCACCAAAAAAAGCCGCGCTGAACAGATCGCTCAGTTCTTGACACCTTCCTGAGAGATCAGACGGCATCGCTGGGGGTAAGGGAATTCTTGGCCAATATCTGACTCTGGTTGATGTGTACACATATATAATATATGATACATATTTATGAGTCATAACTATACACTTAAACCCACGTATATATATACATACATATATATGTGTGTGTGTACTTAAAAATAATGCTTCAGCCATGTTCTGTTCAGATATTTACGTATAAAAATAAAACAAATAAAGGCTGTATTAGCATCTTCAGTAACTAGTCGTGAGCCACCAAAACGCAAAACCAGTTCCTAGAAAGCAGTGTTGCTTTTTTGTGTCCAAAACTCCTTCAGAGGAGCAGAAGGGGTGGGATGGTTGGGATAGCTACTTTGAAGCAATAATAAAACAAGAAAAGAACAAAATAACAAACGAACAAACAACCCCCATAAAATAAAGATAAACCAGAAGGAGATTGCACCCCCCGTCCTAGACCTCTGTGTAACACCTTCCTCTCCTGATCCTTTTTAGGAGAGGTGGGGGCCCGCTCACCTTCCTGGGAGCCACCCAAATTCTCCCTCTCGGATATCTTTCGTCCCTCTAGAGTTTGCCAGGTCTCTGCACAGGCTCTGCCACCCTCAAAAAGTGGCGGGTGGGGAGCAGGAGCCAGCGGTGGGTTATGTCCCGCTGAGGCTCACAGGGACAAGTAGAGGGGACTTTTCAGAGGGGTGTCCCTGCCAGCCCCGGTGCCTGGATGGAGGTCCCATGCACATCTCATGGGAATAACCTTTTTTTGGGTGGCCTCTGTGGCGGGGAACATGAAAAGGACAAGGACATGGCAGTGAGAAACTTTTTCTTGCAGGTAGAAAACCCTAAAGCCCCTCAAATGTGAGTTAAATAGCACTTGAGTGCAGCAACACTTCGTGGATTCCTTCCTGAACCTGCAGTAAATTTTAACGGGTCCCTGAAGATGGGGAGAACAGAGGAAATTATTTTTCTTTCCAGTGTATTATCTTTATAAACCCAGTCCAGCTGAATTCTTCACCACCAGTGAGACTGGAAGAGAACTTTTCCCCTCTCAAGGGCGCTGCACAACCCAGGCTGCATCCCATGAATATGTTCATTATTCACAGACAGTCACTAAGTGCTTTGGATGGAAACTTCCAGCCTGTGGCATGTCCTGACTGCCCGTGATGTCTGTTTATTGCTCGTTAGAGATGCCATACAACTCGCAGCATGAATAGCATCGCTTAAGAGCTGGCTTCTTGCTAAGTGAGGGCTATTTTAACCCATGATAAATTATCGAACCGGAGAATGTCCTTAGGTACCTAAATATATTAACTAAGAAAACAGTTCGAGAATCATTTCGGGGAATATCTATTCCCTTGTGTTAAAATCCCAGGACCCTTTCAGAAATATTTAATTGTTTGACTGGAGATGGGGAGAGAGGGAGAAAATAAATCATCATCAAATTATATGAGATCTTAAAATAAAAAAAAAAATTAGTCCCCGCAGAAAATGAGATAACAATTATAATACAATGCTGTTTTAAAGTGACTTTTCCAGAAATGTCTTTGGCATTGATTTCCCTATACAATTTTAACTTTTTTTTTCTTCTTTCTTTTTTAAATGTACAGTGAGAGAATGCATGGTTTTATTGGTACTGGTTAGGGTCAGCCACAGGAGAATTATGGAGGTCATGTGAAATAGGTGCCAATAAAGCTTTTATTATTGTTATACAGACAAAAGAGCATTATGGAAAGAGATCCTTACCAGACCTAACCATGGATATTTTGTTCTGTTAACAATCACGCTGAAAATACAGAGACACTGTAAAAAAGAAAAAGCCCTGACTTTTCAAAGCTTTTCAGAACATTAACCTATTATCAAGTAAGATTGTTGGAGCTATTTCACCCCAGAAAATTAAGGTGTCCTGAAATGAAGCACTGAACATAACTCATTATTTTATATAAATCAAAATAGCTAAGGAGCTAAAACAAAAAAAATTTGCACTGTCACAAGAGAATATGACTCTCTATTTTGAAATAAATTTAACACTTGACTTTTGTGTAATGCAACATAAAAAAAAAATTAATAACAAGGTACTCTTTAGTTTGTTTGTATGTATCCACTGTTTGAATCTGAAGATTTTCTGCCAAAACTTGAAGTTGAGGATTCTGAAGTAAAAATTAAAATGCTGTTCCCCTTCCTTTATCCAGTCTTGAATTATTTTAGCAGAGCACTAAACTTTGTCAAGGACTGTAGTGAACGTCCACATGTGTTGATAGATTGGATTCTCAGATCAAACTTCAAAAACTGTTGGAGCTTAGTGAATTTCGTAAAAACTCATACCTTCTTAAATCTGATTGACTCAGGAGTTTTAGATTAATTCCAGGACAGAGCCAATTTCAATCAAAGAAAGTATTAAGAACTTACAGTACAAAACATCCTTTGTACTTTTACAGTTGTGCAAAAGGAAAATGGATTCACGGATCAAAGTTAGCCCCCAAATATTATTAACACTGGAGTAAAAATCATACAAACTTTTACTTTGATAGTAAAATATTTCAAACAATGTATATACTATGGGGATAGTCTAATGTTCAAGAAAACTTGTGAAAATTACATTAAACTATATGATATTAAAAAAATCACATATAGTAATGATTTATATTAATAAGAAGCAAGTGTGCTCTGTATAGATAGAAAACAGAAAGCATCTCCTTCCCACTGACTTTTGAGTCGTTCATCATAAAGGAGGACAACTATTCAACCTTTAAAACTCTCATTAGATGAAGGGAAGTGTTTTCCCTTGTCATGTGAAAATTATGCTTCTCTAAATCATACTTGAGTAAAGCATACATATTCTGCCTCCAAACAAAAACTCTTCCACCAGTGATACATATGCAAATGTGAAGCCATAAGTTTTTGAGTAAGTCCAGAAATAATCTTTATAGAAATCCATGAATAGTTAGAGTTTGTGTGAGTCATTAAAATCTGGGGATGAATGTAGTTTTCAAATGGTTCTGCAATAGATTATAAATGGTTTTGCAATGCTCCAGCATGTGTGGAGATACATATCTGGAGATATATACAGTTACATACATATGAATATGTTTATTATAGTATACAAAATTACATTTTCATACAGCATGAAAATAGTGTTGAAGTGCTCTTAGAAAGGCTTGAACCCAGTCAAAAATAATATTGTAATGAACTCAAATCCTAATGTAAAACCACGGAAACCCCAAATGCATTCACTTTCTTGTTCTGAATTATTTTGTTATCAATTCTGATTAGTCCTAGAAAACCCTGAAGCAGTAGGAAGGCTGGGTCAAGCACTGAGTGAACTCGGTGGTAAAGCTCTGTTTGCTTTCTCTCCTGGAGCAGCACTGGGAAGTGCTATCTTCCCCAGGATCTCAGTGGGGCTCGGCAGGAAACTCAACCATATCTGCTCCTTCTCATAAGATTCCCCTTTGACTTCCCAAGCTCCTTCAGTTGTGGTAGGATGGCCGAGCCAGTTCCCACAGTAATTCATTATGAAACCTGAGCACCTCAGCTCACATTCTGCCCTTGCCAGGACATGAGAAGTCAACCCAGAAATTTGCACAAGCCTCTGGCTATGAATAATAAAATCTACACTGCAGTTAACTGAAATTGGAGCAATAAGTGGCCTTGCTGCAGGAAAATTTCCATATTAGGCTTTGTAAATGCATGTCTTGCCCAGAGGAAGCTGAAGTTCTATTTAAATGAAGACAGTACTGGAGAAGTGAGTGAGGAGAGCTGAAGGTGCAGCTCAGCTGTCTGCCATACTAAGTGGGAAGAGGTGCCAATGCTCCTTTTATGTCCTTCTCTCATGCAAAACTCTCCCCCCACATCTGCTGGAGGGGACTAATCAAACTAAGTGGAGACTTCTATGTTTGACCTTTCCATCCTGTGCTCCTCTTAAATATAGAGCATATCTAGCCAACATTTTCCACATGTTTAGGGGGCAAACATCATACAGGAAAAGTCAGGTGAGTTACTTTGTGGCCCCTTCCAGCTGTCTGTCTTGGGGAAGATTTCTTGGTGCTCCATGACAACACATACCACGGTGCAGAGGCGTGAAGGGCAGCTCTGCAGAGAAGATGCAGTCAGCTGAATTTTGTGAGGGGAAGAGCTCAGCTGGAGGTGGGACTGCTCTCTTTAGCCAGCACTCTGTGATGGTGTGGTCTCTCCAGCTCACAGATGACTTGGTCTTGCCCTGCTCAAATGCTCCATATGACTTGGCTTTCTTGTCTGAGTGTGCATAGGCAAGTTATAAAGGATCACGGCACAAGTTTGGGCATATGTTTGTTCACAGTCTTTGCTGTGAACTCACTCCCTGGAGGTTTTTGGCCTATTAGTCCCCTGTGTCAGGGCATTTAGAAGAGGAAAAAGTCCATAGACTGCTCCTGGTGGATATCACACCCTCCTGTTTTGGCAGGGAAGAGCCAAGCCATGTCACACCACTTGCATTTAGGACTAAGGATGGAGCCAGCAGGGTCCAGCCTGAAGCCCCCAAACCCCTGTGGTGCATCTGGCAAGGGACCCCAGTGTCCTTAGTGGGAAGAAGAGGTGCCCTTCCATCATGGTGTGCAGTTGTGGCAGTTTGTGTGGGTGATAAGTGCTTTGCAAAGGAGAGTACTCCTTGCCTGGAGTACTCCTTGCCTCCTGACAGCATCCTCGCAAAAGTCTGGCAAACCCCAGCCCTTTAGCAGTATTTATAGCTATATCTCTATCTGATGAGCCACTCTAAAGTAGGTTAACTCAAAACATACCACTTTGCTGCTTGGAAATACAGATGTGAAGGGATATCTGGTTCTAATATACAGATCACCTTATGGTGTGGCAGGTTTCAGTTTCCACAATAGAGAGTGCATTTGTGCTAGGAGTGATTTAAGCCATTTGGGACCTTCAAAAGCAGAAACCCTTCATGAACCTTATTGGAAATGACTACACTTGGTGAAAAAAAAAGGAAGAGAAGCTAGAGGGGTGATCCAAGATCACACACATCTAAAGAGTGGAAAGGAAACCTTTTCAAATGTTGCTTTCTTGCAGAAAATGCCTAAGATAAGTGTTTGAGGGGTATCTCCATTCCTCTGTTGAGCTGCGAATTCCTGTTAATGCTAATGGAACTATAATTTCATTGCACAAAACCACCAGATTTAATAAAGAATAGTCAGTTTATTAAGTATTAGCACTATCAATCATTATACTTTCTACTGCCTTTTCCATTTTGCATTTCCCCTTTTGCTGAGGGAAGCAATGAGGAGGACAACAGAGCAGCTTTTTCCTTCCAGATACACCTGGTGGATTTGAGCTCTGATATTTCTCTTTCCCTTAATACATGGAAATCCCCTAGGAAGAGCAAAATATCAGCTTAAAGATCATCTGTACAGATTGGAAAGAAGGATTTTGCCCTTGGGTCCAAAAGCTGGAATGTTTTTTGCAGATCACAGACTCCATAAAACATATGTACTTAATAAATAAGCAAACAAGCTTATGCTTAAGTGGGGCTTCCATGCAGTAAAGGAGAACAACATTTGACAAGTTGGGGTTGAAGGGTTGACATTTACACCCCTTGTATCCCAGAGCCACTTTTTTCAAATATCCACTTTTCAGGTTCACAGTGATTGTGCTTTGGAGGTGCACAAGAGGAACTTTTCAGAAGCTTATACCAGGTGATCTGAAATGCTGCTTCTTCACAGGTCTGAGTGACCCCATGCAGAAAGTGCATGGAATAAGTCTGCTTTGCCAAAGGGGGAACCAAATGAGCTGAGAAGCCTTTCCCTCATCCCCATCTACCTCCTCACTCCCTGCACAGGTCAGCAGGGAAAAGAGCAGAGGGGAAGCAGCTGGAACAACGCCAGCACTTGGGGCTTTTGGCAGCCCTCTGCAGCAGGAGCTTGGGGTCTTTTTGCATTTGTCTTCTGCGGAGCTGTCAGCAGGTAAAGCACTCTGCTGTGTTTCTCAGAGCTGCTGAAACATGATGTGCTCTGTCTCCACCTTTGGCAGAGCTTGCCTGACCCTGCCTTGCTCCTTGCAAGGGTGAGGCAGATTCAATCCCCTCGGCAGCCCTGACGGGTCACCCAGGCTTGGTCAGGCCCGAGGAGCTGTCCTCTTACATTTAGCAAGAGGGAAAAAAGCCACCAGCTGCTTGCAATTGCTAAGACACTAAGCACGGATTTTGCTTTCACAACTGAATGTTTGACAGTCACGATAGCCAGACTTAGCAAGATCTTATCAGTACCTTTGGCTGCCAGGCCAAAGGCCTGAGCACCTCCAGGGCTCCACAGGGTTGGCTGGGATGGAGGATGCCTGTGTTAAACGAGGTGGCTCTCCACAGCAGCAAGGATATCATTCCAGTGTCTTGTGGTCCCCACTCGGGGCAGGAGCCAGACAGAAGTCAGGTGTCAAGCCTGATAGATTATCTTGACTTTTACTGTGCAGAGAGGCAAGAGGGACTGTAGAGGGTCTGTAGAGGGTCATCTGTTTCCCCTCTCTTTGCATTCCTACTTGGCAGAGATGATGGCTCCTGCAAGTGCTGCCAAAATCACTGTATAAGGCATTGACATTGAACCAAACACCTAACTTCTAGCTTTCCTCTTCCTTCACTTGTGCCTCTCGGTGTGAAGAACAGTAGAAGTAGACCAAGGACCTCACTCATCACTCCATCCTTAGCTTATCCTTAAAAATGTATGCACATAGCCTCAAAAATATGTCAGCCCAAAGATGCATAGCAGCCACTCCCTTTCATAAAAGGCAAGTTCTGTGTAATTTGGACCAAATTACTACATGGTAGGTACAGTGAAGTCAAAGTAAGGTTCAGTTGAGGATAAGAAACACAGTAGATTATATTTGCTTAGATTTGTTGTTCTTTTAGTCCATGGAGATAGAAAAACAGTGATTAATTTCCACCATCATTTGTTTTATTTAGTGCAATATCTATACTATTCCAAGTTACCTACATTTAGTTATGGGTTCAATTCAGAAAAAAAAATGGTATGACAGTAAAATATTTCCTTGGACTTTGTTTTATATTAATCCAGGAAGTCTTGTGGGCACCCATGTCTGAGATCAACAGAGAATTAAAGAGACAATGACTCAGAGTCAAAAAGAGCAAGCATCTTTTTGCCTGATTGCTGGGTTGTTCCCCTCTATTTTGCGCTGAAATTTCAAGTGTTTCTACACACAGACTTTCCCTTTTCATATACATACAAATTCCAGTTTAAAAACAAAACAAAATAAAACAAAAACCACAAATCCACTGAGATCTGACTCAAAGAGATCTTTTAGCCTTATGAGGTATAAATTAAAATGTAGGTTGTCCTTGAGAAATATGAATCTGAAGAATCTGAACTACTTTTTCCCATAAGGACCAAATCTAATGATGGATGGGAAGGATTAATGAGGATTTTAGCAGCACTTGCATCTTGCTGATTCTAAGTAACACAGTATTTAGAGAGCTTTGGGAACCTTTCTGGCACCTAACAAGTACTTCTAGATCCTTCAGTTTAAATTTAAATTCAGATTAATGTTTCAGATTAGTTTGCTACTAGCAATTTTGCAAACACTAACAAATTCCAATTATTGTATCTGTACCTAATCAGATATTAACCAGGATATGTAGATGCAGATTATTTAAAATTATATCACAATCAGCATGATTAGGAAAAGAGTCATAAAAATCTTAAGGTTGCTTTTCACAGAGTCTGAATCTGGGGAAATGTTTGACTGATATGTAAGTTTATATGGCTTGCATTTAGCAAGAATAGTTTGTATCTGAATTAAATCTGAGGAAATAAATTATAAAATTATGCCTTTCCTTGAGCTGAAATCGTCTGCATCTGACCTATATCAAGGTAGTGATTTTAACCATAGGCCACATGTTCTTTGTTTTGGACTTGTTTCTATTCTGCAGTCTTATCTGATGTTTCTGCCATGTGCACATTTAGCCAGCCTTCCTTGGTATGAAACACTACACTTGCCAGGCAATGCATGGGAAAGAATTTTTGCTAGTGGGAATCAGCATTTTTCACTTTTTCCTTGTGTAAATTAAGTCAATAAGAAAAGTGTCTGGTCATTCTGCACTAATTTTAAAAGCATATAAAATACTTCCCACTACTTTAGTTTCCTATTCTAATCTTTCAAAATGTGTGCCTGTATTTACTTGGAGCTGCAATTAATGTAAACATAGGTGAAAATAAGATGATGCAGAGGAACATCTTTGCTAATCCTTGACTGGACACATGATGTGTAGATACCTTTTAATTGCTTAAACACCAGGGCAGGGTTTGGTGTAACTGAGGACCAAATGGACCTTTTCACAGTGGACCTCGAGGCTACATCCCTCCCCTGACCAAGCACAGAACTTTGCAAAGTGCTCCCTACACAGCCTGACAGGTGTGTTTTCCTCATTTCTCACTAAAAGTTTATTCAAAGTGAAGCACAGGTGAGATCTGTGGTGTAAAACAGCTCCAAAAGGGTTCTGGTGCTGCAGAACCCCTTGGGATGCTCCAGGTGTTGTGAGAGCACAGTGCAGGTAACCCATCTCAGACAAAAGGCACTGCTGAGGTCCAGGTGGATTAAGATTTCCTTCTACAGTTCTGTATTGCACAATCCAAATGTACACTAAAGTTAGATCTGTACTTCTGCCAAGTTGCAATTTATAAATAAAAGGCTTCAGAGCAAGCCAATTTTCCTACTTAGTTTTAATAGCTAATACTCTGAAAACCTCAAGGCTAATTAAACTGTTCATTGTCCTGCTGCATTTAATTATTCAGATATTGATCTAACATCTTAATGCACAAGACAAAATAGTGACACATTTTATATTTGGAAATGGAAAAAATAGGAAGCAGACCTGCTTTGAAAATCATTTACCAGTTAAAAACAGCTCAAAGATTATTTCCAAGTGTTTATTTTTCTTCATGAACCACATAGATTTTTTTTGTCTACATTTAAAAAAAAACGAAGGAAGAAGAAAAAGAAGTTACAAAAGGTAGAAAAAACCCTAACAACAAGAATCCCAAATAAACAAGCAAAACCCTACAGAATTGCCCATAAAGTCTGCCTCAAATTTCACATCTAGCTGAAAAAATACCCTGCACAGTAAATTACCAAATCCACGTAACTCTATAAAGATGGAGACAAGTCATTTGTAAAATCAGAACAGCACAGGGCAATCCTCTGTTCAATTCTGACCCTACCTAAGACAGCCTCTGACCTTGGACTAATAAATATTTAGCTTGCCTTGCTCCTCCACTGCCTGAAAACTGAGCCTCATACATTTTCCTCTTTTGCTGTTGTCTTAATTTAGGTCCCCATCTTTCTGATATGAGACTTGCTCTTGCTGGGTACTTAGCCTTGGGACTGAAATAGAACCCCACACAATACAGAAATAGCTGTTCTATAAAGACAACCTTTTCAAGGTTCTTTTTTTAGAAAGAATGAGTTTGTGCTCCTCCTTAGTTTTTGTTTGTTTATTTGTTTTGGTTTGGGTTTGGTTTTTTTTTTTGGTCCCCCATTTTAATGTCTTGGAAATATCATCTCATTCCTAGGAAGCTTTCTCATGACTTTTTTGGAAAAGCTATTTTCTCCTTCCCAACCACAATATGTGAAGCTTTTCGAGAATGAGAAACACAGATGTTCTGGGTCCACCAATGTCACTTCCACTTTTATTGTAACATAAAACAGAAAAAGAGAACCTGGGTTATTTATACTGGAAATAATCTATAATTTAGCCATTTACAGGTGACCTAGACACCCTCATGCACAGAAACTTATAAATGTAGCACACAGTCTGTTTCATCCACAGGACATTCTTAGCAGAGGCACTGTGCCCTGATAGAGCCTAATAACCTCCACTGACTGTGGGGACAGCTCATGCTGACATGTCCAGAACATCCTTAGGTTCTTTAAAGGCAGTTTCTTAGTGTGTTTTGATATGCCCAAAGTCATCCAAGATATTTACATAGGACTTCAATTATGACCCAGGACTTTTGGGAGACTCTCATGGTGCTGGAGCAGGACCATTTAATGCTACATGGCTTGAATGATACCAAACACATCACTCTGATTCCCACCTGCAAAGACCGTGAGACAAATGGCATTATTAACGTCAAGATTTGTGGTTTTCTTGTGTTGTATTTTTTTTTCCCCGCAGAGGACACACTGAAAAAGCAAAGTGATTTGCCAAACCATAGGTAATAATTCCCACTGGATTTGATTTGGCCTGCGGGATCTAAGCTCTGTGGTCAGAAGATCCCTTGGAGGAGAGCTAAGAAAAAGACAAGAGCTAACAAAAAGAGCAATTCAGTTGCATTAGCTGTCCCTCCAGTGACACTTAAGCTGCCTTCAACTTGCTTCTGGAGCACAAGTAAAAAAGATAATGAAATTAGTAGAAGAAAATGGGGTGCTCTTGACACCTCTGAAACGGAGATTTCACTGCAAGAGTAATGCAGGTTCTGACCCAGGTCTGGGGACCTCTTCATGAGAGGCAGCACAGACCAGAAGCTTTGATGGGAAGGGCAGAGCCGAAGGGCTACAGTGAGGGAGCACAGGAGAGAGCAACAGGCTGCAGGAAAGGCTTCCTGTGCCTTCATCCATGCCAAGGCTGTGCTTCCACTCAAGACTTTGAACTTACAAGCTGTTAAGGTCCCATGGCTGGTCATTAGGTAGTTCTGGAATCATATTTTTGTTGGATAGAAGTAAATACAAATTTTTTTAAAGCACAGTATTTCAGTACAATGGCTCAGCAGGGGATTGACTTAAAGCTTGACAAATGGGAGACATTGTTTTATGCAGAAATGCAGCGTGCTCTGCCTTGCACCAGCAGGAAATATGGATTTTCCCTTTATTTGATCTCACATCAGGTAAAATATCCATCCAGGAATAGCATATGGCATCTGGTCATTATTGCACAATTCACTGGCTGGTAACTCCCATGCTGCATCTCCAACTCAGAGTAACTGACATCAGATAATACAGTTGGGATTAATCCAGGCTTTATAAAGTGTTCCAAAAACTCAGAGCTAATTACTAGGCTTGAGATTCCCAGATTGGCATATGGTGTTTAAAAATGTTGTGCAATTGAAGGGAAAGCATAAATTTTGCAAGAGCTGTATTTCGCCAGAAAACTTGCTTTCCCCTCTGATTATTTATTGCTAATTGCAGGGAAGTGTCTTACATGTGTCAGTGAATTTCTTTTTGAATCTGCTAGTCCAGATCCTGATGCCCTTTAAAAAATTACCTTTAAAAACCTTCAGAAAAAAAGTCTGGTTTCCAGTCTGGCAAAGGCAGTAGAATTGACTGTAATAAACTATAGCAGATCACTTTGCAGTCACATTAAAATCAAGTTTAATAACATTAAAGTTTGTACGTGATGGGAAATTCTCCTTTAAATTCCTTCACCATCTGTTGCTTAGAAGTCAGCCATGAGTATTTCCCTTCCATTTCTCCTTTCCTCAGAATGGTTAATGCACAGACACAAGTTTTTAAAGGCTGTACTCAGGGTGGCTGCTGGAAGGGGAGCAGAAGGACCTTGGCTGTGCTGGAGTGAGAGAGTGGCATCTGCTGATAGATATCAGGGACTGAAATTTCACTCACCAGAAACTGTTTCATCACAGAGAAATTATTCAAGACCTAAGTTGGTTGTTAAGCCTTTTTTCAATGAATCTCCCCTGCTCCGATTTTGGAATTATTGCTGGAATAACCTGCTGGAGAGTTAAAGAAATTTAGGTGAACCATTTATTGTTTATTTTTTTGTTTTACGGTATATCTCTTTACTGCAGCTGTCCGAGCTTTTCCTTCTGCCATCTAAACAGCACCATCTTCAGGCACATTTATAACCTATCCATTACCCAGCGGTGATCTACATGTTCCTGTACTGGGAATGCTCTTTTCCTGGTGCTGAAATTGCACATCTCCTCCTCCTGGCTTTTCCTTGGGCATTGTCTTTAAATCTTGACACTTGTCAAAATTACTCTATCACCCCGAGATGCGACTTCCAAACCCCTTCCAGGTGCACCCATTTTGTCTTGTATGATTGAACCTTTTCTCAGCTGGACACTTAAATTTTCTTTAAAGAGTTTCACCATTATATCCGTTTCATACTGATTATTTCTATCATTCACTGTGATTTTTTTTTCCTGACCTCCCCCGTGGAAAAAACAAATATATTTTTATTGGTTTTGTTCCAATGATGCATTTCCACTTTCTGTTTTCACCCTTGAAAGAAACAAAGTGATTCTTAGATCAACTGTATTTTGTTATGTCCTTGTCTTGAACATATTTTTAACACAAATAAAATCCAGTTAAGTCAAAAGAAATACATAAGTTATTAGGCTGTAGCAATTATGTTTGTTTAATATATAAACAAAACAAGTTTCAGCTTGGTGAGTATTAAAACCACAGGAGCATGCAACAAGAGATACGCAGTACACTTATAATGCCATCATAACCACCTACTGTTATTTACCCCAACAAAATGTCACTTGCATGGTTTGTTTATTCTTCGATTTTTTTTTATAGTCCAAAGGTAAACAAACAGAAAAAAATTGACACAGCAGGTCTATGTTCAGTCACTGCTGTTGGAAGAGGAAGCAGAGACTCGTCCCCTTCATCCCACCAGCCACCCATGGTCTCTGCGCAAGGGGGAGTGCAAAGTGACTTAATGTAGTTCTTTATGGCCAGGTTTGGCCTCTAAGAAACACAGTAAATGCTTCTGCCCTTCGCTTGACAGCTAGTAAATGACGGGGAGATGCAGTCCCTCCTTCCTGCCCTCTCCTTGCAAAGAGAAGGACAGTGCTTAACTTCAAGGAGGGTGTTCACATCCAGCATTGCCTCCAGCGATTTTCCCCCGAATCCGTGGGATCTCTCCAACTGCAGCTGATAGAGAAAGCACGACTTCTCCTGCCTTTGCTTTATTAGATAGACCAACAACGTGGTGACACTTGAGGTTTTCGTTAGTCATTATTTGGGAAAGAAAAATTCCTCAGTACTAAACCCGCTGGATTTGCCAATTTTCAGTTTTACCGCGAGAGATGATTTTGTCAATGTTTCACGAGGTTATTACGGCTGGCGTCTGCAGGAAATGCTGCAGCAGGCAGCGCTCGCCGCGTTCCAGCCGTTCCCAAAGGAAAGGAGAGCGCAGATGCGCCGGGGCCTGTCCCGGTGTCCCCGTGTCCCGGTGTCTCCGTGTCCCGGTGTTCCGGACGGGGCCCCGGGTGGGTGGGTGGTGTGGGATCCGGATCTCTTCAGACCCTGTATTTGTATCGGGAAGCAGCGGTTATCCGGACGGGGTCCCGGGTGGGTGGGTGGTGTGTGATCCGGACGTGCAGCTCTTCAGACCCTGTATTTGTATCGGGAAGCAGCGGTTATTGCTCGGCCCTGCTCGGCCTCCTCCTGCCCGGCCGACAGCGGGCCGGGGCACACGGGGCTCGGGCACCGCCTTTCCCCGGGGAAGCGGAGAGAGATGGGGCCCTCAGGAGCCCCACGCCGTGCGGAGGTCCGAGACTGGCTAAACCATCCCCTGAAGGCAGGGTTCCGCCGTGTCTCACCGCCTCGGCCCCGCGGGCGAGGCTGAGGGGAAAGGCCTGTGCGGAGGGGTGGAACTCGGCCGCCGCTGAAGAGGGGCGGCAAGGTTGCCCCTCACCCTGGATAGGAGCTAGGCTGCTCGTAATAAAGAGGCTTTACAGCCAATGATAAAATTCTTGTGTCCTACTTTTGGGCGAGAGATCTCCTTTGGGGGTTAATTTAAGGAGACGGAAGAGTACCGGGAGGGGAAGGGTGGGACAGTACCCAGGCCACGCTGGAGGAGCCGGCCGAGGGCAGGGGGACAAGGCAGAGCCCCCCTCGGGCCCGGGCTATGCTCAGCCCCTCTGCAGTGCCACCCGGGTCTGTCTCCGTCCCGCGGGTCCGGCCCGGTTCGGCAGCCGCAGGGCCCGCTGCTCCTGCAGCCCCGGCCCCAGCCCCGGGCTCAGCTCTGAGGGGACAGCAGGGATCCCCACGGCTGCGGCCCGACCTGGCGTGTCCTTCCCCACGAGGGCAGCTACCGGCCCCAGGGAGGGCAGGGCACATCCCCAGTGTCCCCCTGACAGTGCGATCCCCTGGCAGGCCCGGAGCGCCCGCGGCTGCCCCTCACTCCTCCAATGGCTCCGGGGGCTCGGGAGCTGCGCCCGGCGCCCCTTCCGCTCCTGAGAACAGGCACAGATTGAGGAAACGATTTTCTTTTCTTTTCTTTTCTTTTCTTTTCTTTTCTTTTCTTTTCTTTTCTTTTCTTTTCTTTTCTTTTCTTTTCTTTTCTTTTCTTTTCTTTTCTTTTCTTTTCTTTTCTTTTCTCTATTCTCTTCTTTTTCTTTTTCCTCATTTTATTTCTTTTCCTTTTTTTTCCCCCTTTATTTTAGCCCCTTTTTTGTCTGCTTTTGTCTCTCTTTTATTCTGATTATTTGACTTTTTGAGATAACCCGTTTTTCAAGTTCATTTCGTTTTGCCCGGGTTCACGGCCTCCCTTAGGAAGGAGCCCTGAGGGGCTCGCTCGTCTCCCTTCGCCTCTGCGGAGCCGGGCAACACGGGCCACACGGGACCAGCGCAGCCGGGTCCTCAGCGGAGAGGCGAGGAGGGATGGAAGACAGGGGACTAAATTCCTGTCCACACAAAACAGCTCCTCTTCACGGCTGGGAGGTGAATTCGATCCGTCCCCAGCGCCCCCGCCCCAGGGAGCCCCGAGCCCCGCGGGGCCGAGTCCCGGCCCGCCGGGGGCTCTTCGTTCGACGGCTTTCCTCGCCCCTCAATAGAATGATGACCGTCTTTACAGGAGAACACAGATGGGGATGAGGATACCCTCATAGGGCCCTCCTGAAGGAAGGAATAATTTTTCTTCAGGCGTCTTTCTCTTTCCTCTGTTAGCTTTATCCCAAAACACAGGGGTATGTTTTGCTTTGTTTTAGTTTTGTTTTTTGTTTTTGTTTGTTTGTTTTCTCTCCTATTTTTTCTTTAAAGTTATTTTTAGAGATATCTCTGTCTTTATTCGTTGTTCAAAAAATTTTCACAGTATTTGGTTTTGTTCAAATAAAAATCCTACAATTTATTTTTTTTTCCTTACACTCCCAGGGATAGAACCAAATGCAGATTAGTCTTAAATTAAGTTACAAAAAATAGGTGGCCATCCAAGACAAATTCCCAGCTACACAGGTGTCATGTAAGAAGGCCTTGCACCCAGGTGTTCCCTACTCTTTTCCAGGTTTGACTTTACAAAGGTGAAGATATTTTAAAGTAAGTTTTGATCCTTCTCTAGTATGCACATCCTCTGTCATTTCTCTGTTCTAGAGCCTTACTCACATCCAAGAAACTTCTACCTCCCTTTGCTGTTGTTGTTGTTGCTGTGTCAAAAATCAATAGCAGAACAAGTATATTTCTCTGAGAAAAGCTCCACAGAGGAGTGCCCTGCCCACTGTGAGCCATGGCACAGCATCTGAGCCTGGGCACTGCACTCTCCATGAAGTGCCAATCACAGCTGAAGTGCTGCACACAGTTTGCAGCAGCTTTTCTCCTCTCACTTCTACACTTACACCTTCTTTCTCTTTTCCTCATCAACAGGGTTCTGCAGAGCCCTTCTTCAGTTAAGCATGTTTGTTACTACCCCACATTTTGGGTTTACCTGATTTACTCGGCTATCAGGTCTCTTCATATCATTCCTCTGATTTTTTTGTTTTCTTCATACCCAGAAGTGATGGTATCTGTGTCTGAACTCTGCTCTTTCACATAATATTGTCAACAGAAACAATATTTTTAAAAAGACATAGGTTTAAATAAAATGTATAAAGGATAACCAGAACAAAACATACACCAGATCCTTCCCTTTTTGAATGTAGGGTGTCTTTTGCCCCTTTTTGGAGTCTTCTGAAGTCATTAAGATGTTATTCTGAGTTGGCTTTTATCAGGAATCTCAGATATTGTATCAGTATATTGCTGACAGAATTTTCCCCTTCATAGCAAACAAGCACCTAACTATAATCTCTGCAGCAGCAAAGATGCTGACTCTTCTGTGCCAAATCTAGAATATCATTATTACCAAAGATTAACATTGTTTGTGCTTGTGCAGCTTTGTGAGATACATACCGAAGGTCACTCTTCAGGTAGCCTGTAACCTCTGGTTGTTTCCTGATAATGTGATAGGTTGTTAATGGACCTTAATATTGGGGAGATGCAAATCTTGGAGGTTTTGCCTTTCAGAGCTTTTCCAGTTCTGTGAGATATTTAAGCCTCTGAAATCAATTTTGGTCGCTTGGAAACTCATTCATATCACTGTGAAATCTTACCTACAAAGTTCTTCAGCATGAGGAAATGCTGGAAGTAACTTTGCAATTTGTTCTCTATCATCATGTTTTGGGAAAGTCAGACCTACAAGCAATTACTATTAAGAACACATGAAAAAATTAGAGAATATTGAAAGCCATTGCCCACACTTTGGTTCTCCAAAACACAAACCACATGTCTTCAGGGTCTAGGTTTGAACATCAAGCTGAGTTAATTCAGATCTGATCCTACATGCAATTATGGATAATTTACAGGACCAGTTCCATGCCCCATTAGTAGAACTGTATGTTTGTGGTGCCTGCATGTTTTGGTGAGGAAAAGAAAATTAAGTGTAATGCAAAAACATTTGTATCTCTCATCTGAATGAAAGTGTCTGTGTGATGTGTGTGGCAACATTATTTCTGGTCATGAAATAATTTCTCTGTCTTTTAAGAGACTTTCTCACTCTTTTAAGAGATTTCGTATGCAGATGCTAAGCAGGGTTGGTCACACACTTGCTCTTGAACAGTCCAAGTGCCTCCCTCCTATGTTGGCCATATCACATCAGCCTTTGCTTGCCCGGGGGCTGCTGAATAATCCAAATTCCCAATATAGAGAAAACAAGGTGTCTTGAGCTGTGGTGTGATCACACTCACTGAGTCACTCTGGGGAATTGCTGCCCCAGATTTTCAGATTTTTTTAGGGATTCAATTTTTTTCTTCATAACCATTGTTCACAGGAGCCACATCCTTTAGTGCTGCAATTCATTTCCAGAGCACTGGTTCCCTCCCTGCTCATCTTTCCAAGGTACGTGCCTCACAGCTCCCAGCCTAATGGCATTTTGACATGCTGCTTGCAGAGTTGGGAAGCTTGGCTGCCCTCATAATGATCAACAGGAAGGAGTCTACAGGATAGCGGAAATCTGGAAAACATGAGGGGTGAAAGATGTGCCTTTGTTTAAACTGGAAAAAGAAAAGAGGAAAAAAAGAGTAGAAAGACAGGGGACAAGAGTGTTCTGTATGTAAAATGTGGCTACAAAGTTGCTAGTAACTTATGAGCAACTGAAGAAGAATGAGTGAGAAATCAAATTTGCAGCAAAGAAAACTAGGATAAATACTAGAAATGGAGTCTCTTTCTTAAAAGGGTATCCAAGAAAAGAGTTTGATAGACATCCAGGACTTATGCTACAGAAATGCAGATCAGAAGAAATATCTTTCAGAGATTATCTAAAGGGATTTAACTTTGATGCAGGAGGTGGATGGTGGGAGAGTGGCCTGGATGACTGGATGACTTTTCTTTCAGTGCTTCACTGCTGCAAAGCTATCTCACCCCCGGAGGCAAGGCAACTCTTCAGCTGGCTGACAGCTGATGCAGGATGGAGATTAAACTCAGCTGAAGATTGACTGTGGTGGTAGAAATATGTTGATTCATGTGGAATTCAGGCTCTTAATTCACACCCAAATCACTGGCAGAGCCACTGCTGGCTTCAGTAGCTCAGCACCAAGTTCTTATCTGGCAGACACCATGATGTCCATTTTGCTACATTTTGAAGAAGTATCACAAGATTTGTCTCTTACCAAATCCATTCCATCTTTGTGAAATATTATGGCTCTTTCAGTAAGACCCGTATGGGAGTTAGAGATATGAGTGGCACAGAAGGTGATTAGGCTATTAAGTTCACTAGGTCATTAAATAAAACTATTAAGCTTTTCATTCTTCCCTTTGTGGTTTCATTTGAACAATTGTTACCCAGGTATTAGATATTGAAATTACTGCCTAAGAAATGGTCTCAGTGCAGCAGAAATGATGCAAAATTGACCAACTAATAGAAAGGAGACCTGCATTATTTTTTTCAATCAGCAGAATTACTGGGATAAGCATTCAAAGGAGAAAGCACAGTACTGTTTTTCTAAATTCTGGTCACAGAGGTCCTTTGCATGGAAGCAGAGAGGAGGGGATCAACTTAACTTTTTGACTGCACTTAGTTGTTTTATTAAGCTCTGGAACAGATTAGGAGTGCTCATACAGGCAATTATGGCACCTCTGGTGAGGCATGGCAATAAACAGGAGGGAGGTGGTAACTTTTTCTGTTTTCATATTTGTCTGCAGTGTAAGGGGGAGAATGAACACAAAGCAGAATGTGGTGGAATGGGCGGATGGTGAGGCAGAGAGAGGAAAAGAAAATAAAGACAGTGGATGCAATAAGGAGAGAAGGACAAAACAGTGGCAGGTTAAAGTGCAGGAATCAAATGGGCTTGGAGTCATTGTGGAAAATCACTGCTAAATTATCTTGTGGTGAGTAGAAAGTAGCTGAAGAAATGAGGGATGTAAGGATCCAAGTAAGAGAAGAAGCAGGCAGAGACATGGACCTGGCATGGGCATGGCTGGAATTGGCACAGGGAGGTGGCAGGGTTTGCTCATCACAACCCCTGGGCCTTCCTTCAAATGTTGCTCCAGGAGGCACAGCCCATGTCTGTGTGTGGATTTTGGGCACTTCACAGCTAAGCCTTGGGGATGGAGGGTGGGGAAGGAGGATATGTAATGGGGATAAGCAGGAAGGAGACAAGGGCCCAAGTTAACAAATGACTCAGCTGAGAAGGGCAGGGGAGCCCTGAGGACAGAGAGAGCAGTGTCACAGGACCCTTGCTGCCCCGCTCAGCTCTTGCCATGCATCTTCCACCCTTTCCCTGTAACACATCAGGCCAAAGAGCCTCAGTGCCATCTGCTCCTGCCTCCACCACTCACAGCAGCAGAAATGAAGCCACCCTTGGCTGCTGGCACTGTCTCTGGGAGGGTAGCAGAGCCAGTACTATTATTAATTTGCTCTATGAATAAAGCGTCAGGAGGAACCATCCCTGCCCTAGGGCATCTCCAAGAAGTTGCAGTTCAGATGTGTACTGCACTGGGTATCCACCTCAAAATAGCTGAGGTAAAACCTGCCTGTCTGCAGGGATTTACCCACCAGGGATCCTCTCCCAGCAGAGTGCCAGACCTGCAGCCACAGCAGAGGGAAGGTGTAGGCTGCTATTACAAGCCTCCTCTGAACACTGAGGTGCTTTTAATTTTAGTCTGGGAACTTCCCCTCATTACCCTTCTGACAGGATGGGTGCAGACAGCATTAGGGATGCTGGGCTAGACACTGGCCCCAGAGGAATGTCCTCCTCCTCCTCCTCCTTCTCCTCCTCCTCCTCTGCGGCAGCACCTCTGCACAGGGGGAGGCACAACAGCACTTCCAGTCAAACACCTTCCCTTGCAGGATTTCAGTTTCTCCAACCAGAGGCGGCTGCAGGAGGGTAGGAAGCCTCCACGCCATCCTCAGCCCGGCTCCCCACAGCCCTGTGAGTGAGTCTGGCTGGTGCCTTTTCCCAGGGCTAAAGGGGATCGCTGATTAAAGGGGCCTTCTGACCAGCTTTCCCCTAAAAGGAGCTTACAAAGCCCGTTTGTTTAACCTTTTCACAGCAGCTTGACCCTGTCATGAAGAACAAATCACTCCGAAACAATGTTGAAGTGTGGGACTGACGGAGTTGCTCCCAGCCTCTTCCTCCTGTGCCATTGCAGGCTGGGGATGAGTCCAGCCCTGCAGGAACAAGGACCCTTTTCTGCCTCCCCCCAGCCCCACAGCTTCGAGCAGCAGCTGGGAAATGAGGGCTGGGTGTGGGTGCCTGTGCTGAGGGCACAGGTGTGACACTGCCAGGCTTCTCACCTCCCTGATAACAGCACAGGTTCTTGCCTCCAGGTTTTCTTTTTCCTGAATATCAGATGAACTTACGAGAGTGTTAATTTTTTTCCCAATTTTAAATCCTTTGGCCAGCCTTTGGGTTTCTATTGCCTGTTTTATACATTTTGAGTATACCTTTTGTGTACTTCTCAGCAGTGAAACCAGAGGACAGATAGACACACTGGTTCAGTTTAGAAGAAAATATTTAAATTTTGTTACATTGCTTGTTTTATGGATAGGGAAGGAACTGTTCAGTTAGAAATAACAATTAAATGCTTATTGAGATTCTCAGATTTTAAACAATAGTTCTCTTTTCCCTTAAAACAAATTATCAAAGCAAGAATGCATAAATTGGACAAAAGTTATTATATTCCAGTGTTTTCATGAAGTGATTTTCTACATGAACAGGAAAATGAATCTTAATTGCTTACCACAAAAATATCCTCAGGCACTGGTAGTACAATTAAGAGTTTTTCTTTAAATAGCATGCAAGAAAATGCAGTACATATGGTGCCATTAGCAACTTCAAAACAGTATTTGGATATTCATTTAATTCAAAACAGCATGTGCTAACACAAAACTTAGCAGTAATAATAAATGTAAACTTGGGTAAGAAAGTAAACAATGCCATCTCTGTTGAGTGTGTAAGCCATTAGTCAAAACCAACAGAACCAGATTTTGATAGCAAGTATAAGCACAAAATATTTTATAATAGCTATTTTTAAAACCTTGTTTTGTTTGGCTTTGATTTAAAAAAATAATAATTGTACAGAATTGTGTTTTATTGTGCTCAGTAACTTTGCCTTTGTGAATACTGAAAAATGGACAGTAACTAAATGTGTGAAATGAGGAATTGGATAAAAGTTGGATAACTTTGCATTTCTGTTGCAACTATGTGTGTAAATTTAAACACCATGCTGGCATTTTGTGCTTTACCTAATGATGTTCAGTGCAGAACACAACAGATACAACCCAGGGTGCCGAGGGTGACATACTCAATTTAAAGGTCTCATGGAAATCTAGCTGTGCTAGTGGCCAGGTGCTTAAATAAGGATCCTTCCTGTAAAGCAGACTAAACTATTTAATCTCTGCCTTAATCCTGACACTTTTAAAGATTGAGATACTACTGAAAGTAAGACTGTTTGCTTGTTGAGGATAACACAACAGAGGCCATTCCCACTTGCCCTTGCAGGGGAAAACATTAGTTTTCCATCTCAGTGAATTTTATAGAACATTGCCAGCTGGGAGAAAAAATGACTGTAGTGGCGCTGACCTAGGAGGTGTAAAATATCCACATTGAAACACTTCAGGAGAAACAAACAAGAGTATTTTATAGGTTTCCTTCTTGAAGAAGAAGTTCCTTATTTTCTCTGTCCCCTCCTCACAGCAGCTCCTGTGAGCCCTGGAAAGCCCTGCAGAAATTCGTGTTCCCTGCTTGCTCTTGGAGCCTGGCCCTCACTGCAGCTGCTGGGCTTTCCCTCTCTGCACAGATGGGGAAGATAGCCCAGGTTCCAGGGAGTGAGGCACAGCAAAAGGCTAATTCTTGACCCTGATGACAAATGAGTTATGGTGGGCAGGGGGCTGTGCCTCCCTCAGCCAGGAGCCTCAGCTGTGAGTCCTGCCGTGGAGCACGGTGCCCAAGCCCAGCTTTGGGGAGCAGGGTCAATAAATTAGCAAATTACAGTGCAAACAGGAAACATTTTCTTGGCAAGGAGAAAACATGCATCAAGCCACCCCACAGTTAAAAGGGAAGAGGTTTTGTGCAGTGCAGGAGAGGGCCATCAGGCTTGCTGGCTTGTACGTCCTTCTTGCTGGAGCTGTTCCACTTTGAATGAATAATTAAATCATCTTTGGAGCAAGGACTTGACCCTGCATCTCTCACATCCCAGGTGAGCACCCGAACAACTGGGCAATAGACTCAATCTCTTGCTCTTCTCTCCCTGGCCCGATGAATATTTAATCACCTATACAAAGTGAAGCAGCTCCGGTGGGAGGGAGTGAAAGCCAGGCACCTCAGAAAAACTCTGTAGCTCTATGGCCCATCTTTTTTCCACCAAAGTTTGAGTCTCATGGACAAAAGCCCTCAGTACATTGGAGTGGGGGCAGTGTTGACTGGATGCCCCCCTCTAGCAGAGTCAGAGACGGTGGAAAGAAAATTCTGTCTTCTCACCTTTCCCATCTATGACACATACCCACCTACATAATTTATTTTACAGCTGATGGTATTGATGGCCACCTTTGATGCATTTGCCTAATGATTTAAAGTAGTCACCTAGGCAGGAGAGGACTCAGAACCTGCATGTCCCAGCAGATCTGCCAGGGCACGTGCTCCTGCTTCTGCTCAGGTTGGTGACAAAGTCAAACAGATGAATGTGATGGTGGTACAGACCATGTGCCCACTGGTGGGAGCTGAAGTCTTGGAAAGGTTTAGTGTCTCACGTGGCTGCTGCTTTCACACTCAGTGCCTTACTTTATGCACTGAGGGATGCAGAGCTCAATCCAACACATCCCAGCAGTAAAAAGCATAAGGAAGAGCTGCAGGGAATAAGAATGCAAAGAATGAGGTCATTCTGCCCAAGGCACAATTTTGGGTTTTTTTTATAATTCCACAGGAAACTAGGCCATCCAGTAAGGTTTTTAAAGCTAATGCAGATTTTTAAAAGAAAGCACAGCTGATGTTTTTTTAAAAAATGTGCTGAGCCAGAAAAGATGCTACTCAGGTATTTCTGTAGCCTATCAAGGTCAGAGTGGAATGAGAAGTGCCCTCTTATGAAGAATCACTCCTAGTCTCACATGGTCCTGAATTGTCTCAGCAAATATTTTGTTAGAATTTTTTTTTTGCTTTTAGCAGGAATAAGGATTTAGAGAAAAATTTATTTGCAACTGCACCAGAAATTCAACATTGGGATTATGTAGGGAAAAGTGAGGAACATATTTACCTATTTAAAAAAGATAATTGCTTATAACCCCCATTTTACCAGGATATTGCTGCATTTTTTCCAACACATGTTCTTTTGGGAAAAATTTGGTATCTATCATCACCTCAAAGCAATACAAATCAAAACATTGTGTATTTACGAAAATAAAAAATGAGGGTTTTTTGTTTTATTTTCCTATTAAAAATTATTAAAACCACTCAAATCTAAGGGTGATAAAGAGGGCTATTCATGCTATGTCTGGGCTTTATATTTAGGTCTTTGGGTTGGAAGTAAGTCTCCCCATGGGTAGACAACAAGATTTAAGACCCTCAAGGCAGTGGTACTCCAGTTATCCTCTGGAAATGCCTGATTCCACAGCCTGCAAGATGTATCCCCTTGACATCATGCCCCAGGTGAGCTGTGTACTTGAGTCCCAGTCCTGGTCATAGGCTGAAGACATGGAGCTGAGACACATCTGATTCCCCACTCCTCCCTTCCCAATCTGGGAATTAGAAATTCATCTTTGTTGTTTTAACTGTCTTGCCCAGTTGTAAAATTAGCTCCTACCTGCTGCAGAAGGCAGATTAAATCTGGGAAGTCATTAGAAAAGAACTATCACAACAAGGATATCACCTCTTTATTAGCAGAATTAGCAGGTGAAGGAGAAAGCACAGGCACAAGGAGGTTCCTGACTTCAGGAAGGGGCAGTTTTCTAAGCACAGACTTGCATGGCTTGCAATGAATTAAATTATCACTTGATTGTACCATTCTAGACCAAACTTGCTGAGCCATGTTTTTTTGCCTCTTTTTCTGCAGTGAGACTCAGTCCTGTCTCCCAGAGCTTGTCGACAGAGACGATGGAAGGAAAGCGATGAGTCAAGAGCAATCAGATCAAGAGGGTCATTTCACGGACACACCAGAATGGCTGGGAGCATTTTCTGATCCTTTCCCTCTTCTAACTGCAGGATGAGTTATCTTTGCTGAGTGTGTTTAAGCTAACCTTGGAGAAGGGCTGTGGAAGGGCCTGGAAACACAAATGGTGTTTCAGCTGCTGCTGGGGATGAGAGACATACAGGCAAAGTATTGCTGCAGCCACAACTTGTCACGGCCCCACAGCACCACACCATGCAAATACTCACCCTTGTGAGACCTACCTGGCTGACCAAGAACTCAGCTTTTCCCTCATCCCTGATTCCCACTGCACAGTATTCCTCAGCCGCATTCAGGGCATGGATCTGGCATGCTGTACATCTGAAGATTGTGTTTATTTTATGTATTTGCCTGTGTGTTGTTTGCCTACTCAATTAGGAAGAAGGCTTTTTGAAATTGCCAAGTTTCACTCTGTGATCACATCTTCTGCTTCTGCACTCGTGGCTGCTGTCTGCCAGCTAAGGACTCCCTGAAAATAATTCCTTATTCTCCTGTCTCACTGATCTCTTGCTTGTGAAGGAATCCCAGAGCAAACCTTCCTAATGCTGATGTTCAGCCAAGGACAAGGGCTAATTTTAACACTATGTAACTTAATTTAGAGTGTGTTGCTTTGCCTCCAAAAGGAGCTTTAAGCTGGTGCCAGTGGCATCATCTCAGTTTTGTCAGGTCTGTGGGCTATGCAATCTTATTCTTCCTGTGCTCCAAAGTACCCTTCAAAAGAAGTATTTATGATGAGTTATCACAGACAGCATTATTTCCAAAATGTTGTGTATTACAAGTAGAACAAAGAGAAGATGACTGCCTTGAAAAATCAACATTCAAACCATGCTTGTACCCAGAGAGAGCTGACCTTCACAGGTGAAGATGAAGGTGCACCCTGATGCTTGGAGGCAGAGGGTGGTAAGCAGAGCATGAAGGGTATGTTGCACTCATGTTTCCAGATCCTTTCCAAGGCAGTGGGACAGGGAACCTTAAGATCTACGAGGGTGTTGTGCACCGAGTAGCCTAGCAGAGCTGGACAGGAGACAGAGGCAGACACAGCCAGGAAACAGTGATAAATTAAATTTTCTCCTTATTAGCTCATTAATATTTCTCTGTCCTCTAGGTCTGTGCCCTACCCTGCTTTGTCTTTTTTCTTCACTTTCTCCTTTTGTCCTCTATCCCTCTTTCCCTAGTAAGAGTCACAGCCTAAACCTCTCTCCTTACGCTTCCTCTTCTCAGGGATGGTACAAAACAACATCAACAGATGGTGGTTTGTGTGTTTTCATGTGTTTTTCATACATGCACAAATTGATTCAAAGAGATACATTGTGCACCCTTTGCTCTTCCCTCCTACCAGAGAAACACAGAATAAAAGCAAAGCTCCTGAGGAGTCCCTATTCCTGCTGTTCTCCATAAAATCACACATAGCAAAAGTTCTATAACTCACTGGATTGGGGCCATATGCCTGGTGTTATGAAATATATGGAGGAAATACGTGCTTCTCGGTAGTGTGAGGAAAAGCCACTCAGCAGTTCCCATATTTTATGTTTCTGTATATTACTTTGAGCAATGCAGATATAGGTCTGTGTTTAGAAAAAATAATCCTTATTTTAGCTGCCAGTGCCAGGAGAGTACAGAACTTGGGAAGGGCTGCCCATGTAAATATGACTGGAAAGAAATTTTAATTTGTGATGCTGCTCTGGCACATAGGAATGGGATCTTGGTGTGTAAATGGGTGGTATAATCTCTGGGTGGGGAGAATCACAGATAACACAGTTAGAGCTTGCCTTGTACCATGCTTCAGATGAAGAGAAGGAAAGAACTGACATTCTCTTTGGCTGAGATGTCAATACATCACATCTCTGCTAAGATAATTTGTACAATTTTGTTATCACACAGCTCTTTTGATCAGGGAAACCTAATGAAATTTGTGAAGCCTTTTTGTCTTGCCGTCAGGGACAAAAACCCAGCTGAGTCAGCACGGGGGGCGTCGGGAATCGAGGCTTTGCCTGAGAGACAATTCACACAACAGGCTGGTTAAGCCCCAGCTCCAACACGCCCTCTGCATGCAAAAAATAACACTTCAAGTGAGCTGAGTTCTAGAAAATGAAAACTAATTGCTGGGGTTAGAAGAATTCAGCCAGTCTCAAGCCATTAGGATCACGGCCGAGCAGGGAATGTCATGGAGCCAATTGGAGCAAAGCTGTCAGGGCTTTACCATGCTTAAGACCTAACCTTGGGTTGCTCTGCAATCACACGACCACAGCTCCAATATTTGCAGGAGAATATTCTCCCCATGCCCCAGCAGCACTTCCCTCCACAGATGCAGCAATGAGTGTGAGGAATGCCAATTCCACAATACTCCTCATCGCCAGCAGGACAGGGACAGACAGGCCTGGCGGTTTAATTTGCCTTTTTTTCTTTTTCTTTTTTTTTTCCTAGAGGAATAAAAACAACAAAAAGACAACCTAGTCTGTCGTGAGATTTCTGACTGATTGTGGAGTAATTCGGACAGAATGGAATAGAGCCTGCTCAGTGGTTCATGAACAGCACTTATCCGTACTCCATTATTTTCCCTTTAGTTTGCTTTACAAATTAGAAAAGGGCACCAGTGTCAAATTCTTGATGCAAGCCTCTGTGTGAAATGATAAGCTAAATCCTAAATTGAGGTCAAAGCTGTTCATGTGGTTCCTGCTGCTAATAAAAACGCTTTTCTTTGTTCCTGACTGCTAAGAATGCCTGCCCCATTTATAAACAAGATCTTATCCCAAAAGAGACACCTCTGTGCCGATATTAGGGAAAAGTACCTTGCTTAAACAATAATCTCTCCTTAAAAATACATTATGTTTTGTCAAGAAAAAAAGTAGCATGGTTTCATTGAGAGAAATTCATTTATTCTAGCTGAAATTCTGGTTTTGTCTGCATGCAGCATCTCAGTGTATTTTTCTGAGTGATTCACAATGTGAAAAAATAATCGGCAACATCATAGAATTATTGTATAATGATTTCATATAAACTTCAGTTTAATTTCCATTCAGACAGAGAGACTGAGTTTCCCCCCACAATTTCCTTTTTCGACACTTTTCTGAGTCCAAAATGAAACAAAAAAAAAACACAAAAAAAGGAAAAAGCAACCCTGTTATGGTTTTGAACCTTGCTACCCGGAGAGCTCTGGCTAACAGGTTATAAATCTGACATCATCACATCCTGCTGAGGGATGATGCAGCACCTGGGAGAGTGATGTCCTACTTAGACATGAGTTTTCATAGTTCCAAAGCTGGGTGGAAATGACTTGGGAGAGATTTGGTGTCCTTCTCTGAGAAAAAAGAGCACCCAAGAGAGGGACGGGGACGATTGTTACAATTACAATTTTATCCTTAAAATTACTGCTGTAAAGTCACTCAATTTTAACCTTTCCATGCATCTTTCAAAGCCTTAATGTCTGAACCTGTTTTTTTGAGTGAGTTACAAACTTTGTTCTGTGCAGCTGTGCACTACTCAGTGTCAGGAGACAGCTGATCCCACTATCATCAAACTTGGACACCACAAACCACTGTGCCTCTGCCTTCCTTGGTTCAGCTTCCTTTGCTGTCGCTGTAAATGGACTGCAGTTAGTTACTACAATCAAATAAATTCTCAAATACTGCAGAAAATTAATCTTCAGGCTTTTTTCCCCTTTCCTGTGAGAAAGGAAATCAATTTACCTAGAAACACAAGAAATGCCACAGTGGGGGTTACACAGCTCAAAGCAGTTACAGGAGACAGATAATTTGGAGACTGCAGTATCCATTCCTTTTCTTTCTTTTTTCTTTTTTCTTTTCTCTGTGCTGAGCCCTTGGTAACTGCAGTGAGATGAATTAAAAGTGTCAGTTTGAAATGGTTGGAAACGGGTATAAATTGGAACTGTCTTTGCTGAGAAGCAGAATGAGATGGGATCAGGGCTAGAGGCAAGGGAGGTTTTGGAAGGGCATTACAATGTGCATGCTTTACTACCAGGGAAGCAGAATCACAAGCAGAGATGTGAAATCAAAAGAGGGAAGACTGGTTCCTGCTGTTCTATTTCTATAAAATAATTTTCTAGTTAGATTTACAGGAATTCTAATCAAACAATGCAGATTTTATATGTAATTATAATGAATATGCAGATGTAATGATATGAAGCAGTGGTCTCCTGCACTGCTTAGAAAATATAATCCTTATTAGCTTTACTTTGAAAGAGCTTAAACACTTGTCCAAATATCCATACAAGGAGAGGCAGAGTAAGGATAAAGCAGAAAGATGTTTCTGTGTCTGCTCCAGGAGCAGCTGAAGGACTTGAAGGATGAGCAAAAGTGAAGTAAGGCCTACCTGAAGGGTTAAAATAAAAAAGAAAGGTAAAAAAAATGGGGGATGGATGACAACAGAAACAGTGTCTGGAATCCTTGGCACACATTGTGCTCTGAAGGCAATGGTACTCCAAAGAAAGTCACTGAATTTACCCAAATCAGGCTTGTGAAACATTTGCCTGGTAAAATAGTCTAGCAGCACAAACAGCTCAAAGTCTGGGCATTTGTGCCACAAAGACAGCTAACACTTGTCCCCAGCTTTGACATGTCAGGAGCTCACAGGGCTGGTCTGAAGGGTTAAAATAAACAAGAAAGGTAAAAAAATGGGGGATGGATGACAACAGTGACTGGAAACAGTGACTGGAATCCTTGGCACACATTGTGCTCTGAAGGCAATGGTACTCCAAAGAAAGTCACTGAATTTACCCAAATCAGGCTTGTGAAACATTTGCCTGGTAAAATAGTCTAGCAGCACAAACAGCTCAAAGTCTGGGCATTTGTGCCACAAAGACAGCTAACACTTGTCCCCAGCTTTGACATGTCAGGAGCTCACAGGGCTGGAGGTGACAGGCATCTCGGAAAGGTCTGTTTTACCCAACTTCTCTCCAAGGAAGTCCCAGATTGATTCCCCGAAGAGAATTTTTCACAGCATTTGCAAGTGCTGCTGTCAAAACCAGCCGTGAAGCGGTGTTGTTGGGTAAACAGCCCCTTTCCTCTGCTGCTGTGCTGTCCCTCCGCGGGGCTCCCGCCCGAGCGAGCGCGGGGAGCGCAGCGCTGCCAGGGAAGCTGGGCAGAGCCCACACACCGGCTCGCCCCCACCAGCTGGAGTTTCTTCACGAGTGGAGCTGCTCTCGCCCCCCGGGGCTGCGGATGCCCCGCGGCAGCGCTGCGGGCCCGCGGGGAGCGGAGCCAGCCGCGCTCTCCGCCGCCTCCCCGGGAGCATCCCTTCCGAGCGGCTGCATCCCCCAGAGCTCCTTCCAAACCATCCCACCGTCCTGCGGCGTCCTGCCCTCCCCTCGCCGCTGGGGCTTGGGCTGGATGGAATTGGTTTCAAAGACCGGGCTTAATGGTTTTTAATGCTAGCTAAGTGAGCGGGTTGAGATGCTAGTGTCGAAATGTTTTGAGGAGGGAGAGAATTCTGGGTTTCCTGTTATTTGTCTTGCTTCACAGAATCCCATTTTTTAGTGAACAGATGGAATATTTTTGGTTTGTTGAACATTTTGTCATCACTATTCAGCACCAGCTAACCTGCCAAATGCTCTTGAAAAATACACAGTTATTGCAGTCTCTGGTCTTCTATTTTACAAGAGCAACTTTGCTCCTTGGTTTCCATGAATAAAAAGAACTGTTTATTTTTCTTTTTTCTTTTTTTTTTTCCCCCTTCCCTGCCTTAAGATCCACAGACTATTCTCTATTGATATAAGTGGCAAAAACTCATTCAAAGTAAGATAGATGTTAGTCTGCCAGAACAGGAAAACTCTTGGATGAAACCAGCAGAGACTGGAATTTCTTTACAGGGAAATCTACCCCATTTGCCAACAGTGATCAACAGCCAAGGATAACTGTGATTAATTTTTTTTCCAGTTGAAGGTGGGTGGTGGTTTCTATTAGCTTTTAAATGCAGAAATACAAGGAGATTTGGGTCAGGGGCTCTGCTTGCTCTAACATACCTCTGCTAATGCCCTTGTTTGCTTTCTGTCCTGCTGAACCAATTAGCTTGTGCTAGGCTGAGAAACCATTTTTATGGGGCAGAATTGTCTCCTGTAGAAAAGCAGGCTGTGTTCCATCAGGACGTAAAAGAAGATGGACCTCACATGGCTGACTTTGGTAGGACATTCCCCTGCTGAATAACTATGGTGGTTAAAACCTGCTTTCTTTGCAATTTGGGTTTGTCAGGCTTAATTTTCTGTTTTGGTTTTTTTTTTTTTTTTTTTGGGTTTTTTTTTGTTTGTTTGTTTGTTTTGGGGTTTTTTGTCATAAATTATTATTTTCACAGTCTTTTCCAATTCCTCTGTTTTCTACTGTCTCTTTTTCAGAAATCTTTAAATTGTAAAATCCAACTCTGAACACAGATTTCAGATACAAAACAGACACTGATTTTCATTCCCTGCTCCTTGGTGAAAAAGGATAATACTTCTGTCATGCATTTGAGTAGGCTTTATATTGTAATATAGCCACCATTGCTTTTTAGAAAATCTGGCTACAGTTTGCTACCAGCCTCTAGTTCATCTCTCAGACTGAAATGACAGCAACAGAGAAGACCATCTTATATTTTTACTGCACTATGACCCATAGATGGGTTTGTTACCTCTACCTCTGTACTGAATCTGCCCAAATTCAGACCGGGAAGCCAGCAGAGAGCTGCAGAGCAGTTGTCAGTTTGTTTGCATCTGTCATCCCTGATATCCCTGAAAAAGAAAAGAACATGAGCATGGCTATACAACAAAACTAAGACAAACAATATTTTCATGAATTATGTGCATGTTTCCACTGGAGAAGTTTTGGTCTAGTTAACAGCAGAGGAAGTCAGTGAAAATTTTATTTCTATGCCTGGCACTGTGTGGGGTCAGGAATATTTTGCAGTTCTACAGCACTTTACGAGCAGAATTTCCTAACAATATGGCCAACTCATTTTCCTGATTCCCAGTTAAAACACTCCTATGGTTCTTAGCTGTAAATGAAAGAAAAACCTCAAGAGACACACTGGAGAGAGTGGGATTCTGCCCTGATTTTTTAGGACTACAAGAGGAAGCTATCTGAGGAAGGAATATTATATATACCCTCCCCTACCATCATGGTAGCACATCATGTCTGACATTGGTTATTACAAGTCTTAGAGAAGACTCCCCATGCTTCAGGAAGGACAAAGGGAAGAATTTTCTTTGGGGGATTTTGATTCAATAATAATTAGTTGCAGAGAAAGAAGTTATAGAACACCAGATTAAAAAGGACCTCCAGGACCATGTGGTACAACATCAGGACTTTTAAGCTTGTAAATTCGTTTAATTTTTTTCATTTTTCTCAATGATTAGGATCCAAGACAAACACTCAGGCAACCTCCTACGTACTGCTACCCAAGGAAAAAAAGATGACACTACAATTTAAGTAATTAATGTCTCATTTGTGAATTCTGATTCAGTGAATTTATGAATGTGCTTTATTACGAGTACTCATTACATTCCTGCATAACTGACACCCAGCAGACATTGGCAGACCCTTCCCGCATGTGTCTGTGACCGTGAGCAGCAGAAGACTGCTAAATATTCACACAAGGAGGAGCATTTAGGGATCGTGGTGTTGCTCACTAGCAAAAGGCAATTTTGTCAGTGGGGATTGGAATTTCAAGGTCAGAAATGCCAAGAAAAAAATCAGTAAATATTGAGAGGAAGGACATACAGGGAAAGAGAATTTCAGGAAAGAAAATGGAAAAAGAGGGTCTGCTCATGTGGAAGAGACTACTTGTGGCTGTTAAACCAGCTGAGGTGAATGTTAAACCACTTAGATCTGTTTAAACTCCAGAATGTGGAAAAAAGAATTCACCTGGGCAGTGTTAATATATGCCCCAAAACTGACATGACCTTGAAAAATTTACAAATGGTGAGAAAACTGAGGTAGCTAAATGCTGGCTCCTCTTCTGTTGCTGAACATTATGCATTTCTTCTCTTTTCTACCCAGGTACAGGGACTGCAACATTTAAAATCTCAGTAAATGCAGGTGTATGCCTCAACTAGCACATGAAAGAGAAGGCCACAAGCCTTGAAATTATCAAAAAATGAGATGCTTTGGGAAAGTATAGTAGAGAAAAAGCCTGAGAGGAAGCCAAGAAAAACAGTCAAGTTTTTTACAGGAGTATGGTGAAAATTTACTTAAGGCACATGGAATTTGGTGGGTGTGAGCCCAGCACATCAGGACACCCTGAACTATTCCTGGGTTCTTCATCCTTGCGTGTAAGGCACTGAAAATCTGCAGTATCAGATTTGATCCTATGCATTTAGCTTCTTTCATCAATTTTCTGAACTTTCTTAGAAATCCTGAATGCTCAGTGCTCCCTCTGTGAATAATTAAAAACCTTTTGAGCACTTTCAGGTATTTATTTGAGTATTTGATTTGGAGCTGGAGTCTTCTATCTATTTTAATTCAACAAAGAAAATATGAAATTATTTTTCATAAAGTGTTGTGGTCAATAAATTTTAAAAACAGAAGGGCCATTACTGTAAGCCTATCTACTGCAGAGCACAGACACAAAGAATTCATCCAGTAATTCAGAATTCAAAGTACATCTGAACATACCTTAGTTAGTCTCTGTCCCATAAATCAAGAACTTTAAGTTTTAGTATGTCTTAATCTGATTAATGCTCAACCAAAAGCTGTCCAAGTTACCTAATGAAAAATTTAATCTGTCAAAAATATGAATTCAACAAAATATTTTTTTTTAAATGCAGGACAGTTTCCAGTTTTCTCTGTACAGAATAGAAAAAAAGTTTGGGGTTTTCTTATGGATGAATTTTTATTTTCATATTCCATTTAATATTAGCTTTTTATTTTAAATAGTAAAGGTAAATAATTTTATTACTCTAAACTACTGAAAAAAATATTTTCTTTAACTTAGACTGGTTTGGGAAGATTTCTGTTGAATAAACCAAATATTTATATATTCTAGTTTAGGTCAAACTCATTTTTCAGAGACTCTAAAAGTCCTCATAAGAAGGAATACTACCAATAGTTTTTGAACTAGATCCAGGTAGATGAGATTTGTGCTTTTAAATTCATATTTCTGCCTCTGAAATTCTATTTTAAAAAAACCACTTATTCAGTATTTATAGTATAAAATCACTATATGTTTAGTGTGTTTCCTATTATTGCCATTGCTATGACATTGATTGCAGTTGCATTAATGAAATATTTTCTGAGCCCAAATTTAATCTCACTTTTACCACTGTAAATACTTCAACAAGAGATAAGAATTAATGAATCAGTATGCTCACAGGCAGCACTGATTGTGAGAGACACTACTCTTGGCCTCAGACAAAAAGAATTGCTGTGTGTTTTGTTATGAAGATCACATTGCACAGATCGATGAATGCCTCGCTGGAAGTTCAGTCTGGCGATGGGACACAATAGTCCCAAGGACCAAATGGATTTTCCTGCTTCCTTTGTAGAGCCATGGGGCAGAGGCTTCCTGAAAACAAGAAGCAAATCAGTAGAGAATGCTGAGATGTGATGCTGTTACCAACCATTGCTTTGGAAAAAACTGTCAGAAACACCAACACATCCCAGCTGCAGCCCAGAGGACAGGAAAGCCAGAAGCCTGCTTGAATTTCCATTTTGACCTACAGTCACAGAAGTTCAGGAAACTAAGGTTTCTATGGTTATTTCTAAATTATTTTAATGTAGTAATTAATTTTTATAATCACTAATGTAAATTATTGTGTGAATATGTGAGGGCAAATGAACTCCGTTTTCTATTTTTCTTAGTTAATTACAAATGTCTTTCACCTGCATTGCTTTATACGTGTTAATTTCTGTATCTGGGTAGTAGTTATGGTATAGCTATAAATGTATCAGTGTACAAAAAGGTACTTACAAATACATTGTATTTAACTGGCTCTTCAAAACTGTTTTTTTCTTGGAGCGGGAGGAAAGATAAAACTGTATAAATTTCACTGTGACAAATAAGGCAGTGTAAGATGGTCTTTTTCAGGAAGTACAAATAAAAACCAGGGTAAAAAAATCCCTTAAAATTTAAGTGACATTTATTTTAATCTTATCCTCTTTGGTCCAGTTTGACAGACTGCTGCTGTCCTGTTAGATCAACATTATCTCCCATTTATGGACAGCAAGAAGAAAACTGCCTGAGACCTTATGTTGCTACTGAAACCAGATTTCTCTTTCTTGTAAGACAAGTAAATGCAACTACCAAGATGGAGGAAACTGAATAAAATTTCAGCTTCTCCCTCTTGTTGCATCTCTTCCTCATCAGCCACTGCTGGAGAAATGAGTCCAACCCAATAACCTGACAGGACAGTCCAATGCTGCCACGTGTGTGCCAGTGTAGCTGGTGTGGCTGCTCTGCCTCAGCAGTGCCACTGACAGACACAAGCCAGTGACAGATGACTGAACAAGAAGACTGGAACGTAATAACATTCAAAAAAAACCTCAAGAAAAACCAAACCATAAACCTCAAAACATATAATACCTGTGAGTTAAAAAAAAAAAAACAAAACCCCCCCCCCAAAAAAAACCAAAACCAAAGAAACCAAAGAAACCAAACAACAAAAAACAAACAAAATCCAAAATCAAACCAACAAAACTGAAAAACTAACCAAAAAACACCCCAAAAAAAGAAAGCTACAGAAGAAAAGCAAAGACCATGGCTGTTATCAGGACACAGCCAAAGCCAGGAAGAGAAATCACTTCTATCAACTTCCCTCTCTGTGTCATTGCTGATTTCAGAGAGTGGGGGAATCAGAGAAAATTGGCAGCCAGAAAGCAAAGAGAGAACAGCAGGTGTGGTGTGAAGGTCTCACCCATCCTTTCACTTAATCATATACTTAAAGTTAAGTGGTTAATAAATCATAGAATTGGTTTGGGCTGGAAGGGACCTTAAAGATCACCTTGTTCCAAGCCCTGCTGTGGACAGGGACACCTACTAGGACAGGTTGTTTAGAGTGCCATCCAACCTGGCCTTAAATCAGGCCAGAAAAGTATCTAAAAGCAATGGTGTTTGGCTCTGTGGAAAATTATCCTTAGCAGTTTTCTCTGCTGTACTACTTTATAAAACTTTTGAAAATCTAAAGCCACCCAAATGATGGAAGAGCACCATTTCTATTGACCTTCAGAAGTTACTTAAGGGCATCCTCCAGTCCCTGTGACAATCAAGAAAATAGCTTTTCAGCAGTAGACATGGGCTGATTGTTGCTTTTCAGTCTTTTTCCCAGAGTAAGATGCTTTGAGCCTGCTCTCCTGCTAAGTCAGTGTCTGTAACTCTGCATGGTGTGCAAGCCATGGTCTTAAAGTCGTGGTTGTCAAGAGGACAGCCACCTTTGAAAGGAACCAAACAGGCAATTAAACATGTTAATTATGCACTGTGTGATTATTAACAATTATACAGTCTTTGGACTCCTGTGGGCAATACCTGGTGAAGGGCTGGCAGATAAAAATCTCCAGACCAGCTAATTCTTGTTCTGCTGTTTCATCCTATTTCAGAGAAGAAACACTTTCTCCTGCCATAGGTTGTCTCAGGGCAGCATGCCATGCCCCAGAGAGCTACCTCCAGCACTGTCCCCAAACGTCCCCAGCTCTGCAGGGCCAACTGGAAACACCAGGCTGTGAACAGGCAGCAGCACAAGGGGTTTTTCATTCTCATGGGACCCCAGTGCCAGCCCAAAGAGCCAAGGTCCTGTACATGGCCCCTGTAATGGTAACGAAGCTTCCTAGTGCCAGCACCGAGAGCCTTTTGGTCAGCTGGGGAGACCTTTCTGGGGTGAAATGGAGGGAGTTCTGCTCCCATGCCTATTACTGAATTCTCCACAAAAAGTGCAGGCAAGGATGCCAATTAACGCTAATTGGGTTTCTTTTTTTTTTTTTTTCATATGTGGACACGTGTCCATTAGGAATTTGATTGATAGACTGAGACAAGTGAATCATTTTGTTGTTGCCATAAAGTAACCATTGTACCATTTGGGGTTCTTTAAAAGGAAAATACAGCAAGTCTCACCTGCTCCCAATAAAGCCAAAGAGTTTTGTTACCAATTTAAGAGAGAATTTTGTCTTTGGATTCTGAGCACTTTACCTAGAGGTGAGTATTGCATTGTCCTGCAGTGCTTTTTATCCAGAACACCTCACTGTAAAAATAATATTGTCAAACACATTGCTACTGATCTTAGCAACACCTTGTGCTTTCTCTGTAAACACACTTTGATTTTGTTTTCTTGATGCACAATTTAAGAAGACCAAGATTGAGCTTTATGTCAACACTGAAGCTGGCTTTCAATTTCTTTGGAAAAAACCACCTGTCATTGATTCATCATGAGCTGAAGACTACAGGAGTATATAAGCTTCTCTGGTGAGAAACCACTTAGTTTGGTCACAGGAGGAAGCTGACAGCTCCATTATGGGCTTGTCAGAAATCAGCTGCATTTTAAAGAGGACACCAGGCCCTGGGTCTCCTGCTCAGCACGAGGCAGTGAAGGAACAAACACAGAACAAAGGGGGGGGACCCCAAATGCAATTTTCAGCTGCTCACCCAGAGAAGTAGGTAGCCTGCCTAAGGCATCATTCTTACACAACTCTCTCGGCAGGGAAACTGGTTCAGAAAAATGCTGCTCATTTGGCTTTTCTTTCCCTGACCCATGGTCCTAATGTGTGGATCATATGCAAAGGCAAGATCAGAAATGACAGATCGGTTTTGCTCTCAGATATAGTCAGGTAGATAAATAAATTCAGCTCAGTGAGTTTTGGCATTTAGGATCAACAGCTGGAAAATTCCTTTTAGCACTTCCTTGACATAAGTCAGTTGATAAACAGGAGGGTTTTCTCTCAGGGTTGCACGAGGGTCCCTGATCAAGCCCCAGCTCTCCCCAGTTTGGAGCACAGAGCCTAGCCTGCTTGAGAAAACTGGACAGAAATCTGGCCCTTGAGGATTCTTATACATTTTGGTCAGTAAAAGTGAGGCAAGGCTCTGGGAAAAATACAAATTTTTTGCTTCTATATATCCATTTTTGTCAACAACTTGATTTTGACTGAAGTAAAATATAATGCACAGAAATCTAAGAAGTTTTATTCAAATTTATTTGAATGTTTCTTAATACCATGCCATGAAGAAAGACCGAAACCTCATAAGAAAAGCTACAGAGTTTGGTGGACACAACAGAAAACCAAGAATGCTGTCAATAGCATCCACTGGAATCAAGAAAAATCCCAGAACGCAGGGCGAGTTTTTTCTTCCTGCCTTGGTGTCTTTCTTCAACAGAAAGGTTGCTAGTAGAAACAAACTATCTGCTAAATTCCCATAGTCATCCAGTCACGGGATGGTGTAGCAGCATTTCTCCACACTTTGCCTTGCCTGACCCTGGCTGGATTCATGTTTACCCAGCCCTGGTGCCAGTGGCTTTCTGTAAGGAAAGATGTGAGTGCTATCTCAATGCTCCCCTTAGGAGCCTGATGATCACGAAATCACTCAAAGACTATGAACTCAGTGATCTAAAATTATAAATATCTGCAAAAAATACCCCCCAAATTATTAAGTTTACATCCCTGTACAGCAGTACCCCTCTAACAGAGCATTGCTTTGCTGTGCTCAAGGAAGAAACATGTTGAGTACTCAGTGGATTGTCCACAGATGAGGTTACCAAAGTAGGCATTTTTCTTTCTCTGATGCATTAAAAAATCCCACCCATTTTTTCTTACATGTACTACCAGGTCAGTGACTATGTAACATCTATTATTCTGTACTGTGGATGAATTTCAGTAATAATGCTGGATGTACAATTCTTGAATAACCTCAGAGACATTCCTTACCATTTACACTGGCACTAGCTCTTGATCTGTTGCTGCTAACACTGTATTGTTCTTAATTATGCAGTACCTAAACTTGCCAAAATGGTCTTTTTTTCCCCATAAGTGATTCATGCACACATTTATTGCAGATGTAAGGATAAAGCACTTTAAAGTTGCTTTCTTCCTTAAATAGATGTTTTCCCATCCAGGCTGGGTCATGGTGCCTCCCAAAATAGCATCTCCTTTAGGCCTGGGCAGAGCTGACAGCTGCTGGGGCAGTAATCCCAACCCCAAATGCTCACCATCAGCCCCTTGGGGACAGTAGTGCCACCAGCCAGCACAGAGGGGCTCACTGCTGGGTGACATGTGGGGAAACATCAGCCTAAAGTAGGGGAGATGATCCTCAGCTTTACCTAAATTTCAGAGAAATGCTCAGTTGGTCCAGGACAGATGCATGATTGCCAATATTTCACACTCACAAATGAAACCCTGCTGTGTTGGGGGTGTGTTCAGTCATGGACTGGAAGTAGCTGTATTTTCCAAATTTTCCTCTGTTTTTTAAATCACTAAGGGCAGTAAGTGAAAAATACACTGTGTTTCTGTCTCCCAGGGAGCTACAGGGAGAGCAGGGCTCTGCTGGGTGTCCATGAGGATGGATGCCCCATGAGGAGAGCAGCCTGTTGCATGCAGTGATGAAGAAACCCCACCCATAGTAAAACTCTTCAGTATCTGGAAATAAATTAAGCCAAAGGTGTGAATCCTGTTGAACTGAGCAAGACCCTCTGGCATTCAGGCTGCAAGCAACACACAGCCTTTGGGAAATGCCTTCTGTGGCTCTCACCATGCACAAGGGAGATCCAGCCAGCCTCAGGATGATGTCCAGCAGCATCCTTGATCAGAGGCAGAAGACCCCCCAACCATCAGTATCTTTATCTCACATGGTTCATGGTGTGCTTCTCCCAGGTGATCAGCAGCTGCAGGAATGTGCTGTGTCTGTCCCTAAAGCAGCCACTTCTTGGAGCCACAGCCACACAAGTGCTTGAGTGCCAGCCTGGGACAAAAGAGCCCCTGGCTGGGGTAAGCCAGACTGGAGCCCAGGGTGGCACACACTCTCTGGAAGCCAGAAACCCTGATTTTTACTTTGGTATAAGAAATACTGGGTTTTCCCCCTTCCTAAAGTCTGCTCACATTACCTATTAAATACTTATGTCAACATGCCTAGGAAAGCCTTCAGACCTCTCTCTGCAAACCACAGTCACTGGGCAACTGAGTGCCTTCAAGGGATGGACACGTTTGAGGCAAATATTCAGGTGGGACAGCAGCTGCTGCAGACAGCTGAGCTGTGGTTTTATGGATTTGATGGATTTTATGGGATTGTTTTTAATGTGGATTTAATGTTTTCTGGAAACCATGAAGTTTCTGTAATATCTTTTCTAAAGGCAAGATTGCTGTTTTTCATGAATGACCTTATTGATAAGATGAAGTGGCTCCTGTGGCATCACACATGGGAACAGAGCTTTATTACTGCTGAAAAACCCAACCATCCAGGCAGCAGATTGAAAGGCTGCAGAGGTTTCAGGTTCTATTGAGAATTTTGGAATTATTTAAATGTTGAATTGTTGAGGGAATAAACTGTCTTTTTATTCTGTGTTTGGAGAGATGTTAAAGTATTTTGAAAAATACCAAATTAAAAAACCCATCAAAGTATATTTCAATGAAGGCTATTCCGTTGGCTCTGCTTGCTTCATCCCACTGAACAAGACTTTAATAAAATATCCTCATTAAAAGCAAAAGCCATTTCCAATACATTTTAATCTCTTCAACGTAAGTTATCAATGGATACTATCTCCCTTCAAAAAAACTCAAACAACAAGAATACTCCTCAAATCTTTGTATTCATACCCCGATTTGCACAAACCAGAGCTGATTTTCAAAGAAAAAACCACCACTTTTTAAGGATTGCATAACTTCATCTACAGTCTGAAAATTCTTTTAATCTTTGGATAAAATTATTACAAAAAAAAAGTTATTCTCATGTAAAATATTCCAAAATGAAGGTGCAAACTTACATAATTTGTCTTGCAATTTAAACACAAGATTACCTGATCTCTTTCACCATCATGTCAATAATATGAGGCATGTAATGACGCTGAGTTTGTAACTCCAAAATTCAACAGTATTCAGTTTCTGAATGCTGAGAGGTGATCTATGATAACAGAGGATGTAAAACAATACTAACAGTGCAGAAATATAAATCTCACTGAGTTTTTAAATGGTATGGAGGCTATTTAGCTGCTAGCTGTGAATTTACAGCCAGTCTCTTCATAAAATATTTTGTGTGTGATTCCAGTGAGAATCTTTATGTGCATAAAGACACTGTGAAGAACTGTAAGAAACTGAGGATTTGCCCAGGGAACAGAAAGCCGAGCAGAGCAGCAGCTTGGAGGGAGAGGGATGCTCTCTAAAAACACAACAAAGCTTCAAATTAATGTTAGAGACAGCTAACTAAGCCAAATGAAGCCTTTAAGTAAGGGACAAAAGCCACTCTTACTCACTGTGCCTAGAAAGAAGTGTTTAAATTAGTAGGTCAGATCTTACCAAACTGACCTGCCTTGGGCTCTTCCCCTATGATCCGTGACACTGACATCCCATCCCACCCAAATGCCCAGGCAGGGATCCTGTGCCAGGAGGAGGATTTCTTCTGCTCACCTTGAGCACTACTTCCCAAGTTCCCAACTGGCCAGAAGGTGCTACTGAAGTCAAGTCATATTATTCTTTCTATCAGATATTATTACTCTCACCTGCCACTGAACTTTTCATGAAGAAACCATTCAGAAAGGTCATCATATTCCTTAAAAAAATACCCAAAAACCAAAAAACAGCTATGATGATCAGACCAGATTTTCAATTTTATTTTTTTTTTCCTCCCTAAAAACAGTGTAAAGCCTCATACTGGGGTCTGGCTGAGGGGGAGATAATTTTCTTCACAGCAGCCCATATGATGCTGTGTTGTGTATTTGTGCCCAAAACAGCATTGATATCACACCAGTGCTTTATCTATTACTGACCAATGCACAGCATCCATCAGATTCACAGCATAAAGACTTCCCTACCTTTCAACTCTGCCCCTTCAAGAGGCAAGGAGGAGGTGAGCAGGGGTTTGAGAGAGGACACAGATGGAGAGCCAACCCACAAAGAGATCCTCCAGATTGCGTAATATCACACTTGGCAATAAAACTGCAGAGTGTTTTGCCAAAGAAGCTGTTGCTTGATGACTGTCACAGTATTGTTCTGCTGAAAGCGATGTAAATATAAGCACTCGCTTTTTTTTAAAGTTTTTATTGCACTTATTGAAGTACCTTTATCTCAACCCATAAGTTTTCTCACTTTTTCTCATTTCAGTTCTTACCACCATCCTACTGAGGGGGAATAAGGAAGAAGCTCACCTGTCTGGATGAAGGCTCACCTGTCAGGCAGGGTGAACCTACAGATTTCCACAGATTCTCCAGTCTTAATCCAGATACCCCCAACAGGGTCCCTCACTGGAAAATCCTCTCTAATATAACAATTCTGTATCATGCCTCCCCAGGACACAGTATTTTGTAGGAGGTACAGATTTCCTTTGAATTGGGTCTATTTTTCACCACAAAAAACATGTTAATTTCCATTTAGTAGTTCATTATCTCCACTTAGGCAAGTTGAAACTCAAAATATCAGTTTGAATAAGGACCATATTTTTGCTCTTTAGGTTTTTTAAATAATTTATTCTTACAATAGTTTCATTTAATAATTTATTATTATGAAGTGCTCATAATTGGGATTAACTACTACAAAAACTGCCAAAAGGGCAAGACAACGGGGTACAAGGGACCCTGGCTGCTTTCAAGATGCATTAATGATAACTTCTTGACACCCTCCTGTTGAAGGGACAGGTGGAAGGAGACAGCCTTCTGAATCTCATCCTTGCAAATGAAGAAGGGCTGTTCAGGGATGAGAGGGCTGAAGGCAGTCTTGGTTGCAGCAACCATGAAATTGTGAAGTTGAAGGCCCTCAAGGGAAGGAAATGAGCAACTGGCAGAAACACAACCCAACAGGCTCTGGCACTTTCACGTACCTGCTTGTCAAAATCCCATGGACTTTTCTCCTCTCTTGGAAAATAAGAATTAAGAGTCCCAGGAGAGCTGGCTGATTTTCAGCCTCCTTCAACCTTAACAACAGTCCAATTCAATGTGTGGAAAATTAAACAAAAGCTATGGGAGACATCCATGGATGAATAAGGAGCTCCTGAAGAAATTAAAAAAGAAGCCAGAACAGATGACCTAGGAGGAATTTAGAGACTCTGAGCATGCAGGAGTGTGATCCTAAATTTGAATTTGCCAGCAGGTGAAGGGAGGCAATCATTCTTTTCAGCCCAACAATGGCAGGATATGTCTGGAGTGTTGTGTCCAGCTCTGAGCTCCCCAGGATGAGACATGACCTTATTGGTGTGAGGGCCACAAAGACAATTAAGGGGCTGAAATAGCTGTCACTACACCTGAAGGTGATTAAGACACCTCTGGTTCTGACAGTGGGTGATGGGGTTTAGGGGTTACAGGGGCAGTGCTGGGCTGGCAGTTGGACTGGATGATCTTAAAGTTCTTTTCCAATTTTGATGATCCTCTGAGAAGCCAAGAGATCTGGAACTGTTCAGCCTGGAGAAGGCTCCAGGAAATCTTATAATGTGTAAACAACACTCCTGTGAGAAAAGATAGTGAAGAAGATGGAGCTGCACACAGTGATGTCCAGTGAAAAGACACAGTAGGTAAAAATTGAAATACAGAAAAATCCATTTAACTATTCAGCAACTTGTTCTGACCATTTTGAGCAGGAGGATGCATCAGACAGCCTCCAGAGAAACTCATCATAATAGAGGAACAATCAATCTGATAAGGACCTTCACTAACACGAACTGGAAATCAGTGTAATAAACAAGTGTGAGGAGAAGAAATGCAATGAAACAGACATATTGAAAATGGAGAGAAAAATCTCTAGAACACAATGACAGATTTCACACTCAGAAGATCTTGGATCCAGTCTCGTTTCATTTTCTGGCTTTAATTAGCCTCTTATGATGGAAAATTTTAGCAAGAATTCCTCACCCTAGACTACCCCCTAGTTAGCAAGGGGTGCAAGAGCCCTCACTCTGTGGCTGTGCTTCAATTCAGATTAGAAAATTTGTCTTCCAGAACTTAAGAGCATAGTTTAACTGTTGATGACTCACTGAGCTGAATCAGCTGACAGGACACACCATGATAAAGGAGCTCCTAGAGATATTCTACATACAGTATGGATTGTCAGGCCTGACATTCTCCCGAAATCTTGTAAATAGAAGGTAGAAGCATCTGCCTGCTTGTTTTGTTGCTCTTCCCACAAGTCCGGGATGGGAATCTTTTGGGTTTTTTTTTTCTTTTTCTTCTCTCTAGGGTACTGGCTGGGGAACTTGAGACTCCATGCTTCTTCTGAGGACAGCTAGCCTCAAACCAGCTTGGCAGTACTGCAACAGGCAAATCCCACTGACGACTTAGGCATCAGGTACAGATACTCCCTAGGGAGAAAAACAAACATTATTCTAAATACCAATTCTGTTCTCACGTTAATTTAAAAGAAACTTTTTAAACATAGCCATTGGGATAACCCTATTGTTATAATGATTCAGAAATGGGATTAAAATCTTCATGCTATTTCAGAATTCAAATATAGCCACATATTTCCTTAGTTCTAGATCCAGCTGCCATTAAAAAAAAAAATAAAATATGGGTCTTAGAGGAACATTCAGCCTGGTTTTGATTTGTGGCTTTACCTGGTAGTACAGAAAGAACTGGTAGAAAGAAAAAGTACACTCATCACTGTATTTTGTTTCATTTCCAGCCAGCATGTGTTTTGCAGCTTCCCATTTCAAGACAAAGGCAAGTTTTAAGGCCTAACTCCTCCCTTTATCTATACAGTTGCTAGTACCCAAAGATGCTACAACTTATCAACTTCATAGCCACACAGTCCTGCCCAGAGATGCATTCTGGAAGAGCATCCCTTCAAAGCTTCTGGAACCAGTTCAGAGATTAATTCTATTAATTTGCTTTTTCATTTTTCTCCAGACTATTAAATCCAACAATTAACCCACCACCTAGAGGGTTGTTTCTCCCCTCCTGGCTGAATTAGGCCATTGCGTGAGAAGGCTCCGGCACAGAAATCCACGTCCTCTGCAAACAGACTGCCTGGAGGTTTAAGAGATTGTACTGGATGTGTCAGTACAAGATTTACTTCTGGCCAACTGTTCCAGTAAATAATAATGTCTCCTCCAGACAAAACCATCCAGAAAGTGGCACGGAGCCTCCATTTCTTATCCTCCTCCCAGTGACAGACCCTAGCAAGCAATGCCACCAGGCGTGGCTGCCAAGGGCTGGTAAATACCAGGATTTATAAACAGCGGTGAGAGGGACTTGTAATGAGATCAATGTCGAGGATTGCAGTAAATGGCCTATAAAGCAATTTTTAAATGGGATTTCCTGCAACAAAGGCCAACTCCCTACAACCTTTTCCAATAATACGGGGTGAAAAGGATTGGATTTGAATTGTAATACCCGATACTGAGGCGAGGACAGACAGCTTTGTGCTCTCCATACGGCCGGCTGCTCAGGCGATTTGTTAATCTCTCATCGGGAAACAAAAACTTAAAATAAATCTGTACAGGTACATCCAGCCCCAAATTACTGTACCGGAATAATTCGTTATTGTACAATTGAAAGGGGATGGATGATTCTGTCCATTGTTTCATGTTATTATATGGAATATTAGACGGAATAAATTAAATGAGAGCCAGCAGCAAGCACAGCCATGTTTGTTTCCCTTTCCCGATTCTATCTTGGATGTAATTCTCAAAAGAAAAAAAAAAAAAGTAAAAAAAAATCAAAATTACCGAAACAAAAAGCGAATAACCTTTGTGAAAGCTGTCGGAAATAGATGTTTTTCGTTCAAACATTTCAAGGCACTAAAAAGTCCCTGCAGAGGCTTAGGCAAAAGATTTCTTACCTGTGAAAAGCCCCTGCATTTCTCAGGGCCGTTTATCTCTCCTCCTCCCGCAAACCCACTCTCACAGCCAAATAAATCTGTGATACTTCACCGAAGGAGCAGGGGCTGCGGCGCGGAGGGGCTGCAGCCCGCCCGGCTCCGGGCAAACCCGGGCATCCTCCCAAAGCACGGAAAGAGACCAGCGAACAGCCCTGGGCTCTGAGCTGCCTCCCCTCCACCCGGTGCAGGCTGCCCTAGAGGAGCACGTCTCCTTTGCGCTCTATTTTCAGAGCCGCTCCCTCCTCGCTGAGCGTCTCTGCATCGAACGCAGCCGCCGCTTTGCCCCTTCTTTTTACGGTTAGATCCACGGCAAAACCAAATTTCAAACTACTTTAAAGATTTTTTTTTCTTCACTCCCCTTAGGAGAGAGGTTTTCAGCAGAGAAAGCGCCTCTTTAGGTACATCTGGACGTGATTTTCCAGCGCCGCGTTCCCATGAGCGCCTAGTTAAAAATAAATCAAAGACAGGGAACTCAGAGAAAGGAGTTTTCGTATTTCGCCGCTGCCCAGGAGGTTTTCTGGTCGTTAAACTGAATTTATAACACTTGGGGATTTCTTTCCACGTGGGGGTTATTAGCGAGGTATTTAAGAGCTATTAGCGCGAGGTTCGTGATTGTTAATGTTGATGCCTATTTAAAGCTACATGTGACTTCACAAACTTAAGTTATTAGCCCGCTTTCCCTAAAATGGGGAAGGTATCCTTAGGAAAAATTAGCACTCCCTGCGGCGGGGCTTTTGGTGCCGGGATACTGCCCGATGGTTGTTTGGAAGTGTAAATCCTAGTAGAACCTTAATTCCACGCGTTTGGGGATGACTTTTTATTTTCTTTTATTTCTCTTTTAAGAAGAACGAGTGTTTGAATTGTACCGACCGGTGGAAAAATTTCAGCAAGGTTATGACGTGGGACTTACCGCCGCTGCCAACAGCACACCTGAATGTTATATGGAAAGTGAAGAAATCACAAAGGCAAAATCAGAAACGACAATTGTCTTTCTGACCTGGCTCCCTCTTTGTCTTTAGCCCTTGTCCACCGCCTTCACTGGGATGGGTGTGCGTATTTGTGTTGTTGGCTTGGTTTAACTTTTTTTATCTTTGAACATCCCCAGTGCTGCGGGGGATTTGCTGCCACCGACGGGGCTGGGGCGAGCCGGCTGTCCCTCCCAGGATGACACATCTTGTGGCACGGCCGGGGCTGCGGTGACCAGAAAAAAAGTCCTATTTTCCCACCTACAAACAGCAGCCACTCTCCGGGGGGCTCAGGGGTGACTCCCACAGGCCTGTCCGGACTGCCACTGACCGTGAAGGCCAGCGGGTGTTCCTTCCTCCTGTCCCCTGGGAAGGGGACCCAGGTCGGCCTGAATGTCTGCTGGTCTCCCCCTGGGTGCTCTCGGTGAGCACGCACGGCGCTGACCGAAGGGGTGGCCCCTCTTCAGTGACCGAGGGAAAGAAGGAAAACGACATGGTTCCATCCCTGGAAAACAGCCGGGAACGCTGGGTTAGCCAGGTTGCGAAGGGGAAGCTGCTGCGAGGGGCAGGGTTGGGCAGCAGCTCCCCTTCCCCCCGGCAGCGAGAGAAGCCGCCCCTCTGCCCCATCCCTCCCTCCCAGCCGCCCGCTTGAGGCTGACCAGAGTAGATGGGGCAGAAAGGGGGGTTGGAAGGGAGCACATTTGCTCATTAAAAAAGCTTCAAACGTGACAGAAGTCTGTCAACCAGTTGATCCAAGCCCGCTGTTCCTCTGGGGGGAGGGGGGTCCCCCACCCCCGAGTTCATCCAGGGATTCCCGCAGGTGACCCCGGCTGGGGCGGGGGTGGCTCGGCAGGGCTTCGGGACCGGAGCAGCCCAGGAACCGCGGGCAGAGCCCCGGGCTCCCTCCCGCTCCACGGCTTTCCCCTCCCGGAGCTTTCCCCTCCTCAGCCTTTGCCGGGAAGGGAAAGGAAGGGAAGGGAAGGCGCTGCGGCACTGGCCCGGCGGCCGGAGGGGGGAGGGCAGCGGGGCACACACAGGGCCATAAACAGGCAAATAAACAAGAAGGCTCTCGCAGGGCTCGGGTGGGCTTCCTGACTGGACCCCAGCTCGCCACAGGCTGCCACGGCCGCCGAAGCTGCGGCTCCAGGGCTTGCCGCAGCTCTGGGAATGATGCAGGAGCGAGGGATGCTGCGGAGCCGCTGGGAACCCCCGGTTCACGCCGTGACCTGGGGAAGGCGCAGACCTGACAACTAATCGATCCGTGCCCATTAACCAAGGCTTCCAGCAAGCGGTGTGAATCGTCCCGCTTCTCCTTTCACATCCGAGCAGCAGAGCTAATGCGAATAAAAGATTGCCAACCAGCAATTGTTGTTGGTACTAAATCAACAAAGCAAACCTTCCCAATGTTCGTTTCAAGGGACCACAACGAGACTGCATCTCCCCTCCGCCCAAAAAAAGCCCCAACTCCACCAACAAACTCTTCCCAAACCAAACCAAAACAACACCCCAATCAGACCCAGATTTCAAAGGTGCCCAGGGACTAGCGGGCTCTCACGGAGGCATGTTTGTGTTGCATGTCAGCGCTACAATGATTTCACACACGCACAGATGTCAGGAGAAGCTGGCCAAGTCCCACTCGGCCCCACGGAGGAGCTGCCGTCACCCGCGGAGCCGCGCTCCACCCGCGGGCTGCGCTTGTGCGCCCGGGGAAGAGGAACAGCATCTCTGCTGCCGTGTCAAATGTCACCAGAAGCCCTGTGACCACCTGCCTATTACTTTTTACCTAAGATAAAGGGACTATTTCGTATTCCTACTTGCATTCTTTCTCTCAATTCCTTAGTTTTTAATTTCCTTTCATTCTCTCTCTCATCCTTTTTCTGTTTCTCCCTTTTCCCTTCCTCTTTCTCTCCCTTTCTCTCTCCCTTCCACTCTCTCATCCTCTTGCTCATTCTTTAGTTCTTTCCAGTCTTTGGCTCTGGCTTGAAGGAGATCTGATGTGATTAAACTCACAGGGCGTTGGAGGGCAGAGGTAAATTAAGCCAAAGCGACAGAAAAGATGAAAGAGGCTTGCTCAACTCGAGTGCCCGAGGACAGCTACCCTCCGCCTTCCTCCCCTGGGTCACGCAAGCTCCCTGCCGATTTCCCCGGGGCCTTTCTGCCCATCCTGCCCCGGAGCCGCTTCTTCCGACGACTCCAAAAAGGATTTATTTTCCCTTTCCTTTTACCTATAGCTTCCCCGGGGTGCGCGGAGAGGTTCGCCTGGCCCAGAGCGCTGCCTGGCCCTGCCCGTGCCGGTTCTGCCCACCTCCGACAAGAGGGGAAACCTCGGGGAGGTGATGGGATGCAGAGATGGAAGGAAGGGTCAGACCTGCGGGGGCTTCCCGGCCGACAAATTCCCGCACAGGAGGTGTGTGCCCTGCCTGTGCTGACCTGCCTCGGGACACCGGGATCCGCCACCGCGCTCTGCGCTCCCAGGTGGGAAGAGGCGGCTCTGCCGGGCCCCCCGCCTCAAAAACAGAGGAGAAAACAAAGAAGAGAGGGTCCCGATCCCTACGCTCCACCTGCAACGCAGACAGCGCTTAAACGCAGCCTAAACCTTGTATTTTTCTTAGCGCAAAAACAACGCTAATAATGGTAAAACAAAAAGAGCAGAGACCTATTCCAGTTTAAAATTCCTTCTTGCAGGACAAGAATGTCTCTGCTTTTCCGTTCAACGGGAGCTTTTAAATGTTAAAGATGTTCCGAACCACATTAAAGGTATCTCGAAATTCAGCGATGAATGGAGACAACAAAATCCGATTGCAAATATTGGTAGGTCCCTCTTTATCTTTTGGGAAATCAGAGAAAAACAAAATGCGGAGACCAATGAAAAGAGCTGAAAATCCCGAGCTGTGAAAACTTCAGACATAAATAATTTTTCAGGGTGTTATCATGGCAATAACTTGTGTAAACGGATACACAGCTGAATTTTAAAGTTTTGCTACTTTAAAGATTTTTAAAGTAGCAAAATCGCCCTATCGAAATGGGAGAACAGAGTTAGCCAAACATACTGGGATGCAATCTTACATCAGCCCGAGGCGAAATACATAAAAACTGCCGTGCAACGAAATACTGCAGAGATTTACAGGATTAAAAATACAATAAAAAACAAAGTACATAGTTGCTTCCCATCTTAACAATTATGCGTTTTAAGTGAGGAGAGATTGCATTTGGAGTGATCAATTCCGTTTAAAAAAAAAAACCTCTTTCAGAAAGTTGTGGAGAAATTTGCATCATGTCTTAAATGTGATTTAAAATGAGATCTGATTTTTTGGAAAGTAAACTTTATGTAATCTTTATTTTACTATAATCGGAGGAAATTAAAGGAAAGCAAAACAGAGTAATTCTTTAAACGGGAAAATAAGTAAGAACATGTGAGGCCGGGTGTGGGGTTCTTCGTGTATTGATTTACTTCTCTGATGGATCTTTTCACCAGAGATTTATAAAAAAAAAAAAAAAAAAAAAAAAGAAAAGAAAAAAAAAAAAAAAAAAGAAAATCAGGTGGATTTTTTTCTCTGTGAGAGAAGGTCTTGGGCAAGATACACAGAGTTCCACCGCCGGGCCCTCACCCTCCCCAAATGCAGGACTTTTCTGGCGAGAGAACCACGCGTGATTTGCAGAGCACCCGCAAATCGCTCCCGGTGACTATTCCCTCCTTGCCCGAGTCTGCTTAATTTGTAAATAAGTTTCAGGGCCCCTTTTCACAGAACCCAGTTGAGCAGGTAATTTGTTGTTAGTGTTTGTTTAAATGTTGTGAACCATGCACTCAAAAATAGGAAAACTATACACAAAAGAGGCAAACATGGGAACACAACTGGAAATTACTGAGTTATAAAAACGTCAAAGACGAGCAATTTGCAAAGAGGCATCAGTAATTGTCTCCTACATTAACGGAAATGATTTGCCAAGCCCAACACTTTTGTTCTCCCCAGGATGGACGGGCGCTTCGCCATGGACCTCAATGAACTGGATCAGGACATTTTTACCAGGCTCTCAGCCCAGGGCGCTGCTCAGGACCGGGTGCTGGATCCTGCCTTGCAAATCTGCAGTCCTGGAGTGGGTTTTCATGGGAATTGAGTGGATTTATCGTAGTCTCCCTGGACGAGAAGGGGACATATGCCCCTGAGCCTCAGCTTTGAGGACATCTCCCAAGGATTCGAGGAAAGCAGCCACAGCTGTCAATAGGAGCACCGGGTGAAAAGCACAGATTGATGGGATGCTCCCCAGCAGGCCTGGCAGGGACACACTGTGGCCCTGCTCATGCCACCATATGGCGAGGTGCTGTGGTCAGTCTGAGGTGCCTGGTAGAGCCACACTTCCCCCCAACACAGGGAGGCTTAAACAGCTCCATCCCCTGCTGTTTAGCTCTATCATCTCCCCCAAAGTCACATTTCATAAATGAACTCTCGTCACAGAGCCAGCCTGGCTTCTCATTCTGTTAAGACCCCATTTCTCTGCTGGAACATGGGGAGAAATATTTTGCCTCAGGTTCAGTCAGGCAGAAATGAAGCTCTCACAGACCAACTGTGGCTCTGCGGGGTCACATTTTGTTGGTTACCTGTTTCTGCTTTATTTAGGACACCCTAAACTTTGAAACTGATGTGCAAAGAGGCAAACTTAAATTCAGAGCTTCAGACTTCTGCTCCTCTATCTTCAGGGCTTTATTTCCCCCAAAAAAATTTTCTCTTGCATTCATATGGTCAAAAAAAAAAAAAAAAAATCGAAATTACTGCCCAAAGCTAGAGGCTGACACAGTGGGATGACTACAGGTGCCACAGCTGTAACCTGCTACATTCATGTGTTAAGCCAGAGCTGGCTGCGTTCAGAGCTGGTTTCTAACAGCTCACATTTACATCTGCAGGGCTCTGCCCAGCCCCTTGCTTGTATTTAGAGAGCGAATATTTTTGCATGGACTGACTCAGTAAAGTGTATTCGGTGTTAGGGCTGCCAGAAAGGTTTTATCTCAGATTTGCTCACTATCCAGGGAAGCATAAAACCAACATCCACACTACAACATTGCACTGTGGAAAAAACACTTTATGAGTTTCAAAGCATTATGTTTGCTTAAAAACACAGCTACTGGTGTAACATGTTGCTGGTGAGAACCACAATAAAACCTGCAGAGTGCACTGAAGCTCAGATTTTACTGAGGGCTCTGCTTGTGATTTTGTTGTTGAAGAAGTACCAACCACTCTTGACAAACCTGCAGCAGGATATAACACAGTTCCAAACACATTATATTTATGAAATAATGGGCATTTATCTTTGCAATAAAAAAAACAAGTAAAATAAACTTCCAAATTTCAGACATGAAATTTTCTAATTAACGGATTAGGATCTAGTGTGATGACCAACTAAGAATCATAATATTCTATTAATTACAGGTGGAAATTCCTTTCTTCCCTCCACCATTTACCTCACAGTGGACATTTTTTTTTAACGTAAAAGCAAAAGGAATATTTTGCCCTTATCCTACAAAGGCTTTTTTGTTAAGCTGATTTCTTGTATCCCATGAACAGTATTAGGCAACAAGATAATATGGATTTTCCTTGCTGAGACCTATAAGATAGGATTAAATAACTGCTCAGGGCCTGATCCTGCCCTGCATTTTTCAGACTGTTATGCCTGGTACTGAGTAGCCGAGAGGCCAGCAAGCCCCCATGGAGCAAATTCCAGCTGAGAGTCTCTGAGCAGCAGCCACTTTGCAGGCCTCCCTACGGCGAGCATCACTCAGCTGCCGCGGCCAAGCAGGGTGCCAGAACCCAAACTTCACCTGGAAACACCAATGCTATTCAGAGCTCTGCTTAGAAGAAAAGTGACATTAATTTGCTTCGATATGCGCTGTTCTTTTGCTGAGGGAATTCATGGAAATCTGGATTTTGACATCCTTCACATGCGCTGCCCTTTGCCTTCAAGCCTTTCAGCAGTGCCAGCGGGATGGTCTGAAGAAAAGCCCAGCACACAAACGGGCTCGCTGTTCATATCACACGGGGAAAATACAGAACTGGGCCGGCAATTCTCACGTTTGGCTTTTGGTATTTAGCAAAGTCAGCCTTAGACAGGATCACAAGCACGTTAGGCTGGGATTAGGTGTTGGTGGGACTAGCTGAGGCAGAACGGAAGCTGACCTCGGCTGCTGTGCAGATGCTTTCAGAAGAAGGAACCCCAGGCGGGATGGATATGGAGATTAAGTTTGCCTGACATTTCCCATTTTTAGACACCGCTGTGACCCGATGCTTAGAACTTTGTGCTGAATCTTACTTGACACACAGGGAAAGGAATATTTTTGGCAAGGAAAAGAGAAAGTTGGATATTCTTATAAAGGGCAAGGATTACTGCAAATGATTGCTGCAACAAAGTACACATCATCGGCAGATCCTGCAGTTGTGATGTAGCTCAGAGAGATTTTTCAGAGATTAGAACAACAGTAATTGTAAACATAAGAATAATTCACAAAATTATTACAAGACTATCACTACCAACCCTGCTAGGAGCCCTGTGTTTGCACCTGATTGGCAGCAGTCAGGAGCTGTCACACACTGAAAAACATTCAACAGGTAAGACAAGAAAATGTGCAATAAAATTACTCTGAAAACTTTCTGAAGAACAAAATCATTCTTTTTGCACCAAAATGTAATTGTAGGTCAATGTTTTGTAAGGAAGCAAAGCATGTGTAGGGATTTAAATCCCATTTATATACAATGTCTGTCTCCTTTACATAAATTAGAAAATTGTGCTGTAAACTTTGGAGCAATACCTAGATTGGCAAAATACATCAATAAGGAAAGGTTCCTAATTTAAGGAAATATTTCCAGTTCTATAAAAATTTGCTCTTGATTTATGAAGACAAAATTTAATCATTCCCTGTGTGTTTCTATTTTTAGTTTCAGATGGTTACTGAGTGTGTGATGCATTTAATGCACTGGGTGTGTTAGGTACTTTCAACACTCTTCTGTTTCTCTGAAAATACAACCAAATATCATTTTCAAAAGTTCTAGGTGAATTTAAACCTGTTTTTAAAAGAAAATTTCATTATCTCTTGCTGTTTTTTTGTAAGTGGAGCAAAAATAATGGATTATACTTGTGTGTGTGAATGAGTAGGAAGGGAGCAGTTATGCTCTGCAGATTGGGTGCTCAATAGGATTTTATTTACACAGAGTTGTTTATATTTGGACTTGTAATTTGCATTCACAGATTGACATAACTGATAAATCCACTTATTTGCCCCTTTTCTATTTTTTTCCCATATACTTTTAGAAAGCTGGTACTTTCTTTTTTCACCAGATTTTTAAAAATTCCTTCTTTGATCTACCAGTTTGCCCTGTAGTCACAGCAACTGAATCCAGCTGACAAAAAGAATTTCAATAACACTGAGAGATTTTTAGGAGTTTTGCTGCTATTGCCATAATCCTCTCTCACAAGCAGAAGCATCCACTGATGAGTCAGAACATGTCATGCCTCCTACCTTGTCTGCTGAGCAGGAGTGGATGCACACACACTGCTGCCCTTGGTTTGAGCCTGGCCATCTGCAGTGACAGAGCTGTAGCTGCAAGGTGCCTCTGTAGGCTGCCCTAGATCTCCATGGCAATCTATGGCTTCTCTTTACGTGAAGCACTGACATTTTAATCAAGAAAGTTGACACAAGATGATTGTTAGGTACTAGAAAAAAAAATGGGATGCGCTAAGTATTTTCTCTCATAACAATGTGAAACTTCTGTTTGTTTTTAGGTAAATAGTATGTCTGTGAAATGTGGCTTCTGAACATATTTTCAGAGGTACTTCTGCTTGTTTGTTAAGCACATCCTTAATTTTATTGCGCAAGGTTTTTCTTCCCATTGTTAATTTGCAGCTCTAAAGACTCCAGCTGAGACTGTAAGGAGCTCTTCCTCATTCAGCACCATCCTTGCTGGCAAAGTCTCCAAACTAAAAAGTGCAGCTCAGAGCTCTAAGCTGGGTGACTCAACTTCCCTGCACAGCACCTCCAGCTGTGTCTTCATCTCACCCAGTGCTGGGGTGTCTCTCAGCAGACATTGCAATCTTCTACTTGTAAACTACTTACAGCATGTCCAAGGTGCTTTCTGAAATGTACTTGTATTAAGCTCAGCAAGTATTCCTGAGTTTGTGAAAGGAAGGGACTGGTTCTCTAATCTGTCCTCATATGGGAGTCATTCTGGACAAAGTTCTGCCTTGAACTTTCATGTGTCTTGTTTAGTAAATTTTTTTCGGAGGCTATTCAATTTTCTGAGGTAGTGTTCAAGGAATGTGTATGCACCATGGGTTTATTAAATGGCATCATTCTGTGCATTGGTTCCCCTTCCTTCCTTACAGACTGTTTTTCTTCTTGGCTACAGTGGAACACTGAAAAGGTTCTTTTAAAAATTCATGCAAAGTGACTCATGGTTCCTTTGCTGGATAGTGATTGCTGGCTGACAGTCCAGCAGTGTGTACACATAGATAACTCCTTTATTTATGCATGTGTATATACAAATAGACTTTCATTATTGGCTATGTGGAACTGGCTTTTTTATTCTCCAGTTTTGGATATGCTGTCTTTTGTCCATTTTGTATCAAAAGATAGTTCTGAAAGCATTCATAGATGGTTTTAATTCTGACTGCTCCAGACAATTTTGTATCATTAAAAAACCCCACTACCTCACTACTCACCTTTTTCCAGACCATTCACAAATATGTTGAACATCTGGATGCCTGCAGGATTTCATTAGCAATTACCTTCCTCAATTTATCACCACTTTTTGTTACAAATCTTTTTGAGCAGTTATTAATCCAAAGAAGTATCTTCCCTCTTATCCCATTAAATCCTACCTACTTTAAATGAATCTGATAACTGACCTCATCAAAAGATTTTTAGAAATCTAAGAACATTACATCAAATATGTGACCTTTATCCACAGGCATATTTTCTGCTTTGAAGAACTTTATTACACTAGGAGACATAACTTCTCTCTATGAAAGCCATTTCAACTCTATTTCTACCAATGCTTGAGACAGAAGTCAGACATGCTAATCTCTGCCTCTCCAGACGTGCAACAGATCCTTTTAAAACCAGGTGTCACATGAACCTCTCTCCCTTCCTCTGATCATGAGGCTGATTTTTATAACTTATTTAAAAATTTCAAACCTACATTTGTTAGGGATTTCTTGGGGAACGCTGTCTATCCTGGAGATTTGACACAATTTATTGTATTGACCCATTCTGTAATTTCCTCTGGTGCTGGGAAGAGCTTACAGTTTATGATTAGGAATCCATATGCAAGGGAAGAAATGTGGTTTGGATTTCCTCAAGCAGCTGAAGGAATGGGATGTGGATCTCTTTCCTCCAGCATGGGAGCCTTGATCCCTGTTATTTACTGGTGTGTGTGTGCTACATCTTGTGTTCTGCTGATTCTTACTAGATGAAACCCTTTTTGAGGTGAATGGGCTGAGGAATGACTGTTTTGCAGTTTTGGCATAAGCTAAACATCCTGTGAAGGCTGGGATGGGTCTGACTGAGCATGGATACAGAAGCTCAGCTGTTTAGGGACTCTGATGTTAAGAGCGAGGTGTCTGTAGAGTTTAGGAGCTGTACACCTGAGTTCTACTCATATCTGCATATCTGCCATTTTATTTCTATACCTACAGTAAGCAAAGAGTGAAGTTATTAATTGCAAAGAATTTTTTCTTTTTTTAGTAGAAAAATTAATCTTGTAAGGATTTGTTTTGGTAAAGCCCATGAAAGTGGAGTAATGAAATTTTCATCATTAATATGCTACTCAAACAGAACTTGTAACTGGAATTTTAGTGTTACAATGAAACATATCAGTCACTCATTTTTGCAAGTTTTCATGCCAGACTCTTGCTGAAATCTGACCCTTGGATTTACAGTGCTTCACTGCCCTGTGTAAATAAAAGCAGCAGAACCTCCTGGCTTTGTAGTAGCTACATTATGGAATGGTACACAACAAAATCAAGTCCCATACATCTCTTAAATGATCTTTTCCTATAACTCCTGTCTATGTATAACTAAGCATTCAAGCAAAGGATTTTTTTTTCCTTAAATGTTTTATTTGACTTTTTAGGAAGCAATATTCAAGCAATATTTTATTTGAGTTTAGGAAGCAATATCCAGAAACTCCAGAGTTAGGATAGAAGTTGTTTAAGCAAATAGAAGTCACAGAATGACCTGTAATTTTATTTGAGGCCCAGTGGCCCAGCGTGTAGGAACCAGCCAGACGGTGGATCCCGCTGGGATCTCCGTGGAGTGACACTCCTGCCTGCTGCACAATTCCCATTTTGCTCTCTACTTTTGTCACTCCAATGCAGATGGACAACCTCTGCATTTTGCAAGTGTGCAAATGGTTGCAGACCACAGAAGGTGACATTGTCAAATGTATTATTTCACTCTTGATCTTAATGTACATGCAAGAGTGTCTCCTTACATGTATGCTTTAAAGAGCTTAATCTAAGAGGCAGCTCGTAACAACAGCTTTCACGGTCTCTTACAGCCACTCTTTTGTAGTTTTACTAACCATGATCAGTGTAATGATCTGATAAGACAGTATTATATTTTGTAATATAGAATCAGAACATATTTGCAGTAATGGAAATTAATATCAAAAGACTGTGACCCACCTTTTCAAAAGCAGCCAACATCATTTACCATCACCTAAATTCTACTTGGTTTCCTCAGGAACTAAAGTATCATTTCTTTCATACCAACCTTTGCAGATTTTCTCCTCTGCCCTCCAAGCCTCAATGACTGACCTTTTCCCATGGAGCACTGAAGCGGGGAAAATTACTTCATGTCATCCAACTCATGAAATTCACAATAGCCCATGCAGGCAGAGTTTTCAGAGCATTATGACAATGCAGGGAAAGGTGACATCAGGGGATGAGGTGAAGATGCTGACAGAGGGAAGAGAAGTTCTATCCTAGTAGCAGGAATTTTATTGTCATCACAATAAATCCTACTAAGAGGAAATACAAACTCCATAACTGCAGATGCTCTTGTCTTAATCCCAAAACCTAAAGGGAGGGAATCTAGCTGGTACTTCACACATGTGGTGAAGTCTCAACAGTTGCTAAAAAACATGGGGAGCCTCAAAGTGTCAACACTTCATAGTTTCCTTTCTGAGCAGAAGGAATCACACGCTGGGTGGATTTACCTCGCAGTGAATTGATCAGTGATGTACCAAGATAGGAGAGATGCAAAACAAGAACAAAAGTGAGCGAGGGCCTGAAGAGCTGAGGAGAGGAATGGCAGAGGCAGTGTGATATTTTTGCCAAAGGAAATTAAGTAATAGTGCTTGAAAAGGTTGACTCAGACTAAGATTTCAGTGTAATCCAGGGCCGTGTGCTGTGGAGAGAGACACAGAAAATGCCCATGTGGCTGTGGAACTCCCTGAGCTGGTGCTGCATTCCCCACTGTGTTGTGAGGTGTGTGCAGAGAGGTAATTGTGTAGAAAACCATGTAGATATTTGGGACAATGGTGGCTCTGCTTGGATCAGTAGGGCTTTCATTCAGTGCAGCACAAAACCATAGAAACCCATGTGCAAAGACAGATTTTTGTTCATCTCCTTTCCTAAACCAGATGTGGAGTTTCTATAATGCTTTGTCATGAGTAATATTCTGGGGAACAAAAGGACTCAGATGCTACTCATAAAAAGCCTTTTTTCCTTTGCATATGTGGCTTAATTTCAATTTGACACACTGTAAAATACAGATAATGGTAGAATACTGGAAATGCCACCTCAAATTTTATAGTAATTAGTGGAAATCAAATTTCTAACTGTATGCAAACCCCTGAAATTACTGTTTATGTATTGGTGTTAGCATCAGCCTCTTTGTGTGCTATGGAAAAAGTGGCAGATTTTATTTGCCAGATTCTAGAAAGGTAGAACCAGCTCAACACTCAGCTCCTCCACATCTAATGGGGAAGTAAGCTGAAAAAAAAAAAGACAAAAAGACAAATACACCGAGACATGAAAAAGATTAATATTGGTAACTGAACAGTCTGATTTTAAAGTGGTGAAGTAAAGTTAGGAACATCACTGCATGATCTGCAGGTTTTTACACTAGGGCAGACAATATTGATTTACCTTAAAGAATGGTAAAGGCAGAGGATATAAAGTTCCTGAAAAGATAACCCGTCTTTTCCTCTCTTAATGTTGCCCTAAAAATCTCTTTTTTTTTTTTTCTTTTTTTTTTTTTCCTCTCTAAATCTTGCCCTAAAAATCTCTTTTTTTTTTTCCCTTTTTTTTCTTTTTTAATAAATCTTGACCTTGCTGCATTCCTGGGACTCTTAGTGCTGGATTAAAGGCATATTTAGCTGTGACCAATCTGTTATAGCTGAACTCCTGAGTCATCTGCAGTCTCCTGACTAGTGTGAATTGATGCTTGCCAAATGTCTCTCTCTTTAACTTGCATTTGCTCCATACTATGTTTGTTTCTTGTATGCCAAGAAAGAGGATTTTTTTTTCTTGTGATCACATTCTTTTTTCCCTAAACATTTTCAGAATTTTTATTGATTAAAACTACAGGAAGAAAACCAGTGTTCTTCTTTTCCTCTCTCTTTCTCTCTCTTTTCTTTTTAACAATTTTTACAATGTGGATTTTATTTTCAGCTCATTTAACAAGGTTTGCATGTTGAAACACAAATTTAATCCACTTTGCTTGCACCATTCTCCTAAGCAGAAGTAAACTACAATTTTGATGAGCTAGAAAACTCTAAATTTGCAGAGGATTTATGGGTTTATGGTCATATACCCATTTGAAGAGAGAAATTGCATGCCGGGTTAATTTCTTAATCCCGAGGTTTTTTTTCCCACACAGATCCAGGTGCTTTGTGAGTTTGGGAGGAAACCAGTGGGGCTCCCCTGTGTGTCATGTCTTTGATGTAAGTACATTTTTTCCCAGGAAAGAGAAACTGTATTCCTGGCAAGCCAGTGTGTGTGTTTGTGGTAATAAAGACCCTTAAATATCTTCAATTTCCACTTATAAACACTGAAGATGATTCAATTTTCCTTTTAAAACCGGGCTTTCACAAATTTTAGCACAGTGCTGATGACCAGCCATACTTTCAGCAAAGCTTAGGAAAGCAGCAGCCCAGGGATCAGACTCAGTATTTCCTGTGGAATAGCATGAAGCACGTTGTACTCTGTGCCTTGATATAGGTGAAATAAAAAAGAGGCTAATATTTATTAAAACTCAAATACATCCGATTGTCCAGCCCTTACAGGGATGAAAATATGGTTTGATATTTTTCTGTAAATAACTGTTGCCAGTGCAATTCCACTTCCACTCTAAAAAGAGAAATCAAAATTCCCTTTTTGCTTATGGATGACTTACCCACATTTTAAAGAATTGTGAATAACAGATACAATAATTTGTGAATTAACAGATAATGTGCTGCTTATTGTAAGAATGTCTGTACTTGCTTGTACTAGATGATGGTTATCACATAAATAAAAACCTTGGTGGAATCAATCTGAAAATATTCCGTGTCTTTAACGTTAGGTAACAGCTGAAAAAAATAAAAAATTCATTCAAGAAATCTTGCTCTTTACTTTCTTTTTATTTTACTTTACTTTTGCACTATCACTTTCACTCTTGTATTCGCATTTGTCTTGATGAAAAATTGCCAATTGATGATGAAAATAATAAAAATTCTTATAGGACGCTGGTGTCTTTTCCTGATTTCGTCGCGGTTTTCACCCAACTTCTCAGATGCAAGGCTATGGTGGAATCAATCTGAAAATATTTCGTGTCTTTAACGTTAGGTAACAGCTAAAAAAAAAAATTCATTAAAGAAATCTTGCTCTTTACTTTCTTTTTATTTTACTTTACTTTTGCACTATCACTTTCACTCTTGTATTCGCATTTGTCTTGATGAAAAATTGCCAATTGATGATGAAAATAATAAAAATTCTTATAGGACGCTGGTGTCTTTTCCTGATTTCGTCGCGGTTTTCACCCAACTTCTCAGATGCAAGGCTGGAGGATGAATAGCGCCAGGAATGTTTGCATTCCCACATTTCAGAGGCTCTGCGGTCCTGCCGGGCTTTCTGGGGCAGCCGAGCCCGTTCCCCTTTCCTGGAGCTCTGTTGACATCTAGCGGCGCGCCCGGGTCCCTCACCAAGCTACAAGAGATCTTTTAAAAAAAAGTTGAGGGTGAGGGTGGAGAGGGGTAGGAGCGAATGTGTGTATATTTGTTTCCATCAAATACCTGCAGCAATCCTTCCAAGACTAAGGGAAGCTTTCCCAGTTCTTTCTCATCCCAACCTGGCTACGGTGACTCTCCCAGAACTGCAGTTCCCATGAGAAATTTCACGCAGCCTGCTCTGTTTTTAGGCTGATAATATCAAAGAAACTCGCAAGCTCTGAAGCTGAAACAACACACACTTTAGGACAGTGCAGTTCCCTCGTTCCCAACCAAGTGGTACAAACTCCTGGTGATCAAACTTTGTCCTTCTGAGGAACAACTTAGTACCTACAAAAACAGGAGAAGAATGAAGTGAGGACTGTCACCTCTCAGCTGAAACCAAATACTTCTCACTGAGGAGATTTCCAAATCTTCTATAGGAGCTCCAAGGGTGGGGAGGCAGGGAAAAGAGAAAAGGAAGGGAAAGCAGACCAGCTAATTGTAGGAGAGATGTCTGCTTCACTTAGAGTTATTCTACTGATACTGCCAAGCACTTCTTCTGCCTCTGACAGTGCTGGGCAGTGACTCAAGTGTGATGCTGTGATAAGCAGAGATAGAGGGGTGATATGAGGGCCAGTGGCTTGCTCTAAAGCCCTTTGCTCTTGTACTTTACTGTGAATAAAAGTTAGAAGCCCATGTAATTTATCTTTGCTGTTCCATCTGAACATCTTTCTACCTCCTGTCTGAGTGGCACCGTGGAAATAATTTCCTACTCCTCCCTGTGGATGTCCTTGCTATTAAAGCAGAAGCAGTGCCTGGGACCAGGACGTGTGGGACCAAGATGTGCCAAAATGCATTGCTGCATCCCTGGCAGCAATGCAAGGCTGACCCACACCCCAGGATCCAAGGGCTGCTCTCCTGAGCCAGCCTCTCCAGGGGCTCCTCTTGCTTTGCTGTATTTATCTGTCCCACCCTGTGCACCAAGGATATTGGACATGATGCCCTTTACTGGGCATCCCCCTCGAGGGAGCCTCTCTCTTGCCTCATCTTTGCCACAGTCACTGTCCATAAGAGTCATAGATAAAAGCATGAGAGGGAGGAAAAATAAAGTGGGTAACCCCTTCCCATCTTTGCCACAGTCACTGTACATAAGACAAGAGTCATAGATAAAAGCATGAGAGGGAGGAAAAATAAAGTGGGTAACCCCTTGAAGGCACAAACTATACTGGCTCAAAGTTTGCTGATTAGAGACTCTTGGGTAATATTGCTTTGTCTGAAAGTGAATAATTTTCATTCAGTTTTGACCTCAATATAATTTAAAAAGTGTTGCAATACTAAAGGGGAAAAATATTCCCCCCCCCCTTTTTTTTTTTAAATTAAAATCCACTAGTTGACATGGACTTTGAATTTTTGGCTGGGATGAAAGAAAATTTTCAGAATATCATATTTTTCCATGAACCAGGAAACCTTCGTTTCACCTGGACTTTGCAGAAGCTAATAGGAATTCAAACAGCTATTTTGGATTGCTTTGTTTTGCTATTATAGGTAGCAGCTCCATTGAATAACCAGAATGTATTCCTCAAGACCAAGCTGAGAACACCAGATGAGATTCAAAACCATTTTCTTCTTGAGCATCTTCTAGAGCACATACATGCAGAAAAGAAAAAGGAAACATAATCTTAATATACAGATTCAGCAGAGCTCCTTGAAGAGATTCAAGAATTGCTGCTTGATCTTAAAACCCCGAAGACTGATAGGATCATTTTATGTGCCCAGCCCAGCAATGATCACTAACCTAACTGATGACTGAAGGAGGACAACAATTCTCAAGCTTCACTGTTCTTGTACTACTCCTATTAAATTGTGTTAAAGTAAAAGAGTGGAACATTAAGATCATCCATCATCATTAGCTCGTGTGCAACTTGCAAACTGCTGAAATGGAATTGCTCTGAGCCTTCCCAGCATGACTTAAAATTTCAGAGCAAGTTTCTCTAATTATGTGCCCCTGGATAAGGAGTAAAAAGGGAATTTCAGACTGGAAAGTGCTGCTGGTTCTAACAATCAGCATCAGCATCTCTCCACAGCAGTTAAATATGCAGCAGTAGAGTTCTCTGGGGTCTCTGGCCACGAGCAAGTTGTGCTCCAGTTCTCCTGTAAGGCTGCCTCTTAGTTAGATTTATACATTTTGCATTTCTCCACCTCCTGTTCCTAACTCCTCAAAATGCATTTATTGGCAGCAACTTCAAGCAATTCTCTTATCAAAGTATGAAGATAATATTTTAAAATTTTTCCACAAATTTATGAGTAGGAAATTATATTATAAAAAGGAGGAAAAAGTGATCAGACAAAACAAGCCCTGGGCAAAAGAGAAATTAGAGTTGAAGTAATCTAGGCTAGTTCTGTACAACTGTACCTCACTGTAGTATTTAAAGAGGGGTCTTGCAGAGCAAGCCAGATAGGACTCAACACTCTAGTGGTGGTACTACAATCTCTCTTAGTATAAGTGGAGCACACTACACTTGGAAGTAACTTCCGGAGGATAACTCATCTATTGAGAAAGAGAATTTAGGGTTATAGCTTGATTTCAGTTTTGCAAATGATTAGTCCTAATTTTTTATTGGGATTTTTTCTTATTACTTGTCCTGTCAGTCACAAACCCAGAGAACTTTGTTTATTCCTTTTCCCCTTCAACAGACTTTTCTATATTTGTCTCCATATGTGTCTCATATTTCTCATGTCTCATGAGTTCTCATCTCATCATTTTTTCTTTTCTCCACGCTTTCAAATCTCACCTCCTCTCCTGGTTTTGGCTGGGATTCCTCCAGCCTTTCTGAGTAATTTTTATGCTTCTGAGTGAATTCCTACAGTTCTCACCAAGTCTGTTTTCAAATAGGTCCCATTCAGCACAGAAAGCCAAAAAGAGTATTCCAGCAAGGAGCAGAGAAGAACACTCCCTATATTTCAGGCTAGATTGTTTATACACCTTGATGTGTTGATGCAGCAGGATGTTGTTGAATCAGCTTTGCCCTGTGTGGCATCATCATCCCACACGTTCCTCTCCAGCCAGTGTTACCAACCAGTCCACACGTCTCTCTGCTTTGCTGGAGTCACACTGAGCTCCAACCCTGCCCACCAACATGCTCAAGGACTGCAAATTTTGTGCCATCTGCCATAGACAGTTTTGTTGAACCAAACAGGAGACAGGTTGTACCTCTTATATGTTGTATGTACCTCTTACATTTTGACACTAAACTGCTGAGAGCTACTCAAATATTTTTCCTGACAAGTTTCATATACACCCATGGAAGTTCTATCAAGTCAAAAGTTTCCTTTGCTTTTTTTAGAAAAACATCATGAAGTCTTCCCACTGAAGTTCACTACAGTCAGAAGATATCACATCTACTGCCTTTCTATCCATAAGTCTTGCTGTTCAGCCATTAAAGCAAAGTAAATTGAATTATTAAGCAATTTTTTTCCCAAATAATTGCTAATAGAGAATATATTAAGACTCACATGGTGGGAGGTAAGGAACATTAGGAAGCCATACCCAAAGCTCTTAGTGCAATAGCCAACTCCTGAAATCATATAAAAAATAACAGCAGATATGTCTAGTATATATTGCAAAGTAAAAATTCTCATATCATGCATCCCTGTACTTTTAAGCCTGCATGACAAGGAGATGGATATTTATTTCTATCTGTATTCCTAGCCTGAGCTCATTCTCCAGAATTTGCTAGTGCACTTTCTGGTTATTTGTATTATACTTACACTTTACTGAGTATTTACCCTTAATAAGAGTTCATTTTCAGGAAGGGCTTCAGAGCCCAGACTGACTCAGCTCAATTAACTTTGGGATGGAGACTGTAAGGACCTTAATCCATCAGGCAGACAGTCGCCCATTAGAATTGCAAAACGTGCTGGGAGTCTTCTGCAGCAGCTGCAGCAACGTGATGGGGCAAGCTCAGTCTACTTTGTGTAAATGAACCAGCAAGAAATTGTTTAAGGTAACAGAACCCTTTGAAATGCTATTGTTGAATGCATGGAACACTGTAATCCACATATGTATGCATAAGCACAAGAAGATGACAAAAATATTCATCCTTTGCATTGCTTTTACTTACAATTGCTTAAAGTCTTTATGACTAACTGAAGTGTTGAGGACTGCTTTTACATAGAAATAGTGAGGCTTTGATCAAGGGGAATCACAGATTCATAGAAATGTTTGAAGTCATCGAGCTCTATTATTAAATTATACAACTTTACAACACAACTGAAATTACAATCCAACGTGCAGCTAACAACAGAAGTAGCAAGAGGTGATTGAGAAAGTGCCCTGCTTCCAGCTGGGATAGAGTTAATTTTCTTCCTAATAGCAGGTACAGTGCTGTGGTTTTGACTCTGTATAAAATTAATGATTATTATAATAATTGTCATTTTTACTTAATTTCATTTATTAAGCTGCATTTCAGCCCACGAGTTTTACCTTTTTCTGATTCTCCACCCCACCCCACTGGGGTGTGGATGAGAAAGTGGCTGTATGATGCTTAGCTGCTGTCTGGAGTAAAACTGTGACAGAAGGTGAAGAGAAGTGGTAAGAGGCAAGTTTTTCTATATTCAACTAGATGACACTTTTAGAACAGCAGATGGCTCTGAGCACATTTAGTTTACCATGACAAAGAAGTTATTATCCACATGAAAAATAAAAATCCAGAATCTGAAAGCCAGAATTGCTTTTCTCTATACTGCCATAAGCATCTTCATAAAGGGCCAAGGAAGGATAAACTGATTTAAATTGAGAAGGTAACAAAAAAATTCTGGCTATTCTGAGGAAAAGTAAAATAGGCTCCAGTCAAGGACAAATACAAGAACACTGTGTTCAGCTCTGGAGACTACAGTGTTAGAGTGACATGGACCTGTTGGAGAGAGTCCAGAGAAAGGACACAAAGATGCTCAGAGGGCCTGAAGAACCTCTCTTATGAAGACAGGGTATGAGAGTTGAGGTTGCTCAGCGTAGAGAAGAAAAGACTGGGGAGAACTTACAGCAGCCTTTCAGTATCTGAAGGGCCTACAGAGAGCTGGGGAGAGACTTGTAACAAGAGCATGGAGTGGCAGGATATGGGGAATGGCTGTAAGTTGAAAGAGGGGAGGTTTAAATATTAAGAAGATATTGTTTATCGTGACAGCAATGAGGCCCTGGCACAGGTTGCCCAGAGCAGCTGTGGATGCCCCATCCCTGGAAGTGTCAAGGAGAGGTTGGAGGGCCTTGGAGCAGCCTGGTCTAGTGGAAGGTGTCCCTGTCCATGGCAGGGGAGGTTGAACTAAATGGTCTCTAGCATTCCTTCCAACCCAGCCCCTTGCAGGGTTCTGTGAACAGAGTAACAGCAGAGCAAAATAACTCTCAGAGGTGTCTGATAGTGGCCCTCCAGTACCACCCTCTGCAATGTCCAGAGCAGCACAGAGCCAGTGGCACCCACACATGGGCCTGCTTCTAAGAGAGTGACACAGAGCAGAGTCTCTAAGCAAAGAGCCTTCAATTCCAGCACAGTGTCACCCAGAACCCCCAGAATGTCCTTTGGTGGGACTGCACAGAGGTGCTCGGGCAGTGCAGAGAATGAGGAGCTGAGGGAGATGTGCACAGAGATGGTTTGCATTGTGCATCTGGTGGAAGTCCTCTGGATGATTGTTTCTTTAAACAACACTGATCAATGCTGGACCCAGGTACAAATCACAGTTTCAGAGTTTTCTTACTGAAAACGCATATGGCCTAAATAAGCAGACAGAGCATTTGGTTTAGCACTGGTTTTAGATTTCTTTGGTTTTTTTATTGTGTTTTTAAATAAGTTTGAAATATGCTAAACCCCAGCAATTTCTAGTCTTTTTCTCTCTGCAGAATTACAGGCTTGTGAGTGGGAAAGATTTCACTGACACCTACTTAAAGACTTTCAGTGAAGAAAGCAATTAAGTTGTGACATGATTTTTTCTTTTACAGGAATCAAGTTAATTTCTTCTGAGCAATTAAAAAGGTAAGTTTGATCTGCCCAGACAAGAGCATTTCCACTTAATTAAGGATCAGCTCTATTGACTTTAAAATTTCTAGAGTCCTAGAGATTGTTTAAGGATTATGCATAGTGTCCAGGGAGTAAATTGAACAGTAGGCCAAGGAACTCAGTATTTTTAGGTTTACATAAATTGCTTTATAAATGATCATCTGCTTCTTCCTTAAGGAGAAAGCAGAATATACAACCCTGCTGTAGCAAAAGTACAAACTTTGCTGCTATCTATTTTCTACTCAAGCATGGTCTGACAAACCTTTCTAGAGTGTATTTGAGAAGGGGCTGTTGAATGTTGAAATCTTCGATAATATTTACAAGGATTTCCAACCTTTGCATCAGAAACATACTTCCAAGAAGATAAGGTGCAGATAAGCACCTAAAGACTGAATGTCTAATCCCACACTGTTGCTGTCAAACCATCACCCCTTAAATCCTCTTTTAAGGGAGGAACAAAAATAAGCACAGAGTAATTTCCTAAAAAGTATTTTTTCACCTTGACACTGAAAGTAGTGTCAGCTTTCATCACTCAGACCTGCTCAGATTCTGCTTGAGAACTGACTTGTGCCTAAGGAAATCTTGGCAATCTTCACGAGAGTGCAGAACCTGCTGCTGTAGCCCACAGACAAATCTCCTTTGCCAGAGATGCAGCACCAGACAAAAGGCACAGTCCCATAAGGATCAGAGGTTTCAGCAGGTTAGCTGTGAAATGGCTGCAAAACCTTTGGCTTAAGACATGAACAGCTGTGGGTGGGTGTTTAAGGAAGCTCTTCCTGGATTTCAGGACTTGTTACATAAAACAAAGAGACAGTTCTTTAACCACTACTCTTTTTTCAGTAACTCACACATGCTGCAGTCTCAGCAATGCCTCTGTGTTTCCCAGCAGGAGCTACACAAATGTAAAATCCATCTGTTAAACGCAGTCCTTGCTAATTTTTGGGCTCTTTACCATGCCAGGATATAGTCTTGCTTTGACAGAGGCTTTAACTAGAAGATATTTTTGCCAAACAGTAGTTTGCAATTCAATATTGTAAACAACTAGTCCTGTTTATCTTTCAAGACAGATTGGTGACACTCAGAGAAAGGATGAGGAAAGCAAGTCTCTGCCTTGACAGCCACAAAGTTGCTGTAGGTTTCTTCTTTATGAGACTTCAGCAGGAGGTTTTCTGGTTCCCAGAGGAAGTGTACTCAATTCTTTATCTAAAAGCTCTGTGCTTTTTTTATTTTTTTTTTTTATTTTGCTTGCCAGCTTATGAAAAGCAGAGTGCAATAGTGAGGACATTCACTCAGGCTTTTCAATATCACTAAACTGCAGCGTGAGTTCAAGACAATACAATTTATCATCCAAGTTGCACAAGCCCCTGCATGAACAACAACTTTAATTATGTGAAATATTGCACACGTAATGAATGAAATTGAACGCAATTCCAAATGCATTCATCCATTTTATTGTTTTCTACAAAGAGAAGGTAACAAATAAAAATTATGCACATCACCAGTTTTTTCACAATAACGCAATAGCTATATCATCTTTAGCTGGTATTCCTGAAATGAAAAAAAACACCACAAACCCTTACATAAATTTAAGGGTTGAATTATAAAAGTTTAGAGCTTAAGAAATAAATATCCAAACACCTATTCGTGTCCCTAGCAAACTTTTTGAAGACTGAATTAGTTGTTTCATGTGTCACATTTCATACAACTGATCAACAGAGGGCAGCAAATTCCTTGCAAAACGCAGGAGTGCCATAGATTTGAGAGATTCGCTTAAACAAAGTGTAGCAACGATTATATTTCTCAGATTCAAAAATCTAGGAGAGAAATACGTGATTTACAAAACGTCCAGCAAGTACTTCAGTGTTCTGTTACATCAGCTGATGAAATATAAAAGCTCCAAGTCAACAGAGCACTTCCCAACATCCTAAGTTTCTGCTTAATGAAATTTCAGCTTAATAAAGTGTCTGCTTTGCTTTAAGCATAGATTCATGAACCTGGAACAAAGGATGGGAGGAGTTTTTTGAATTTGTGCTGAGTTTTGAGAAATATAAATCTTTTGGCAGCGTTTTTGGACTCTAATGAGAAACCCCTCCCTGCCCAGACCTTGCAGGCTCCACACATCTCCAAAATCCCATCTCCAGCCCAACCTCAGAGCTGTTAAATTGCAATTTCTCTGCCACTGACTGGCTGAACCCGAGGCTGTCTGTCCCTGAGGTCCTCTGTGGGGCAGGGGGAAACGTTTTACACAAGACGCCTATAAAAAACTATATAATAACTAAAGAATAACAATGAAATATATAATAATAAACATAATGAATAATTAAATAAATAACTAAATAATGAATAATAAGGAAATATTTTAAATAATAAATAACTAAACCTATACCAACTAAAACTCGTTTTTAAGTGGAGTTGCTGGGGTTGGATTCCAAGTATCTAATGTAGTGCAAATTGAAGATTTCCCTGTAGCTGAAAAATCCCAAATACTGCTTCTTTGATGTGCACGAGGGAAGACATTCCTGATGCAGCCTCTCACCCACCAGAAATTATAAAAGTTTTTTTCCTTTTCTTCTATCCAACTGCTTCCCTACTCAAATGAAAATTGGAGGAAACCAAAACTTTTGAATCCTTTAGCACTCAGTCAAAATCTGTGGAAATTAGACAGCATGTTTAATCAAAACATCCAAACCCATTTTCTAGGGAGTGGGAGATAGAAATGACACATTGTGGAAGGTATAAACTTAGTTTTATTTTAAAAAAAGTTTTAAAGACTTTTATAGAATAAGAATTATTTTTTCATGGGGAAATAAGTTTATATTTAAGAGGTATTAAACTTCTGTAAATGGAGGTTTCAGGAACATAACCAATATACTTGGAAAACTGCTTTTCTGTTTTTGTCTTACCTGAGATATTATAAATTGTTTGAGAAAAACAAACTAAAAAACCCTTCAATGAGGTAAGTTTATCTCTTTATTGAATAGTATTTTTTGAGACAATAGTGTATTAATAATTTGATATTTATCTACTCCTCTTTTTCCCCTGCTGCCTTACAAAAGTGAAGTTTGATTTCACCGCAGCTCAGAAAAATTACCTGCTCATGTAAAAAGTTTGAATTTGTCCATCAGAGCAGAGGAAAATGCATAGCATAGAAAGGCTTAAGAGACTCATTTGATGTTCAAAGGGATAGAAGTAAAAATAGATATAAGTACAAAAATAACAGTAGAGAATACACTGTATGTTTTAAAACAAGAATAATTTATACAAGGAAAGTTCTCTGCTCAATTATTTATAATCCACCTTTTCTCTCACCAAAACTATCTCTAAGATAGACAGTGGAGGAGCAGGTTTTAGATTTATTTAGGCAACTTAATGTAATGAAAAGCCTATCCTTGAAGGTGTGTGCTTACTTATTCCTATTGCTTAAGCTTCTATCTTTATATTAGATTGTTTTTATGATAATAACACAGAATCAAAGCTCAGAACATTGAAGATGGTAGATCCCAATGTATTTGAACAACGGCTAAGAGGCACAAACCCAACAAATCAAAGTACTTCTATCTGCTGCAGGTGATTTTTTTCTTCCATCATTTGGTATTTTAATGCCTTGTATTTATCTCTTCAGTTATAACCTCCTGAAAGGCATCTCAGAAAGGCTCACATCACTTACACAGAAGGATTTCTTATTTCCTTCTTATTGTCCTGCATAAGCCCCAAATCAGGCACATTGCTCAATTTTTGTCCCTGCTGATGCCACTAACACACCATAGAGTGTTCCTCTGGTTTACCAGCTGTTTAACAGCAGTTTTAACAATCCTTTGCAAACTCTAGTGATGTTGAAAATGCTGAAGACACTCTGACAGGATATCCCCAAGGAAATGCATTGCACAGCTTGGTTTATTATTCTCTCTTCAATCCATGACAGGCATAGAAGATGGTTTTATTCTTACTTTGTTCTAAAAGTAAGTTTATAAAATGGATTCCAAGCTCACCGTTCTCTAAGAATTTTGCTATATTGCTTGAATCAAGTGAAAAGAAAACAAGGCAAAGATTTTTTAACAGGTTCTGTTCCTGTTCCTATTTCTGCACTGTTAAAGGAGAGGGATCAAGTGGTCCTTCTTCACTTTTGTTAGCCTAATTAACATGCAAGGAAACAATGTAAATTATAGACAAAATGGACAGCAACCCATACAATTATTCCTGGCAAAATAACATGGGAACAATAAGAAATACACCTGGAAATCAAGTCAATAAAACAGTCAATAGGAATAGAAAACAAATTGAATGAAACTTTAAGAGGCAATACCCCAAGAGCTAAATAACACACAGAGAAAGAAGGGAGCCAGCTTTTGGGAGGCAGAGTACGTGGATGTGTTTGGGTGAGGCTGCACAGCAACAGGGTCTCAGCTTTGCCACCAAGCTCTCTGAAATACGGGTTTGCAGCAATTAAACAACACCCAAATCCAGCAGAGGTAACAGCTGCTAGCTATGGCTCCTTACCCAAGGAGAAGTAAAGATCAGAGACCTGTTGAAAGGCAGAGCATTTAATTAATCCTGCATACAACAAATACACAAAGCAATTCCTCTAGCTGTAGTGCTGCTGAAGTAGAAGTATTTAAAAACTAAACGTGAGAGCTTTTCTGGAAAGAAAAGCTTCTTAGCTGAAGAGTGGGAGAGTCAGGTCCCAGGAGGTGATGGAAAGTCCTAGTTACATCAGCAGAAACAACCAAGTGCAGCAGCACCTAGCAAAAGCCATTCTCTTAAAATAAAGGAAAATAAGCACAAAGTGTTCTCTCAAGTGGAAAAGCACAAATGAATAGTTGTCTGAACAAGCTTGTGTTTTACTTTAGCTGTATTAAGGTAAGGAAAATGTATAAAGCAATTATTTTATTAGGGAATTTGACCCAAGGTTCCTGATTTATGTGGATTACAGGCATATAAAGAAGCTGGAAGTCTCTCTAATGAGGTTTTGGTACCTTAATTTACAACAGACATGGCTTTTATCAGGGTATGTGTAAAAATTGTAATTTGATTTTTGTCTTTCATTATTTTAGGAGCAAACTTGGATCCTCATATGGTGTGTTTCTGAGATGAGTAAACTCAGCCTCAAGAGTGTTTCATCTAATTGAGGTGTTTTGCATTGAAAATGGATAGTTTAATTGTTGAATGTTTTGGCTTCTGATGTGGGAGACAAAGTGGTAAATTATTAAGGTACTTGTGCTTGGTACTTGGCTTCTTCTGTTAACCTTTTAATGCCTAGTAGCATTCCATTATTTTGGAGCAGGTGGGAGACAGCACCACTGAAAGAAGCAAGCAAAAATAATGGACCAAAATATTAACACAGTAGTTTTGAGTATGCTTTAAGAAATACCTTTCTTTTTTTTGCTTGAATATTAAAGTTTGAGTTTCAGCATATGTCAACTATTTCATGTTTTTAATCATATCTCTTAACCACTTAAATGATCATTCTCTGGGGAACCAAAGTTTTAGAAGAGAAACTTAAAAATTATATCAAATGTATTCAGCATAAAATCTGCTAACCTGATTATCTTTTTTGACTGTGATGACTCACACCTCACTTGATAGAGGGCTTAGTGCTTTGAGTTCTGGCTGCTGAGGCAGTTCCCACATGATTCCTGATGCCTCTGCCCCATCTAAGGAATTATCTGTTAAATCTGCATCAGTCTGTGTTAGTGATAAAGGCAGAATAAATGCTTTTCTTTTCCCCTCTTGTGTGTGTGGGTAAAGGCCTACTTGGATTATGGTAGTGGTAGGAAAAAAGGGCAGATCCACATCCTATTTATTTGGAAACCGTGATGAAATAGAGACCACATCAGTGAAAGAGTGAAGAATCACACCTAAATTAGGAGAAGGGGGGAGTTCCAGTGTGAATCCACCAGTTCTTATGCTGATGTGGAGAATAAAATCATAAAATCATTAATGCTGGAAGAGACCTTTAAGATAATTGAATTGAACTGTTAACCCAACACTGCCAAGTCCACCACCAAGCCACCTCCCTAAGCACCACATCTGCATGTTTTGGAATGCTTCCAGGGGCAGTGATTTCACCACTTCGTGGGGAGCCTGTTCCAATACTTGGCCACACTTTCAGTGAAAACATTTTTCCTAATATCCCACCCAAACCTCCTGGTGCAACTTGAAACTGTTTCCTCACATCCTCCTGCTTGTTACCTTGGAGAAGAGGCTGACCCTCACCTGGCTACAGCCTCCTTTCAGGTAAAGTGCAATGAGGTCCCTCCTGAGCCTCCTTTTCTCCAGGCTAAACACCCCCAGCTCCCTCAGCTGCTCCTCATCAGACTTGTGTTCCAGGCCCTTCCCCAGCTCCACTGCCCTTCTCTGGACTTGCTCCAGCACCTCAGTGTCTTTGTTGTTGTGTGGGGCCCAAAAATGGACACTGGAGACGTGACCTCACCACTGCCTTGGCCCTGCTGGTCACACAATTTCTGATACAAACCAAGATGAGTATTTTGGAGCACCCCTCTTAACTTCCCTTTAAATCTGTGTGGATTTGCATGACTTTCAGTTATGTAGTCTGTTATAGTTGCAGGTTGCTCCTTTCCATTACTTAGATTTTCAAGGATGTAGAACAAGAAGTTAAATCACAGTAACAGAATAGACTTAAATTCTCCAATACTCCTTTCTCTGTGGCAGCAAATGTAAAACAAATCATTAGTTACACTCTACTGTAGTTTAGTTGAGACCTTATGTTCAGTGCCAAAGTACTTTGTCTTCATTTAGACCTTGAACATATAAGCACTTGAGCATGTATCTAGAATTATTCACGAGTAAAGCTATTGGCTTCAAAGCTATTGACTACCATATGAATCAAGTTCAGCTTTGTGAGGTTATAGGTCTGGAGACATTATTTCTTCACTATGCCAAAAAAAGTGGCTAAGCAAGATGTGGCTTTTGTACTGCTGGCAGATTTTTCTTACAGATAAAGATCTTTAATGAAAATTGTTTTTAGTATTGTTATTCTGGAGATGTCAGGAACAGACAAGTGAAGATATTGTCTCCTTCCAGAGATCTGGCCTGTGGTATTCAAGTTATTTTATACAGTATAACATTTTACAAATTTGTTTCTGAAAGTTCTTCTCTGCAGGCCTGGTGTATTGAAGATTGATCCAAACACAGTTAAAACAAATAGACAGGCTTGTTCTCCCCTTCTTCAATTTCTTTTTTTTCTTTTTTTTTTTTTTCAGTGTGAGGACTGTGCCCTCTGGGAATACACTGTGGTTCTCAAAACCTGCAAAAGCAGTAAATAACGGGGTTTCTTCTGGGTAGACTAAAGAACATGGAGTCATGTCTGACATGACTGACTTGGTGCTGCTGAAAGCCACTTCAATATGGAACTTCAATGCTGCCTGGAACTGTGTCACAAGCCCTGGGTAAAAAAAAAACCAAACAAAAACAAAAACAAAAAAACCCTTGGGTAAAAAAAACCAAACACCTTAATTCCATCTATAAAAAGCCTGCCTTTTAAAGAGTAAATCCCAGATGTTCTGAAAGCCATCTGAACTATTCAGCTCTAATAGTGTGACTAATAGACTCCATTGCTACCAAGATCCACTGCCAAGATGTCAGAGATTTCTGTTGTGAGATCTTTGTGAGGCAACAGCAAACTATAAAAAAAATCAAACCAACCCTCCTGAAACAACAAAAAACCCCAAAAAACACCTTAATTCCATCTATAAAAAGCCTGTCTTTTAAAGAGTAAATCCCAGCAATATGTGCTGAAAGCCATCTGAACTATTCAGCTCTAATAGTGTGACTAATAGACTCCATTGCTACCAAGATCCACTGCCAAGATGTCAGAGATTTCTGTTGTGAGATCTTTGTGAGGCAACAGCAAACTATAAAAAAAATCAAACCAACCCTCCTGAAACAACAAAAATAACAAAGAAAAATACCCCACCCCTAAATCCCCAATACCATTCATGCCCCCCAGAACCAGCCAAAATAAGACCATCCTAAACAAAGAACACCCACAACTACCACGACTTTTTGGGTGAAAAACTCTTTATTTAAAGGAAGACCTATTTTTTTTTCCTCTCCATCACAAAAAAGATCAAGACATGATTTGACTCAAGAACCTGGAGAAGGGGGGGAAGTGTGTAGTGGTGGGTCATGGGAGCAACACCATTGAAGTTCCTCAGCTTTTGCCAAAGACTTGAGTTCAAGAGGGTGAACACCAACTTCTGTGTGGTTATTTGCCTGATTGCCTTTTCTGCTTGTGATTTTTTTTAGAAATAATATAGGACACAGAGCTGAGTGGTCCCATCTGACCGTGTGAGAAGGAGGCTGTTTTGGGGGATTATCTCCCCAGCTTGCAGATGTCTCTGTGTGCTCTGTGAGGCACTCTGCCATGAAGAAGTGCTGCTGCAGATGGGACCGTTGCTGCAGCAGGCAGAGCTCTGACATGGGGTGATGCTGTTCCTTCCCCACCTGCTGTCCACTGAAATCCAGGGTCTGCTACAGGTGCCCTGGAGTTGCACACAGGATCATGGGGAAGGAGAGAAGTTGTGGTTTGCATTGCCAGTGTACAATACAGGAGGAATCTATAAAAGCAAATAAATAGCTTGCAGGTAATGTTTGACACCACACTGGTCTCAGCCTATCCAGTGATGACAGATGTTGCTCTGCACTGTTTCTGTGAATAGAAATGTAGCTGTTGAACCACAGGTTGCTGCAGATTCAAAAAAGCTTAGTGGCCTCCTGGAATCTTTGGAGAAGCTCAAGTGTTTGCTCTTTATAGTGGTTGACATCTTGCAAGTTGCTCCTCTTCTGCAACAGTCCTAATCCAGACCTTCTGACTCCTTATAGGAATTATTCTGAATATTCTGATATCCTTCTCTCTGAGTCCCGCTCAAAAAGGTGCATTGCCTGAGAGCTGTATACCTGGCACAGGCAGGACTGTCAGTAGCTCTTCTAGGACCTGCAAGAAGCTCTGTGGATGTCTTGGTTCTGAATGATGCTTTTTCCTTTGAGCCTCCTAGCAATTGTGCACGCATTTTTTACTTCAAGGTAAGACTTCTACCAGAGGCCATGTGAAAAATAATAGATTCCTTGCTTAAGGAAGACACATAAGTAATTTCAGAGGTTGGCTGTGTGTTTCAGCACAGTTGCATTGAGATGATAGTGCTGATGAGCATAACAATCTATTTCAATGTCCCATTATCATTAATATTATGTACTACCATTATGTTACTTTCTTTTAACTCAAAGCCTTGTAGAAGGAGAAATGGTACCTGAAAGAACCCAGAACTAAGAATACTGGATAATATAAAATAAATACAGTCAGACTCTGTTGTTATTTCATTGTAAGCAGAGAGCTTGAAATAGGCAGAGATATAAATTAGCAGCAGCTGATGTAAGCTGATACATGGGGCTGAAATGCAGCCCCAAATCACTTGACTAATTCAAGGAGCATGAGGTGCTTTGTATTTTTCCCAGGTTTATTTGCTGCTTCCTGCCTAGGTGTTTTTCACTTTACTGAAGCTTTTGTAAAACAACATCATCACCTTGTTTTTCTTGTGAGTATTGCTGACGGTACTGCCACTGGGTGGTCCTTGGTGCTCAGCACTTCCACTGAGTAGTGAACCTAAAAGTGGAGGCTCCTTAGCTGATCCATCTACCTTTGGATAATTAAACAAAGGGGTTGTAGGGCTTCACCATTCAGTCTGGGATCTCTGGAAAACTGTTTTCACTAACTAACTTGGTTCACAAAACAACACAGTTTTCAGCAACAGTCCCACTTCTAGACTCTATTACAACATTGTGGCCATGATTTATTAAATGGATCATTTCACAACAGTTCACAACACAGTTTTTGGCAACAGTCCCACTTCTAGACTCTATTACAACATTGTGGCCATGATTTATTAAATGGATCAAAGAGTTTTTAATGTCTGATGTGTTTATAACCAGAGGGATATAACAGTCCTCAGCTCTCAGTTTTTCTCAGTTTCAATGAAGCAATGAAGATGCTGAGATCATGATTTATTAAATGGATGAAACAGTTTTAAATAAGTATGATGTGTTTATAACCAGAGGGATATAACAGTCCTCAGCTCTCAGTTTTTCTCAGTTTCAATGAAGCAATGAAGATGCTGAGAACCAGAGACATATAAGGCTAGGCCAGAGAGGTGTAAGGCTTTCTGAGACCATTTGTGTGCAGTAGGCTGGGCTGCAGTTCTATGAATATAAGGCAGCAGGTGGACCTGAAAAATGCTGTTTTAGCATGGTTTGAAGACTTACTCAAACTGAAACTACAGCTGGGATCTCTGTACAGCTTGGATTTTGTATAATCTTGTTTCTTGTCTGCTCATGGAGCATGGCTCCTGTGTGCAGTTTCTCCTCTCAGTTCCAAGTATCATTCTGAGACCAGGTTCAGAAGTCTTTAGTGCAGAGCCCCATGACTGGACTTGCATTTGTTATAAGATGTGCTCTCACAGGAGACAACATAGTCCTATATCCAGTGAATTTTCTCTAAGGGAAGAAGAGAAAAGGCAAATGACTAACTGAATAAATTACAAAGAACAGTGCAAACTATTCTTGGTGAAAAGAGCTTGATCTGTTGCATAGGCTCCTACTTGGAACACATTAGTTATTTTCCAAGAATCCATCTATCAGGGGTAATAAAGAAACACAGCAGGTGGTATCTGTGAATGGCAAAATCAACCCTGAGAAAGTATAATTGGACTCCTGTTGCAGTTAGCTGAGGGTGGAACTGTTCCAGTTGGGCAGCTGCTCTTGGGTATTGCCCAGTTTCAGCAATATGGACCAGCACAGCCAGCTCTGAGCATTTACCTCCAGCCCATGGAGAGGAAGAGGGAGCAAAGACTTGCTGACTGACTGGAGCAATAAGACAATGTATGTGTGTGAAATTACTCTGTAAAAGATTTTAAATGCTTCCTGCTAACACATGGGGAGCTCACGGTCTAATTCACTCACCTTCTTGGGTTTAGTGATGTGGGATAATTGCTGTCCTTCAGTCGAGGAATCAAAGTATAGATTGACTTGCCCAAGCACAAACAGTGCTCTGGTGGGAAGAAATGAGCTCAGGTCTTCTGCCCACAAGGCAGCCTCGTTTCTCTGCTGTCTTGTCTTGCCTGCCTGAACCATTTCAGGGTTCAGGAAGCAAGGAAAGGTACTGTGATCAATATGAGAGGTTTTACTAATTTGCTGGTTTTATTCCCTGATTTGGTTGATGAATCTCTGATAGAAGAGTAAAGCTCCAAGAGCTTTAATTCTTTTCTTCTTCCTAATGGGTTGGACTGAGTTTTGTGACCCCTTACCTTTTATAGAGATGAGGGGGTGTGTGGGAGGAAAATTTATGTCAATCAATGTATTTAGAGGTGTTCTGCAGCTGTTCTGAAACCATGCTTCTCTGATCCCTTTTCCTTGCTCCTTTAATCCCCTTTTCCTTCTTTAACCCCCTAGCTGTGTGAATAGTTCCAATCTCCACCTTGGACCTGCAGATAGATTCCAGGTCAAATATTATTATGAATAATAGGAAAAGAGACATAAAATCCATTTAATGCATGGACATACTTGATAACAGTCCAATTACTTCTGTGAAAAGACTTGTAGGTGAGATCAATAGTAAAATGGCTTTAGTGCATTTGTGTGTGGGTATGTGATATTGCCTGGCTTCCTTTCCTGAAGAGAAGCCCTTCCTGGTGAGTATATTGGTTTAGTTGCTCTGTGTGCCTGAAGCCCTCAGCTTCAGTCTGATGCCAGGAATAAATATGGGAGGACTTTTGGGGTTTTTAATACCTGGGCATTGGCCCTTCCCAGAAACTTAATGTGAGGGAAAAAAAAAAAACCAGAGGAAAAAGTAATAGGAGTTGTCTGAGGTAATAGAATAAGAGAATGACTTCTGAGTCCTGTACTTTCAGGTCTTGGTCTTTTGTAAATTGGATTTTCTGACAGCAAGGAAATAACCACACAAGCACTCCTCTTCAACATTTTAATGTAAAGATGAGTCTTTGTTATTATTGTTGCCCTGTGACTTTAAAGTGGTTGTGTTGTAACTTGCTGTTAAGAAGACAATACACTAGTTTTGACTTGTTTATGATAAGAGAGCAGATTGATGGGTACTAACTAAAACAGAATTAAAGGGCATGTGGAATAGCACAAAGTTGAAAGGAGATGGGAGGGAAGAGTTTTTGAACAAAAATCTATCGAAGGAAAAAAAGAAAGCTCTTTGCAGTAATAATTGCAGCTTTTCAGGGACACAGAACCTTTCACTCTTGTGGTCAGGTGCATGAGGTTCTCCAAGGCAATTAAAGTACACAGGCAGAAGCTCAGGAGCTGAGTTCTGGCAGCAAGGGAATAAAACACCTGAGACCACTTCAGTCAAGGGGAAAGGAAAAACATAAGTGAAGGGATGATTCGAAAAACAAACAACTACACGTAAATGAAAAATGCAATAATATGGGAGGTCTGCCCAACTCCTCATGCTGCCTTCTTGCTTTGTGGGACCCATCCCAGTGTGTGGAAGACTGGGGAATGATCATGAGGAGGGCCAGCCACCACCAGAAAGTGGAAGCCATGCTACAGAAGTCAACTGGGAGAAGAGAAGTGCCCCAACAGCACAGTGCAGTCACTCTAAGAAATCCATCTGATGCAACTCCTGCTGTCCCACTCATCTTCATAAGGGTTTGTAGAGATGTTTAGGTATCATGTGTCAATTAAAATGTGAAAATGCATGAGGAAACGATGAGTAGGTAATGAGAACTTGGATATTTGGTATCAGTTCACTTCTAATGAGCAACTATTCTCTGTTGCTCTTTACAATAGTTAGCACTGCGTAAGAATGTGGGCTACTTCATAAGAGGGCCTGTTGTGTACTCCAGAATGGTTCATTTTTGTGGCTTTTTTTTTCCCCTTTCATGTTTTATTATAGTTGGGGAGATAAAGGAAATTTCTTAGAAAAATAAAGAAAAAGGCAGACTTTGTTCTTGTAGGATAATGACTTCCTTACATTTATTAATCTTTAAACAAATGTTTTTACAAAGGAGTGGGGTCTTTTGTTTTGGGTTTTTCAGTTGATTGGTGGTTTGAGTTTTTTCTATAATCTTTTCATCACATCGCTGCTTCTTGTGGCTGAATCACCATCAAAGGACTTCAGGATTCTTCCTTTCTTTAATATTGTTTTGTAACTACATTTTCCTTCTTCGACATGCATTTCTGAGAACCCAGAAAAGTTCTTGGGGTAAACACTGTGGGCCAGAACCTTGTGTAGTACACCTGGAGCGATGGGCAGGGAGATAAGGAGATGACTGCATATATGTATTTGAGTTTATGCCTGTAGAAATGATAATCACACTTGCCTTTCAACTAGTAGTAAGTTGGCTCAGTCTCATTTAATTGTGATGTGATCATCCAAATAATGCACTTGTTGTGAATCCCAGAGGATTTTGTGCATGATGGTCTTCCCCCTATCCCCATGGCATTAATAATGCAGTAGGGGTATGTACTTCCTTCTTGAGACTCTTCTTTTTCTGTATAGCATGCAGCATTTTTGGTTTGTTTGCTTTCTTGTTTGTCCTTTTTTCCCCTGTGGCTTTCCATTCATAATTTGCAAACTGGAATAACTTTGCTTTAAACCACTGTCAGGACTGAATTGATGCACATGAGCATTCTTGGTGGCATTTTTGACCAGGTGCACTCGTAAGAGTCCACAGGAATGCTGTGCACCCCTTTCAGCTCATCCCTGGTGTCTCTGAGGAAGATAAAAACCAGAAACAAAAAGCCTGTCTCTAATGTGGATGGTGGGGATGTCTGAAACCAATGAATGCATTGCAAACTGTGGATGTGCATCTCTATTTATCTGACTCATTGCAGGACCTGATTCCCACAGGATGGAGTAGAGGCCAGGAGTTTTCTCAGGGCATGAAAGGAAATTGGTCCAGTTAATAGCAAAGAAATCCATAAAGGTGGAATAAATGCATAGAAATATCTAAGCTGGGAAGTTGCTGAGATGAAAGTAGAAGAAAAGTGGAATTGCTGAGGAAATGCCTCTTCTTTGGGCATTCAATAGTGGCTTCAGGTGAAAGGGAGCATATTTAGAACAATGAACTCTTGATCAGACTAAGTAAAGTACTTAATGTTTAAATAACAGGTCAGCTAGTCCAAGTACAGTCTCTACTATCCAAACAGTGTTACTCTTGAGATTTCTCTTTTAAAACACTGAATGACCAGTCAGGATGTCATAAGCACTGGTGGGAGTAGCTGTGTCTGTTTCTCTTGAAAATGATGCAGAACAATGAGTCCTGCCTCCTATTTCTTCCCCAAATCAGATCATACTCTTAAAAGTGCTGCTCCTGTTCCATGCAGGGCTGTACTCAGGAGGGAGAAGGGGAGGTGGCAGCCAGTGGATTGCTTTTACATAGAGGTGCTCCCAGGATGCTCAGTACAACAATTCATGTAGAGATAGAAGCATCAAATGCCATCAGGCAATGCCAAAGCAATACTAAGAATTATTCATATTTAGATTAATCAGTGACGGATTTAGTTGCTAAATTGCCATTTGGCTTTAGTTAACAGAGGAATAATATGAGGCCAAAAGAGAAAACCACAGCTGAAAAGGTTTCTTTTATTAAGCTCTGGATAGACTGAGACAAGTTGCTTTAAATGCATCATTCCAAGAAAGAGAACAGTGTTAACTTTTACATTTTAAGTGTCTAATAATTGTATGCTTTAGTGAATTGAATAGAACACAAGTGTAAACAGTACTTGGGTCACCCAATTATCAGATTTTTTTTGGTTTTGTTGGGTTTTTTTTTCTATTAAATATAAAAACTTCAGGATATAGGTAGCCAACTGCTATAGGTAAGGAGTAAAATAATCTTTAATGTAAAATACATATTTGTGTGCCTAAAGGGGAAAATGCTCTAACTTTTTCAAGGGCTCTTATAAGCAGAAGAGAATGTGTTTAATTCAATAGGTTGTTCAAACTCTCACCCTGAGATGACCAATTCCTAAACATCTTTGGAAACTCAAGGGGCTTGAATAGATTAGATGTTCTTGAACCTTTTACCTCAAAATTCTTTTGAGAAAATCTGAGCTGCTATAGAAGCCCTCAAGAAGCCAATGGAATCACTGAATAAAAATGGAAATGGGACTTCTGGGCTTAGCACAATAGAAATAAACAAAATGTGAACTTCTGCATCTCTCTTGAGTTCTTAACTTTACTGGAATGAAAAACTGAGGTGTTCTGGCACAGGCTGCAGTATGTGTACCTATGGGGAAATGGAAAAGAGAGAAGAAATTGTGAAAGAGAACTGGAAATTATGAAAAATACAACAGTATGAAAGTATATATAAGTTTTCTTGATGTCTGAATAAAAAGTGAGAAGAAGATACCTCTTGTGTAAGGAGAGACTTCTCTACATAACTGGTTAAACTTCTTCCTGCTTGATAACTTATTGCAGTAAAGCACAAGAGGCTTTGAGAGAAAAGGATGTATGTGCAGGGGAATTTATAGCCTTCCACAAAACAGATGAAAGTAGTATTGTATTCCTATTTTTCTCTGCACTTCAGTTTAAGAATGTCCCTTAAACCACAGCTGATGAAGTCCAATCCCTTTCATTCTCATCTGGGAAGAAAGCTAAACAACGGGCCTCAAATTAGAGGGGTTATGTATATGCCAGGATGGTGTACTTGCTAAAAATTAAGTAATTTGTTGTTTTAGTTTTGTAATTAGACTATAACTTTATTTAAAAATGCATCTCTAAGTATTCATTTGGCTGGAAGGTGGATGGGGTGGAGAGAGAAGAGATGTACTCTTCTGAGTGCTATTTTCCATAATCATTTATACAGCTCCAAAGACTTTTTGGAATTTTTACAGGAATGAAGTTAAGCACAGATTTCTTGACAGGTTTCCATTGTTGTGCTGTTGTGATTTCTTAAATAGTTTGAGCTTGTTAATCAGAAATGGAGATGTGAATATAAAGATGTGGGTTTTAATGAGAACTTTATTTGACTTTAAGACCATGAAATTGTTAGTAATTCTGCTTTTCATATATTTGTTTGCATGCTGTGCTGTTTTGTCTCAAAGCTGAATTCCATCAGATCAAAAAGCACATTTCCTTGGTTTGCAGGATTTGTCTTTCATTAGTTTTGGTATGTCTTAGTATTTATGAAGATGACAATGCCACTAGGAACATTAGATTACAAAGGTAATTCTGAAAAGGTCAGCAGGTCTGACATGCAATTTGTCTTGTTCCATTAGGCTTTATATTGATGTCCTGTCTGTCTAACCAGTATGGTAATCACTCCAAATATAAATGATGTGTGGGCAATTATTTTATGGTTTTGTTTGAAAAACAGTCTGAACAGCTCCAGTGACAAAGCTAATAAATGTTTAAGCTACAGTGTGTGTTTCTGTGTTGGTTTTGATCATTAGGTCCTGTTGTCTACCTGATTTAAGGATTTAATAGGCAAAACAAGTGTCCAGCTGTGGCATCTGTGAATAAGTTAAGAAATACTGTCTGGTTTTCATTACTTACCTGAATGGACACATCCAAAATCAACCCAAAATGCTTGAGGCATGCTCACTACATCTTCTTAATCTAATGCCTGTTGCTATGATTCAGCATCATATTGCAAAAGTCAAAATATATTGACCTGTATGATCCTCCAAAATGCTTGCTCTGCATATTTACTACATGTCTGATGCTGTTCAGAAGAATATGAAGAGCAACTGTCTACACTGATTTGCTAGAAGAAATGAAGGAAGGATAAGTGTCTTAAGTTTAAATAAAATATGTGTTGAGCAAACAATTCCGGAGAATTAGAAATTAAAATCCAATCAATTTCAATTATCTATCATGGCTTGCTAGTATCCAAGGATTTTCTTCATTTGCTTTAACTTTGCTTTCCAACAACTCTGAAATTAAATTGGAAATTATGAGAAAGAGTGGGATGTGATCTGCTTTCACAGCACCTGCCTGATTATTCCAGGGAATGGTCTTGCTTAATCTTAATGAAACAGGAACACTCATTTATAATTTTACAGTGCAAAAGGACATTGCAGGAATTCAAGTAAATTGAATTAAATCTTTTGAAAGTATACTCTTTGCTAGTCCAAATGCTACTAACAATTAGAACAAACAACTGTCCTTAAATATTTCAAACAATCCTTAAAACTAGTTAAAGTTTGAAACCCCTTTAATGGCCTATTACTTCTGCAGTGCTATTGAAAGTGTGTCTTAATCCTCTTTTAACATTAATTTTGGAGTCCTTTCTCTTTTCAGTGGCTGAAGTATTGATATTATTTATCAAGTGACAGAAATATATGCATTTGCTTTTTCTTTATATTTCTATAATGGTGATTCAAGTGTTTAGGTATTTTAAAACTGCTCTAAGTATTGTCCTCTTCTATTAAAGCCCTTTTATTCACAACTTATTTACCTCACTCTAATGTGGCTCTCAAGAATGCAAGCCTGGCTTCCGGGGGGGCCTTCTTTGACCCAGCTTGTACAACACAGTTTTGGAAGTGTCAGGCAAAAGAAGAAAAATAACACTTCTCTTGGAGTAGAGACATTGCTGGTGTCTCAGATGAGATGGTGTCCTGGATTACACAGAGGCTTTTTTCCTTGTTTTTCTTGGAAATATTGAAGCCTGAACAGTAATTTCTAGATGAGGCTAAAAAGGTGCTATATTCCTTGATGGAAACTGACTCTAGGAATTCACATTTCTTGTACTTTGCATAAGGAACTGAGAAAGAGACTATTTGCTTGTACCTTAAGTAGTCCTGAAATGTGTGGAAATATACAGAATATGTCCCATATCCCTTTGTAACTGCACAGGGTGCAATGCTGCTCAAGAGGTGCCAGCTCTGCTCCTGCTGTCCAAAAGCTTTGCAACATCAGGTCAAACTTCTTAAATGTTATGGATGCCTCAGCACCAATTACTTAAGAAAAAACACTGAAAAAGCGTCCCTCTGGAGACAAAAATGGCAGATCAAAAGGTGAAGAATGTTCTTTAAAACTCCTGCTGTAATTGTCTGTGCTGGCCTTGACTTCGGGAATCAAAGTAAGCAGTTGAGGATGAGTGTTCAAATACTGCCAAGATCCACTTGTGAAGTAGAAAGTAGTAGTATTTAGTGAACTCAGCGGGTCTTGCTGCTCTGCAAACATGTCAGAACTTTGAGTAGATCAGAAAAGGGACTATGAAAATATTCAGTGATGAGGAAAGGTGTCCTTGTGAGGAATACTGGGGAGATGCTTCTGGTTATAACCAGTCTAGGGAGACAATCCAGCATAACTGCCTTTATGGAGGGAATACATCTGGAGCTAAAGCCTTACTTTAGTCAAGCAAAACTTTAACTAGAACTTGGCCTTGGGAAGCTGATCCAAGGCAAGTCTGGTTTGTCTAAACAAAAAGAACAGTCTACTACCCTCTTCTCTCTCTCAAAGTGGTTAAGATTATTCCAAGGGCTAAAATAATAAACATTAAAACCCCCTTTTGAAGAGATAAATGAGTAACTTATTTTGTGTTTGGCTTTTACTGACTCTGGCATCCTGAAGAAGAAAGATTGTAAGGTTTACATTAATAAGAAAATTACAAACGTAACCAAAATGGATAAGTAGCTGAATGGTCTTTCTCCCCTACCACACCACTTTGAAACAGAAGCCAATTCTGAAAAATATATTTGAGGACCTTTTAGGGTATTTTAGTAGAATGAAGGGGCTACTTCTTTATGTCTTATAAGGCAGAAGGAATATCCACCCTTCCTGAATTTTAATTATTTTGAATTTTGTATTCACATAGTTTGTGCATCCTGGAAAAAAAATCACATGGTTCTAGATATCCTGAAGATATTAGAAAGGCTTTACTGAGTCCCAGGTGTCTGGCATTAGTCTGTCCATTTGTTCTACAAAGAGAGATTTAACTCAGAAAGGGACTGCAGGATGTGCATCCACCTGCTGACACCCCCTCCCTCTTTTTCTGGGACCAGGCTTAGGACAGGAGGCACATCAGACATGATTCTGCACCTGCTGAATGACAGAAGCTGGCAGCCCTGCAAGTCCTGGCACACATGCAGCAAGGCTAAGGAAGCTTTGGAGGAGTCTGGCTCTCAAGGCATGCCCTCATGCAGTACAGACCACATTTCTGGGAGGTGTGGTCCACAGCAGAGCACTCCAGTGTGTTGTGCAAGGGCTCTCCTGAACGGGGGAAGACTCAGGGGGTGTTGAGATGTGGATCTGGCATGGCCTCCCCAGCCCCTTCACTTGCATTGCAGGGGCAGGCTGTTCACCAGAGACAGGAGCTGGCAAGACGTGTGGGGTTGAAACACCACACTGGTTGGAATTTTCTGGTAAAACCACACTTCAGCCTTGGTTCAATGAAAGGTGTATGTGGCATTCGCATCCTCTAAACAGAGAAAGACATAATTTTCTCTCGGGTTTTTTTCCAGTAGAAGCACAGAGAGAAGAGGAGAAAACAATTCTTATATCTGTTCTCTACTCCTGTTGTTTTTGCACAAGTGGAATATGTTAGGAAGATTGTTTACCTGAAATGATTTGTCAATTAGATTCTGCTGAGATTGTTTTATTTCCTTAACCAGTTGGGAAAAAGCTGTGCCTGAATGTCTGGAGACAGTCACAGGTTTTTCTTTAGTATTCTTTAGTATCTCTTTAGTATAGTTATAATATAGTATTATTGCAATATAGTATAGTTTTGATAAAGCAATTGTTCAGCATTCTGAATCAATATAGTCAAATACCAATCATTTTCCTTTGTTAGGGGTGCCCTGATACTACAGGTGTATTCTAGGGGAACAGACATTTGATGAGGTCTCTAATGAAATGATAGCAAATGCTTCACTCCATGATGAAAGTAGTTCTCTGATGAAGTTTTTAATTCATTTAGCAGTTGACAAAGATACCACAGCATCTCAGCATTCTGTGGGATCACCTGTGCCTGGAATGTGCACCCTGAGCTAAAGGCAGTATGAGATAAAAGTTTTGGCAGAGGAGCCTCTCAGCACTTTGTGTGTCTGACAGCTCAGCTCTTTGCACGTGGGGCATGTCACACCTGCTCTGGGATGGCCTATGCCAAGAGGTGTAATGACTGCTGTTACCATTCTTTGCAAAGGATACCCAGGTAGGAAGGTTCCTTGATTTTGAGCACTTACCTAAATTTCCGTGATAAAAAAAAAAAAAAAAAAATCAATTTTAGTATTTTTGTATAGAAGCAGCAACAACAATGCACAAGCCCATATAGGTGGTATTGGGCAGCAGTTTGATGCAGTGACAAGTCTCAAGTTGTAGTATAATAATAAAGGAAAAGTGAAAAAATCCTGAACCTGACCCATATATGTAGTTGATATATATAAAATTTCTATGCTACTGACACAGGATTACTAATCAAGACCTTTATATTAACTGTAACTAAAATTATGATAATTCAAATGATGACAGTTCAATTAGCTCAGCTAATTAGCTCAGGGCCAAACTGAGATGCTGCCTCTGAGCCCCTGAATCTGTGCTGCCGTGATGGACTTCAGAGGTGTTTTTCCTATTTGTCTGGTTTAGCTTAGCCAATGATTGTGCATCATGTGGGGAATAATTTTTTCTTCAGTAAGATACCTGGGGTCAGAGGGCCAAATGTGCACAGGAAACACTTGAAGGACTGCTTAGACTCTAGCTGTCCAAACTGGTATTCAATTTTTGTCATTACCATGCTGTAGCAAGTAAAATTTTTGTCAGATTAGAAGCCAAGAAAATAGGCTAATTTTTAGTATTTTCATTATTTACTCTTTCTACTTACACCATGGATTCTTAAAAGTTGTTTTTTCCATTAGAATTTACCTGTATTTGTGTTAGTGGTCTAATATACTTGGTAGCTTCAAGCTTTTCAATAGGAGCCACTCCAACATTATCATTCTTTTTGTAGGAAAATATCTTGTGTGTTTTTTTTTTGGAAATTATCTCTAGACAATTATATACATGCCCTACATAGATGGTGCAGCAGTTTAATTAAATAATAAATCTGGTTTAATTTCCAGAATTCCACATGCGTCTTCTAAGTCTCAGATAAAGTTTTTCTGCAAGAGAAAATTCGTGGCTTCTGGAATGAAGCCTTTTTTGCCAGAAAGACTAAGTCTGTATCTTAATGGATACCTTACTGCTTGGTGTACTCTCTTGTTGGGCAACAAGTCAGACAAAGGAAATGCCTGTGCTATTAAATAACACAAGCCCATGACACAGGTGTGAGCTTTGGGTCACAGCCATCAGTGACCCAATTTTCACAGAATCACAGGATGGGTCAGGTTGGAAAGGACCAGAGGGGGTCACCTGGTCCAACCCCTCCTCCCTGCTCAAGCTGGATTGTCCCAGAGTGCAGGGCACAGGATTGCTTCCAGTTGTAAATATGATCTCTGGTAACCTCTGGGGTCTACAGCAGCCCAGAACAATTCCACGTGGAAATCCCTTTCATTGATACTTCCAAATATGAGCTATGGATGGGTGACAGTGCAATTGAGGCCCTACAGCTTTCATGACCCAGGACTCAGTGTCATTTTCTCTGCCAGTGCCTCCCCTTGGCATATAGCTGGTGGGCCACTTGGGACCAGGATGCACAATGTACAGCTCAGTGATGTACTTTGAGACATGGAAAGATAATTGCTGATTTTACTTTTATCTGCTGACTTCTGTCAGTCAACTTCTATTTAATTCATTTTTGCTTGGCCTGGAAAATGGGCTATCCACAAGTGTGTGGATAGCCCTCTTCTATGAGGCTAGGAATTCTAGAGAGGAAATAATTTAGGATCCCAGAACTGTATACCAAAATGTTTGAGAGATGGACCAAGCACAAAGACAATGCACCATTGGGTTGTCCCTGTCACCAGGCACGACCCTACCACCCAGTTTGGCAGCAGAATCCTGAGCAGAGGGTAGGGAGATGTGGTTTCTGTGCTTGCTCTCCATGACTGAAAAAATCCTCAGGGATTAATACAAGGGAAGAAGTTTCTGGCTCCATTACTGGAACAGCTCCCTGGGAACCGTGGAGAAAGTACTGCTCATACTGACACAAACTACCTTTATGATGTGACCAGGTCCTGCTCAGAGAGAACAGGCTCTTCTGGGAGATGGAGCACTTTGGTGAGGGATGTGGATGTTGGCATCTCCTGAGACATGAGCACCTTGCCCAGCTGGGCAGTATGGATATATTTGACTATGTGGGACTGAAGCTCCAGGCTGCTGAAACAGAAACCAGGAAGGATGGAATGCCTCCTTTTTACTTACCTGACCCCGTGAACGACTGCATGATACTATTCAAATAGTAGCTACATATGCTTTTGTTTCTGCCTCCTTTGTGGTGATGAAATAGATCTTCAAAAGTTTGTTTTGTAAAGAGAAGCCATTAAAAGCTGAGCCACAGCCATTCAGCTGGGGAGTTGTAGAAATTATTCCTGCTGGGATGCTGGCAGGTGATTGCGTAGGGGGAGCATGAGTAGAGAGGTCGTAGCAGCTCATGCATGAACAGACAGGAGGGGATAAGAATGTAGATCCTCAGTTACAGCAGTGGACAACAGGACTCATGAAAAAGGAAGAGTTAACAGAATGGACTGTCAGCATGGATGTGATTTATTCCATGCTTATAGCACTGTGGGAAGGAAAGGCACAGGCAGAGGAAGGGCTGTGTTTAGGGAGGGAGGAGGTGAATGCTGCTAAGTACTTGTGAAGGTTTTGATGGAAATAGGCATTATCCAAATTACCACCTTCAGTTCTGGAATTAGAAGAGGCAGACGAGTGTGCAGGGCCATCTGTGCCTGAGGGGCCAGGCAGTGTGTGTGGGCACTGAGGGCTGGGCCCTGCTGGGATCCCTCTCTCTGCCATGAGGAGGCTCAGCAGCCATTTGGGTTGCACAGCAGGAAATGGCACTATGAACACTGTTGGTATGGATGCCTCTCAGTGTCCAACACCTTGTGGTCCACCAGCTGGACACACACTCCACTGGTGGTCATTGGAAACTGGACTTATGACCAATGGTCAAGGGGGAAAGCAGCATTTTGTATTTTACAGTACATGGAGAGCATTCCCAGAAACTACCTCTAATTCCAGACAGGAAGGGCACATTTTAGAAGCACCGCTGTTGTCCCAAACTAGAAATTAATCTGCCATGGAGCCCCTAGCTGAGGGCAGCTTGCCTAGCTTCAGCCTGAAGAGTGAGGCAGGACTACAGATGGGCAGTATGAAGCATGGATAGCTGTCTGATAACCATATGGAGCAAATGCTGGGATAGGGAGATTATCCCTGGCAGACAGCAGGATGTTGTCACACCTGGTGCCCAGCACAGATTTCCAGCCTGCAAGCATGGAACAAGGTGTACTGGAAGGTTTCATACCCTGCTGCCTGCTTCTGGAGTGTAACCACCACTGAGGTTGTGGGGATTAATAAGGGCCAAATCGTGTCAGAGCTCTGAGCCAGGGCTGGCTACCAAGGATTTGTAACTTGGATGCAATGGCTGTTTCAGGAGTGACTTTCAGCTGATTCAGTGGATATGAATCAGTCTGTGCTATTTGGCCTTGGAGCCCAAAGGTCCTTAGCCTTCTTTTCATCAATATAAACAAATTTGTCTAGGCTTACTGAGCTGGCTCTCAGCTTTTTATCTACTCTTCAGCTGGACCTAAAAATTTCCATTCTCTGAGCTGTAACTACATGTCTTTGAGCAAGTGTACAAAACTTGTGGAGTGTAAAAGAATAAGAAAAGAGCAGGTAATAAGGAAAGGGAATTTGTGAAATTATTAACTTGTCAGTTTAACATCAATTAAGAGGAAAAATTCTGGAATGGAAAAAATCAAACCATCTGTAACCTCTTGGAAAAACATCAAAGAGCTGAGTAGCTGCCAACGTGGTCCATTTGTTCAACCCAGTTCCCTTCTGTGACTGAATACTTGCCAATGGATAAAGGAGGCACATTAGATGTCACATTTTGAGATTAGTAGAGCTTTTGCTACTCCCTTGCATCACACTTTTGCAAATACATAAATTCAATTATGTGACGAAAAGCCAAATGACTTGGATAATCATGCTCAGAAAATTGATGATACCTGAAATGAGTTTTCACAGGGTCTTTTGAATGCAATAGGGAGTTGGCCTACTACTTAAGAGCCTTAGCTGGAGGCAAGCAGACTGGCTTTACTGTTAAGCTAGTCCTCCAGTCTTGATAAAGCATAGAATCAGAAATAAGGATAGGATTTAGAATCACAGAACGGTTTGGCTTTGGAAGGGACCTTAAAAGTCATCAAGTCCAAACCTTCTGCAATAAGATGTGCCTACATCTTCACCTAGATCAGGTTGCTCAAAGCCCCATCCAACCTGACCTCGAATGTTTTCAGAGACAAGACACATGTAACATCTCTGGGGAACCTGTTCCAATGCCTCTCCTCCCTTTTCATAAAAATATTCTTCCTTATGTCTATTATAGACTCATAGAATATTCTGAGTTGGGAGGGCCCCACAAGGATCATAGAAGGTCAGCTCCTGGCACTGCACAGGACCACAGCAAGGGAGCATTGTCCATGTGCTTCTTGTCCAGCCCTCTGGCCATTTTTGTGGCTCTCCTCTGGACCAGTCCAACAGGTCCATACCTTTCTTGTGCTGGGTTCTTCAGAGCTGGATGCAGCACTGCAGGTGGGGTCTCACCAGAGTGGAACAGAGGGGCAGAATCCCCCCTCACCTGCTGCCCACAGTGCTTTGGATGCAGCCCAGGACACGTTTGGCTTTCTGGGCTGGGAGTGCCATGGCTGGGCCAGGTCCATCTCTCAGCCTAGGTCCTTCCCAGCAGGGCTGCCCTCAGTTCCTTCTCCCACCAGCTGTGTTGACACCAGGCACTGTCCTGACACAGGTGCAGCACCTTGCATTTCAGAGAGGGAAGGGTGAGGTGTTAAACTCTTTTGAGAGCAAACATGTGATGAGTGGCTCTGAAGGCTTCCTGGAAAATGAGATGGGGAATCATGGGACTGAAGATGTTATATGACTCAGAAGAACAATGCTGGTTTTTTCTGGCATGAGAAGGAAGAAAATGTTGTATCAATAAACATTTGTATTGCCAGCAAAATACAGAATATACTCCCAGTCTGCTCAACATTATTGAGGCCTTATTTGTAGTGATATGTCCAGTACTCTTCAGAGAATATGGACTCCCTGGAGATTTTCTGGCAAAGGAAGGCTGGAGTGATCATCTGGTTTAGAACTGAAGAGAAGAATGCAACAAGTCAAATAAAAGCTGTTGTGAATCTGTTCTTCAACAAGCCTGTGATACACAGGACAACAACTTTTGCAATGGTTTAGAATCATAGAAAGGAAGGTCCTTGTGTATTTTAATTTCCTTTCTTTATCTAACTGGGAAAACTTCAAACACTGTGATGGGTTGCTGGAAAAGTCTGGGGCACCTTTGCTTTGAAGACCCCACAGAAGCTTTGAGGCTTAGTCTTAGGTATTTTGTCAGTTTTATGAAGAACTAGTTATCTAAAAATTTTCATTGTAACACTGTTTAGGTTATATAAGGGCCCAAAGCCTAAAATATTAAGTAATATTTCTTGTCAAGATATCAGGAGTCTTCCTGGCTGAATTTTAATCTGGGTTAGGAGAGCAAAACCTTCAGCCAGAGAGAAGCAAATGAAATGGGAGAATCCCAAGTTTGGGACCATGCTTTTACTTTAGGCAAGAGGAGAGAGCCTTGGAAATTCCAGCATTCCAGCCTGCCTCATACTATTTGCCACCTTACATCCTGAAAAAACAGTTCCAGATCTTACTGAACTATTGTACACTCTCTGATTCTTTGTATAGAGCTGCATCACATATGTGAAGGAATGAAATAAGGAGCACCTGTGCAGTGTAATATGGGGGCATAGAATGTCAGACAACAGAGATAGTGCAGAAGGCAGTCTCACCCCTGAGGAGGTGCAGCTGTACAAATTACCAAAGATTAGGAGCAGGCCTGCCCTTAATAGGCCCTAGCTGTGTCCAGTAAGGATGAATGCTATCAAAGAGGGGGTTAGCTGGTCAAGGAGAGCTGGAGTTTGTTGGCTGTGTTGTGAAAGTGTTGGTGCTGTGAGGGGCTGCCTCACGGGGAATCACTGAGAAGGTATGGAACTTTTGTAACAAGAAGACAACAGCATAACACAGCTCTTGAGCCTCAGAGCAGCTGATGCCTGCAGGAAAACAGGATTTATTGCTGATACAAACCTCTTACAAGCTTGATTTAAGGTCAGCAGCTCAGATTCCCACTTCAACCTAGCTGATGTTTTCCTTGGCTATTTGCTGGCTGGTGACAGTTCTGATGGCAAGGCTACACAGGTAGATGAGAACCTTTTCTCTATGGGCTTGGATTTTCAAGAGGTGGTGAATGCTTCAGAGGCACTTCCTTGTCTTCTTTTTTCTGAAAGCACAGGCCTGGTTGGCTCACCATGGATTTTAGCAAAAGAGATAATATGTGCCATACCAGCAATGTCCATCCTGCCCTGGGGTGCCATGTAGATTATGTACAACAGCATCTAGACTATGTACCAAGTCAGGATTTTTTTCCACACTAGTGTGATAGTGGGGTTATAGCCAGCCCACCCAAAAAAGGGTCATACAGTCCTTATCTAAGTCTGTGGTATTTGTCTGGTGTGCTATAATGCTTCCCCACTGCTGATTTGGTCTCCCATAAACACTGATATTGATATTTGGTATGATGTGGTCCTTCCATGATTTGGTGCAGGAATTTAAAGTTTTGGGGACATGGCAACAAGGAACCTCTTTTTTTTTTCTTCCCAAAAAAAGTCTGTTGGAGCATGGCCAAGTTACCAGGCTTCATGCTGCCCCTGCCCTGCTTGGGGAAGGCAGAACAGTTTGTGCAGGCCACTGAGAAGCAGGAGCTTTTATAGCCACTGCCTCCAGCTGAGCACATCTCTTCATTCCCATGCAGCTGTCGTGAGCTGACCTGAGCACAGAGCCCAGGCAGAGACTGTGGGGTACAAACAGGCATATAATTATTAATCTCTGTTAATGCCATCACTTGGCACCAGAACAAAGGAGTGGGTGTAGAGCATTCAGAAGCTTTTACCTAGTGCATGGCTAGAGCTCTTTAAAGCTGGTATCAGTTAATAAGCAGCTAATGACCTTCAGAGGTCAGAGTTTATTAGGAAGAGAGTCGTCAAGCAAAGTGTCCAGGGACAAACTGCTGCACTTCACAAAGCCTGCCATCTGTGTAAAGATCACTGCCTTCCCTCCCTGTCTGCTCGCTTTGGGGACAGAAACAGAACCACCCCAGGCTGAACTGAGTAGGTAAGAGGACATTGAGTTTAAAAACACGTAGAAAAAAAGAACGAGAGGGACTTTCTCTCCTTTAGAAGAGGAAGAGCACTACATGAGAGTGTGCTTGAGTAAAACCTGGAGATTTAAGCAGAATTGCCATGTCACTGTTCCTTAGTAAGGGCTTGCAGGGTGTGGGGCTTTCAAGCTCTGCTGTCCTGGCAGGGTTCCTGTCAGTTTGAAATGCCAGAATCACAAACCTTCATGGTAGCTTGTGGTGTGGTGTCACTCCCGCTGCTGATATTTGCCTTTACAGAACATAACCCCATTATTGCCTGTTTTTTTAGGTCTGTAGTCTGGTCCTTCAGATCACAGCATGATTAAATTCTTTCTGAGAGAAGATATCAGTATGCTACATCATGCCCTATATTTTGCATGACATACTCTCTAGTTTATGTGTTTTGACCAATTTCTACTCTGTACATGAGCAGTTTAATGCACAGATCTGCAGAGTTAAGTTTATACTAAAAACCTCCTGAAAAGTCCCAACTTTGCAGCTTCAGGGCAAAGATGCTTTTATTAAAAACAGCAAGCCTCTGAAGTCTGTAGGAGACATACATAAGTGTGTGTTGTGGAGTAACCAGTGAGACTTTACTGGAACATGAGCCTTTGTTTATTGCCTTAGAGGAGTAAGTTAGGTGATGTTTATATTGAAAAGCTGCACTGAACTTCCACTGGGTACAAGTACATGGGTGTGTGTGGCTTTTCTGTGGGAAGAGACCTTGGCTCATGCTGTTTTCTGGAGCTTTAAGTTGCTTGTAGACTCTATTGCTAGTTTTATTGAGGTTCAGAAGGTAGGAGGGTGAGTGCCTGAGGTCCTTATGTGCCATAGCTTTGGTTTTATGAAAAGTTTTAGTTCTGCAGAGTATTCTGTTCTGCAGTTAAAGAGCATGGCTTGTACTTGTGTGAGATTCCCTGCTCATTGCAGGGAAGCTGGACTAGGTGACCTATACAGGTCCTTTCCAACCCAAACTCTTCCATGATTATATGATTCCAGTCAGCACATACCAAACATATCCGGAGTTGGTGGTTAGTCATGCGTTTTGACATGGGAGGAGTTAATATGGATGAAAGGCTGGAAAAACTTCACAGCTACCTTGAAGAACATTCCCCATGCATTTCTATTTAAAATCACACTTGCTTAATTTAAACATCACTATGCAACACTGAGACTGAATTCTTCGTTCTTTGGGATTTTTTTTTTTTTTTTTAAAAACTTTTAAGTGGGAGGCTCTTTATACCACCATATCTCAGGCACTTATTACAGATGCTTGTAGGTTATCTGTGAAACTAAAAACCTTTTTACTAGACAGGAGATCTCAGTTTTGTCCTATTTTTGTCAAACTTTTTTTTATTTTTATTGTTGTAGTAGTGGCAGAGAGGAGAATCCTTTAACTCCTGCTATAAACAAACATGTCATTTCTGGGAGAAACTGAACAGCTTTTCTAAGTGATATTTTGCTAACAGTGTGGCACTTAAGGTTTCTCTCACTTGATACAAAAAACCCCATCACAGTTAGGATGAACATCTGGCTGCTCTCCTGTTGTCCTCAGTACAAGGGATCCACTGCCTTGCAGCTTTATTGTAGGTAAACAGCTGTATTTAACAGAACAGCAGTGATTTTGCCTTTGCTCTGGCTTTGTGTGCCCCTAGCTCACAAAGGAAGAAAGAAGTTAATCATATTGAGTTTTCCTAAAGGTATTTCACTGAATAATTCAAAATCAACTAAAATTCACTTAATTAGACATATATTCGTATCGTTGCTCTAATTTTTAAAGTGTTATAAGATGGATTTGGCATCAGAATGGATTATACAATTGTAGATAATGGAGGAGAGCTGAGGACTTCACATACCTAGCATGTATTCACGCCAATACCTGTTCCACCTATTCCAGACCAGCAGATCTTTAGTGGCCAATGCAGTTTAGAGGTTTTTTAACCTAATCCCATGGGTCAGTACTAAGTAACAGAAAATTAGATTTAACTCTTTGTCATGAGGGAACCTCAATTTGTCTTAGATTTCTCATCTTGCAGCTCAAGGTTTAGTTGGAAAAGTAAAGGATGCTGTCACTGGGGACATTGAAGTACTGTTTTCAACAACATTTTCAAAATCATTAAAACCATATTATTTTCCTTTGGGGTTTGAAAAGACATGCATCACTTGTGGTGCAACCATAGTGTTAGAAAATATAATGTCTTCAATTAAAAATATATATTGTTTGTTTCGGTTAATTACATTTTGCTTTATAGTCAAAGGGAAGATTTCAGGCTGGTTTGAGCTAAGACAATTCAGAGGTAGCTGTGCCAAGTGGAGCTCTATACAAAGCTGCTCAAGGGGACGTGGTGGGCATGAGAACTTGGTGCTTTTCATGCACTAACTTTGCTTCTCACTGCAGGCTGATGAGGCTTTCCAGTGACTCTATACAGTGAATGCCACAGTCACATAACTAAAAAATTTCATGTTTGTTTCTCATTTTTAAGTAAAGTAGCAGTGTGAGTCTATCTACACATCAGCAATGAGGAAAAAAATGACTGCTTCTCGCCTACTAATCAAGCAGCAGCACTTCTATTGCTTTAAGAAGAGCTTTTTTAATCTGGAGAGCTTCTCTGTGAGTGACCTCCTCAAGTCACTATCTGAGACAAGAACCTAGTGTATGTGCTCTTCCTTGTGAGCTGGAAGTCACTTTAAATCTGCCAACACATTTGCTTAGCTTTTCTTTTAGAGCAGAGCCAGCTGTTCTTCAGGGTCTCTGGAGTATCTGTATGCTCTCTTAAACTCTCCTTTCCGGCTAGAAAATAGTGACAGTAGCTAGGCTGCTTCCCATACTAAAAGTTTAACAACCTTGGGTATTATTACATTGCTCAGATATGTTCATGGTCACAGTTCAGTCCCTGCTTGCCCTTTCTCGAGGCTTCATCAGCCCCATGTGCAGGCTCAGCTCCTGGAGCAAGGCTGGCTTGTGTTAGCCCCCTGGCACAGCCCACCTACCCTTTGCTTTTCAGAGCTGGTGGCACTTGACTGACAATTGCCTCTTCTGTCATGACCCCGATGAAATCCAGGAAAAAGTGGAAGGGATTCTGTTATCTGAAGTTAATTAGAAGTTAACGAGGCTTGTTTGAAGCCAGCAATGGGAGTCACAAAACAGCTAGTGATTAGAAGGGATGTGAAAAGGGCTCTGCTGAGCCATTAATCAGACAAAAAGAAGCAAACAAGTAACACTGACTTCAGGATGGTTTTCCCTTCTCTTTTCTCAGTATGAAATTCATGCCTAGGATTAAACTACACCATTTTAGAAATGAGAGAGAACAGTTTTATGAAAGATTAAAGATGCTAAATGGGAGACAAAGGGAGATAAGAGGGAAACAAGTTTTATTCCTCTTGGTTACTGGCCATGGAGTTCATTCCATCTTCTGTTGAAGGGTGCATGAACCTGTGCTCTCTGTCTCCTGGAATGACAGCTGTTGAGACCAAGCCACCTTGTCCCAGGTGAATACACACATTTGTACTTGTTCTTCCCCTCCTACTCTCAACACAGTGAGAAATCAAATCCCATACCCCTGAGCTGGGGTAGGAGGGAGGGTAATTTCTGCAGGCTCCTGTAGCCTGCTCTGTCATGTCCGCCAGCAGCAATGCTCAGGGACTTGAAGACAGAAATTAAAGCAATTGTGTGATGATCAGCACAACTGGGCTGTTCAGTAGATGCCAGAATCCTACTGGCAGAAGAACAGCTAGCCACAAGAGTAAGCAAACTTAAGTATAATACAAGGGATTTGGTTTTGTTGTTTTTGCTATGTTGGGGTTTGTTTGTATTTAGGCTTATTTTTTTTCTCCTCCCCAGATGTGGCTAGTGACTGAGTAAAGTGAGGCTCCTGGAGTGTTTTCCCCACCCTCCTGCTTCCCCCAAATATGTAGAGTAATTTATGAAAAAGGCTGTTGAGAGAAGAATTTCAGAACTAAAATATTCACCTAGTGTTCAGATACTGGACAAGGGAATTTTCAGTTAGTGGTACTTACTTTTCCCTTTAATCAATGCCTTTTTCAAATCAACAGAACCTTCAAAGTAGGTCCTGTGTTTTTCAAGTTTCTGAATTCAAAATATTTGCGACTTTTTTCCCCTTTTCAAGTGCATTACTTATTGGAAACCATTCCTTCTATAAACATCAGTATCTATACATTGATGTGCTTGATCATGCAATGAAAGTGGCTACAAAGTCAGCCAAAGCAAATTTAATTTTCTCTTTTATAAATAAACATACTGAAATATTTGTCCACTTCAGACAGAAATAGTATTTTCATGTTTTACTGTGCTATTTTGACTGGTTCCATTGTTTGCTACATTCCTGCTGCATTTAGAAGATCCTAATATTTTAACAGGCAAGAAGAAGGTGGGTGAAGGATGCTAATGAATGCCTTTGGTGGAAAATATAATGTGTATTATTATAGGTTTCCTGTGAATGACAGTATTCCAACAGGAACCCTGGACCTGACAGTCAGTGGTGCCAAGACCTCTCTTTCACTAGAACCCATTTAAATAATCTTCTTGGAGTTGAAGCAATGAACTGAATATAATATTCAAGTAGTGTTGAGTATCATGATTTTATGTAAATGACATTGCATTTCCACTTCTTTTCCCCTCCTTAATGAAGCCTTTTTTTGACTGCTATGCACTAAGCAGGATCCCTTAGTGAGCTGCAGAGCGACAGCATGCAAGTCCTTCAAGTGAAATGTGAAATGTTGATCAGAAATTATCTGTATGTGGCTTGTTTTTTTTCTCCTTACCACTCTTTACTGCCTTGTATTCAATTTTCACTGCCATGTTTGTTTTGGCTGTCTCCATAACCCTGCTGTGACCTCTGTCATCAGGATGGTATATTTTTTCCCTGCCTCGTGTATCTCCTCTGTTTACTTCACAGAACTGAACAAGACCAATGTTGATCTGAATGTCTATTCACAGCTATGTTTACTGGCAGTATTTTCCCATGACAAAATTTTTGTTTTCTTTTCTCTGGCTTTTAACCAGTTCCTAGTGCATAACAGGACTTAATTTTCTATCTAGTTACCCTGCTCTCCCCTCCCCAAGTTTTTTTAAATAGTTCTCTCCAGAATTAGCTTTATATACATGGAAAATGTATTAGACATTTGAACAGTGTTTTCCATGAACTTAGGCTACTAAGGAAGATCTCTGGATCCACTAAACCCAGAAGAAGGAAAAATATATCCAGCCTGGGATATTTAAGGCAAGCACTGTTGGTCATGCCATGCCACATCACTGTCAGTAGACCTTTGGAGTTGCTTCCCAGAGTAGAGGATGAGGAAGACACTTCCCCAGAAGACCAGGGACATGCTCTTTCTAAACTGATAAAACTCCTGCAGTTTTTCCTTAAAACTCCATTAAACTCCTGCAGAGTTGGGTGGTCTGAATACCTTCTGCTGTCCAGGGTAGCTGCCTCTTGAGTTAGCCAAGTTAATTCTGCTTGAAGGGTTGTCTTGCCTCTGAAAAAGGGCTTGCTTCTTTTGGTGAATCAGACTCAACTTTTGTAGAACAAAGCAGGGAAGCCCTGAAAATGTTCATGCAGCAATTCTCTCCTTTGCTCTTATCTGATAGACCTGCAGTGCAGCAGGAAGCTACAGAAGTTCCCTCTGCTTGGGGGCTGTGTACCTTAGGGATTCTTTGTGATCTGGCTCATTCAACCTTGAAAGGTTTGCTCAGAAAAATTCTGCTGAGTTGTCTTGTACACTTTCATGTACAGAGACACAATTCTTACCCTCATTAACAAATATGAACTGTGACTTTATATTGATACATTTAGGGATTGAAGAGATATTCCAACTCTTGCCTGCGTTATACAGAACTATGCTGCAAAACTGAGAGAATGGAGGTGCTTTATCAGGTGAAATTTGTGGACTTTGTGTGGAGAAGATATCTTACAAGGATGTGGCTGCTAATATATCTGATACTTGGATATTGCAACAGCTTTCAGGAGGGAGGAATTTAGACTCAGTGTAAAACTCTGACTGAAATGGAAAACAAACCTTTTGAGATCTAGGATCCTGCCTCTACTTTGCCAGGTCTGTGAATGTTTAACTAACAAGGAAAAATACCTTCCTTCTTTTGTGAACATTTTAAAGGAGGCTGGTTGTTATTGCCTGGAGTAAAGGAAGTAAGTGTATGGCTGTCTTGTTTTCCATCCCTTTCTTGATAACTCTTATCAAAGAACATTTGACACATGTGGGTCTCAGCAAGAAAACTTCAGACATTGTTGGTTTTCTGCTGCTACCCATGTATCAGGGAAGTGGCACATTGACACTGAGTGACAGATGAACTTGCCTGTAGCAAAATGCAGCTGCTCACAGATATGTAAAAATGAGGCAGCAGCATAAGTGGCCTGTTAGGAGAAAACTCCAAAAGCACTCGAACATCCCTGGTGCTATCTGACCTATGCAACTGGTCAATATCGGATGCTTGTTCTTTATGAGTTATTTGCTTGGCCCACATGAAATGTGTTTTAGGTGACAAACATAACTGAATGCCAGTTTTCTACAGGTGTACTGCAAGTCTGTGAAGAAATGGTCTATCATGACTGAAATAGTGTTGGATGCCTATAGCATTCTTTTAGGATAACTCAACTCTGGTTTTCACTGATTTATTTTTGAGAGTCATAATGCATTCAGTTGTAACACATCTCATACACTTAACATAATTCAACCATACACTAGAAAGTGTCATGAAAATTGAAAAGACCTGAAATACTTCGTATAATAAATATTATCAGGTACTGGTTAATTTAAAGGCTGAAGAATAGAAGTGTGAATCTAATTTTATTTTCTAAGTGAAAATTAATATTTATTGCCTCTAGTAACAAAAGACAAGTCTGATCTCAATTTAATGGACATTATCAGAAGACTCTGAAATGTCAGCCTCCAATGAATTTAATGTGATAAGTTCAGCCACTATTTTTTGACAATATGAAACCAAACCCAATATCTCCTTCTCCTAGGGGGAAGAAAAGAGAATGCATTTCTTTTGGTTCAAATCTATCTGCCCTATGCTGAGAAACTGTACCAAATCAAGCAGCTCCCTCACAGGACTGCTATTGTTTAGTCCAGATTTTATCTAGCAGTTGTGTCAGTGCTGTGTCTTCACATTCTTAATTGTGGTGGTATTTCTGTTTGAGTAGCCTTTGTGGATGGCTAGAAAGCAAAGGGGACCATGTTTTTGCACCAGAAGACAACTTTCTGTGATCAGAGAACTGGACTGGCAGAAACTGCCCACTCAAATAATCACCCCCATGGGGCATAAGTGCATCTATGGAAAGAATTCAGGGAGAGAGAGGTTCTTTTAATGCCCTGATGAACCAGCCATGGTTATAAGGAAATAGTTCTTCAGAGTGCTGTCAGAGTGAAGCATAATGTTCTTCAACTTCTGGTATTTGTTATGCCCTAGTAAATATTCTGATAAGGACACAAGGCACTTTTTTAACAGCTTAATATCTCTTTCTGCTTTATTTCTCTGCTTTTTGAAATGGAGCAACTTATCATGTGAGTTAATTAATTTTTAAAGTCTTAGCCAGTAGTAGCTTCATATCTCACTTTGAAACTAAATTCCATTATAAAAGTGCTGTTTCAAACTTATGAGTCTGAAGTTTTTAATCTCTCTTCCCTCCTCCTTTAAGTGCCACAGCTGCTATATGGATTGCTTTCTTCTCTTCAGTTCTTAATGATGGTTTCTGAGGCAAACATTATTTTTGAACCAAAAATAACTCAAAGTAAATTTGGCTTAATGTAATACTTGAATATATTGCTAAGTCAAAGAGGTTACAACATTGATTTCAGCATTATCAGTACATGTCTTTCTTAAACTCTTGCCCAATTTCTGTTTGAAGAAAATAAATTGTAGTTGAGCAAACTTGTTTATGAGTTTTTGAGGTTAAATATTTTTGGAGCTGTGTCTTGTTGATTTGAATAGGGTTTTTTGAACAGTGGCCTACTTGAAATAACATTTACTGTTGAAAATCATTTATCATTTCCTTGGCGAATGAAAATGTGTGTTGCACTTTTGAGCACATCTCCATTTGGTTACTTGCACTTCCAATTTTCTTTTAGAACCACAGATTTAATTAAAAAAATCTTTCTTTTAAAACCACATTCAGATTTACCACAGCATGTAAGTGGGACAGTGGCACGTCCAAGGATGATGTGCCTGGACAAGTTGTTTCTGTGCACAAGTACCTCTTGCCTGGGCTGAACCCCAGTTAGTGCATGAATTATAGCCAGGGACAGCCTGGCTGCTGCCTCCCCTCTTTGTGTTTACAACTGTTTGCCCTCCAAAGATGGAAACTGCTTCACTGTTTTCCAGAACTGAGCATTCTCAAAGCGCTGCTGTGATGCTGCTGATGGCAGTGCTGTGTTGTCACCTAGCACCAGAGCACACTCAGCTTGATTCAAGGTGAAAGCTCCTGCCTGCTGGAGGAGGAGCAGAGGACTGACCTTGCTCCTCCAGGCTGCTTGTTGCACAGAGACCAGTTTTCCACAGTTAAATCTGTAGCTGCAGCAGTGCTTTTGTTAGGGCTGCCTTCAACTGGAGTGTCAAGTCTAAGGCAAGAAGAGGAAAGTACACTCTCTCACATCCTTGAATGAGATTTAACAGTGACTGAGATGCCTAAGATTTGAAATATCTCAGATTAAAGACAGATTTTAGATAACAACTAGATGGGTTTTAGTATTTAAAGTAAACAAACAAATATATTCAGCATTCCACTGTGTCCCTTGGCATGTTGAACAGCATCCATTATAGCACTGGATTTTAAACATTAGCAGTTATTGAAACCAATTTCAATAATAGACCATCTGTAAGTCAGAAATAATGAAAAAGTTAAAGAAATATCTGTTGCTTGAAAAGGGGAGTACACTCTTGAGTACTATTCTTGGGTAGCAAAGCCTACAGGAGAAACAACAATACTATTTGCTTTTTGTGGGAGTGGTCCCATAAGTTCATTGTGTCTGAATTGACTTGTTCAGTATCACACTTTCCTTCAAGTCTGATTAGCCTTTGTTTTTTTGCTCCCTCTCTGTCCCCCCCATATTTTTGTTTTCCTTTATTTTTTGATTCCCTGGATTGCTAACTGCTTTCTTCGTGTAGAAAAGAAGCAGAAGTATATGTAAAATCACTCACTACAAAAGGTCTGTATGATTTCTCATTCAGCATTCTGAGAATTGTTCTGTGGGAACCTGAAATTTCAGTTTCTTAACAATTCTCTTGTAATATGAAAATCTGAAGTTCAGCAGGAGATGCAAAATCTCACAGAGGTGTTGTTTCAGCTGACTTCTGCCTTTTGGTAGCATTTGAGTCTTGCCCAGATGTTAAATGGGGAGAACATAATGATGGAAACATCATCTCGTTGAGATAGAACAGGTCTGAATGCCATTTGGACTCTTCCAGACCTCCAAAAGTAGTAGCAGGTGCCTCCTATTTGTGTTTTGAAGCAAAAGAGCAGTGGCTGAGCTGTCTGAAGGGTCTGGTTATCTCTGTGTCATATTGGAGAGATGCCCTGGGTTCTGCTCTGCCTGGTTCTGGGATCAGAGCTGTTATGAGCCCAGAGCAGGGTCCAAGAAAAAATGTAATCTCTGAGAGAACTGAGGGAGTCATAAAAAGGAGAAGGCTAACACAGAACATGGGCTTGATATTATTCAGGAATTAAAGGTCCTAGACTTGGCGTGAAGTTTTGAGAAATACAAATTCTACACATCAACACTTGTTGCTTAATTGTTATGGATTAAAAAAAAAATTTCTACAATAAAATGTTCCTTAATATTCTTCTTTGGATTAATGGTTTGGCAATTACAGAAGTGTCCTAAGGAGTCTCAAAGAAGCTCTAAATTTCTGACCAGTTTTGGAAATATCTTAATTTTGCATTTTCCCAGAGATTAGCTTTTGGGGATAAAGCCTGGGAATGAAAAAGGAATTTTGTTAACATCAATATATAGATAGTTTGGTTTCTAGTTCAGTTGTTTGTTTGGTGTTGGAGGTTTTTTGAGGATTTTGAGATACTTTTGGGAAATTGTCTTATTTTTCTCATCTTTGAAAATTGGAAAGTTGAGTAAATTGAGTTGATGTTGATGTGGAGTACTTGCAGAAACTATTTTCACAGTTTTAAATTTTAAATTCAAAATATCAGTCTTTCTTGGAATGGAATGATTTACTTTGGGTCAAACTAATAATTTAATTTAATTTTTTTTTTTGTTTTCCTGTGAATGGAACAGTCTTAAATTCATTTTTGACAGCTGTAAGAATGCTTATGTTTTCTATTCCCCATGCCAAGACTGGGATATGAAAAGAGAACTTTCCAGTAATGTTCTTTGCACAAAGAGAAACATTTTTTCCCAATGTTGATTAGCACTTTATTTTTCAGATCCTCTGGAGGTCTTGGAATTGCCTTGTTCTCTCTATTAAAACATTTAAATTCACCTGTATAACTGGGCTTTTTACAGAAGAAAAGAACTCCTGCTCAGATCCAAGACTCAAAATCCTGCAGCAAACACTAGATGTTGCTTAGCAGACTTAATAGGCTTTTGCAATCAAGCTGCCAAAAAAGAAAATCACATTTGTGTGAGACTTCTGGAATATGAGGACAATGAAAAAGCATAAAATTGCTTGTGTTCAATAAACTAATGTGCTTTAACAATCTAAAAGTGAGTTTACCACTTTGCATTTTAAATTCTGCAAATATTTTGTCCTCTTCAAGTATTTAACTTGCTAAATGATATCTGAATTTGGCTTGTTCTAAACCAAAGTATTTTTGCCTCTTGTGAGATCAGAGAAATTTATTCATTTAAGTAGAATAGTTGTCGTATTCTTTTCTCTGTCTAAACCCTAATTCCAATTGCTTCCATGAGTGTTCATTTTATTTTAGGAAAAATTTATCAACTAAGATGATGAAAGCTACAATTTTCTCAGCAAGCTGTCAAACAACAGTTCTATTATCCTGTCATTTGCACATGAATAAAATGTCTGTAAGAACTAATAATAAATTTGCCTTCATTTTAATGTGACTGGTGATTTCTTGCTATCTCAAGGAACACTGCAGAATACTACAGGAAGTGCAACTGAGCAGGCAGTGATAATGTCATTTTAGCCCATCTTCGTTTACATGGGAATCCCTTCACAATCTGGAAATGTTTATTAATGTATGTAAAGTATGGGAAATTAAGGCCTGTCCCAACTGAACTAATGTTTATTTAGTTACTATGACTTAAGGGTCATAATATGTGAGTTTGAGTATGTGAACTCCTGTGGACTGCTGGGTGAATAAACAATGTGACAGAGGTTTTGCAGTAAGTTTATCACTGCTATTTGCTTTTTGTTGTTTTTTTTGTTTGTTTGTTTTCTCTTCTTTTCTCTTCTTCCTGCAGTGAATATTCCTAAAAGATTTTTTTTAATGTTCCCTTAAATGTTTAAGAGATGTGAGCATGCCCAGAGTAAATACATAAATATTTCTATTTCAGATTCTCTTTTGGGTTTGGAAATGAGATTAGTCAAAGGGATGGAGGAAGAGGGAGAGCATGCAGTCAGCTGGAGAAAAGATTAAATGCTCTGTGATCACAAGCAGCAGGACTGCTCTTCCCTTGCTGTGTCCTGCAGCTCTGACTTTTAAGTCCTAGAGCTGAGAAATACACTATTTCCACTTCTTTTTCTCCAGCGGCAGCTGTTGCTACCTGAAACATGGAGGTCTGGATTTCCAGGGAGGTTTGGAGCAGGACTGCCTTGCCAGGGTGCAGGATGCTACCTGAGAGCAGGCACATGGCCTCCACAGCCCTGCAAAGGTACCTGGTCTTTTGGGGGCCACAGCTGAAATTAAAAGGACTGTAAAAAATTAATCCTGTGATGTCCTACCTTGTCATGGGGTGTATGTTTTGAGAGAGTTTTATATAAAGCTGTAAAAACTTGCAAATAACTGAATTGTCTTGCATTCTCCAGCTGGTGGCTTTTTGTGTAGGATGTCCCTGGGGTCATGGAGACCCTTGGTTTTTGGGGCAGGCCAGCAGATGCTTTTACTTCCTGGCATAGTTGGGTACCACAGAACAAACAAGAGGAATCCTGGTCAGGCCATGGGAAATGCTAAAGGCAGGGATAGGTCTGGGGCTGTGTCCCTAAGACAGCTAATTTATCTGTGCCTCCACCTGTAATTAATGGCCCCAGAAAGGAGCCAAAGCTTTCCTTTCAGAAACAAAATAGGATAAACTTTGAAACTGTTGATTACACTGTTTTTTTCTCCAGTGTCTGGAGTAGTCAATAGAAGCCATCCATATCTCTTCCCTGCTTTACTGCCTTAGACTGGCTTGTAGCTGGCATTCCCTTGGACTGGAATTGATTACCTGTCTCTGAACCAGAATAATCTCAGCTCCGTGGGAACAGCACACAGTCTCTACCTAAACATTTATGGAAGTCTCCTGGAAGGCAGGAAATCTCTCTTTGGGCAGATCTTGACTAAATCCTCAGTCAGAGCTCTGGCTTATGGGTGAACATGTAGAAAGAGGTGGGCAGGGGAGAGCAGGACTGGAAAGGACTGACATAAATTCTGTGTCACTGGGTCAGGCCAAAGGACTGTCTGGGCAAGGGTGTCTGTCTAGAGCATCCCAGTCACCATGCCAAACCCACGTTACAGCTCTCTTTCTGACAGCTCTGCTAATCCTTCTTGTAAGTTCTGTGTCAGTGACACAATTCTAAACGTGAGGCTGTTTTGGGCCAGCAGCAGGAGAAGAAAAGGAAGGAAAGAGCAGCATCTGCTGAGATCTCCTTCTTCCACACCACCACTGTTTTGCAGGAGGTGAAGAACATGAACCTACTCCTGAGCTTCCTATACTGACAAGAAAAAATTACAGCAGGCTGTCAGAGACAAAGCAGCTTTTGCTATCCAAGAACAGTTTAATGGAATTCATCAAACTGCCTGTGTAATATTACCTCAGGATTTCCCAGCCCATTGAAATGAGCTGTCCAGGTAGTCCTGAGCTCTAGATTAGGCTTTGTGCCTTGATGAACATTTCACAGTTCTCCCTTGAGCTGAAATTTAGAGGTTCTGAGCTCAGCAGTGACTTGTATAGGTTGCCTGGAAGCAATGGACTCTGGTTCTGTGAAAACTTGCTTCTGACTTCAGCTTTCACAAGTGATAGTAAAACATTTTCATCAGAAAAATTCCAAATGGTTCTAATCACAGTAGAAATTAAACTAGAATCTCTTTCAATTTCTCCATCAAGTGTTGTCAGACATCACATATTCTCACAAAATGTGAGTTTTTTTAGCAGTCACCAGATATCTGAAAAATCATTTTAAACTCAATATTTGATGGAAAACTTAAAGTGAGGAATTCATTAACAACTTAGAGGCAACAGTAGAAGAAGTTTCAAAGAACAGAATTATTTGAATTTATTACTTGCTGACAGTTTAGGTATGTGTCTGTTTTATTTTAGTTCTTTATATTCAGATTTGTATGACACCCATTTACTAGAATATTCTAAATTACCAGAATAAGAAACTGAGTAATTTTTCTTGCTGGATCAGTCGATCTTAATTTCATTCCCTTTCCCATTGGTTTGAGCTGAAAAGGATGTAGAGGTGGTGTCTCATGTCTTAGATATATTCTTTTATTTATTATTTTTTTTCAGTAGGAAAGATAAAATTGCCTGCATGGAGGAAGGCACTTCAGCATTGACCTTAAAAAGAACGTGTATGACAAAGGCAAATACATATGTGACCAACTACTGATATTCACTAGAAAAAAAATTGCATAATAGTTTCTTGAAGTATGCTTATCTTTTTGATATTATTCAGGAATTAAAGAATTTCCACAAATTTTTTTTTCACTGCTGGAGAATGGAGGCTGTATAAATAGTTATGTTTTCTTTTGTTTTCCCAGTTCTGTTTCCTGTAGAGAACAGGGTTTCAAGAAGTTTGGTTTAGGTTTCATTAAGCATTAGTTGAGTTATTTATGTTACAACAAAATTAATAAGTGGCTAGAATATAGATATAAATTTTTTCCAGGAAATGTTTATGCTGTTCAATACCTATTTTTTCCTTTTGTTTAGTTCTTTGTGTAAATAAAGTTAGAAGCTAACACATACAAGAAACAATCACCCTCTCTGCTATGTTCATTGTTTTTTCAATAGGATTTCAGACCATAAATTCCCTTCAGATCTTGGCAGAAACTTCCAGCTCTGAATATTATAATTTTCATAATATAATATAATATTCAAATAATATTATTCCAGAAGAGTAAGGCCACAGGATGCTTTGCATTCTTCTGTTCTCTCTGTCCTTGAGCTGGTTTTGGTGCCACAATTGTATCTGTGTGTCGTGGTAGGAAGAAATCTTATCCACCAAATACCTGGTGTAAAAAGTTCTGCCACTAGAAATGTTGGATTATTCTTTCTGTGGTAGGAAGAAGTCTTATCCACCAAAAAAATATTTACCTGGTGTAAAAAGTTCTGCCACTAGAAATGTTGGATTATTCTTTCATCACCCATTTATTCATTGTTGTTTGGTCTTTTCTGGCTTTCGAAACATAAAACTTGTCACAGCTCAACTTTAGGATGAAGGAATAGAACTGTTAAATTGAATTGTGACAACAAAAAATCTCCTATCTAAAACTTCAGAAATCAAAGAGCATTTCTTGTTTCCACAAAGTCAGCAGTTCTAATACTGTAACTGCCAGGGATAAATTCCTTTCAGGCCTGAAGGAAAAGTGCTGTACAGCTCAGTGTGCCTGCGGAAGGGGGAAACCTGTCTGAAATAATTTGCTCAACTGCAGGCTTTGTGTGAGACTTTGAGCAAATCAGCTCTGCTTCTAAAAATATGAAGAGTAATGAAAGCCTTTCTGCGTCTTCTTTTAGTTTCTAAGCTGGAGGATGCAGAGCTTATTAAGAAAGGCACAAAACGTGATCTTTCTGTAAGTCCTGTATAGGGTTTAAAGAGCAGGAAATAGCAGGGGGTGAGTGTCCACCTGTGCTACAGCCTTGTATTTGCCCTCTGTACACTTATTTTCCTGGCTTTGGTGATGAATTGAAATTGCAGGATGCTGCTTTCCAATTCCCTCTTCACACTGACTCAAGTAATGCTGCTCCCCAGTTTATAACTCTCCAGGGGACAGGATTTTCTGAGAGCTTGGATTTATAGTGCCTGTGTCTGGTGGTGATGGAGCATGATGAATGGAAAAATAAGAGGGTCATGATGTTTTTTTAGCTGTTTCCTTTTATATGAATATGTTAAAATATGATTAGGCCATATTCTTAAAATGAAAGGTAGGTGAGATCTTAGAGGAAAGTTTGTTTTTATCTATGTGCATTTTCTGTCATTTTAGTCTGACAGCTTTTGTCATAGTTCAGTAAGAAAAAAAGGTGGAAAAGGTGTGCTTTTTCATTTAAATTTGGTTGCTTTTTGCACATCAGCAAGTGTGGTTTTGTTTCTTAAAAGAAGTCTGAAAATAGTATTTTGAATTGCAAGGTGATAATTATTTTCTAGCCTAAAATTTGGGTTACACTTATCTTGCTTCTGAGTAATAACTTTACAATTCTACACTGATATACAACACAAGGGTTGCTCTAAGCCACTCAATTTTTCAAGATTGCTCATAGTTGACCATAAAATAGATATATGTACACCTAAGTTGTTCCCTACCTGGAAAGAAGCTTCCAAAGTGCATTTTAAGCAAGGACAAGGTGGTAATCATTTGTCTGTTTTGCCACTGCTTGCTTTGGCTTCCCCTGCTCCAAGCTATGGGGTGCTACCACCTTCTTTCCAGATGTCAGAGACACTGCCACACCTTGCCCTATGCCAGTTTAGCCCACTAAACCTCCAGAAACATAATCTGGGTTTTTCTGCTGGGCTGCTGAGCTGAATCTGTTCATAGAGGCTTCCAGCAGCTGCCAGATATGACAGGTTAAGTTATGACTGAGCATGACTGACAAGGTGGAAAGAGAAAAACAGAAAGATACAGAGACAAAAGTCAGAAATACCTCTTGACTCCTATTTTTGAGGGTGATTAACTATCTTGTCTTGTACTGGGGGACAGTCCCCAGTAAGAGGAGTCAGCAGATTCAGGTATTAGACCATGAACTCTCATCTCCCTTAGCTCACAAAAATCACTAGGGAAGGGAGCCTGTTCTAGGAGGTCATTTGGGAAAATAATGACTGATTTCAGTGCCCTGGAATACCTCAGAGGGATGAGTCTTCTCTCACTGAGTACTTTATGCATCTGGAGCAATCAGCCTCAAAAATTAGCCTGTGCAATACTTTCCCTAAAGTTTTGTTCTCTGGTCTTTCCCCTGAAGTTATGTTTTTTGGCCTCTCCTTCTCTTACCATTGCTGTCTCTGGTGGGAATGTCTTTTGTCCTGGGCTCTATTGACTGGTCTGAGCCAGGGGAACTGCCAACTCATTGTAGACCTCCCCTGTGTCGTATGAGAGGTACAGAGTTTGCTGTTTCACATGCTAGAAATGATAGTCCAGTTGTCCTTTAAACATGTCCCTTGGTGCTTCTGTAGACAAGGGAGCCATGATAATTTTACTATTTTTCCACTGTACTTTAAAAAAAATATATGGTGAAATTTCTCTTGGCTCCCACCCCTCCCAGTTTTCCCAATATTAAAACTGAAGAGCTTTAACTGCCTGACACAAGTTAAAATTCACAGTGACTGTAGGGCATAATCTGAGCAAGAGTGTAGCTTCTTCCCAATATCTTTGAAGCAGTGCTTCCTTATTTTAATGCCACTGGAGTGGATAAAACCAAATATGATTGCACAATTAGCTGCAAAAGACATGTGGTTGCAATTTTACTATTGTAAGGACCCTGCTCTCGCTAGGCTCCTAGCAGTGCTTCTGAAATGTTATTGGTTTTTCTCTCTTCCTGTCTCTCCTGCAGCTGAAGGGCAATTTTACAGGCAGTCAATAAATGTGGTTTTTATTTTAATTGAGAAAAGGGTTTGTTGCATTAAATGATACAACTGCAGCCATATTTTAAAAAGGCTGTACTTAGTCTCAGTGCATGCCTTGTTAACAATTGCAATGGCTTTTTTGCTTGAGTATCAACATATTCCCTTATTTTTTACAACATACTCTGAATCAGCAGCTTATTTGATCTTTTGTTGCCTTTGTTTCTTTTCTATAGCCTTGCTACTTTTAGGCCTTCATGATGTACCCTTGTGCCTGTGTGTGTGCAGAAGCTTTTTATGTATATGCATAAAATTCTGCCTTAAACTGAAACAGTAACATTAAAATCCCTCTGCTCTGGAATAGTGTCATTCCTGTTCACTGCAGCTCCTATAAAAACATGGACTGCGTGTTTCTGGCCTGTCTCCAACTTCTCCACACTTCTCCTCTGCCAGTTCTAAGATTTGGCCTTTTGCTGCATCCTGTGCTTGGGGTGAAATTCCTAAACTTTTTGGGTCCCTATTTTCCAACTTACACTTTTAACCTTTGATTTAATTTGTATTTCCTGAGTAATGTGATGCATTAGCAATTCTCAAGCATTATCCAAAATACAGAGACAGTAAGTACTGTTACAACATTATGTTCTGTTTTCTGTCGTCTTAAATAAAATGTTTTAACAGTCTTCTGTGCCTTGGTTCAGAAGGTCATCTAATGTTTTTGGTTACTATATTAAGGAATTGAAGATTGGTCCACGGTAAAAACAAACTTAATTTATAAAATCCAGAGGTATGTGGAAGAACAGTTAGTAATTTAAAAGAGCTGGAAAGGAAAAGTGTGAAGGTGGCCTTGGTTTGTGTAGGTCAGCTGCTCAGTGCTGACTGGGGCTTGTGTGGAGGGTGACACTGCCAAACACAGTCCCAAAGGCAAGCAGAGCCAGTTAGGAGCAAATGCATAAGGACCATAACGGAAAGTGGATGGATTAAATGGACCTAAATTTTTTACCACTTTCTTCATATACAGTCAGAGAAGAAGGGGAGAAGTAAGATTCTGCCTTCCTTGTATTGCTGCTGCTGTTCCACAGAGTGCGTGGGTCTGTCTTTGTGAGCTGGTTTGAAGTGCTGGGGGGTGAATAACTAAAGCACAGAGAGACAAGCTGACCCACACAGCCAGAGGCAACCTGCACAGCAGGCTCCACAACCCTGAATCAGGGATCAGATTTCTTTCAAATGATAAAAGACAGATAGCCTTCTCAGGGTGGGAATGAGTAAATCCAGGATCCTGAGCAGTATTGCAGCTCTGTAGTTGGTACAGACAGATCTGTGTCTCACTGGGGCTGCTGCTAGGAGTGGGTGGGAGAAGACAATGGCATTTGGTACTGCTGAAATGGATGTACCAAGGGCAAGCCATGCTTGACCAGACTGCTCTCTGTGATAAAATGACTGGGTTTGAGATGGGGGGAGAGAAGTGGATGTCATTAACCAGACTTTAGTAATGTTTTCAGCAATGTCTCCCACAATGTTTTTGTGTCCCAGCTAGAATATCAAATCTGGATGTTTGGATCACCAGGTGTGTTGATAACTTATCGGAGATTTGGGCTCAGAGTGTGGTAGTTAAAGAGCAGTAAAGTTGTACAATTTCCATCCTAGAAAGGTTTTGTGCCCTACCTGGACATGACACTGAACAGCCTGTTCTAATTTCATTGGTGATCATGCTAAGAGCAGGAGACTCTTAATGGAGACATCCTAAGGTCCCTTCTACCCTGAGTTATCTTATGAGTCTCTCATTGTAATGTTTGGGTGCATAGCTGATTGTCCAATTGGCCAGACCAGAGCTGGCCTCCTGCTGTAGGAGAACATAAGGTGCTGACCCTGACATTCTGTAGTGGCAACCTTCCTGTCAAAATATTGTTAATAAGCTTACTGTGAAAAACCATGGGTTCATATTACATTGTGTTTTGTGTCATACAAGAAAAAGATTTTGATTTGGTGGTGTTAATCACAACTGTAACACAGCACACCCACTTACCAACATAAGGCTTCCAAGTTTCCTGCCCTCAGTATTTCATGTTGGTTATGTCTTGGACTACGTTGCCTCTTGCATCCCACCTTTTATGGGAGGGTTTTATACTTTGGTATTTAGATGCCTGTAGCTTTCAAACATGCTCAAGACTGAACAGAAGCAAATTTGTCTTGATGTTGATGCTGAATGTTTTTCTACAGACAGGTAGGAATTCCTATGATTTTCTTATTTTGCAATCCCATCTTATTCCCAAGGCTGTCTGTGTTCTGATCATGAGGGGTGGTGGTTTGACTGTTTTTAGCTGCAGTAAATTTACTAAAGGGGAGGAGAGAGGCCCTTTTGCTACAGTCTTCAGGGTGCCTTTAGTGTGAGCTATGGCTTTGAATGTCTGAAAAAGATGGAATTTATTCACCAGAATACATTTGGGTTCATGCCTTCTGGGGGAGGACAGACTTATTCCTTAAATAATTTTAAGTTACTAGCAGAATGTTTGCCAAATCCTGTCCTTGGGATGAAACTTGTGGAGAAACTTCTGGCAGGGCATCCTGAGACAGTCCCAAGGGAGTATCTGAGCCATGGGCCAAGGTACATGCACAGCTCACAACTGAATGGGACACTCTCACCCACCCTGGAAACACAGATATGTTTGCATTTGGGTGTTGTCATGAGCTGCTTATTGCCTTGAGGAACTTGCTCTTTCATGGATCTATCCCCAGCTATTTTAGTCCTGAGAAGATACAGGACAAGGATTTTGAGTATCTGGAGCCCCTGATGATGCATGAAGAAAAGACTTTCTTCTTGCCATTGTGGTGAAGGAGTGAAAAGTTTGACCAGGTGTCCACAAGGCCAAAGCAAGTTGTAACCCCAAGCCACTACCTGTTTTCCATTGTCTCCCTCTTGCATTCCTAGACATTGAGGGCAGACAGGAGTTAGGGCACAGATTTTGTAGCAGGTTTATCTGTTCAAACTCTCCATGATAAAATCTCTGGTGACTTTGTTTTTTTTCTGCACTCACCCTATTTTCAAAGCAAGGTGAGCTCTCTTGTTTTTGTGTTATTCCTAGTTCACGTTAAGCCTATCTTCATTGGGCACTAAAGCAGAAACCAAAGGTCTTTGTAAATTCACACTTTTCTTTGTGTATAGCTGTATCCTTGCAAATCCCATCTATACAAAAGCCTTGGCTCTTAATGGAAATATATGTTGCTGTTACCAGAATTCAGTCTTTGGTGACTGAGAATAAAACTCAGTATGAAAACACAATTTTCTTTTCTTCTTGAAGTTAAGTTCTGATGTTGGACATCTTGTCAAATTTTCTGGTCCTATTCCCTCACCAGTTCTGCACATGACTGGATGGGGATGGAAATCTTCACAGTAGTCATTCCAACTAGAAAATGAGGTGCAAAACCCATTTTTTTTTCTTTCCCCCTCTCCTCTGCAAAAAGTAAGGGTAATGTGAGGCTATCTCAGCCTATATTCTTCCTTAGATCTTGAATCATGCCCAGAAATGTGTCTGTTTTTTCTACATCTAAGTTACAAATCCTGAGGCTTGCTATAATTGTGCTATCAATCTCTCCTATGACAAGACGGAGGAGGAAAAAAACTGCTTTTTGTCTTTTTGAGCTTTTATAAATTAGATTTTTTTTTCATGGAATAGTCTTGAATTTATTTCTGTGGTAACCAAAAAAATCTGCTTTTTCTTCTAGAATTCTCTCTCACATTTTACATCATCAAAGGCCAAAGGGTTGATTAGCTCAATTTGTTTGACCTGGTCATTGCTCCAGATCACCAAGTTTCCTCAACACCCCAGAACTTCACTTTAACTCAATCTCTTCCTTCCTTAGGAAGCTCCATTATATGCTATAAACAGAAACTTTATGCAGAAGTACTCAGCTTGTCTTTAGCAGGATGACTGCTGCTTTAGGCCTGAAGAAAAGCCTTGTGCTTGAAAGTCTGTCTTTTTTTGCTTGTTTGTTTATATTTATTGCCCCTGGCAATGTTGGTTGGTTGAACAGAGCTTTGTTTCCCCTCCTCTGAGTTTTGTCTCTCTTGTGGCGATGGATTGTTTCAGCTAAGACCATGGTTAAGCAGCAGCATTGACTCCAGAATCAGCAGCAGCTTTGGGAACTGAGGGGATGGCCGAGTGGTGCAGCAGACAGGTACTCTGTGCTTCAGAGAAATGTGGGAAACCAACCTCCTTCCTAACTCATGCAAGAAAAATATCTGCAGAATTTATGAGACATTTTAATGAAACAAAAGAAAATCCGTTCTAATTGTAAGGAAATAACGTTTATTTATTGCAATCTATTATCTGCTCTTTTGTAGACTGCAAAACTCAAACTTCAAATGAAATATAAAAAAATGTTCCATTACTCACTTTTCTCTTTCTTTAGAGCACACTGGAAAACAAGCACGTCGTCAGAGGCCCTTTCTGAAAGGTTGCTAAGAAATAAAAACTGACCCAGTCCCAAGTGTACAGGACAGAACAAAAATACCCTTATTTTCCCCCACAAAGTTTGCTGCATAAACACAGGGGGTAATGGTTGTATTCAGTGTGAATAAGTAGAAAATTCACCCAAACATCACTACTGCACTTGGGAGCAGGCAGGGAACAGTCTCTACCTGCCAAGTGCCTGGCCCAGAGCCTGCATGGCAGGGCTGCACCTCGCTGGGCTCACGCTGCAGGGGAAGCTGCTCAGGTGTTGATGTTACCTGCCTGCAGACAGCTGCCTGCCCTCTGCCAGACCTCTTGCAGTGCTGTGTGTTCTATAATCACGCTTAAAGGTGTTTCATAAATGTCTCCCTTTATCTTGGAAAGACAAAGGAAAGTTGCCCGTGTGGAAACTTAGAATAAATAAAGTGTTGAGAGCTATCACTGCTGTTTGATACCTTGTCAGGCCTTTGATTTTTGAAATGAGAAAACATTCTTACTCTGACTGAACCATCACAGAAAAAGGGCAGCAGGGTGGGGTGGATGGAGCACTGCAGAGGGATGTGTGTTTGTGTTTCCAATTTTGATCCTCCTGATTTGTTTAGCATATGTAGTTATTCCATCCGTTTCCTACATTCTGAGTTACTGACCTGAACTGTTCAGCTCTGAAATACAAGAACTTCATAATCTCATAGGCCTGGACCAGAAATGTAAAGGAGTTTTGAAGAAAAGAAATTGTAAATTGTAAATTCTAATGTAAACTTCTTGTATTGTAAATACACAGCGTGAGAAGAACCCTGATGCTGCTGCTCCTTGCACCACTGCTGCAGCATCCTCCCATCCTTGCTCGTGTTCATCCCAGCTTTTGCTCCCTGTGAATTCAAACGAGAAGTGTGCAGGGATGAGAGCTATCTATATGTGCAGACACGTGTGTACTCAGCACAGGAAGATCATTGCAAGTCAGAGTCTCTCCCCCTGTGGGTCTCTCACCAGGGAGTCACTGCTGCTGTCCCAGTGATCAGAGAGCAGAGGCTGGTGTGGGAAGCAATGGGCTGGAGAGCAGAGAAATGGCATGGTACGGTTTTATTTTTTTTCCCCTTGACTCAGTTTCCTGAATTTCATGAACAAATTCTTTAAAAGGCAGCTGGGAATGTGTCTTTCAAGTGTCTGATTTATTTCCTTTATAAGAGAAAAGTTTTGGCTGTCTTCATCACAGAATAAGTGGGATTTTGAGTTCCCTCTTTCCAAGCCTGAGAGCAGCTGTGACACTGATGAGTTACTCTCCCACCTTAACCTCCTCACTTGGTTCATGCTCTGCAATAGGTTCCACTAAAAGAGGGAGGCCACCCCTGCTCCCAGTGTACTCTGATTTAGCAGTGCATTTCCCTATATTGTCTCAAATTCTGACTCCCTCTTTTTCAGGCTAATTTCGTCATTCTCATATCAGTTTTCTTCAGCTGAACTGAATTCCTCCTTTGTGAGGAAGAAAAAAATCCCTAGATATTTTTTAAAACTATTTTTAAACTTCAGAAGGATATAGGAAAATCAAGGGTGAAATTATATAGATTGTGGGAAGCAGAAAATTGAAGCAGGGCGCTTTCAAGCCCTGCAGATTCTTTAAATGTTCTGCTAGTGCTTAACAGGTTTTGTAGGGTATCATGACACAGCAAAGTCAAAAATACACCTGAGTAGCCTTGGCTTTTAGTGATCTCAGTGAGCTCTCCTTGGCTTTTAAAAGATGTGATGCCTGTGTGTTTTGCCATTTTTTTCTGGTTTTAATGGATCTGCAGTAGACTCCCATTATTGTCTACAGTTTATCTTCCTGCCTTTTGCAGCACTTTGAAAATTTTAATTTTATTTGAGATTTAAATGCATAATCCAGAGCCCACAAATGCATTTACAGATGTCCTGAATGTTCAAAACTGAGTTGAGTCTGAGCGATATGTAATTCCTTTTGATGCCAAAGGTTGCTGAACACTTCTAAACTGACAAGAATAAAAATTCAGAGTGCTCAAGTGTTTGCATTTTCACAAATCAGTTTCATGGTTCACAATATCAAGATGATATAATTGGCTCTACTTCCTTATCATATGGCTTGCTCCTCAATAGTAATAAGTTTACATCAACAAGATGCATTTCCTAGCTGGGGGATCATATTTTAATTAGGAATGGAAGGAAAAAACCTCCTAAAGCTGAACTACTACTAGGACATTATGGGATAACAGCAGTAGCCCAGTCACTTACACATTACTTTAGTCTCGAAGTGCTGTAAAAAATATTAGCTGCTAAATGGCTCTACCAGAAGACTGGTTGTCATCCATTGTATGGTTTTTTTGACCTTGCTTTGGTGAAAGGAAGCTTTTAATTGAATGTAATGGATATCACAAGTACTTTTCAAAGCATTGAGCTATTGTAGACTGTTGGAATATACCTATCTATCAGCATGAGAGACAAGCAGATGTATTAGGTGCCTACTGGCCCCAAATCAGCTTTCAAATGACTGCTATAATCAGAAGACAAAGAATTCAAAATAGTATTAAGATGCCTTAAGGTGTAGGCTCAGGTGAGGTTTTGTTTGTGTGGGATTTTTCCCCTTTTAATCTCCCTTTTCCTCTCTTTCTCTCTCCAGGTGCCCAGTCTGGGTTGTCTCCTTCTGTCTGCACAGTTCAGATTCTCTTGTAATTTCTGCAAAGACTGACCCTCACCATGCTCCACTCTGAGTTAGAGCAGATGTTAGAATGGTTTTGAAATTTGAGAAAGTAAGAACCCTTTTAATCTAATTAAAATTCTTTATTGCATGATAGATGTACTAGATAAATTTTCTGCATTTATCATTTAAAATGAGTAAAATGGAGCACTGGTTCTGTCAGTGTTAGCTATTATGGATTTGGCTGGGGAAAGTCATGCAAGTTGGAAATGCTTTCATTATTTTTTCCAAGGCATCACTAACATATTTTCTAGGTCAGGTTAGTGATGCCAAATCCAGCAGTGAACAATGCCATATGTTTCATAAAAACCCAGACCAAACAGCACATTATTGCAATGGACTCATTCTGTGCTTCTTTTCCCAGGTAATGCTCTCTTCTTTTTTTTTCTTTTCTTTTTTTTTCTATTGCTATGTCTATCATCATTAAAAAACTGATCTGACTTCCTGCTATATAAGGTATTTTGGTGTTCCATAGGAGTGTCTCAATCCTTTTATTGACACACCCCTAAGCTTTTCTTATGCCTTATTGTTTGCCTTTTTTTTTTCTCCCACTGCAGACTTATTAGTTCTCTAGTGATGTAGAGCACCAGTGTAATGTGCTCAAGATATTCTCAGAGGCAGAAGCCCCAACAGTTTCCCAATAAGCATAGACGTGCTGATTTTCCAGGAGGCTAAATTGAAGCTTTGTCTGAGCTCTGTTGTTTCTGCTCCACATCATGCTCTTTCCACAGCATAATTTTCAGCTTGCAGAGGAGCACAGCATGGGTGTGAGTCAATGGCAGGCAAGGACATGTCTGGTTAGCATGGTGGTCACAAAAATATGTAGGGCATGCATTTCTGTATATTTTGTGAGGCTGAAATATTTCAATGTTTATAATTACCAAATACATACTTCTTTTCAGTGAAGTGTTGTAAATTTGATGTTGAGAGGATGGACCACGTTTTAAAGGAGTCGTTTAAATGTCCTTTTAGTCAACAGAAAATATGGATTTTCTTTCTTTTATTTTTTTTCCTCCTGCACTCTTGGATGTAAAATCAGGTTATAAAGGGAGATAAAGTAATAGATCTAATAGCAGTACAGAGCCTAGCAGTTGAGATGCTAGCCTCAAGGATATTTTCAAGTTGATAATTGCTAGAATTTCTTACCTGTCAACTTAAACAGAGATTCAGCGCTGAAAGTAAGGTGCCAGCTGGGATGACCCTGTTGCATGACACAGCATGGCTATGTTCTGCACTTGTCACACTTTTGCTTCCAAATTGCCTGGTGATAAACCTGTTCTCACACATGAAGAATTGCTTTTAAGATTTTCCTTTTTTGGCTTGGGTTTTATCTGCAACATTTTAGAGTAATTGTATTCAGTAGAGGTGGTGCAGTTAGGCTGAAAGAAAGAGCATCTCTCTTACAAGGAAACACTGAGAGAGCTGGGCCTGCTCAGCCTTGAGAAGAATGACTGAGAGGGGACCTCACCAGTGCCTAAAAGTGTCTGAAAGGAAAGTATCCAGAGGATGGACCAGGCTCTGCTTAATGGTAGGGCAAGAGGCAGTGGGCAGAAATTGATGCACAGGAAGTTCCACCTGAACATGAATAAAAACTTCTTTGTTGAGCATGGAACTGGCTTCCCAGAGAGGCTGAGGAATCTCCCTCACTGGAAATAGTCAAGAACTGTCTGGATGCAATCCTGTGCAATGTGCTCTGGGATGGCCCTGCTTGAGCAGAGGAGATGGATCAGGTGACCCACTCTGGTCCCTCCCATGCTGTGATTCTGTGAAAGAAAATGTTTTTTTTGTATTAGTAGAGCTATTACAGTTGTGACTATCCACAAACCTGACTAAATTTTGGAGAGAGTAAGAACCAAAATTAGACCAGATGTTTTGTGAATGCAAACACTCAGTTACTACATTCATGGAAATCGTTACTCTTTGGAAACCCATCAGGGGATTAAGAACAAATACTTCAAAAAATTAAGATGTGGGGGATTACTTTGTGTTGTTAAGTGTTGGTTGGTTGGTTGGTTGTTTTTTGAGTTTATTTGTTTTGTGGTATTTACAGATTTTCCTAGAAACACTTAGTAGGTTGGAGGGTGAAAAAGTGTTTTAATAATGAGAGGTGAGAGAGGAAAGAGAGGCTTAGTAGGAGAGATGGAATTCAAGTTGGAAAGCATGCTGACATAAGAGCACACATTAAAACGTGAGCGTGCAAGACACGCTGGGATCCAAACCTCAAAAAAGCTCCCAGCGCCAGGAACAGACTGTGCATACCCACATGGATAGTGACCTCTGCCTCTTTTAGCTGGTCTCCAAGGAATAAAGCACAAGGCAGCAAGAGGAGAGCTGCTCAGCCTGAATGTTCATTCTTATTTCTGTTCTTTAGTAATTAGAGTCTCTCACTGAATCCAGCAAATCTTTGCTATAACAGATTATTCTCCGTGCTGCAAACAGAAATGTCATTGTAAACTAAAAGAATGAAGCTAAAGCAGAACAACCTCTCTCTCTCCCATCAAAACTGGAGTCCAAATTTGCTCCTAGTCACCTGTTTTCTTCAAGGGAAGGAGAGGAGCATGGGCTGGATGGGAAGAAATCCTGTGAATTAGAGTTAGTCATAGGGAGGGAGAGGAGAGAAATCTCCATAAGAAAGAGGTTTGCTTAGCAGCTAGCGAGGTCTCCTTAGAAGCAATGCCATTGAAACAGGAACATAATTATAGGTTAAGCTTCCTGAAATAACACTCACAACCTTTTTTTCTTAGTTCAGCAAATGTGATGTGAGAATTATGAAGAGGAGTTAAATTAAATACCTTCTGAAAACCCTAAGTGAGCTGTTTCCTTCCTAGATATTATACTTTAATAACAACATGCCTGCCATCTAGTAGAATAATATTCAATGATGCTACTAATACGGACATAAATGCTGCATATTTGTGTAAAATCATAGTCACCAAGGCAGATATCTGATGTGTTGTGCAATACACTATCTGAACCTGTCAGTTTTGAAATGATATGTTAGACTGAGAAGACAGCAAAATAAAATCTATTAGTGTACTTATTTTGTGTGGAGAAACATCCCCCTAAGTTCTCCATCTTTGTCAGAGTGGGACTACATAGCATCACTTGGTTGGTCATAGTAGTGTCAAGGTGGTTTATTCCCATGTACTTGGGGACAGAAAAAAAATGCATCTGACACTGTGAATTAATCCAAATTTAGGAGGATCATCTTCAGTCTCTGCAGGCAGTTAAACTTCTGTAATCAAGGACTACTTAAAAGGGATTTGTACTCAAGTCTCTTGACTTGCCCCTTCAAAATAAAGCTTGCAACTATAGTAATCTCTATTTTTTTTTTGCCATGGAGCATCAGATTGCAAGAGATGTGAATCAACATGAAGACTGGCCTACTTCGATATCAGCTCAGATTCAAAATGTTTTGGAATAAGCTTTCAGGTTTTGGATGCTCGAAGCATCTTCATTTTTTTTTTTTTTTTCAGAAGTTAGGTTTTGTATCTGAAGAGAAAAGGTGCTCACAGCTCTTGAGAGCTATGGTTTGATGTGGCAATGGAGAAACCTTTTACTCTCCTACTACCCTACTGTGTTGGGTCTCTGTGTCTGCATGTACATGTGTGAGTGGGGAATGAGCCAAATGTTTCACAGTCTCAACAACTAAATTTAAGCTGAGGTTGTTTGTACAGCTGAACACTGGCTCCAGAAGAGACCTCAGGCATGAGAATTTGGGGGGTTACTGATTTTCTTACTAGTAACAGCTTTCTCATCACCACCCCAAGTGCCCTGAGAGGGTGGTGGGAGTAAACTTGTACTGTGCATGGGTTGTCATACATCTGCTTTAGGAGAAAAACAATACATTTCAGTTACTGTCATTTTGGCACTTCCTCTAAGCCTTTGATGCATTTAAAAAGAGCTTTCCCTAAACAAGTCTGTTATTTCTTTGTCTTTTTGTATCTGGATCCAGGCTCAGGCATGTGGCAGATGTAATTGCTTGGCATTACAGTGAGCTAGGAGCTCCCATTTTCATTCTCCTTCTATAGGAAAAAACCCCACAAAACGAAGTCCCAATTCCAGAAACCACCAAACACTCAGACCTCCCAAATCCTGTATTTTCTCAAAAGATCTTCTCTGATACCTAAAACCATAGATGCATATTCACATACTTGATATGAAACTCAGCTTCCTTATATTCCCAGCAGAAGGAGTCATGGTCAGCTGTGGCTGGTCCCTTGCCCACTCTGTTTCCCAGACATGTGTTTTTCCTATCAGTGAGAGGCTCTGCAGAATGCTGAATTTGTGCAATGGGATTCTGAACTCCCACAGGGTAAGTTGATCAAATTTTATTTTCATCTGAACAAGATTCTTTTGCTATCCCATAATATGCTACTTGTGCATTAATTTTAAAGAGTTTGGTTGAAATACTTCAGTAATTTTTAAGAACATTTTGCACTGAATTTTGTCTTTTATTTAATAAACTGTAATAATCATTTGCAGGTCGAAACAAGTCATTACATTTTCATCTAGGAAATGCTTTTATCCTATTTGTGATCTATTCAAAAACACTTTCATATGTCAGTGCTAGATGATATATGGACAGAGAGATACACTATTTTTTTTTCTATTGTTTCCCAAATACATTAATTATTCATAAGTAACTCACAGAACAGTCCAAGCAAACTAATTACAGACTATGGGTACTTTGTAAATTATTGAACTGGACTATTTGTGGCATATTATTGAAACAAATTTTTCAGTGAGTGTGACTAAAATTTCTGAATTACAGAATAACAAAGTCAAAAAATACTGAATTGTAAATAGAGGAATTATGGTATCAAATTTTATTTATATAAATTTATGCCATGCTCTGTAGATCTTATCTTGCCAAAGGTTTGATCCTGAAAAACCATTGTACCTGCTACACCTGTTTGTGAAAAATACCTAAACACTTCCATATTTATTTTTAATCGAATGGCAGAAAAAATAAAACAAGGAAAACTGAGTTTTATTCTTTAGGTATGTTTTCAGACCCATGAAATGTATTAAGTTCATACTGTTTTTCTGTTTTGTTATAGAAAGAGCGTATCTCTGATTTGGGTTAATGTTTTCTAGTTGGGCTTTTTTGTTGTTTTTCACGTGAATTTGTCACACACAGGATTTCAGTCGGTGTTATCCTGTTCAACAGACAGCACCCTACTGAAGTATTTTATTTAAATATGTTGGCCTTTCCCACTGGTATGTTCTCAGTGGAAAAGTATTGAATAAAATTGGTATGGCTTGTCAGCCATTTCAGGAGGGCAGCTGGAGCAATGCCTCCAAGGCATTACCTGTCACTGGCTGCACTTGGATTCCATCCTTTGAAGCCAGCGGGGGTGTATAAAGTCTCAAATTTATTTTCATTTTGACTTTAAGGAAGTCAGATCATTTCTCTTTCCAGAAGAAATTATTAAAACACATCTGTTTTTCTTTTGTAATGGGACTGGTTCCTGTGGATGCTGGTGAGAAACTTTCCTCCTGCTGCCACGTGTCCCGGGCAGGTCAGGGAGCAGAAGGGCTCTGACAGGGGCACGGGGTTGTTGCTGTACATTTCTGGTGGCACATACAGCCAGCAGCAAAACCAGGATGACTTTCAATTCAATTAGAAGTGTTCCAATGTGAGTTAAATGCAGTTTTGTGGAATCTATGGCTCCTTTATAGAACTGTAATTTTCACCCTGCAATTTGAGTGCAGACAGGGAAACTCTCATAGGAGGCATTGGGGGTATGGGAAGTTGGTACAAGTTTACTTAAAGGTTATAATAGATAAACTCCCCACCCTCCCCTGGAATAAGGACAGTGAGAGCACAGATACACAGCCCTAGTCCATGATTCAAATATTGTCCTTTCCTTGGGAAACACTCTCTGCAGTTCTAATTCCATTTGCTGAAATTGTGTTTAATACTGGTAAATTTCAAGTTTCAATCTCTGTCAATGAAGTTGACTGACTGCAGCCAAATTCTTCCCAAGTGAACATCTCCATGAGACGGGGCAGAATCAAGCCTTCAGGGGGCAAAGCAGAATTTCTTTTTCCAGGCTGAGAAATTATTTATTTTTACTTCCTATATTGTGGAGACAAGCCTCGCCCTGCCCCCCCCAACCTTTTCTTACTAGAGACAACATGAATTATTAAATAGAACATCCACTCATGTTATGCTCTTATTTATTAATTTCACTTTCGCAATATCCTATTCACAAACACCCTTTGGGGATTTTTTTTTCAATGAGGTGAGTAAAATTTGTTTTCTCAGCATCTTTATCCATCATAGTAAAAAGCCAGCAAGTACATTTTGCTTGTCTGAACATAAACTTAGAAGAAATATTCGCTTGACTGATTTTATTTCCTCAGAATTGTTTCAGCTCCATTCTAGATATGGATAAGTAATAAGATAATTGTATCAAAGTTCAAGTGATCAAATGTGTAAGAACAATCTGAAACACATATGGTCAATCTCAGTAATATTTACAATTACAACAAACATCCTCCTTAACTGTGCAGCTTCCCTTCCTCTGCCCTCAACCCAGATTTTATTATCTTGTTTTCTATCACAGCCCTGGTATTATTTATTTTTGTCTATCTCTTAATATTCAATCTAAAACAATTTCAGGAAAGGAGCCTTGTAGGATATGTGGGCAATGAACAAATAAAAGTTTTGGGAAGAGTATTCTCCTTGCACACCTCATGAAGATGCAGATTTGTGTGCAGCTGCTATTTTGAGTCTTGCTGCAGGAACATGATTATCCCAAACTTAGAAGAGTGTTTGGCTGGAGCTGTCTCTGAGGGAAACGTGCTGCATTCCCATGTTTAGCCTTGAATCTCTGACCTTTCATGCTTCAAGTTTCCTGTTGGACAGAGCAAGATTTCAAGCCAGCAGAGGTTGACTCTGACCCCGAGTGCAGTTCCTCAGCACAGGCTATGTTTAGTGCCACTTACACAGAGCTACTCTGTGGTTTCTTTACACAGAAGAACAAATGCCCCAGGCTCCCCAGGTATTTCACTTTCCCATGCCTGCTCTCCTATCTGCTCCACACTAGAGAAAAAGCTGTTTTAAGTTTAATCTGGCTTAATCCTTTCGGAATGGGTGAAACAAGCTTTTTGATAACCCATTCCAGATCAGCTCAAAAGAGCCAGAAAGAAGAAAAAGGTTGTGGTGGTTTTTTGGTGGTTTTTTTTTGTGTTTTTTTTTGTTGTTGTTTTTTTGTTTTTTTGTTTTTTTTTTTTCATTTTTGATTTGTCATTGCTCTCAGAACTTCTTGGAATTAAGGACAGTATTTCTTTAGAAAATCCAGGACTAGTCTGCACCCATTTTTCCTCCTCCTTGTACAGTCATATCATCTTCTTCAGAAAGACATGTTAGAGTGTAGTCATTTAGAAGAGGCCCTCAGCATACCTTAACTCCTTCATCTCCTTGTTCTACCCATCCTCCCCACTCAATATGTCACTGCTGCATGTGGCATTTCTGCAACAGCAGCTGCAGTGTTGTGGAGGCTTTCTGCTGTGCAGAGTATCACAGATCAGAAAACAGTCTTCTGAAAACCCAGCTCCTTATTTGAGATGGTCATAACTACTCAGAGTAGGTATACAGAATATTGCTTGCAGTGTGTGACAACTGTGAAAAAACCTTGCTTTTCTCTCACTTATGGGGCATTTGGCAGTGCAGTCAATGCAGGGAGTCTCTGGACCATGAAAGTGAACTGACAGCTTCTGCCAGACATTGATGGGGCAGTACAGATGTTGCCACTCCTGGTTCTGGATAGCTCTGGATACTCCAGGTGGGGCGAGGCAAGGAAATAAAGATTTTTTTCTAGCTAAGCCAGAAAGCAGAAAACTGGGTCTGGATTGAAGAGTTGTGGTCCTGGGCTGGCACATCCCATGAAGCCTTTTCAGGTTAGCAGTAGACAGCATGTTCTCAGTAAGTGAGACTAAAATGATGCCCACAAAACTAAAATTTAAGCTTACTGGTGAAGTTTCTTTCTATCTCTGTTACAGTAGATGCTATGTAAATATGTAGCATAAGACCCACTGCTGTTGAAATTAAAAAAAGTAATGTATTTTTTCCTCCCACCCCTACTCAACACAAAAGTGAACTGGAGACTGTCATCTTGGGGAAAAGTAAGTAGCCAATGACATTGAAGGTGAGAAAAAAATGAAAGAGAGGACAGAAGTCTGACCTACTTGTTTTGGTGCTTAGAGAACTGCTTCTCTTTATCCATGCTGTGGGAAGGATGTGTATGAATGGCATGAGCATGTGATTAGATTAGACTTCTAAAAATAGTGTCCACATTTTCAGTCTAAAAATAATTATATATATTGTGTGTGAACATATACATCTAATCTATATAGCTGTGTTTTTATCTTCATTAAAGCTCATTTATTATCCAAGACTTAACTGCAATGGACTGACAATTCTGATAGCTCTCAGCATGTGATGTTAGCTCTGGGGGTGTAAAAAGTTACATAGCCTTGAAAACAGCTTGAAAAGATAATCTTGCATTCTTACTTAGGGAGTTTATAGCTTGTTTTGTGTTGGCAAAGTCAAGCTGTAACCCTGGCTGAGGAGAGGCTTGTGTACACAGAGAAAGGGCAGAGCAGGGGGACCCAAAAGAAGCAAAGGAAGAGATATAGAATATGTGATTTTTGTAGACAAGTAAAGAGATGGTGATGAGGAGGTGCAAAAAAGTCCTGGGTGCCCTGAAATAGGTAGCAGTTTTGTCAATGGCAGCCTGGGAGTCTATTGAATGAGGTCTTGTCATGGGAAAGGGAGGGAATAAATTAAAAACAAAACCAGGAAGGTGAAGAAAAAGAAAAAAGAAAGCACAGAAGAAGAATTCATATAGCAAAATTAACACAAGAAGGGTTTAAGAGAGAGATAGACAGGAGGGAGTGGGATGAAGCAAAAAAGAAGACAAAATTCAAAACTTCTGAGTAGCAGAACTCTCATTATCTTTTTGTTCATTATCCTTGTTTTGTGAACAGCTAGCACATCGTGAATTCACTTAAATATCTAGAAGAGCAGAACCTGTGCAACTGAATGCACCGAAGTATAACTGATTGGACAGAAACAAGGGAAGAAAAATTGTCTTTTATCTTTATCTGTACAGCCTGAATATACAAGGAGATCCTCTTTGAGAAGAATAATACAGACAGACACTATGGAGGCAAAGTAGCTGAATGACCTGTTCAAGGTCATTTTCACAGGCAACAGACAAAGCAAAAAAGCTTGGAGTTACATTGCACAGTGAATGAATTCATAAAGCTGACAGAGGGCTGGCATGCTTTAATCCAATTTTGTGTGTTCTTTTTTTTTTTTGTAACCTTTAAATGAATTCCAAAAATTGAGATGCTACTTTTTCTCCCTTTAGAAACTTCTTACTTTGAGAATTAAATAGCTGTTTCAATACTGATTGAAGTCTTACAGCACTGCCTAGGATGGTAGGATGGCCCTTCTCAGTCTACTCCTCCACAGCACTCCAAAGCACAATCCTAACAAGGATTTAAGGAAATCCCTCTTTGTTCTGAAGCCTGGAAGGAGGTATACTAAGCTATTTAACATAGCTTATATGACCTGGTAAGTCCCAGTGCAAAATCATCATAGTCTGATACAACAAAGTAATTCCTCCCCGTGGAGTTTTCCTGCAATGTCTGTTTTCTGTAGTTATACAGATTAATATTTCTAAAGACTGCAAGTACTATAGCCATCAGGCACTGGAGGCCAAATTTCAATCTAATGCAAAACCACTAATCAGAAGTTGAAGTAGAATTGAGCTTTTAATTTATTAACTTGAGAGAGGATATCATGCAAAGGGCCAGCTGAACAGTGCATGTAAGTACTTCTCACCATAGCAAACAGCATCTGCTTTAAACAGTATTTGTGTCTTCAAGATAAAGCATTAGAAATTTATATAAAATAAGCTCCTTGACAAAGTGTGCTTCTAAATGCCATTTTGTTGAGCTTTTTATTGAAACCTCAAGGTTTTGGATTATTAGGTCTTTGATCCCTTAGGATAGTTCTGGCAGTGCAGTTCTAACTTTGTGTCTTCTAAGGAGGGAGATGTTTGAATATCTCCCCCATAGTTTGCTGAGTTAGCATATAATTCTGGTAGAATACCTCACTGATTTTTTTAATAGAAATAATTGATTTATTATACAAATCTTTTCCACTAAAGTCACTTGATTTCAATCAAAGAAAATATCTGAAAAAAATGTTTTCTTAACAACAAGAATAGTAGAGTAAAAGTGGACCAATTACTCACTCCCCATCACTTGCATTATTAAAGAGCCATATAATTGTTTTATGCATTTAAATAGGCATCTTTTAAACTGTTTCTATTGCACAAAATTCTATTAGACATTTTATCTAAATTAGATTGTTTCTTTTATTGGAAGAGCATTAAAAAAGTGAAGATGTTACCATGTAACATACAATATCATAGCAGGAAGAGTGTAATCTCAGTGATTTGCATAAAAGACCCATAAATAGAAGCATTCTAAGTGATGGGTCTATAATATCAGTAGTAATGGCTTTATAAGTATATTACTCTGCATATTTAAAACCATGTTCTCAGATGCCAAATACCAACAGTTCCAATGAGGCCATCAGTGTTCCTGGTGCAAAGAAGCAGTGGTATAAAATACCAAGGAGAGAGTATGGTTGATGATAATGTTATTACATTCCACATACCAGCAGTGGATGTGTTGAAGCATTATGAGGAGGACTGAGCTCAGAGGGTGAAGTTTTTTCAGGGATGTAGAAAGTGGCAGACAAGGAATAATGTCAAGGGATATCTGGAAATTTTTCAGAGTGCTGGAGTGTTATTACAAAACCCTTTGAGGTCATCAGGTAGAGAACTAATTTTACACAAACACTGTCAAGAAAACAACTTTCCCATTGTTCCCTGGTGACGAGGTTAATTTTACAACTGATAATTTGGCTGCTATCAGCTCAGGACTACAAGTGGTAATTCCTAAAAACAAATCTCTTGGCAAGGTACTCCTGTTTCCTTTCTAAATAAGCTGAAATTGATCCCAAATATAACCACTTTAAGATATAAAATTCACTTGACTTGACCTTTATACTAATAATGAAATGCAGTCATGAGAAAGAAATTTGATGTCTCCATCTCTTCAGCCCAAGAGGACCTAATAGATGCAGAGTCATAAACTAAATTTTGAACACATTTTTTAAAGCCCACACAGGATTTTAGAAAGAAATGGAGTTTCCATTTTTCAGATTATACATTCTATTTTTGCATTTAAAATCAGTGGCTTTGGGATTGTTTTATTTTTTGAAGAAGGAAGAAGGCTTTTTGAGTCAATGGATCTCACTTTGGCATTATCCCTGTAAATTAATTCAAAGCTTCTATAGGGATACTTATGATTTATACATAAATGACAAAATAGTCTTGGGAAGCCTCTTAAACAATATCCTCATCAAGGCAAGCACTGAGACCAAACCAGAAGCTATAGATGTCTGAAAGCTGAGTTTTTCTGCCTCAGACATGGGAGGCAATCCTCCTGTCTGTGTGGGATCCTCCTGCCCGTGCCAGATGCCAAGGAGAGCTGGCATCTGCCCTCTCTGAAGGAGATTCTGGTGCCCTTCCCCATGCTGGGTGTGGATGTGCCAGATGCCAAGGAGAGGTGGCTCTGAGCAGCTCCTGCCCTCTCTGAAGGAGATTCTGGTGCCCTTCCCCATGCTGGGTGTGGACTTCCCAGCTTGCAGTATAATTCCTGTCAGTAAGCCATGAGTCCAGACAGATGCAGGTGCCAGAGCTGCCTTTAGAACCCAGGGTCAGAGCTGCACACAGATTCCAAGCTCTTCCATTAGACTTTTGTGCATTGTGACTCCTGGCACGCAGAGTTCTGTATGGATGGCCACTTTCCCCAGGGCAGTTGACTGCACACTTGTGACTAGCTTTTCAGAAGTTTTGAACACCAGCCTTCTTTGCCACCCTGAGTGTTGCAGTCCTATTATTATAGAAATATTATAAGAGCATTATAGCACTGAGAACAATTAATTAATGGCAGCATGTTGTTACATTAAGACCAGCAGTGATAGATTCAAAGACTTATTTGAAGGCTGGCCATTATAGATTCAGTTATGCTTTTGTTCACAGGAGGCTTCACTGGAATTATTTTGGAATTATTTAACTGTAACTGAAATCAGAATTTTTTTCCCATGGTAATTCAACATTTCAGAGTTTTGAAAGGCTTGAGCTGTCATAAAGAGCTAAAATGTAAGGTGTGAATGTACAAACAAACAAAAAGGAATGTGTGTGGGCAGAAGATGTATTCCCTAGTCTGGAAAAATTTAAATTAGAGAAATTCTAAGCAATTTCTTAATGGAAATGTCAGTGTAGCTGTATTCATGGCAGCAGAACCAGACACCAGTTCAAAAAAAATCAAATGAAAAAGAAAAACAAGACAGGAAAGGAAAGTAAAATAGCAATATACAGTGTGAGACAAGATTTCTATTACAATCTAACTGTCTGCCAACTCTGCTAAAGCCACTTCTCTGTTAAAGCCAGTGAGCACATACACCTTATCTATTGACAGGCTAAGGATGCATTATTTCCATTAGCAGGTTACCTAAAGCATAAGACTGGAAGGGTCTGGAATATTAAAAAGCCCTTTCTATAATTGCAGCAGTCATATAAAAAATGTTTTTCACATTCTTGGAAAATATGCTTCAGATGCCATCAAAAAAACAGTGCAAAAACCATGACCAAAAGAGCAGGCTGGAGCTAAAGTACATTTGGAAAAGTCTTTTAGAAAGACTAAGCACTTTTCTGGTGCTCTGTGTTTTGCAGTTACAGGAATTTGTTGAATACAACTCTCCAGAGAAAAACTCCTGTGGGCTCAACTGCTCTGATTTGGGGAAATGAAAACCAGTCCTCCTGGCTGTGAATGTGGTGGCAGGGTTTTCATCCTGTGTCATAGATTTTTCACTGTGCTAATGAAATGCTGATTGCCAGACAGTAAAATGGATGCATCTTAGTAACACAAGATCAATTTGACTTCCTTATTATAACAAAGGTAGCATTCATTTTTCTCAATTAATCAGCCACATCATCAGCGCATCTCAGCTGCAGTTAACTAGTGATTATAAATTGACTCTGGGGTCACTTGGTCTCTGCCTTGCAAGGGAACGTTTTAAATAATGTTCTCATTTTCCTGCGTGGTGCTGGAAATCATGCACATGCACTCATAAGCAGAGAGTAGACTTGATTTTCTTTGCAATTTAGCCAAGATCTGGAGTCTGTCCAACAGCAATTAAATCATGCCACCTTCTTTAGGCTTCAACAGAGTGGGGCAATTTTCTCCTGTTGTGAAAAGGAATGTTTCTGTATAATTATTTGGTCAACAAGAAGATCAGACTCAAGTTACATGCACTGATGATTTCTTATTCCAGTCCAGATATTGTACCTGAAACAATGGTATGCAAATAGTTCTCACGGGTATTGAAACAGCTTTTTGTCTCTTTTCCTCCTCTCCTCCCTTTTCCTGTTCCTTAGTTGTGGGTGGAAGAAAACAGATTCTTTAGATTATAGCCCACTTTTGTATATAGATTGATCAACCTTTTTATCTTTATTAGCAGCAGGTAAAAGAAAATATTTACATCCTCTGACTAAGCTTTTGGGTCTTTAACATTCACATTCTCTGGGCTCTTTCTGTGGATTCAGAAGGACCAGAAACTATGTAGAAACAATTTGTAGGATATCTATGTAGGTTTAGATCACTGCAGAGTGTGTAGAGGGAAGAAACTGCTTTAATTTACCTGCATGATGAGCAGGAACACCCTACAGTAAAGGAATCTTGAAAACTGAAGGAAAAAGGGGTAGTTGGTGCAATGGTGCTTGTTAGAAAAGTTATGAACTTGTGCCTCCCACTGAGCATGAAAATATGTACCTAGAGGTGCAAGGGTTTCACTTCACCTTTCCTCCAACTTGCTGGACACCCACCAGCTCACGATTTTCCAACGTGAAGAAAACTTTTCAGTAGCCAAAGTGGATGTCAGCATGATGTTGTCCAATGTCTCAAAAAATGATGCTGTCAAGAAGAAGGCAGGGACAATGGTCTCCCAACATCCAATACATTCTAAGAAACTTTAACCAAATCAGGCTCACTTTCCCATAAAGAATTAAATTGGCCATGAATTTACAACTTAAGATGGCATTATCTTACTATATTTACCATTTTCTTTAACTTTTAACTTAACTTCCTTTTTTTTTTCTTATTTTATTATTTAATTTGGAAGTCTGCTCTAGGGAGAGTTATTCAAGCTCAAAACTTGGGTGGTTTTATATTTTATAATCTTATAATCATCAGTTTCCAAAATACAGACTAAGTCAGGAGTGAGTCTCATCCAGTTAAAACAGATTGGTATTTTTCAATCTCTTATTTCATTGCACTTTGAATAAAAGTTAGCTTTTGTGTGTTCATATTTCATGACTACTCATAACAGATATGGAGATCATAGCTTAACTCCCATTGCTTGAAAATTGCATCAGCAAGTTTGTTTAACTTAATCTCTGATCCCTACTATGGGAAAAGAATTCTGAATGCTTTCTGATAGCTTTTCCTTCTCTCTTCTATCCCATTCCTATCAGAGTTCATTTATATTCTCCCAGCTTACTCATGCCAGCCCTGACCAATTTAAGAAGCCTGCTGCCAATGTGCAGACTTCCCCAGAGTCTCCAACATCATAAAGATAAGCACTGATGTTGCTAAGAGAAACATCCCTGTCTCTTGCCCAGGCTTTTTTTGTAAAGTAGATGAAGTGAAATAATAATATTAAGCTAAATGTGATTAATAGGGTAATCACATTTTTCATCTCAGAAGGATTCTATCAGCTCTCCTGTTTCAGACAAGGGAGCTCTCGTTTTCTTTCATGCTCTATCTCTTCAAAAGGAAAAATGTAAATAAATTTTGCAGGGTATAGGTGTCCTTATTCAGTTTCAATTTGTTATAAAGGAATATGCTACCAGGTAACCCTCAAAGGACAAAACCTGCTGTGCAGGCTTGTTTATGTTGCACTTGTTTTGTCAAGTGAGCCCATATAATCAATGCAAGCTCAACTAATAAATATCTCCATGTTAATACAGTTAAGCTTAATTATAGAAAAAATTAAAGGAAATACTGTACTTCTTGGAGCTCAGACTTTGCTTACTCAAGTCAGTGCTTATGGGGCCTTCCAGACTGATTATAGGGGCCTGTATATGGCTTATATCCAGGAAAGCACTCAGGAGCAGGTTTATGGTTTAATGGGCATCTAACGTTGTGCTGGATTAAAAAGTTTTGGAGCTTTACAATGCCATCATTTTTGGACAGCAGTCTTTGTCAATGCCAGCAGAGATTTCTGCATCAGACAATGGTAAATGTTGACCACTGGCAGCCACAGACTCCAACAGAGAGCTGTCCCTTGTGTTTGAACCGAGAGGTTTGGAGGATATAAATTCTGCAAGCAGCAGTTTGTAATGGGTGTAGGAGAGTAACTGCTCTATTATAGATCACATTAAGGAACCTTTTATCTGGGTGAAGTTTTTTGTTTTCTTATACCCAGATCTAATCTCATGACAATTCACTTAATTGCTAAAGAAATTGCTCATTCTGTGACCTTTTGTATGTTCTCACATACCTCTTACACCTCAGGGTGGACTTCATGCCAAGAAAACCCTCTGACAAAATCATGTTAAACCACTGGAACATGAAGCAAAACAACAGTTTGCAAGGTCTCCACTTACTGCACCACTGTGGGGAACGGGAAAACTGGGCAAGAGCTATGGTGGGAGCTGACTGCAATTGGAAATACCCACCAGGCACCTGAGGTAAATTAAACCAAGGCCAACCAGGTGTTCTACAAGCAGCTCTTCAGAACTGGTGCTGTGCAAGGGTGCAGTCGCTATGGTACTTCACAGGCATGAACTTCAGAAAAGCTTTTTAGAAAGCAAAGGCATACTAGGCTTTCTTGTGGCTTTTGCCCACAAACTTCTAGACACTTAAAATTTTGAAGACAGCTCTAACCAAAGCAATTCTAGGAGTAGAAAAAGAATAAGAGCTTTGTGGCATTCACTTTTTCTGCTGATAATAAAAAGTCCTCTGACATTCCCAATAGAAAGGTCAAATGCTGAAAGGTTCTGAGCACCCATAATTTTCAGTACAATCAACCTCTGAAAGTCACATACCTTCAAGGACTTTACAGAAAAAATTCCTACAGGAAAAGGTGTGGGAGGGTTTGGCTTTTGACATGCCAATCAGAAATGGGTGTTTTGAGGTAAAAGACCAACTGATTAGGAAAAAACACTTTTGATGGTTTCAGTCTTTAATGCTACCACTGACTAGAGACCAGTGTGTCCCTGATTTGCCCTGTGATGGGAAAAGAAGTGTCTTGTGCCCTGTCAGGAACCTGACCAGCAAATGAATTAGTGTGAACAGACTCTGAAAAGAGTTGCCCACTCTTCTCGGCTGGATGGATCTTGTCTGTGTCCAATAGCCTGGACATTTGGGAAATATAAGGACTGAGAAAAAACATGTGGGGCACAGGCAATGCCAGCATTTTGTGACACTGGAACACGACTAAATCCCTTTGATCTGGGTGTACATGATATTCTGACCACTCAGGAATGAGGCAAAATGCTGCAAATCTCATTAGAGGAGAAATTAGAAGGAAAGGTATTTAGGAGACAAATAAAAATTCAGTAGTGGCCTAACATAATAGTACTATTATTTCATCCTGCAAGGTGTATATGTTTGAGTCCTGATGGTTTTGAGGTTTCTGCAAGCTGAAAAGGAAAGTGATAGGAGTGTGGGGAGAATGACCATTCAGGTTTAATTTGAGAAAAATAATTTTGTAAAGGCTTTAAAACCACCTTAAATGCAACTGAGGAAGAAATGGTTAAAGATATTCTGCTGTCTGTCAAAGTTCCAAGTAAGGAGATTATAGATAAAAGGAAAGTTTGAAAAAGGAATAAAAAGACAAGACTTAGAAGAAATTTTCCTTCATGTCCTACTTTATAAAGGGATATAAAAATTGCTATTTGATTAACTAATTGCCCCGTACTGCTGAATTGTTTTGCAGCATATAATCTTCAATTAAAAACAAGTTTGAAAAGTGTTAAGCTTCTAAGTTTCTGGAAAAACCCAATTGACGTTAGTCATAATTCTCTTAATTGCATTTTAATTTTGTGGGTTTACTGAACTACCTGATATAGCTTCAGCAGAGACTTGCATTCCTTTTTGAAACAGAATATAACTTTGTGCTGAAGTCTGTGGATTGCCTCTGAAAACTGAAGTCATTAAGATTTTCTTATTAGTGAAAATCCTGTAAAGGGAAATGCAAATGTATGTTTATTAAATTTTTTGGCCAAATACAAGAGAATGTCATGTGAAAGCTGCTTGGAGACCTTTTATACTTTCTGAGGTGGTAAATTTATCTACTTTTACTGGTATATATCATTCTTCAGCTGGAATTATACCTCTGATAGAAATCACCCCTCAAACACTGATTTAGTGCAGGAGGAAAGGGTTAATGAATTTCTCCAGTGCTGAAGGCTGCTGTTAAATAAGTTGCTGTATGTCAGAAGTTCTGTGCTGAAGGAACTTGGAGGGCAGTGCTTCAGCGGTCGTGCTGCCTTGGCTCCTTGAGGAGAGGCAGCTGCAGGCACAGAGCCACAGCTCTCTGTGTGAGCAGAGGTTATTTGCATGGCTAACAGTGACCTTTGGGTGTCCTGGTTGCTGTGTCCATGTTTTCCAAAGACAATTAGAACATGAGGTATAAAGATGTGGCCTTTTGAGTCTCTACTTCTTACAGACTCTTAATTAAAGAAAACTAGTGAGTGTAACACTTGTTGTTGAAGGTGTATATTTTAGTAATAAATAAATCACCGGAAAAAGATAAACAGTAATAAAACTATTTCTTTGTATATGTTTTCCCTAGCAAATCTGCTAGGGAAAGTGCACTGTCACTTGATTTTTCTTATCTTTACCCTGCAACAGGAAGTCTCTCCAAGGGTTGGGAACATGAAATGGTTACGCCCATGAGTTAAATGGAAATGTTAAATGGAAAAATATGCAGTGAGAGAAAAGGAGACTGGTTTTTAACAGCTTTCAGCTGGCTTTCCTGGGTACAGGTGGAGTGATATGCTTCCACGTCTCTGCCTAACAAAATCCACCTCCATGTATTAGCCCTGTGGTACATCCCACAGTTCTTGGGAAAGGCTACAACACATATAACATGTGGAAGTCAAAACTACTTATCTTTTCTTGCTGAATACACAAATCTCATTGGTTGATCACAACTTTGCAGCCTATAATGCAAAACCAATTGCTGGACTCTTCAGCTGCATAAGCACCAAAAACTCCCAACAGGGATAAAACTGCACCTTTGTGCACCTTCATGCTTTTGAAAGTACAGTGGGCTTAATATTCCTTTGTAAATGGTGTCTTTGGCTTAAGATAGCTCTAAATTGCAGTCAGAGCTGCAGTGGGTTGTAAGTAGACCTGGGATCATTTTAAAATACTGTACTAAGGTACCGATAGAAAATTAGCTCTACAAAACCTGCTGTGTAAATTAATCAGTAGTCATCACATAATGAAGGACTCTGGTTGCACTCACAGTAAAGTACCCAGGCTAGGATGTTTATTTTGTTAAAGTCTGTGATAAGGCTGTTGAAGGGCTGATGAGAACCAAGTGTGGAGTTGCTCTTTGAATGCAAGCATGGAGCATTTCCATGTAAATAAGTTCAAACAGTTGAGGGCTGGTGACTGCATTAGATCCCTCAGCTGGAGTGGGCTAATTAATGCCCTTTTCTCCTTTTTTTTTTACAGAGCTCTTGAAACTAGAAGTATTTATTCTCAGACTCTTTAACTGAGCAGTGTCTTCACCTACCCTCACACTTGGGTCTCTGCTCTCTCTGCTCATCTACCCAACTATAGACTCTGACATTAGGAAGTGGGAAAGCACACATTTCTCTAGGGGCATATTTGCCTGTTCCTTGGAACAGGTTCTGTGGGTGTGTCTTGTATTTCTAAGGTTCTTTTCTTGACACAGATATTTGTAAAGTCCCTAGCTAAGCCACTGACACCTCTACTATTTTCTCATCATCTCCCATCCCACTTTTCCACTTAACTTCATGGCCTTGTGTTTATTCTGCTTATGTGTGGCACTTTACAATTTTTTCACATATTTTTGTGGATTTGGAATACCATTGGAGGTATTTCCTCCATCCTTCCCTTTTCATACCAGGTCAAAGGAATGCTTTTGGGCTTTGAGTGCTTCTGTTTTTTTCTTACTGCTTAAAAAGACTGTTTTTCACCCTCACTCATATTGTCCTTGCTTGCTGGAAGGATCTTTGTGATCAGGATTCAACTTCTGACTTTGCTGCAGGTCCTTTGTTACCCTATGCTTGTAAACTTTGCTGTTGCTAGAAAAGAGAACCATTACAGTTCCTCTCTTATTCCTCATCTTTTCTGGTTTTTACCTTACGAAATTACTGTCTTCTCTGGACAGAAAGGCTTCCCTCCATTGTGTTCATATAGGTTCTCACATAGAATGAGAAGCCAGTAAATGAATATAATTACCCTGACAAGCATAGCTGAGAATATTCTCCTGAAGTTTCTTTAGCTTTATTATTGTCACTCTCCTCCATTTGTTGAGGTTTCATTAATTTTTTCTTAAAACGTGTGAATTTAAATAATGCCTTCTGCTCAGTAGATCCACTAAAGGTAGCATTTTGACAAAGATTCATTTCAGAAATATAATTTTCTGAGAAGAAGATCTGTTTCACAGGATGAATTCTCATATTCATTTGAGGCAGTCCCAAGAGCTGCAACAGACTATCCAGGATTGCCTTCTGAAGCACAATATTGTCAGGTCAGACACAGCACTTTCAATAAGCCATTGGGAGTCAATTAAAAGTTTTATGTGTTCTGGCCTGTTTTAGCAGTGACAGCTCCTGAGGTCAGGCCAGGTCAGTTTGCATCAACCACACTTTGCTTTTTCTGTGTAAGATTCACACGAGTATTCACAGTCCATTTCGCTGACCTTTGTTAGCAAAACCCTCGCACAGTTTAAAGGCCTTTTTAAAAGTCAGAGAAACCCAGTAGTCAGGACATCTGGAACTCTGGTATGCTCGTATAGTTCCTATTGCAAAACTCTATCCCTTTACTTGCTTAAACCCTGCATGACCTGACACCTGTTTTGTGAGAAATTATTCTTCCTGGTCTCTAAAGAAGGCCTCTTCTGATGGAGATCTTGATTCATGATACGCAGAAGACTTGAGAAGGAAAATGCACAAGACAAAAGAAGGAAGAATTATCTAAATCTCATAACAGAAAAATATGAATTTATTCTTTCTTCCCTCTTTTTCTAGTACCCCATTTCCAAAGGCAAAAATATCTACGTGGTTCCTCTTGCAGAGCTCTGACTCTTCCTTCTGGCTCTATCTCCTATCTGGTCCTCAATTTTCCAGGAGGCTCTAAGTTACTCTGATATTTTTGTCTTCGTATCATTAAAAATATGGTTGACATAATCAGTGTGGTTATATAATTTGGGAGAAGTAGTGAGTGTGTTGTAATGTTTCCTACTCCCATTTCAAGCAGTACTTTGTTGTCTGATGTCAGGATGAGGGCTGGTTTTACAGCCAGCTCCTGGTTTTGGCTACTTTAGGCAGGAATAGAGAACAGAACAAGAGCAGAAGTAGCACCACGAGGAGGTGGCACCATTTTGCCTTCCTCTTTCACTGCTGGGGACCAGAATCCAGCCTGGGAGAACCTCCAGCACTCAGCAAGCAGAATTTCTCCGTGCTCTGACACAAGGAGGGAGCCCAAAAACAGGCAATCTCCCTTTTCTCAAAAACATAGAGTCATCAGAAATCCACATTCTGCTTATGTTACTCTGAAAAATGGAGTCAAAACAGAAAAAACATTTGTTTCCCAATAAAAGCTTTCTGATAGGCGCTGAATTTGGAGAGCAAAACGTAGTGTAATATGGTCAAAATCTGACCTCTGTGTTGCGTGACTCTTCAGATGCAAGGAAAAGAATTTAGGTATTTACCCACACTGAGCAAGACACTCATGAGTGCTTGTAGATCTGGAAAAGCTGTGTAGTCCTTGTCCTTCACAGAGTTTAAATAAATCCAATAAGAAGCACTCAGTAAACTGCAATTAAACTTTGTGGGCTCCAAGCCATAAACCATAACTTTTCAAATGAGAATTTGTCCTTTTTTGATCTGCTTCCACAATGTTATCTGCCAAATAATACCTAAAAACTTAATTCAGCCTCTAGGATAGAAGTAAAAATTTTTACTCCTTTGTTCTCAGTTTGTGGTAAGTTCGGTCCAAAATTCAATGCCACTCATACCCAGGAGAGTAGACTCTCATAGCCAAATCATCTGTAGACCCTTATGTGAATTAATTTAATATTAGGGAAAAACATACCTCAAAACTAAGAAATAGAGGAGATCTAGGTACTTATAAGTATTAAAATGCTTCATGTTTCACATTAATACCTTTAAAACTAGTAATTTTTCAAACTGCTAAGGCATTGCTGTATCAAGTTTGACCTAAGTTTTAACTGAGAATTAAGGACCCTTAATGAAAACAGAAAATTAAATCTCTCATTCCAATTAACACGTAATTACATGTTGGCCTTGGATGAAATGACTGCCATTTTAATTTCATTAATATGTTGATTGAGTCAGCTGTTAAAAATCCTCTTAATAAAAATCCTTCATCCAGTCATATGCTAGGAATTTCTACTATACAGTAATGACCATTTTATTGAGAGGAATGGTAATATATTATAATTTCTAGTCATAAAAAGATATAAGTGTACAATATCTATAAAGGAATTTAATAGAATAATTTCTTGCCAAGGTGAAGTGTCTTTTTCAGATTTTTCAGAAATGATTTTAGTTTTCCACCTGCAGAATAAGAAAGACTAAAATGAGTTTAGGAATATTTACTTTCCCAGCTTTCTAGAGGCAGAATTTCAGATACTAGGACAGGAGGTATAGTATAAGACCTGTGAATTATTTCATCAATAGTCCACTAAAGACATCTCTTAATACAGCAGGATATTTTTGAAAGTATTTTTGGTATTTTACAACTTGGAATCTGACTTAGTCATTTTTCAGCAAATTCTGCATCACCAAAGCTGCTGCTTTCTCTGCTTCCTCATGGCCTTGCAGTCCAGCACAGCAGGGTGATGCCTGGCAGATTTAAAGGAGGAATGGCTTAGGACCTGCCAGAGGGTGCTTTTGGGAGAGTCCCTGGAGCAGACCCACCTCAGGAGCAGGTGGTGGGAGAGCAGTGATTTGTGGCTCACGAGCAGTGTGAGTAAACCAGTGTATTATATGAAGACATCTGAGTGATCCCATAAATCCTGCTACTACCCATATACACCCCTCACAGGGTTTGGTGTTTATTTTCCTCCATTACCCAAAGCTCCTCATTGTTTTATTTGTATATGGGGGTGTCTGTGTGTAGGCACATGGCATGGTTGTGAATTGGTTGGGATTAAAGAAGCCTTCAACAGCTTTCATGATGGTATTTTAATATCCAGTGTTTCAGAGCAATTCCACTTCTAGTTTTGCAAATTTGTTCATTCATGAGATGTTTGCATAAATTACTGTTTCTCCACAGTGCTGCTTGAAATTTGTTCTAATTCATTTTCTTCTACAGATTTAAAAAATTTGCTACTTATATTTTTTTGATATGATTATATACAATAGGTTAGAGCAACAAGTTTAGAATCTTTCACTAGATGTTTTGGACACTTGATGAATAGAGCATTGAATCAGGCAAGGAACAGATTGAAAAGGAGAATGGCAGTTAATGGAAGGATGCATGAAGTATGAAAGATCTTATTTGATATTTTCACTAAAATTCTAGTCTGTGTGAACCAGAAAAATATTCTGGTAGCAAAAACTGAGGTTTTATCAATCAGTAGACAATCAAAATATAGTACAGAAAAAAATAGCTCCCTGTGAGCTCTGGAACACTGAAAAGAAAATCAGAATTCAGGTTGCATTGTGAGGCATTAATCCTATAGAATAATCCTATAGATTGCAATAATTACTATGGAATAGACTCATATGTATTTTTGGATGCCATTTCAAGAATAAATAAGTACAAATGCCCCATGAATAAACAGGGAAGTTTTTTTTTCAATTTTTGCAGCATTGTAGCAAAATAAAAATCCTTGATATTTTAAAATGGAATTTGATGGATTTATGAAAGGGATTAGATGACATGATTCTAGTTCTAGCAAGGCATGTTTCAGACATTGACTCAAGAGTATTCTCAAAATATGGAGTAGTTTGTTAGATACATCCACCCTACTTTTCTCCAGCCTTGGCTATGGTTAATGGTGTTTGTATGTGAGAGTAAAATAAATTTATGTGAGTGAGAGTTACAGAAGAGAAATTGTTGCTTTCAGATGTTTATACACTACTGCGTTGCAATCTATGAGTCCCAAGTAAAAAAAAATAAAAATTAATGCCAAGTGAGATCCAATCCTCTGGACAAAAATAGAGATCTGCTGGCGTGTTGCTTTCAGACGTTTATACACTACTGCGTTGGAATCTATGAGTCCCAAGTAAAAAAAAAATTAATGCCAAGTGAGATCCAATCCTCTGGACAAAAATAGAGATCTGCTGGCTTTGGCTTTTGTAGCACTGAGATAGTCAGTCAAGCACTGTCTTGGATGACAAGGTTAAAATATAGCAACTGTACTGTGGATTTAAAACAAAATTATAATGAAGATGGCAAACTCAGTTGGTGAACTAAAGGTCACTATTTTAGGGAGGCACTGTATAATTTCACATCGTTACTGACTCATATTCATTCCTTGGTATGGATTACTCATGTTTCTGTTAATATAATTGGGGGTGGTTTGCAATTGAGACTGTTTGGCTGCTGTCAGCTGGGATAGAGGTGCTTATTAACGTCGCTTTAAGGGTGAGTGGGTGTGAGCACATGTTTCAGAAACATCTCAGTCTTGAAACTGAATTTGGAGCTACACATTTAAAGAACCTTATATTTATTTGTTTCAGCTGGATTCTTTCCAATTATCTTCTCATATTCATGTAAACATCCATCAAAATAATCTCAGTTCCAAGCAATATACTGTAAAACACTTCATTGTTCAAAACCAGCCCTCAAAATCATTGCAGCATAGCGTGTCATGTATGTATATCCAAAGTGCTTGTGTAAAATGGTGGAAGTGTAATTGGATCCTGAGCAGATGTAAGAAAAATATCTATCATGCTGCTACTGAATAGTTTTAAGATACTTTGAAAATTATTTATCTCTTCCTCTGTTATTCCTAAAAATGGACTTTTCAAACCAAGAAACATTACAGCATACATACAAAGAGATCGTCAGAGGAAATTGGCCTATGTCTATAAAAATTGCCATAAGAAGGCTTCCCTATGGAGTATTGATCAGGTATTACTCTCATTGTTGGCTCTTTAAAAAGTTGCCTTGGTGTGGTGAGTGGATTCATTCTGCATGCGTGGAGCAGGCAGGGTGAGCTGTAGTACTCACCAGAGCTCCTTGCAGCACAGATATTCACTTACATGAAAGTGTGGATCAGTCAGGATTAACAGATGCATGAGGATTTTGTGAGTCCTGGGAGGGGGTGAGTACAGAGAGTGCTAAAGCTCATGACAAGGAATGTTGTATCCTACACCAATTTGTAACATAATGATTTTCCTAACTCATCTAAAACCCACATATTGTGATTGACTTAAATTTGCATTTAGACTCATCAAAACCCCAAAGTAAATTATTGTAAATGCAGATGAAGTATCCACGTTCATGTTTTAATATTGAAGGTATAAGTAGAAAAGTTGATGTGTAAATAATTGTACTGTCTTGTTCAATCTGTCACAGTGTGTTCACAAAGCAGCATTGCAATCTAAAAGGTCCTTTTTTATGACAGGAAATATATTTAATTTTTTACTATTCTGCTTCATGAAATTAAGCTAGTCTGTTTATACAACTAATTTGTTTGGGATTTGATACTCAGTCTAAAAATATCAGTTGTCCCTTATTTGGGTCTTTGAGAAACACATGAACTTCAGACATAACCTGGCAAGAAAGAGAAAGCTAGAAGTTAGTGAAGATTTTTTAGCTGTGTACTCCTGGAGAGAATTGTTATACAGTAATCTGCTGTCCTCAGAGGGCAGCTTGAGCCACCTTTTCTTGTACTCACCTATAGACCCACTGGGAAAAACAGAGAGATAGTGCATGTCAGCCTCTGGCTGCTGGACGATGTGCAAGCAGTTGCTAAATCGTAACCTGGAAGGAGAATTAGTCTGAAAATATTTGTGTAATGTATTTTATCTATTTCTGACCAGCTGTGTTTACAGAATAGATTAACTGTGAAATTATATTTAAAGTGGGTTTTTCCCCCTCAAAATAAAAACATAGAAAAATGGCATAAAGTTATGTTGTTCCTCATTTGCATTCAGGTAGCTTTAATAATAGCAGCAAATTCTGCTTTGACTGTTTAATGCAAAACATTTGGAAAATACACTGCTTCTTAAGTTTTATTAAACTGAGAGCAAGACTTGTTTTACTTCCTTATTTAGTCTTGCATTAACTTATTTCCTTCTACAAGCTTGAGTGGTTCCACATTGTCTGAGTGGCAAAGCCTTCTCAAAGTCGTCAGTATTGAGCTGCTTTCCAAGACAATATAGTTTTAATTTCTTAATGCTTATTTTGGGCTTAGTGAAGCTGTAAGAATTTGTCTTTGTCTACCTGGTGAAGACAACCCATAATTTCTTTACTCCAAAATAGATCTTGACTTGTGGTGGCATTTTGCACATGGAACATCTCCCTGCTATTACTGTCTGATATTTAAATAGTACGCGCTTTCGCACAGGAAGGGCTCACTGGGAACGCTGAAACTTTCTGAACATGCACGACTTTCTCTCCTCAGTGTTGGAGTCCACCCACTCACAGAGTGGGAGCCTCATAACTCAGGTAATTGGAGCGTCAAGTGCTGCAGAGCTGGGAGCAGGAATGTTTGTGTGGAGCTACCAGGACAAGGCAGCGCCTTCGAGAGCCCGAGGGAAGTGCCGGGACATCGCCGGGACATGGAATAACCATGGAGAGCAGTGCTCACACATCTTCACAGAGCCCCTCTATGGTCAGAGGTTTTGCTTTGTGGATTTGGACTTTGCCTGAACCAGATATTCACATTTTTGTATTATCTTAATAGCAGAAAGGAAGGAGTGCTTAACTGACAGGTGCTACTTCTGTGCAATAATTGTAGAATAGTTTGCATTGGAAGGGACCTTTTAAAGGTTATCTAGTCCAACCCCCCCCTCAACGATCACAGAATAAATCCACATAAACAATGTTTCAAGCAGCTACAAATTGACTGAGTTTCTGAAAAAGCGTGCTTCCTTTTTTTATTTTTTATTTTTGAGTTTAGTGAGCAGTTCAGGTTTTTTGCAGTCTGTTTCTCGTCTCCTACACACTGTTTGTTAACATTCATAAACATGAAATGCAACAGGCTCTTCATCAGTTTTCTCTTTTTTGCACTTAATTTATTACTCCTACAGCAAAAAAGCTGTAGGACTTCACCATGGTGCAAATATCACTTAGATACATTTATTTTTCATTCAAATAATTCAAAGTTGTTCATGAGTAGCTGAAATACTAGACAGGGAAGGAGGTCTCTTGGATCTCGTGTTTACATCAACTCCACATCTTGCTATGAGAGCAATGCATAAATACATCTAAATATGTTGCAAAATTATGTAATCATTACAACATACTTTCGAAAGGAATAAACAGAACAAGAACAGGGAGCATTTTTACTTTTTATTGCATCAGTGCCACTAAAGGTTAAGAAAAAAGCAGGATAGTGTGCAGCTTTTCAATGTTTCATATGCAGTCCTTACATTCAGGCAATTTTAAGGACCTGGCTAACAGTAATTGAGGAAAGGTGTCACTGAGCTTTATTTTAATTGCACTAGATTGAATCTGGAGTAAGATACAGCTTTGTTTTATTTCAGTTTTTGCTTTTGATCACAGAGGCAGGGATTACTGAACATATAGAAAATTCAGAACTTTTTTGTATTCTGTGCAGTGACTCAGTTTGTGGTTTTGAATATGGCAATATGGAGAACAAGAGATTCTCTCTGAGGATTGACATATAATCTGGAAGGGATACCTCTATAGCCCTGTACACTTCTGATAAAGATGTTCCCAACCTGTGCTGGGTTCACCAAATACAAACCAGAACATTTGTATTTGAACTATAATCACACCTCATATGTTAAAAATGGGTCTTTAATACTTTCTAGAATATGCTCTGGTTACAAGAGTTCAGATTTTCTGCAATATTGAATGTTATTTGCAGTTTGTGCTTTAGTGGTTCATACCCCTCTGAGACTCTTTTGTGGACAAGAAATACCCCTCAAAGTATCCAAGCACAGCAACCTACTCTCTTCCCAAAATTTTGCATAGACCTGAAAAGGGCCAATGAGTAAAGACTCTACCCTGGGGCCAGTTCTGTCCTCCCTTTGACAGCCTCCTAGCTAATGCAGTTTGTTCACTGGATGAAATGGCACATGTCTCTGCTGTCAATTTTCTGAGGAAAGAAAAGACTGAAAAAAGGAATTTTCTTATGTTTTCTCCTTTTAAAAAAGCTTAGAAAATGATAACAAAATAGCAAGCTTAAAAGCTGCTCATGCCACCCTGATATATGACATAGGCACAGAACAGAAAGCAATTATAACTGCAACTACTTTGACAGACGGGTATATTAAATATAATATTTAATGTTCTTGAAAGCTATCCCTTGTCTTTACTTAAGTGAGGGAGAGACCATAGTTAAAATTCAGGGTGAGTGATGCTGCTCATGGCAACCCAGGTAGACTGGCTTAAACTGAGTGATTGCCAGCTAGATATCATCTTTAGAGATATATGGTCAAGTTGGACTCGAGAAATGAATCTTGAATAGATCTCAGTAGTCATTTTTTATAGCTTCCTGTGTTGATAGAGATACTGAGGGATCAAAGAAGACTGTTTTTCAGGTGTGCTGTATTTGCTGAATACAGAAAGGCATAAATGGCAATAATTTAAAAATTAGTTGTTGGGTTACTGATTTCTGCTGGTTGTAATGATTTGCCTTATCTGGGGAAAGGAAGATTAAAGAAGCACTCAGCTGAGAGGGGTCTGCAAGTTCTGTTACTGTTGGGAAGTGCTGTTATTTACCTGATCAACCTAATCCAATTTGTGTTATAAACAGTTTGGCAGATAAACATCTGCACTGCTGTGGGTGGAGATATTCCACAAGTACTGCTGTGCAACAGCATGTCCACCTATTAGCCACCACCACATGAATCCCCTGAGCAGAGCTTGTAAGCACAGTGTCTTTGTGCAAGCAATTTTTCATTACCCTAAGTTATATAGACTATCCCTTATACCAGCAAGAAGTAATTGCAGAGGCTTAGCACAGTATAATTAGAAGCTTTATTATTCCAGTTGGAGGAATATTTTATATTAACATTGACAGTTTTCCTGAGAATTTTCTGTGAAAAAGAGAATGAGAACACAGATGTGATGCTAAATCTAACAGGTAACTCTTTTCCAGTATAAAGTCACCTTTCTAACATCTTATTCACACTGACATATCAGGTATGGCTCCAGCAACTTCCTAGCAGTACTGCTTGTCTCAAGAACAAAACACTGCTTTGCAAACAAATTAATACAGTAATTTGGGGATTTAAGAGCTTACGGTAATCTCTGAAAATATAACTAATTATTTAATACATTAAGACTGACAAATCTGTCAGAGTACTGCTGAATTTAATTACATATTTCTGTTATGTTTATGTTTCTTAAAAATGAAAAATAGAATATTATCCATAATTGCTTAATGCCTAGGTAAATTGAATCAATTTATTACTCATTCAGAGATGTCCTCTCAACACTTAAGGTAGCTATATCACTGATTAGAAACTAAATTTTAGTAGACCTCTTGGCTGCAGCCATCCATTGCACTACTCGAGTGATATCCTGTCACCAGAGGCAGCATTGGCATGGAAAGAAAGGTGTTCTGCCTGCATGACACTCATCTGGAGTGGCATTATTCAACACCTGGCATGCAGTGTGGGACGACGAAGGATTTGAAAAGATGTTCTCACAGCAGCTTGTGGTAATGGAGCAGAAGGGAGTGAAATGATGTTGTTGAATCCTATATTTGCAAATGTGGGTGGAATTCTCTGAATAATTTTGGCTGAAATGAAGCCTTTGCTCAATTTCCTCCCCTGCCTGGGGGAAGTGAACCCACATCCCCATTGGGAATACTTTAGTCAGAAGGCTACCACTTCATCTGGGGTAATAAACCCTCATGCCCTGGATTGCACATAATAATGACATTTTGTCAATAATCAACAATTAAATTGGCTGGGGAAAAGCAGAATGGGAGTGAACCCACAGCCCAAAGATCAGAGCATTTATCTGGGAAACATTTAGCCAATTTTTCTCTAAAGCAGTCATAGAAGGGAGTTGAACCAAGGGCTGCCTTTTATTCCCCTGGCCTTGGAACTGAAGCACATCAGGTGACATCCAGACTTGTACTTGGAAATTACCATGAAAGAATAACAGTACATCACAAACAGTGCAAAATAGGCTTAGCATTGCTTCCAAAATTATTTCAGGAGTGCCTGACTTCCAGGAAATAGTGTTATCTTAAAAAAACTCTAAACACTCTTGCTATACCAAAGTTTGCTTCAAATACGTTATTATTAATAATTTTAGCATAGATTTCTGAAAAAGTTCATGATGTTGAATCCTGAGATAAGTGCAATAGTACCTGTTAAAGATTAGTTTTAGATTATTTTAGATTAGTGAACCATTTTTTCTGCTGTGAATAATATACACAGGAAAAAATGACACATTCGAAATACAGGGGCCAACATATTATGGCTAAAAGGAATCCTGAAGATTTCCTGCTTTGTCACACAGAACACCATAAAAAGAAATTGGCTGTCCAGATGCTCAGATCAGGCCTATTTGTAAAGAAATAGCATAATCTTTATTTCTGTACTGCATAGATTGAAACCAAACTTGAATTTTATGGGTCAGAAACATCTGTGATGAATGATTTTTTTTCCTTCAAAATTAAATTTTATAACAATAATATTTCCCACAAAACCTTACTTCAAAAAGTATGTTTATGTGTAATTTATCAGACAAAGGTGCAGTTATCTCTTCAGTTTTGTACAGTGGTTTTACAGTGTTGTGGACTCCACAAGTTCAAACATAATGAGTCATATCCTAGTCTCCCTTACAAAGAATAACAATTGTGCCATTGACTTGAAAATCATGATATGTAATTATCTGTTTGGATGGGTAGAAATTACCCCTGATTTTTTAAACTTTCTAGGGAAGTGGCTGGAGGCTAAAATAGCTGCAAGACAACTGAAGGATCAGGTGCAAGCAGGAGTACATGGGCTGCCCTCTCCTTTGGCTCACTGGAGGAGCTGTTCTGTGCATGGTGTAGGGGTTGGGGGACCAGACCTTTGGCACCTGTGTGTCACCTCCATCCGCGCTGGCTGTGCTTGCATTTGGCTCTATTCCCTGGCAGATGTATCCTCTTTTAGATCTTTTATCAGCTAATCTCCTCATGCCTTATATATCAGAGAGGGCCCCCTACATCCTTTATATCAGGCCCTTTAACATCCTTCTCCCAAAGGAAGGGTCAGAGTCCCTCTCCTCCTTACCCATCACACACCCTCCAGAACTTTCACTGGAGCTCTGAAGATCCACACCTTGAGCACAGCCCTGCAGAGTGACAGCAATCTTCCTTCTGCTCATCGTTTTGGGAGCCACAATTCCCATTTTGAACATCTCTTCTTAAGATACCTTGCTACAGCAGGTGGAACAACATTTTCATTTGATAGCATTTGTGAATTAATGACTGGTCTGTGAAACATCCTGGGACCGCTCACAGAAATCACAGATGTTTGTTTCTCTGCCCCTGGTAGGGCTAAATTACAAGCTCTTAAAATTGAACAGATTTATTGCAGGGCTGATTGCTTGAGTAAAGTAGCTCTTACTGCTTTGAAGCAATCAATTGGCTTTCTAGGATTTTGCTCTAACTTTAGATTAAATATGGCCTGAAACAGTAAAGTTCCCTCATGTTGTAGTTTTTTTTTTCTTGTGCTAAATGGCTAAAGATTATTATCTCTTGTTGCACTAAGGTTTAGCAAATAGATGCAGGATCATTGATTTTATTGGAATTCTGCCTACTCGGAGGTTTGGATCTTACCCTGAGATATAACCTGGTTTGTCATAGCAGTGAGGGGTTTTCTGGAATACAGGACTCTGTCAAGATAAAGGAATTAAATCTGGCAAAAGTGAGCCCTTGGTTATTATACCTGAAGTAGGAAATAGACCCATGTATTCACATTTAACCTGTTAATGACAGACTCACCCTGTGTGAAGCAGAAACAAAAGTGAGGTCAGTGGATTTATCCAACTTCAATCTCGATGTCAGAGAAAATTACTTATCCCTTTTTTTTGCCATTTTTCTGGCTTTGCTTCTCCTCAGATTTCTTGGGTTTTGAGAGTCTTGGTTTTTCTCCATAAAATCTGAAATGGTAGAGTGCTGTAATGGTTTGTATTGGAAGGCACCTTAAAGACCATCTCGTTCCAGCAGCCCTGTTATGGGCAGGCAGATCAAAACCATGAGAGGAGGTTGTTTAAGTCCCTGTCCCACCTGGCCTTGAACACTTTTGGTAGGAAGAGGAGGAACTTGTTTTCAGAAGAGAATGTGATAATGTGATCCTGCTTTCAGCTTTTCTGATTTTCAAATTTTTTTGTTGTTTGTTTGTTGGGGGTTTGTTTGTTTGTTTGTTTTGGGTTTTTATTTATTTTTGTTTTTGTTTTTGTTTTTATTTTGTTTTGAGAAACGTATCTGAAATTCTATGAACCCAAGGGATTGTTGCATCTGCTGGAAAATAATATTCTGACACTTTCACCCCTCAAGAGTCCCATAAATCTCCATGCCTTTGAGCTGAGATATTTTCTGGGTTTCTGCTTAACACTACCTGATGTTTTCATCCCCATAGGAGGAAGATAAAAAGCATACAGTCTTCTCTCCATGACATTCTCTCCACAAGGCTTGACTTTATGATTTTCTAAACCTCTCATAGGAAAAATAGAGGGCTTTTGGTATTTACCACCTGATTAATTGCCACCTTGTCAAATCAGGCTGAAAAAGGTGCTTGAGCTGCAAGCACTTTGATTTCTCATCAGGTACAGGATATATATGACTTTTTTTAACAAAGAAAAGCTGTGAAGCTGTGTTGGCTAAGTGGTGCACTGAGCATCTCTGAGGATTCATCCTTGCCATTCTCAGAAATAATTTGAAAAGTTATCATCTTGACCTTAGCTTACTAAGCAGCAGGTACACTGCAAAAGACCTAATTTTTCACTTCCATGACTTGCTTTTATATATTGGTTTGGGTTTGTTTTTTTTTTTTTAAGAATAAGCTAATAATTCCAAGACACTGGTACTGTGAAATGGAATTGTAAAACTCAATAGATTTAAAGTAACCTAAGGTGAGTTTTTGAGGGTTTTCAGCCAGACCTTTTGGCATCTTTTATTATTTAGTTTTTGTTCTTGGAGTTCCTAAATGCCTACTAAAATTTGTAACTGTGGTGCAGGTACACTGATGGTAAATTGAAATCAAGTTTGCTTTTCTCAGTCTCTCTTTCAAAATGTTATAGACCATAAATTGAAAACTAGTTTTCCCTGTTATCTTCCATGCCTGCTGGGTTCTATTCTGCAAGAGTCAAATGATGCAATTTGAAAAAGACAGGGAAAATATAACGGGAAGCTGGTCTCCATTTCTAAGAAAAATAGCCCTTAAAACATTTTACACTATTTAGTCTGCTCTGATATTGAGGTGGAAGTTTATTTCCCCTTGCATTGGTTCCAGTGAAATGCTAAATGCTCTCAATGAATGAAAACTTGAAAAAAAAAGAAATATTCAGATTTAACAGCAGAGAATAAAATTATACAGAGGTGATAAATCAAGAGCCCTTTGTTAGCTGACTATTAAAAGTAAAATATTAGTTTTTTCTAATCACAGTGGAAAACTAAGCCAAAATGCAGGTATTTGGAACATAAATCTTTTTTATAGTTATAATAAAAGGAATTTTTGAGTGATGCTGGCTCGCTTCTTGACTTCAGAACCATTCATTAACAAAAATAGGATGTTTATGCTTCTTAGGCATGTGTCAGGATGAGAAGTCAATGCCAACGTCATAAACAAAGACTTAACACAGTTTTTTTGGAGTTATTGTAGTGATGGCTTTCCCACCAGGAAACTACTGAATGAAAATTCAATCTTGATATGAAAACATCATATTTAACAAAGTGACAATAGATATGTTCATAGATTTTTCCATAAAAATGATGATAGTAGCTGCTTCCTGAATAGGTTTGAAATAAAAAAAAGCTACAGTAGGTTGGGATGAAGCCAGAGACATGTAATGGAAAGATTTCAATGCAGAAGGTGTGGAAAGACAAAAACACAACCTTCAGATTTATTAAATGACAAGGAAAACTACATCTCTAAAGCAACAGAACCAGCTTAAAAGTAGTTGGCTCTGCCTCTTCTAGTTTCTGAATTTGTGGATCAGCTGACATTTTATTGCTTCTCAGGTTCTCTTTCCCTCTAAACAATGGCAGGTCCCTTTGCAGCACCAGCCTTTCAGTTCAGTGTGACAAAGAAATTTCTCCATTTTTATCTTCAGCAGACTTAATTCAAATTTTCACCGATCTGGACAGGAAAATGATCAGGTTTTGCACAATCACCATCTTCATTCTGGTTGTTCAGTGCAATGAGCTGGTGGGAGTGTTCCCTCTCAGTCGTTTTTTTCCTTGGCTACCCTCTACCCCTTCACCCACTCCCTCCAAATTACAAAGCCTGTAAGTAAAACAAACTAAAACTTTAAACTCTCAGCTTCCACACAAAATATAAAGGAGCAGCTATCACAATACAAAATGAATAGCAGGAATCACAAACACTTCTTCCCATACCAGAAACTCTAAATTAAATTTGGTTACCTGAGGAGTAAAAGCTTTCTCTGACTGCTGCACTGCAACTTAAAGATTCAATTACCCACTTCCATCATGCTGGTTTTGTACCACTAAAGTAAAACTGACTTCTCAAAGAGAAAGTCACAATCAATACAAAACCACTAGGGTGGTTAAACATGTTACCAAGTTGCCAAACTAATCAGAAAATTATGTGCCTAAAATCCCTGCATTCTTCAGTGAGGACTGAAAGGTTCATTTGATTCTATTAGGACAGAAACATAAGCAGCATTATCCCCCCCAGGGGTGCTTTCAGGGCCTTTTTATGCTTGACCATACAGTGAAGTGCTGTTTAAGGTGCCCTTAGTGTCTGCTAGTTCCTGAAGTCAAATTATCCAAATGCATTGTCTCACCCAGCAGCTGGGTTTTAAAGGTAACATTGCTGCCATAAATGCAGGTGGCAAGTTGCTTGGTACCTTCCTGACTCTCCCCAAAAGACAAAATATCTGGTGTTATTTAAAGATTTCAGATGCTATCTAAACCAAACCATCTCACACATTTCTAGAGCTGTGGGATGAAAGGAATGAGATTGTGAGGGAGCCCTAGAAGATGACAGAAGGGAGAGTTTATTTTCAAATTACACTCTGACTTCCAGATTTTGGTCTTTCAGAAATGTCAAAAGCATCACACAGACCTTTACCTTGTGCTTTTAAATACTGTGGGGACCTCATTAATCATCCTGGGTAGGTTATACACTCAACCTCTTCCTGACCAGATACATTTCTTTTCCCTTATGATTGACCAAAGCCTATAACCTACTATCTGATTTCAGGCCTTTTGTGAAGGAGATGGCCAAGTTTTCAACCCTGCTCTGTAAAGCCTCCCAGTTCCAATCTCAAATGTGATTAAGATAATTTGAATAGTTTTCCAAGCCTTGAGTGTTCAAAAAAATGTCTCAGTGTTGCAGTAGTACGGGTGAGATTCTGGTTTAATGGCATTTTGTCTCTTAATAGAGGTCTAAACCTTGGCTGTGTAGCAGCGAGAAAAACCTGTAGGAGGAAAATTTTTCCTCTGTATCATCAGAGGAAACCAGAAAGCAGATACATCCATTAGGTGAGAAAATTACAGAGCAGGTAAAGGAATGAAGGGAAGGCATGAGAAAGAGACACCAGGACTATTGTGATCAAACCACTGTCCCATTTCACCCCTGCTGCTCAAGTCCAGCAGCAGCTCCTGGTAGTCTTCATTGGAATCTCTTCTTGTGGAGAAAAGATACTCTTTATGCACTGTCCCTTTCTCTCTTTTCACTGTGCACCCAAGTTTGGATTTCTTCTCTTCATACATGCTTGCTTTCCTCCCTAGTGGAATATGTTTAGTGCCATTTTGTCATACAGAAGCCACTGCTTGTTTATCTTTTTCCTTCAAGCTGTCATCTGGGTGAATGACTGTGAGGGTTTAAGTGAAACTTGCTCTTAGCAGCCCCTGGCAGTTATGTGTTTGACATAAAAGGTCACAAGGAAGACATGATAGAAAAAAATTACATCTCTGTTGCCTAAAAAAATTAAATTATTACCTAAACATTTTTCTAATCAATGGACAGCAATGGACACACATAGACTTTTACATACACAGTTCAGTATGGTAATGTCCTTCTACTCAGAAATTCCAACCATTTCACTTCTTTGGAAAGCTTTAAAAATCATGAATATGTTCATCCCAAAGCTAGTTGTAGTTCTCAATATGTTCTTGCTTTTTTTTTTTTTTTCCCCTGGTATATCTGTATGAGATGTGCAATGGAAAGTGAACTACAAGAATTTGTTTATCCAGTGAAGAGGACAGAAAAATTAGAATTTAAATTTTGTAGATGGTCATGGGTCTAACTGTAACAAATCTCCACTAAAGATCAAAAGAAAGCTCTTTAATGATATTTCTGCTTTGCCTCCATGTTTATTATATGTATGTGCCATCATTTTGGTTTCTTAATTTTTATGGATTTGGTGTAATTAGCATTGAGAACATGATTCCTTTCATCACATTACTAATAACTCAGAAAAATAATAAAGTCTGCTATGTTAGAAAAAAACCCAACATCTCATAAGCTTTGAATATTGCAATAAGCTGGAATCTCCATCAGTAAAGCATTTAGATCAGGTTTTTAGTCCAAGATGGTTCATAATGATTTTTCCTTTAGGCTGAAGAATGTAGTGGGTGTGTTCTTTAAGATATCTTCTTTACCTTAGGTAACTTTAAAGATTTCTCAGGTAAATTAGAGAAAGTTGTAGCTGAACTGTGATCAAGGAACTGAAGCCTCCCTGAGGAAAGAGACAGTTTAATTTCTGTACACTCAGCAGAGCTAACTAATTTAAACAGTTCCAATTTTTATATTTTTAACTTCTTTTGTGAAATGTTCCAAGACATTTACAAAATGAAGTTTTAATGATTGCTTTGTTTCTTCTTAAATCCATAATGTGAAGAACACCATTCCCACAGCTCCCATGGGAGGCAGGGGAGAAGCAGGGAGAAGTCTCAGACACAAAGGCTCTAAAGGAGGAGTAATTTGCTTATGCCACCCACTCCTGCCCTCAGCCATGATGAATCTTACACACAAAGATTACTGTGGACAGTAAAGGCCATTATGATAATCTAGTCTGACTCTGCACAACATGGACCAAAGACCTTCACCAATCATTTCTGCATCACAGCTGTAACACGAGGCTGTAATCTGTCTTTTTAAAAAGCACTCTAACTTGATTAGAAGAGCTATCACACCCCCTAATAAGTTGTGCTAACAGCTCGTTATCCTCTTTTAAAATTTGTGTATCCAAGTACATCAAGATCCAGTCTCTAAAATTTCAATCTCTATTCTGAACTGAAGAGCCACAATTCTTTCACAATTAAGTTCTACTTGATTGTGATCTTAATCTTTTAACCTTCTTTTGAATAGGATAAATAGACTGTTATTCATTATGCCCTCATGTTAAAACCTATTTTTCAGACCTTAGATCATTTCAGCTCTTTTCTCTTTGCCTTTTCTTTGAACTCCTGACTCAAGACAAGAGGATGATTTTCCAACAATGGTCTCATTTAAAGTCACCATTCCAACAAAAAATCAATCACTACATTCACCTCAGGAAACCAACTGGTAGTGTGCTTCCACACTAAGGCATATTGGCATGGATAAACACTGAACCAAATATTTAAGCCAAGAAATCAACTACCAGAACATTGGGTAGTTTTCTTCATTATTCCACTGCTGCCTTAATGTCCAACAACCTATAAATAAGCTTATATTAAACAAAGTGAGTTTAAGATGATAAATAACTGATATTATTAAACCTGTGTATTAATTCTGGTGAATTTATCCTTCAGATATCCAATATTCTTAACACCAAGGAAAATTAATAAGTGCACAGTGGGGTGCTCTGTAGTTGTGTATTGGTCATTCCAGAGCATGTATATAGAATATAAATGCATGACAGCTTGATCTTTAATCTACGTTTCATAAAGCAGAGCTTCTACAATCAACTTACAAAGCATATAATTTAGCTATTCCATGAAGGAACTTAATTTTCAAGCTGCTCTGATGCTGCAATGTCCTATCCTGTACTCACAGAAGCTGTAGTGCTGATGATGGCCAGGACAGTAACTGCCCCCCTGTGCTCCATGTCCTAATACAAGTTATGTTCAAACTAACCAGAGAGATCTCATCCAAATTAAAGTCCTGTATCAAACTTTTTTTTTGCCTTTTATAGCTTTTAATATTAGGATTTTTACCCATCTATGGAACTGCAATATATTAAATTTCTCATTCACTTGGCAATGAGGACGTTTTCTTTGATAAAAGCCACAGGTTCTTGTGTCTTCCTTAGATACAGAACCCAAATATTACCTAGAAGATAAGCTGATACATTACTAGTTTACTGTCCCTTTCAACAATGTCACCTTGAAAGGCATCAGGTTTATCCCATGGTGTTGTGAGGCCCCCACACTCACATTTGGTGGGTGTGGGTGCAGTTTAAACATGGTGAGAGATGGAAAAATATCCTGACCAGATCCCACAATGGTACAGGGGAAGCAGAGAGATAAACCTACCCTAGTGATAACCACCCCTTCATGGCACCTGCAGAATTTCCTGATGCAGCTCAGATAAGCTCCAGTGCACCTGTTTCCATATTCCTCTCTTCAACTAACCAGACTTTCCAGGTCCTTGGCATTTTTCCAGATTATGTTTTTATGACAACATCACAACTTACCAACTTGAGGCACAGTCTTACTGGGATAAACATTCCACAAACACACAGGTGGTGTTTCAGCCCTGAGACAATTGGCAGGTCAGCAAAAGATGGGGAAAAGGAAATTGGTGTTTTGAAATAAATGCAGGGTATGGAGATAAGTTATGGATAAAGTTATCACTTTAATGATTCTGATGAAGTGACAAGAAATGAACAGAGAGCTTTTGATTTCTATTCAAACATAAGAAAATATTACTTTGCCTAGGAGTTAGATATGAGGTCCATCAACAAGGAAGAGTGGATTCAGAGAGGTTGGGGATAGTGACAAAGGAGAACCACCTCTTTTGTTCATTAGTGAATAATTCAGGATGCTTACTTCTGATTAATTCCATGGGTTTGTATGGGCAAAAGAATATTTTCACCTTACCTAATTTTCAGAAATTATTAAAATACATTGCCTTATATTTTCAAAAAATATTTCAGTATAAAAGCACTAAAGAATTCATGTATTCCAGAAGATGAAGGTTAGCAAGCTCATCAGCAATTGAAACCAGGGATTTATAATCCAGGATGTTGGGAAAGCTCAAGAAATGGTGCTGCTACCAATCCTACCTGTAATATGATCAAAGGGAAGAAATCTACTAGAGATCAGAAGAGGAGTGTGTGTTCCTCATAGATAAAAGGCCTTGAAATTCAGAAGCTGCTTATAAAATTGATGGCAAGTAAAATGATCCAAAATACAATAGGGTGCAAAAATACCAGGATGAAATCTTCAGAATCAAAAAGGCATAGTGACTCCTGTAGTTTGTCTCAGCTCCAAAAACACTCAAAAAAAACCCCACAAAGCTTTTAGAAGCCCTTAGCATAATGATTGTGTGATGGGTATGCCTTGGACACCTGCCAGACACCCACACAACCACTCTCTCATTCTCTCCTTAAGAAAAAAGCTGAGATCAGTCACCAATTACCATCATGGGGAAAAAAATATTCAACTTGAGAAAAAATAATACAATTTAAATATATTTGGACAGTGAGAAACAAAGACAAAATGAAAGCAATTTTCTCCCCAGCTCTCCTTTTTCCCAGAGTCAGGTTCACTCCTTAATTCCTGACTCCCCTTATTCTTCATCTCCAGGAATGGGCAAATGAGGAATGGTGATTTATGGTCAGACCATAGTAGTTCTTCTCTACAGCTCCTTTTCACCTGTCCAAATGTAGGTTTTCACAGACTTCCTTCAGGTAGTATTTACCCTCTTTGGTGTGGGGATATCTGCTCTGACATGGTCCCTGTGTGCTGCACAGGAGTCTCTGCTCCGAGTCCTGGAGCATCTCCCTCTCCTCTCCTCTCCTCTCCTCTCCTCTCCTCTCCTCTCCTCTCCTCTCCTCCTCCACTGACCTGGGTGCTTGCAGAGCTGTTTCTCACATTTCTTTCCTCACTTCACTGTGTGTAATCTTGTCCTGTGTTAAATACATTTTCCCAGGGGCACCAGCAGCTTGGCTCCTGGCTCAGGTGTGTCCCGCAGCCGTTCATGGGGCCTGGCTGGAGCTGCTCTTGTGCAGCACACGCTGCTCCAGCCTCTCCTGCAGCTCCCCACTGCCAGCACCTCACTGCAGACACCCAGTGCTCCAGGATTTTAGCAGCTCTGCAAGGAACTGAATGGGTTCTGATCAAGAAATGAAGGATTTTGATATGTTTATGGTGCTTGGGTATAAAAATTCAAAGAATGAGTGACTTCTTCAATGTGAGCTATTTCATCCCTGCAAAAGCTTAATCTGCAATTTTAAACACAATGCCTGTGCTCTCCCTTGCCATAGACATCCTCTGTCCATCAGCTATAAAGCTGGATGCACAAGGGGCCATTCACAAGCTGCATGGGATCTGTAGTCTTGGAAGAAAAAGTAGACATGTTAGTGGAGCAATTTGTATTGAAATCCAGAGATTCCTTTTTTCTGTGTTCATCAAGCCCTTTATGCTCTGATGTATAGGGTTAAACACGGGGAGGGATTTGATAATTTCAGAACCTACACCCTAAAAAGTAACTTATTTTTTGAAGGTGAATGTTGCATGATGAGAATTACAAAGCAATGCAAAGGATCTCCATGTGATTGTTGGAATTTTGCACTCAAATTCCATTTCAGTGTGAATCACTTTTACTCACAGATCATCTGTCTCAGTGAACATATTCAAAGGCTCAACAAAAGGAATAAGAATGTCTGCCAGATGCCTCCAAACATTTGGTCAGTCCTCCCTGTGCAGTAGCTTGAACAAATCACCTCATCCCAACTCACCCACTTCTGTTTTTTCTCTCACATGTTGGCATTGACTTTCACCCCTGACATGACCTGATTAATGAGGTTAAAGAGATGCAGGGGATGCTGCAGAGAGATGCAAGGTTGCATTGTGCAGGCTTTGCACAGCACATGTGCAGAGTGTGGCATATTTGAGGGCGCAGTAGCTGCAGCACAGGGACATTATTTCACTGTTTATATCATTGCAGGTTGAGGTTTAATCATGCAGAAGGGCAGGTCCCTGATGTGGGATACTTACAGTGGATCCTGGATTCTGTCATTGCAGGTTGTGGTTTGCAGAAGGGCAGGTCCCTGATGTGGGATACTTACACTGGATCCTGGATTCTTCTGGGTTTTTTTTTGTTTTGGTATTGGGTTTTTTTCTATCTTTGAAGACTTATTATTATATTATATATATAGAATATAATATATATAATATAATATAATATATTATATATATTATATTCTATCTTATCACTACTTATTACATATTAGACTAGATTGTAACTCTTGCAAGGTTTCCAAATCATCAGGCCACCTTCCAATCCAAAAGAGAAACAATGAATCAGACACATTTCTTAGATGAGCCTATGTGTTTATGTGAAATGTTTACCAGTCCTCGTTTGAACAGAAGGGACAACAGAGATCACTGCTTCGCTTGCCTGCTGGGAGGAACAAAGAGAAATTGGTTTAATTTGGAAGAGAGAAGGTTCTGCCTGGATGTTAGGAAAAACTTTGTAGCTGATAGGGGGGCAAAAGCCCAACTCAGGATAACGTGTCAGTGAGGGCTCTCAAGAAGAGGCTGGGCAGCAGCTCAGTGAGGACTGCTGCACCACGCCAGGGATGTGTCCTCAACAGTCTTTTGAAATGTTTGTCTGTGGTTTTATGGGTTACTCTGTGCTAACCATAAACAAATACTGTTTAATCTTAAAGTCCACAGAAATATTTTCTTCCCCCACCCCTCAGTTAAATATTTCAGAGAAAATAAACCTCCCCCTCCTCAAAAAAAAAAAAAATCACCCAAACCAAAACCTGCTCAAGGAAAGAAGAGCACTGATTTTGATGAGTGATTCAGTCTGGGCTCTCATGTGTCTTGGACTAGCTCTGTGGCTGTTGAGCTGAGAAAGGCTATTCTTCACACAGATCTAAAGGAGGAGCCTCTCTGCAGTGTGTCAGACCCTAAGGGCTGCTTGTTAGACAGAAATGCTTGTGATGGTACCTGGTGCTCTGATACCAAGTTAGAGGTAGAGCTGCAAGTTTATCTTTTCCCCTCCTCCTCTTCAATGTCCTAATTTTTTCAGTCCTTCTTGCAGCACTTTTGTGCCTAATTCCAGGATCTGAATTTCAGTGCTACAAATCATCAAAATCATTATAACATTAAGAATTTCCATCTAGCTACACCTATTGTGGTAATGCCAGTGATGACTCTCTGTGCCCTACATCTCTCTGTAACAGGATTTTCTTTCAGATGACTTCAGAACATCTATTTAACTAATTGATAAAACAAGACAATTGAGTTGCAAAGCCAATTGAGGTGTATAATCAAGGAAAGCTGATGATTTTTTCTTCCAAGCTGATCTGGCAATTTTCAAACCAATCTTGTTAATCAAACAAAACCAGGTGTGGGAACTAAAAATAGAGCTGTAAACTTAAATTTATTTTGTTCTGATAAAAAAATTTGTCTCACTTTTCTTTCTTCCAGAGGAATTTTAAGCAGACCATAAGAGCAGCTGAATTAGAGAAGGTTGGAAGGTTCTGCACGTATGTGAATTAGACACTTTCTCTGTAACAAGGATAAGTTTTTAATCTAGGAGCAAAAAAAGTATACTTTGAAAACCATTAAAATTTAGAATATGATAGCCAGAAATGTTTGTTAAAGTGGATTACTTTACTTTTAGAACTGTGTAAACTAGACACAGGAAAGGCTCTATTGCTATTTGTGTTCAACATCATAGAAACAAGAGGCTTCCATATGATTAGACCCTTATTATTAGGCTTGGTATAAGTGAAAAATAATTCTTTGCTGAGAAAAAAAAAAAAGGATAGAAAGGTTTAAGAGTATGTCTTCACACACATAAGGATAGAGTGAGGTGCCTGAAATATTTCAACACAAAGAGGCCTTTGCATTATTAGAAAAGACATTTCAGACATCTGAGTGTGTCCCTCCATGTGGGACTGTCTGTAAAAAGGGCAGCCTCTAAAAGCCACATTTATGGAATGACACGAGGACTACTTTACTTTCTGCTAGCAAATAATTGGAGACCATTGCTGAGGCCTGACTCATCCCCTGTTAACTGGGCAGCTTTGTAGGATTCTGTAGAGTAATGCTTTGCAAAAGATGCAGTGGGAAAGAAACAGTCCTAGACTTGTAACACCTGAGTTTATCAGATGTTTAACTCCACTGATTCTCAAACACTGCCAATAAACCAGACCCTCACTCTGAGAATTTTTCTATCAGAATGCATCTTATTTGATATATCAGAGGAAGGTGAATGTAAGTATCACTAGTGACTGAATTTGGTTTGTATGTCATTGTATTTCCTTCATGAATTTCAGTTTGGAACAAGAAAAATTAGGCCATTTTGCATTATTTGTTTTTGTGTGTTACTGTATGAATGCAATGACTTTGCCCTGGGTGCTTACACAGACCTGCACACAAGGAAAGGTTTCACTTCTTGGAGTGTAAATGGTTACAAGAGGAGGCAAGAACATAAGGCTTAGAACAATGAGCAATCTGGATGCCAGCCCTACCCAATGCCAGCTGCCTTTATGAGCTTTATCAAATCAAAGAGAAAATGTGCTGAAGGGAATAGGGATGATTCAACACATGGAAAAGTGAGGGCACGGTAACACATACTTTGATCCTATGGCAACTGAATTATTTAGATTTAAGACTGGAAAATGATCTGTCTGCATAATTTCACTAACAATCTCAAAACCAAAGAGCATTTAATTTCCTTATTCCCCTACTTCATTCAATGGATGAAAACTAACAGTAGGAGTTTAAAGAATGAAATGTTTTATTATTATTATGTTGTAAGGATTATTTAAATGTACAGAGCTAAGCCTGTTCTGGAGAAAAAATATAGGGATGGAACTGGTATTAGAGGTTAACAATCCCTGTGATAGAGAGGGAGCATTTTTTAAAGCAGCAGTGGAACAAATCCTTCATAAAGAGCCTCTTGGACATGCCATCAGGTATTGGTGAAATCCTGTGTGTGCACAATCTGTTTAGACACACAAGCTTTGCTTGTGAAGGCTCTGCCACAAGCATTTGCAGATGTCAGGTTTCATCTCCTCTGCCTGTAAGACCTGAAAGCAGTGTGAGGCTGAAGCCCCTCAGCAGATGTGCCCTTGTGTGATCTCACCTAATATATTCAGGAATTAATATATTGTGAGATTTTTTTGTTTATCCTCCTTGCAAGACTTCTACATGAAAATTCTTCAAGCAGCTCTGCTTCTTTGTATTGCCTGCTACAACCTGGGCTGAGACATGGGTGGTTTGCTGGGACTCACAGCATGAACATTCCTCATTCTTGTTTATAGCAAATTAAGTTAAACCAGAACTGTGGCCACAGCCACTCACACATCTCCCTTCTCCCATCTGCTTTTCAAGGCTGTGGAAGGTTTTCCTTCCAGTTCTGAAGGTGAGTTGTTGCCTGGGCAGAGCTGTGCTGTGAGCTCTGTGCCTGTGTGCGCCTCTCGCTCAGTTTAGTAAAGACTGCTGCCCGCCAAATATTATTCCTTATTTGCTGAGCCACTGAAAATGTGATTTTCTTACTGCTTCAGAATTAGTATTCATGAACCTGTGCCTGAAGCTCAGGTCTTCCCTTTCTTTCAGTGAATGCTGTATGTTTTAAGTCCCTGTCTTGCACTTTACTCTGGACAAAATGAAAATTGAATTATTCTCTGCAAGGAAGAAGAACAAGAGTAGCTCTCCCCTGTCAGATTATCCTGAAGATTGTGGTGAGAGGAAAGCCCTGAGAAAGTTTCAAATTACTTCTGCATAGAACTTGAGTAACAGGCAAAAAGAGTATAAATTCTACCCCAAATTTCCTTTCCTGTAAATACCAAGGAGACATAGGATACTCCTGAAGCTTAATTAGTTACCCAACACCTGAGAATAAATCAGTGATAGGCAGCTCTGTCAGAGAAGTAGCTGTATATGAGTGAGGCCACCTGGCTATCTGTGAGTGTTGCCACTGTCTTACCTAAAATTTTCTTGGTTTAAAGTTCAGACCCATACACCTCTGTTTGTCCATAGGATTATTTTGCTTACAGCCTTACATCTAGAGTGTGATTGAAGGATTCAGTGAGATGGCATATATGTTAGCATAAAAATATTATTATTACAGAACCATTTCAGACATACCAGAAGTGTCTCCTTAATTGAGTCTTGCTTAGTGTCCTGGGAATAGTTCTTATGTGGGATTATGCCCTCCTGAGCTAGCAGGGAACATGCGTGGATGGGCACATGATAAAAATAAAGCTCTGATGCAAAAAGGTTCAGAATAGAGCTCTTAACAGAGATGTTTTCTACAGGCAGCTCTTGGCATTGGCTTTGTTCACAAAGGTCCCATGATCTTACAGAAAAAGAATTTAGCTTCTAAGCACTTGGTGTGTTTAGAAATGCAAATATCTTTGTGCCTGGCATTTGTGATGGCTTGTCAGATTTAGGTTGCTGTGTGTGAAAATATAGTCAGAGAAATGACCTCCTTTTGCTTTTGTTAATACAATATCCCAAAATTATCTCTCCTGTTCTAGTTTCTACTTCCTTTTGAGTCAAGCCCAATTATCCCTGCAGCTTTCCAGCTGAATGAGCAATATTTCAGGGGATTGCTCACCTATGTACACTGAAGCACAAAGGTACACACTGCTCGTCTGTCAATCAACAGGTCTTTAATAACTATGGTACACAGAGAAATTTTGTAATCATGAAACAGCCTATGTCTACATCTACCCTGAACCCTCTTCATGCCCTCTCAACCCTCAGAAAACTAAAGCAGACTTTGATCCACTTGTTGGCACGGGGGTAATTTTGTCTTAAGTAAATCCTTGTGCTAGGAGATGCAAAGCATCTTGTCCTTTTTCAGCCAGGCTAAGGAGCCTGTCTCCTTCTAAAGGCTTTGCTTTGTGAGCCCAGACCATGAACCTCTTTCAAATAGCCCTCAGTCAGTAGCTTAGGGGAGAAGATGGATGCTGTGGCTTGTGAGGTTGTTTTTGCTGTTTGGCCAGGGCATTGGTGTTGATTATTTTCATCAAGTTTTTGCAAGCTATCAGAGAAAAAGAATTTTAACATACTGCAGTGAGAGTGGAGTTTCCTAGATGTATGGAGCTGCATTTGTTACTAGTATAGCTCCATAGAAATATATCAGCAGGGAATTTGCCCCAAAGCCTTTTTCAAATACAAGAGTTTTCAGAAGCTTTTAGTGACAAAGACTGTTAAAGAGGCCAATTAAATAATAGCCGTCCTAAAGTCAACTGGAAATTGTCTTTGATATGGGAATTCATCTGTGTCAATAAGTGAAGCCTGCTGGGAGAAGGTGAAATAAAAATAAAAGTGTCATGGCTAGTGGCAGGGAAGTAGATAAAACTCAATAGCTTAGCTTGACACATACATTCACAACTATAAAATTGAATTATATATAAATTATATATATATATATATATATAAAATGAAATTTAACTTCTCCCTCTCCATTCTGGAATGGATTTAGTTCTACACATCCTACCCTGAGAAAAAAAGAAAAAAACTCTTTTTCCTTTTGGATTTCTCCCCCATACCTAATATGTTATCATTACAACTTGAAATCTCATATCTATATACCAAGAAACAGCTTCCATATCTACCAGAGTGAAAGTATTTGGATCATGCACTAAATGTATAAACTTCATCTGAGCACTATTCATCTGAGCACTAAATCACTATTATTCACTATACAGAACACAGGAAATCTCTAATGCCAATTTTGTAGCAGTTTATAAACCAACTTTCTGAATATATGCCCCCTTAAATGTTTTGTCTTCATCATCTACCTCTGAATTTTGTGCCCTGAAACAATTGATTAGTATTATGCAACAGACATTCTCTCTTGAAGTTAATAAAAAAAGCCTCACTAGATGTTACTGCCACAAACTCTTTTGAAAAATGACATTCTCTTCTTAATAATGATCTTCTCAGCTGCATTTCAGAAGATAAAAATATAAAGCAATCTGTGCTTCAGTAATAATGATCTACTTATTTTTTATGTACCCTTTTCAGTAAAATACTTTCACCCGTGCATATGATTAAAAAGTCATCTTGCTGATCAGTTGGCTTTGCAGCTGTCACAAATTTTTCATCAAGCAATGTACAGTAGATGATCCTGAACATTTTATTCTGATATTGAATGATAATAAATGTTTTATTGATTGGACATATTATGAAAATATAAAGTACTGATGGCTGGGATTGAATAAAATTGGTATTGTTTTATGACAACAAAATATTTCCTGAAATGATTTTCAAAAGCTGCTAAACCATAACAATGGAAATTGCTTATAATCCAAGCAAAGAGATTGGACAGTGATTTTTGCTTGGGATCAAATGCAAGACTTTCAAAACCCAAAGTTACACCTTTAATGTCTAAAGTTACTTTTTTAGTCCAGACTGAAGTTACCTAAATTCTAACCTTGAGTTTTTGCCCTGCTGATGGAGCAGCTCTTTCTAAAGAAACCAGAGCTCATTGTCTGAGCCAGCAGCTGCTGTGTTGTATCCCTGTGCTTGGGTAGTCTGCCCTGTGAGAGTTGTGGTTTGTCAAGTTAACCTTGGAGAATTCCAGATTCCAACAAAAACATTACAAAATTTAGTCAAGAATTAAACCAAGGGCAGAAAAATGCCTATCAGGTACTTACTTTATCACCTCCGAGCTCAAATGGAAAATGAGGGTTTCTAGTCTAGAAATCCTGATACCTTGTAAAAAAAAAATCTCTGACAACAAGTGACTTATTAGTCACCAGAAGTTTTCATTCCTCTTTTTCTACTGTTTGTCTGGTTTGGATTTTAAGAACTTTTTCAAGAAAAGGGATTTTTAATTCTTAAATTTTTTTCAGGATCTTTATTTTCTCCACAATTCTGTAGTCAAATTGGGGGAAAAAAAGTAAAAGTGGGAAGGCAAGTGCAAAGGAATAAAATATAGAGGAAGAAGCTTTCAGTCATATGATTTGGGAAAGTTTTCCCCAATATTGTTTTTTGTTTTCCTTTTGGTAAAAAAAAGAGTAAATACTAAGACAGTAAAAAATATTGTCAAAATGGGAAAATAACACTGAAAACTAGCTCCAGTTCTCCTGCTAGGCAGCCAGTGATACAAAAAAGAGTTCCAATTTTGTTAATTAATTGTTGTGATCAAAATGTCTTTGAAAACTGATACTAATCTGTGGGGTGGCATAGAGGAAAATTTTCCCCATTTCCTAGCATTGTATATATATGTAAATTAAACATTACTGCAAGAATAAACACATCATAACCCAGGGAGACACAGCATAAAAATCACTAGAAAAACAGGAGGGAAAGACTCCCATCTTCAGTGACTTTAGTGATAGCTTTTTTCCTTCCTTTCCATCCTGATCAGATGGTCCTTCTAGTAACACCTCCACCCACCTCCCAAAGCTGCTGGCAATATCCAGGGTTTCAGTGGAAGCCTGTCTCCCCTCCCAAGGGATTTCCTTGCTTTGTCCTGTCAGGCAGCATCAGCAGCTGGCCTGGCTCAGAGCTTTAGTCGGATTCAACTTTATTTTACACACCCACTCAGTTCAGCTGCTGCCCTTCTTGCAAACTGCTGCTGCCTATCACACAAACCTGTGTGCTCCCTTCCACAGAACCCTCCATCAGCTCTGTCAGTCCTCAGAGCAGAGGAGGCACCAGCTATCGAGCAGCTGAACACAGGAGGTATGTAAAAATAAACTCCACCTTTATAAGGTAACAGCTCTTTGCCTTTCTCTTCTCTGAGCCCCAGAATTCAACCACAATGATGGATCAGTTCTAGAGGAACCATCAATCGTTGGCCCATGCAAAATGAATTCTCTTTGACAGCACATCTCCATTTCATGAATGGTATGGTACTTTCTGCCCTACAGTGTCTGAAAAGGATTTGCTAATCAATACCATAAGGCAGTGTTGCAGCAAAAGAAGACTGGAGCTGTAAATTCTTCAGTATTTCTCTACCTGATTTTGCAAGAAGCAGCAATATAAGAATGGTGATTAGGGGTTATATATGGTGAATCTGTTTGTTTCTACCAGACTATTGCAATGACAGCTTCAGCAAAACCACAATTACAGTTTTAAGAGCCCAGTTGACCTAAACGCTAATTTTCTCAGCACCTTGGGAGTTGAAATGTCACATACTGTTTTCCTGCACAGAATTGAAGCTTGTCTAAAAAGATGGAGGAGAACTCAAATAATCTGCCCTGGATAATTTCATCAGTGATTAAATGATGTGTATTTTATGGGCTGGTTTCTCCTAGGCCCCATTTGGAAGGTGAGGTTGATGGACTAGCAGCCAGCTGTAGCTGGTGCACAATGAAGGACTGGTATTCTTGTTTTTCTCACGTATAACTCAAAGTTCATCCTCAGATATACTCACCCAAAGAAAGAATTGTTTAACAATGCAGCAGGTCTCTGAATCTAAAAGATAATAAAGCAGCAGCACCTCTTTTAATTTGGGGGGATGCAGCTGTGAGTGACAGGAGAGAGCCTGTGTGTGCTCCTGAGCTCTAAGATCAGTTAATTCGATTGCCATGCAGGACTTGTCTGTTTGAAATGAACAGGAGTCTGTAAATGCCAGCTTGCAGTCATTTTGCTGCTTTATTTCCTTGCACTCACCACACTTTTGCAGGGGGTTTGGGAAACGGGCATGACACATGAAGGAAGAAAAAGAGAAAGGGGCATTCGCTGAAAAAAAGTAAAATGAAAATTAATGGGTATTAAAGAGAAGCAGTCAGGGGCCTATAAAGCCAATATCCCATCATTAAGGAAGGCAATTCAGTTACAGAGAGTGCACAGGCAATTACATTCTTGCCAAGGGAGCCTGAGGCTATCCATGGAAATATTTACCTGACGCTGTGTGTGTTTGCTCCTTAAAAAAAGAATAAAAAAAAAACCTAAACAAAAATCAAACTTTTAAAAGAGCATGACAAATTTATGTATTCATGAAATCAAAGGGGACAATTTACAGTTTTAACAATACAAAATAAAAACATACTGATATCCTGAGCTGTCCTTTGTTTTTCCATAGTGTAATTACTGATGTGTATGAGTTGAAAATTCAGCTAGCATATAAAGAAAGCACTCATCATTTGTTTTGACCACCAAAGGTTTAAAAATGGCTTATTTCTGATATTTTAATCTTGGGACATATGTAGTTCTTGTCGTAGGATGTGCAATTGCTTGGGAAATAGTTATAAAAATAACTTCAAAGAACAGAAACAGAGCACACTGATTTGGAGGCCTCACAAGTGCTGCAGTTTTCTGGATATATGTAGACAAAATGTTGACATTTATAATTCCAGAGTTTTTTTCACATTCAGACAATTTGTCATTATTTGTATCCTGAGCAGGAATCAGGCTTCTAAGCATTGCACACGAGAAACCCCAAAACAGGACCTGTTTTAGGAACATCAAAGTCTCAATGCAAGCACTGTTCCCAGAATCCCAGCTCCTGCAGAGATTAATACCTCCTTCCCAACATGTACCACAGACAGTGTGAGGTTTCTGCACTGAAAGTTTATAAACAATAGCAACTTGAGGTAAGCAACAAAGTATAAGGCAAAATATTTCCTCTAAAATTTATTCTGGCCTTTAGCTAAAATCATAAAATCATTCATGTTGGAAAAGACCCTTGAGTGCAGCCATTAACCCAGCACTGCCAAGTCCACCACTAAACCATGTCCCTAAGTGCCACATCTATGCATCTTTTAAATTCCCCCAGGGTGATGACTCAACCACTTCCCTGGGCAGGCTGTTCCAATGCTTGATAACCCTTTACTGGAGGAATTTTCCCAAACAGTCAGTCTAAACATCCCCTGGTGCAACTTGAGGACATTTCCTCTTGTCCTTTCACTTGTTACCTGGGAAAAGAGACTGACACATCCACTGAAAAATGGTCAGTTCTCTAATGTCTTCTGTAGGCACATCAAATAGAAAACTCAAAAGTTTTTAGAGGTACTTTTAGTGAAGTTATATATAAAAGTAGACATTGATAATGCATACTGCACCCTCACCACTTCAAGTCATTTAAAGCAAAGCCAGAGGACAGATGAACTCCTCAGTGTGTGGTAACTCAGTGATTGTCTTCAAGTCCTTATTATATAATCATCCAGGATCTTTATTATATAATGATCTAGGACTTCTGCAGCACTTTTTTGTTCATAACACTCAAAGTATTTATGAATGAAGTAATATTGTGCACATCCTGAGTATTAAAGATTCAAAGGTTCAAAGGCTCAGAGCATTTAGCATTCTGGGCTAGGGACCAGCAAAGGAACTAGACACAAAGTCTTGTCCAAGGCTTGATACTTTCTCCATTTGCTGTTAAATTATTGTGAGACAGCGCTAAAAGTTTTGGGCCCAGAAGTAACACTTTTACCTTACACCTTTACCAAAGGTTAAATAAAACTTCTGGGATTTAGAAGTATTTTTGGAGTCATCATCATGACAGAAGAGAGTCTCAAAGGATGTTCTGAACTTTCTGAAGCCAGGAGGGAGTGCCAATGATATCAAGTGCTTTTAAGGTACACTGAAATTTCATAAAAGCAGTGGAGATGGGCAGGAAAAAATGGGTTTGATAACTAAGCAGAACAGCACATTTATCAGGTGTAGCAATAGAACGTCTACTCTGTTGATCCCATGAACAAGTTTAGGGAGGAGAAAATGCAGTCTGTGGCTTTGTCATGCTGTTGGTTCACCCCTTCCCCACCCAGGCAGGCTTCAGCTGCCTCAGTGGTGTCCACAGAGCAGAGAATCCAGCAGGCAGCTGCTCACACCTTGCTGCAGATTGGGCCCCAGGAATCTTATTCCTTCCTTGGGTGGACACAGAGGGGAATTACATACCTTTATTTCTACTTCTGCAAGGTGCATCAAGGATTAAAATGGCATTTTGAGAGCATTCTCTGGCCCTGTGATATATTTAGTGGCAGGCAAATAACAAACCATATAACTTACAATAACAAAAATAAAAAATCTTATAACAACTGTATTGCCATGCCCTACAATAGCATCTGCATCATAGTCAAGGAGAAATGTTACTGGCATTTTGAGAGGAAGAAAAGGATTTTCAATTCCAAATGTGACAACATATTCATAAATTCTTCAGCTAGCCCCTGATCTTCAGAAATGCCACTTCTACAGAAAGGTCAGACACCTTTCATGCAAAAATAAATGAGGAATGAAGCAACATGTGTTGTGCCAGAGATTTCCCATTGCTCAGGCTTTAACTAAAGTCTTCAGCTGTTATGGAAATATAATCATTTCCTTGTTGCTTTCATGCCACCCACAGCAGCTATGGTGTGACTTGGTGCTTTATGAAGTACATTCTTCACCATTTCAGAGCCAGTAGGTCAGAAAAACACATTTGAGCGTCTGGCCATAAGTGTAGTTTGTTTTATTTGGGCAAAACACACAAACAAACCCAAACCAATATTTTGTTTGGAGTTTTAAAGAAAATGCTTGTAAAATATTTGTATGTTTATGTGCCTCTACAGTGCTAAGAACTGTGGGGGAGTGGGATTTAGCAGGGGGAGAGAACATGCTGCAGAGTTCTTTAGTTACTAAATTTATTCTAAACAAATAAAAGGTTTGTACCCTGGATCCAGCCAAATGTGTGTTAGACAGAATTTGCACACAGCAGATATAAAAGTTCTAGAGATCTAAATATTCAAATGGCCTAAGGATTTGCCCACCTACAGCAGTATATCTGCATTATTCTATAGAATATAATTCTGATGCTACCCAGGTATTAGGACTTCACTTTTGTTTATTACTAGGAAGAAACAGGTCTCAGAATCACAGGCTAATTCAGGTTGGAAGGGACCTCAGAATGCCTCTAGTCCAGTCTTGGTCTCAAAGCAGGGTCACCTGTGAGGCCAGACCAGGTTATTCAGGACATTATCCACTTGGACCTTGAAATTCTCTGAGGACAGACAGCACAGCCTTTCTGGGCATGTGAGATGTTTTATTACATAACACATAAAACCTCAGTGATAAGTAAATGCATTGAGTTAATTAGTGAGTTGTGCTTGATGAATCAGAAAATGAAATAGTTAATCTGCATCCTAAATTCCTAATGGTTATTTAATATGTTTGTTCCTACTTTTTTCTTTTTCTTTTTTTTTTTTTTTTGCCTTACTAAAGTAGAAAAGGAATAGCTATTTTTGTAGTCCTGTAAAATACAGGACTACAAAATACTTCTGTTTGTTTCTCCTCTGAAGAAGGAGAAAAAAGAGCACAATTTCTGTCACTAATTAATAGTAACTGTTACCACAGCAGAAATCTATTTAACACACAAAATGTTATGACACTTTTTGAAAACATTGTAACCCGAGGGCAGCCTCAACCTATGTGACCATCAGTTAGCCCTAGCTGGATATGGCAGAATTAGGTAAAAATGAATTGCTGCTGAACTGTTCAGCAATAGACAGGTTCCTTTCCCTTTCACGTTTTCTATGCATAACATTTTTTTATAATTACTTTTACATCTTGCCCCCGCTTTAAAAAATATATCTGGGGACAATCCCATTCCTTATTATGACAAGCATGAGTTTTATAGACATTGACTGGCACTTCTGAAGGTGGTAAACACTGTCAGAAAGCCTCCTCTGTACAAAACATTCACCTGGAACTCAGGATCCCTCTGTAGTCATAATTTTGCCTGAGAAATATACACAGACTAGCCCTGAATGTTTGTTCCCAACAGTATTGCCAGAGAGGGAGTTCATCCTGTCTGGTGTTGGAATCATATGTGTTATTTCTTGACTCTTAAACATTTATTTGAGTTTCCAGGAAATTTCTGCATTATTGAAGACATAGGTTCAGTAACCTCAAGGGAGATGACATTCAAAGTCTGAGAAAAGTAGAATCTAGTGCTCCAGACTGCATCCTGAGGGACCTGCACTAAAAGAAATGGGAGATATGAAAGATCCCTGAGCTTGTAATTGTTTCTTTATTTTTAAATTTACATGAGTTTGAGCCTTAACCCATACATGAGATTGGCTGTATCAATGGACTAGTTTTGGGAGGGATCTTTGGTAATTTTATTTTTAGGTAGTATTTGTGACTTCCGTACTTTGCCAGGAGTAGAGAAAAAGTCCACTCCTTTGGGGTATAAGTCATAGGTCAATTATGCCCTGAGGGTACTTTTTCCAACACACAGTAAAGGTAGGCATGCAGAAATGCAGTGTGAATCCAGCACTGGTGACCAAAACCACACAGACCTTAAAGAAATGGCAGCAATATCATTGTTCCCCCACAAACTGGAGGTATTACATTGCTTTTTCCTTATTCTGCAATATTCAAACTGCATGAGCTCCCTACCAGATGGGGACAAGAAAAGCACATTGAGTTTGTGCATCCTGATGGGATTTGTGTGTGTGTTCTGTGGGCCTACGGCAATCACAGAAGGCAGAACTTTAAAGTATAGGTGGACTTCATATACTGGAGCTTAGCAGGAGCCTGACAATCAATAGTGGGCTTGCAACTGGAACGATCCACAAAACCCAGAAGGTTTTTATGATCTACCTACCTAACTGCCATTAATCTTTTAGTTTCTCATCAGGAAAAAGGGCATGGCAGTCACTCCTTAATGCACAAAGGCATTGACAGAATGAGTATAGCAGAAGTTATGAAGCATTTAGATGCTGTGATAATGGAGCTCAGCTGAGTGTCCATAAACCCAGGGGCCTGAGCTGCCAGGGTCCAGGAGCCTGGAAGTCTCGGCTTTCTGGCACCTCACCCAGAGCCTGCCGAGCAGCCAGGCCAGCAAGCAGTCGGGCCCCCAGAAGCTGATTAAAGGTCTCCTGGTTTCCATTATGCACTGGGTAAAACAGACACGTTCTTTAAAGAACAATCAGATTTCATTGAACTGCGTTCTTTTTTTGCAGAAAAAAACATGACATCCAGGAATCTTTAATCACTTCTGTTGTTAATTGTGTTGTTGAAACAACACATCATGTTTCTCTGATGTACCATGTGGCATATCCAAAGTAGTATCTGATGGATTGACTAAAAGTCTCCCTTTAATTACCTACAGAAATTGCTGCTGATGTAAACAAATCAGTGCCAACCTCAGGGAATGCACATTTATAGACACTTTGAAACTCTGCACACAAGCATTTATTGGTGATAAAACAGTGTGGCTTGGAGTCAGCAAGAACTTGCAGTAACTCCTGTTCTTCCAGGTACTCATATATAGCACAGCACCACATGGAAGCACCTCATGGAGAGTCTTCTGGAGAACCCTTCCAGCACAGCTGAGAGGAGGAGGGTGTCACCAGCCAGACACTGAGGAGGCATTTGATGGAAAGGCACTGCAAGCACGGGCTGTGTATGGCAGTCAGATTGAAAGCAATTTAAAGAGTGCAAAAAGGGAACAGGAAGCCAAAGTGAGTGTCTGCTATAATGTTAAATGATTCAATAAGCATGTGTTTAACTTCTCTAATCTTTGCTGGACACATGAAATTGTTCCTCTCAGTACAGCTGCAGGAGTCCAACAGAACAGCTCCACACACTGCACCAAATCTGATCAGAGGCACACCAGAGTAGTAGGGGGTCTCAGACAGGGCATCCCCACCAGAGACAAGATTAAGCCTTTTTCTTAGTTCAGCTGTGGTGTTTTCTTTTAAAATTTACCTGGAGTGGCTGGGGTTTTTCAGGATTTCTAATATTCCTCCAAGTATTTGACATATGTTTGCTTTCCAGATAGAGAATGTCCTTGTGGAACAAGAGTGTTAGTCTACTGAAAGATAAAAAGCTCGATCAAATAAAACATTTATGTGCCAAAAGGAAAGGCATTTTAGCTGCATCACCTGTATAAATAGTCTGTTGGCCAAAGCACTCACTGAGGAAGTGGGAGACCTCAGTATTAATTTCTTACTCCAGCAGATGAGGTTGAAAGGGATGGTGTGCTGAAAATGTTCCACTACTGAGCAAATAATTTGCAATGTTGGGTCAAAGGCATAGAGAACAAAACCAAGTGAAGCATGTCCCTGCAGCCTGGGGTGAGCCTCTCCATTAAGGGTGCTGTACATCTTGGAACCCATCAGGTTATTAATTCTCTGATCCATGTCACTTACTAGACATCACACCAAAAGACCTACTTCTAGCAGCCTGCTTTTTAGTGTATTAGAGGACACTTAACAGAGTTAATGGAGGCAAATATGAATCCTCATTTTATTCCTGTTGTCAACAGGGTGAACAGCTTTCTCTGTCAGCAGAGAGCTATCAGGAAAGAGCATCATGCAAAATGAATGACTGCTGTTCACAAAAATGCTGAAACACAACTAATTGATTTTGATGTAGCAGGCAGCTACATTTCATTTGTGTCCTTTACATTCAGGACCATTAATAAAGCATTTTTGTTAAGAGAGGTACATATAGACAAATTGAATTAAGTGCTGATCTACTTTTCATTAGATTTTTCAGACAAGTGTAGTAAAGAAAACTGCTTTACAGCAGAAGGCTACTTATTGACAGAAAAGCTCTTCTTTTTTTCTAGTATAAACAGTATTATTGGTGTAGTCTATTTAAAAGAAGCTTCTGCAGTTTTGCATGAATTTCAGTTTTCCAAAAGAAAAGGGGGGTGGGGGAAAAAAGACTGGTATTGTGGTAAGATGTTATGTCAGGACTAAGACAGAGGATTTTATTACCTACTACTTTCCTTGCCTCTTTGCCTTTTTTTTTTTTTTCTGTAAGATATTGACAATCCTTCCCTACCTTATCAACTGTTGTGCAATTGAATTAAAAAATGTTTGGGATAGTGAAGAACATGTGCCAGAGGAGAGATAAACTACTTAAAACCTCTTCTGCTGCTCTCCAAGGACTGCCACTTCAAACCAATACCAATGTATTTCCTTAGCTCAGATCAAGTGTGGTAGTCACTGTGAGTTGAATAAGGGCTGCCACTTCAAACCAAGGCAATGTACCAATGTATTTCCTTAGCTCAGATCAAGTGTGGTAGTCACTGTGAGTTGAAGACACCTCAGCCTTTCCCACAAAACCCAGTAACAGCTCCTACCCCCACTGGAGTGGGGCTGGCATAAAGATCTGAACATGACTCTCAGCAATTTGCCACTTTCTGCTTCCTTGAGAAGCAGCATTTCTATTGTTTCTCTGTTTTCTACCTCCCCTGTTCTTTCTTATCAGCTCAAAGTGACTGGGACCCACAAAACCGAAGCCATCTCTGTTATCGAAATAGGACCTAGGTATATTTTTCAATGTACCTGAGATTCTTCAAAGTGCTGATTATTTCTTTCTCACATGACTTAAGTGTCAGACTCTCCTACTTCCACCCTGAAACAGAGATGTGCAGGGTGTATAATATGAACTGATGCTTTTTGCTAAAACTAGACTATATTCAGTGTACCATTATTGATGCTACATAGCCTTTGGGTGCAAGTGCCAAACTGTATTTCTGGCTTAATTTCAAGGACAAAGGACAAATTTAAGCTTGGTGTTGAACACTGAAGTGAGCAATCCTCTCTCTGCTTTCTCCCGTGACAAATTTTGTATGGCACAGGTGACCCACAGATCTGGAACACAAATTAACATTTTCTATTGTGCAATGAAAAAGCCAGCTTCCTCTACTGTACCTGTGCACAGTAGAAAGAAGGCATGCAAATATGAATTCCCTCAGTGTTGTGGGTAGCCATTTCCTCATCCACTGTTCCCCCTTTGAATTAGAGCTTTTTCTCTGAAGCATCTAGTTGCTTTCTGCTCACCAACAAGGTCATAATGAGCAACCATAAAAACGAGCTCACAGAGTTTTCACATAGCATCTGGTCTTCCTTTTGCACAGCTTGTAGATATTCTCTCCTTCTTGAGAGCAGTCATAGTTTAAGGTCAGAACCTTCTCCTGAAACGGATTTTATTACCAAAAGTTCCTACAAAATCCTTAGAATTCTCAGATGCTGTTCTAGCCAATACCAACCCTCACAGACCAACAGTTTTCTTCTCTGAAAAACAGATGCAATCACATAATGCTCTTCACACAGCTTACACCAAAAATATACAGTCAAAAAAACCCTCATCCACATCCTCTATGGGCTTGAACAGTAGTCAAGAGTTAAGCAGAGAGGATTGCATTCCTTCTGTTCTCCTACATTTACGCACAAACATTTGCTTAGATTCCTCCAGCATGTTTACTAAAAAGGAGGCAACGTTTCAGGAGGCTCCTGAAGTCCTTGCCCACTGTGAGTATCTTCCTGACTCACAAGTAAATTCCACTCAAGTTTTCTGAGATTACTCACAAAGGCTGATACAGGCCAACGTGTGCAAAGCTGCATGTAGACTTTCATCTCAGATCTGCTTGTCAGGAATCACCAGTGCTCTTGCAGCAACATGACTCTTGTGAACAGAGATCGCACAGAACAACAAGGGCCTGATTCTTATTTCAGACAATGATTTAAAGCTGTGATCCTGTCAAATCTCCTATTTATAAGGCCTCTTCCATCTGCCTCAAGCCCTGAAGAGGCTAATTCTGCATTTCTCTCTCACGCAAAACTCCCACAGAGGTGGCTGAGGGACAGCAGCACTGAGTTCCCATCCCAGCTAAGTTACACTGTTCGATATTTCAGTACTCAACCAACAACAGCACAGTTCAGAAAATCGAAAATGAAACATCAATGTCTCACTTAAGAATGACAGGAATTTTTCTTCACGGTGAAATGAGCAAATGAAGAGTTAAAGATCAAGTACTTGTTAAAATCGATATGGCTTAGTAGCAATATTTCCTTCTTCCACAACAGGAGAGAGTATTTCAACCGGTTTCTCATAGCTGATCAAAGAAACAACTCAGCACATTTTACACATATCTTCTCCCTTTTTCTTAAGCTAAAGCTGCATAGACTATTCTTCTCCTGTAGATACTATTAGCCAGCTTACAGTTGAAGCACAACCACAGTATGAGTAGCAGAGCTGAAAACTTTTTATGGAAAGTTAACACCACACAGTATGTTACAAATTCCAGTCTTCAGCTATTACAAGTAACAAGAGACCAATGTATTTAAAAAAAGTAAATCAGCCCCATTTTACTTGAAGCATATTCAGTAGTTACATTAAAATTATTTTTATAGAAATCCTTTATATTCACTAATTTAGAGGGAAATGCACTTAGAAGGGGTGTAAACTGCACATCTTTATTAATGAATATTACTTTTATTTAGCTCAGAAGAAATAAGACTCTCTTGAGGCATTGAATCAGATGAGTAACTGTGACAAGAAAAATTAAAACCAAGAAATACCCTGGTTTTAACTATGTTGCTGCTCATAGATATTCAGTACCTGCATCAAACCCTTTAAAATATTTGGAAGTGAAAAACAAACAAAAAAAAAATTAGAAGCATTATTTCTTTAATGTTTATAATGACCACAGAATATTTTTACTGCAAAGAATTTACTTTTAAGGCACATCAGTCATTCCATATATATTTTTTATGCTCACTAAAATCTGTCAGAATTTCATTTCCATAGACTGCTTGAATTCTACAAGGAAAACAGAGGGGGAAGGACTGTTCTTGCAGGCCACAGAGCTCATTTCAAAAACAGCACAACAGTGAAAGCACTGTGAGTCTGCAGACTGGGAAACCCCTCCAAGGGAGCATTAAGTGACAAAAGCAGACCTTCATTTGGCAGGAATGGGCACCTCTAATGAAGCTGTCCAGGAGCTCAGAGGTAGCAGCCAGGTACCATATGTTGCTTTGGTTGCTCTGGTGGTTATAGTTTATTCAGAGTAAACAAACCTGAACTTTTTAGCTACATTGTTACCTAAAAATAATAAGAGCTAGCTTCAGCTCTTCCTGATGTAACTTTAATAAGAACTCTCCATTTTGCAAAAGAGAAATGGCTTGTAATTTTCTCCTCTCAGTTGCTATTTTTATCTCTCCTTTATCTGTCTCAGGTATGCATTTGTACCAAACCATTTGTTATTTAAACAAAACTCAAATCTTTTCACACTCTGAGCCTTATTTCAAGAAGGCATCCCATAAGTTACAGATTTAGGACTTTGAAAATATCTCAGTTGTTTACTTAGCGAAATCCAGCAAACTTCTAATGCATTTGATGCAATCATCTAATCCCTACTTCAGCACAACTCCCACTTGAATTTGAGTTAAAACTGTCTATTGAAGGAACAACCAGAACCTCAGTCACTGACAGTCTCCTTTGCCAGGGTTAAGTGAACCAAATGCTTATTTTGAAAAACTGATGAAACAAAGTGACTGCTCTATCCTTTTTCCTTATGCTACAGAGAATTCACAATAAGAGGCTACAGACACTTTTCAGACAGAACAGAGGGAGAAAGGAAGGGGGTATCAATTCCTCAACATAGATTCAATTCAGCTGTTTTAAGAAGTCTGTTATAAGGGATTAGATTTCACTTTTTTTTTTCCAAGAACTGTTTGCTGTGGAAAGGTGCATTTGAGGCAGATGCCAAATCCTGCTGCCTACGGAAGGAGTGATAAACATAAAAAGGAGCAGTATTTGCCCCATGAACAGAATACACACCTTGCAGCAGCACAGCTGAAGAAGGGATGTAAATGCTCAGTTCACTCTTACACTTGGTGTGCATTCAGTGATGAATGCACAGACACCAGTCCCTGCCTCTCATTTTCTTCACTGCAGTTTATGACATTTTATAAACCCATGGGAAATATAGTTTGCTTTAATAACTTTTCAAACTATGCTCCCCTCTTCTGCCTCTCCTCCCTAGAAAATCCTCTAAAATCATAAACTAGAAATGCAAACAGAATAAGCGAAAGCAAACAACATTAACACCAAAGGTTTGGAGCAGCTGCACCTCCTTTTGAGATTTGTTCACATACACCGCTGACAATCTGCAATGTATGCTTCTCATTAAAAAATAAATACAAAAGATTTAGTTGCTCTAAGACTGTAAATATGAAGGATTTAAAGACCTTAGTAGCGGGGTGATTGCTCTTCCTCTGAAAACCTACATATCAGAATGCCTTCAACTGCCTGCCTGAGAATGAGGAGCACACATCCAGCCCTGAGATTAGCCTTTGAAGGGAGACTGAAAAAAAGGGAAGGAAAAGTTCCCCATGGCACATAGAAGTGGAAACTTGATTTTTTTTTAATCTCAAATGTTAGGCAAGTTTACCAGAGTAATTTTTTTTTCTCACTATCTGCTCCAGGACAGCAAGGTCCTTAGGTCCATCCTGAGAAGGATGGAGCAGGAATTTACTGCCTGGTGATCCAGTAGGAGGAAATGAGGTCATGTGGTATATGTGTTCTTTTTCATATTTCATGAAAAAATGCAAGACTCCCAGGTTTGTCTCACTGACTAATCAAAAACTATGGGAAGATAGGAAAAATATTTCCCATCCAGATCTACAGGCAAAGACCCCTCCAAAGGAAAAGAAAACCCCTTGCTTTGTTTGACTTCATCCCTTGAGCAAAATCATGATTCAGAAGGTTTTAACAGTACAAAGGTTTATTTAGAAAAGAGTTTGGATTGTTCTTTAGGATTTTTTTGGCAAACATTTAAATCCTTTCATAACTCAAAACACTGTCAGTGCCTGGTACTTTGCACTCTCCTTCCCCACACAAGCAGTAAAAGCCAATTTCTTACTGGGACAAATCCACCATAGGCCCCAGCTGCCCTATTTATATATACTAAAATCTCCACCACCACTGCCACTTAACCCTCTCCTTCTGATGTCTCCTTTTGTTTCCCCACAAAATTCCAGAGCCCGTGAAAGCTCACTGCCTCCCAAACTCAGTGCCTCAGCCTACTTTCCTCTGTGGGCTCCCCGTGCCCTCTGTCAGAGTTCAAAGACAGTCACTCCCTCCCCCTTTACCCCTCCACACTCCAGCACGGCTCCCCCAGCTCCATGTCACCATTCTGTACCACGGTGAGTGCCCTCAGCCTCCCTGACACCATCCCTGTCCCCCACAGCATCTCCCTGCTCCACCGAGGGGGCGAGCCCTCTTCCCGCTCCCTAAGCCCAAGCCCCACGTTCTCTCCCCTCCCTTCTTTTCCAGCATTGAGCCTTCTCTTTTATCTCTACTCCTGCTCGAGGCAAATCCATCCCTCCAGCTCAATGCCGGAAGTTCTTCTTCTTCTTCTTAAAAAGAATGTGTTTAAAGGACCTGCGGAAGTCCTGGTTGAAGATGGTGTAGATGACTGGGTTGAGGGAGCTATTGCAATACCCAATCCAGAAGAAGAACTTGAAGAGAGTCTCAGGGACCTCACATGCCTCCCGGCAAATACCATAGAGGCTGTAGCTGAAGAAAAAAGGGAACCAGCAAACTACAAAGACCCCCATGACCACAGCCAGCACAAAAGTGAAGCGTTTCTCCCGGGCCTGGGCAACTTTCTTACGGCAGATGCTGCTACGCTTCCGGCGACGGCGATACGAGAAGAACTGCATGGAGCGATTGCTCGCACGGGACAGACGGCTACTGGAGTGCTTGGAGGAGTATGAGTAGGAGAAGGACTGGCTCTTGCTTTTGCGGCGATGCTCCTCCCGGCTCCGCCTCCGCCTGCTCTCTGAGGTGCTGCTCTCCTCCAGCTCAATGTCCTCCAGCTCAGAGGCTTTGCGCCAGTGGTGCACCGAGTAATGTCCGTTCTCTCCCAGCGGCATCCTCAGGGACGTGCAGCCGCCGGCAGCGCGGCTCAAGCCGTTCTCAGTCTGGGAGGACCCCTCTGGCATCGTACGCTTCTCAGAGAGGGTCCTGGTCCTTAGCTTGGCCACGCGGTAGATGCGGATATAGACCAACACCATGATGAGGCAGGGGGCAAAGAAAGAGCCAATGCAAGAAGAAAGGATGTACCATGTCTCGTCATTGAGCTTGCACTGGGGAAAGACATCTCCTTCAGGGTCCCGGTACACGGAGATCAATGGCGGGAAGGAGATGATGGCTGAAATGAGCCACACGGTGAGGATGATGGCCTTGATCCGCCGCGGTGTCCGTTTGAGGTTGTACTCCACCGCCTGTGTGACCGACCAGTACCTGTCGAGGCTGATGGCGCACAGGTGGACGATGGACGAGGTACAGAACAGCACGTCCAGCGCCAGGTAAATGTTACACCAAGCCTTGCCGAAGTACCAGTAATTCATAAGCTCGTTGGCTAAGGAGAAAGGCATGACCAGGGTAGCCACCAGGATGTCCGCGCTGGCCAGGGACACCAGGAAGAGGTTCTGGGGGGCTCTCAGCGCCCGGCTGGTGAGCACAGCTATCACCACCAGCACGTTGCCCACGATGGTGAAGACGATGAGGAAGCCCACCACCGCCGCCAGGCTGGCCACGGCCGCCGGCGAGTAGGGGGAGGGCGGCTGCAGGAGGGCCGAGGAGGACGGCGAGGCGGGGGGCAGCGCCAGGGACTCGTTGGCGGAGCCCAGGCTCGTGTTCACCAACAGCAGCAGATCCATGGTGGGTATGCGGGGCGCCGGCGTCCTAGAAAGCCCGGCGGAGCCCCGCGGGGCACGGCTGGCCCCCGCCGCCCGCCCGGTCATGCCCGGCTCCGGGCAGCCCGCGGCTCCGGAGAAGACTCCGCGCGGCCGGCGGGAGTCCCCGGCGGGAGCTGGATCCTCGCAGGGCGCGGGGTCCGAGGCGGCAGCAGCGTCGGCATCAACTCCCATGGAGCGGCTCCCATGGAGCGGCTCCCGGCGGCTCCGTCCCACTCTGGCTCCGCGCTCCCAATCGCGGCGTGCCCCGCGCCGCGCGCATGCTCAGTGCCCGCAGGTGCGGCCGCCGCCCCGTGGCCGGCCGGGACCGTCCGGAGCGGGGCCGGGGTCGGCGCCGCCGCTCCTTCATCATCGTCACCCTGCCGCGGACACCGAGCCGCTGCCTTCCCGTGCCCATTGCCCGTCTGGGCACTGCCCGTGCCCCACCCGGGCCCCGAAACGCGGTGTCCCCGAGGGAGCTGCAGTCCGGGACGCGTTCACTTCTGGTGCCCGGGTCATGTTCTTTACAAACCTGTGCGTGGTGAAGGCACTTACGCGCAAGGCAGCGTCTCTTTCACTGTGAAACTTTTACAGTAATAAAATACTTGTAACGATCCAGAAGCTGTAACCGAATGTCCCGGGGTTTATGGAGTCAGAAGGGATATTCTGTTTCCAGTTACCTTTGTGCTGCTACCAGCGCTGCCTCCACTGTTCTCCGTCTCTGCATAACTTCGTGGATTGGAAGGCTTGGAAGTGAATATTTCCTTCTAATAAGGAAAATTCCTCTGGATATTATGATCCTAGTATCCTATTCCTTAAGCAATTTACTCCGAAGGTTTTCTTTTGTTTGGTTGTTTGGTTTTTTTGTTGTTTTTTTTTTGTTTTTTTCACCTGAAGTGTAATTTGCGAACATGTTGTGACTGCATGTAAAAGAGAAAGGACATGGTGTTGAAACTAAGCTCTGTCAGGTAACAAACTCTAATTAAAGACTGAAATGTGGAAACAGTAACCACATTAACAAAGTGTAGCATATGGAGCAAAATGAAATTGAAATCAGTTGTCCTCTCAAGCCCTCCTTAGCAGACAGGAATCTGATAAGGAGAACTCTAAAACGGCTTGCAAAGCCCCAAGAAGATTAAATGAATGGAAGCTGAGGGTTTTAAAGTTAAAACAGGAAGCAAATAATAAGTTTCTGACATGAAACCTGAATAATCTCTGAAGCAGCTTTCTAATATTTGTGGTCAGTTCCTCATATTTGGAAGTTTCATAATGGTATCTAGAGTCTGAGAGGGCAAGGTGCAGGAATTTAAAGTCTAAGCTTTGATGTGACTGGGATTATGGTGAAAGAATGTGTGATCTAACTGATTCAATATGGGTTTAAAATTTAGTAAATACAAGCTACAAAATGGCATTAACATTTGGGATTCAGGATCTGTCAAAAAAGGGAAACAAAACCTCCAGATACTCAGTTAAATTACTAAGGTAATTGCAAAGTCATGAGCAAAGGTGTCTTGAAGTTATGTGAGCTGGAACTGAAAATAAACTTTCAGCTGATGATTTGGGGCTCCAGATAAGAAGAACTGAAGCTTTTCAAAACTTTTCTGATAACAAAAGGAATTATACAAGCAAATGTCTGGGCAATTATTTAGCATTTCTAATGAGAAAATGCCAACTGAGACATAAAAAAAAAATAAACTGCGAGTAAAATATGCATGTGTTGTGGTTTCTTTAGCACTTAAGTTGTACTGTGCTGCTGAAACAATTCAGTGTATAACTCCGCCAAAGCCAGGGAAATAACATTTGGGGTTTATGTGTAACTGATACCCAGTTTGCCTAAAGAGCCATATGCCACTCCAGCTCATGTATATAGATGTGAATGGAGCGTGGGCATAGACACAGGAATTCTAGTCTCATGAAAATCTGCTTCGTCTGCTGAAGGCAAAGGTAGGAGCAAGGTGAACAACAGTGAATAAATCAAGTGTAGTTGTGCTTTTGAATTAAAAGTGGAGGTTTTTTTTTCATAGAAACTTGGCAAATTATATATAGGCATCTTACTTTCTTTTTTCCTTCCAGCCCATTGTACTTTTGCATTCATTCTCACATCTGGCCTCCCTATAGTTATTGGCCCGTAACCATTGGCCTTTATTTGAGCTTATGCCTGGTAGCCCTTAACAGGCTCTCATTAAAAAAAAGTGCAGTTTAGAGGCTGGATGAGGCACTTCTGGACATTAAACTGGACTTGGCTGAAATTGATACAAGCTCACTCTTCCTGAAGTAATCCAGTAGATATTGTGACATACCCATCCATCTGTTCACTGTCACTGCTGCTCTGCTTTTCTCATCCAGCATCTAACCATAAACCTCCTGCTACAGCAGGCTGAGAAGATTCCACAGGAGCAGAACTACTTCTCTTTGGTTTTTGTCTCCAATTTTTACCAGTTTTTGCTTGGATTCTTAAGTTAGACTAACCTTTAATTCAGTTTGAGCTACCAGATCTCACTGCCAGGAGAGAGACATGATCTGCATCTAAGTCTTGGGAAATCCTAAAGCTGCCACTGAGAAATTGGCCAGTGCTGCCCTCAACTCAGGGCCAGATTCAGGGACAATTACCAAAGGTGACATCAACGTAGACACTAAAGTTGGTGGGAAGATTCCTGCTGACACTCAAACCCTTAGACTTTTCCTAGGTAATTTAAGAATATTTGACTTTACTAATGCTGTCACAATGGCACACTGTGCTTGCACACACATAAATTTAGGACACAAAGGTGTCACTGCTGGTTTGCACTTCCAAACATTTTTGCCTCCTCTGTTTAAGATCTGTGGGCCTGAAAGCTTGTTAATATTTTCCTCTTTAGTGTATCAGATGGGTTTGGGAAATAACGTCCCCTAAAAACCTCTCTCATTGCATTTTATAATCTTAAGACATCGCAATTTTAACCATGCTATGAAATGTTCTTCTGTGCATTTTTTATAAAATAATTCCTCCATCCACAGAACAGCGTCATCATGTATAGAGGAAATATCTCAGCTTTCTTAATAAAGGGGGTGATGTTTGGTTTTCAGTGGGAACTGGGTTCTTTATTTCCCCCTTGTGACTTTGAAAATGTGTCTCAGACAAACAAAGAGGTTTATAGAACATCCTGATTTACTAAACATCTGGAAATGTTCTCTAGTCTCTCAAACTAAGCTTTACATCTATAGACAAAATTTTGCAGTCTTATCAACTGCACAAGAAACTGACTGCTGTCAAAACATTGTCCATATATATTCTTTCTGAGACAGAATTTGTGTTATAAATCTGCTCAAGATGCCATCAACAAATAGAATGAGTTAGCTGAAATCTCTGTGAGTAGTTGAAGAGATAACCTGCAGTACAAACAATGTGATAGAAAAATGGGTTAAGAGTTTAGGAATAAGTAGACTGTCCTGGATTTTGAAAGAAAGGAAATAAATATAAAGAAAATAGAAGTTACTTTGGAGGGGAGCTGAGGGCATTCAAAACTTGAATATTGTTACCAAGGGAAAGACTCTGAAATTCTGTAGTGTTAAATGGATATTAACCTGTAAATTCCTCAAAGAAGTAAGGGTGAAATTCTAATTCACTTAAAAAGTGTTTCTAAAACTTGAAGTAGCTATTGTGCTTGAGCTAAAATACAGTGAAGAAGGTTATTGGTTCAGCTCTCATGCAATCTTTCTTCTGTCATATGTTTGTAACCCTTTTTGATGCTCCCATAAACATTGTCACTGTGCTGGTAAGACCATAAAGCAGAAGTCAAATCATGTGGGTCAGCCATATCCTGTCTGGCTGGTTTCTGTAAGTCTTTTTTGCTCTCATAACAGGATCCCAGCAGCCATGACTGTGCTGCAGAGTGCCATGGGTTCAGCCCTTTGGGACCAAACCTGGGGCTCCTGCGGAGGTTTTGCTTTGATTCTTCCTGTTATTGGAGAATCATGAAAAATAGATCTGTGTCCCCTCTTTTCCTTAATTCAGTTTGTACTGTTTCCATTATCTGTACTCATTTTAAAGGCTTCTTCATTTCTAATTTATGAAGTCAATACTTTAAATAGCCTTCACAGACACCTGTTCTGATAGCTGTGCCATTTGCACAGGATGAGTGCAGTTTTTTTCTAGGACTCTGCACTGTGTTTGAGGACTCTTACACTTGATTTCAGTGGTTTTTTAATTATGAAATTATTCTGCACAGTAACATGTATGGGAAATAGTTTGTTGATTTTAACTTATATAAAGAATGCATTTGTTTTGCATTTTGGATGGGATTATGCAAGTTTGTAAAAGCTTCAGCTTTTAAGTAGAGAGAATTCTGTGTGGATAATTTATCATCTGTGGCATTGCCTATCTCTAATTTATTAATTGTTTGGCTTGTTTGGCATAAGTGTAGGACAGCTCTTTCACGGCAAGATAGATTTTGGCTGCAAACCCTTCCATCTCCTCTGTCTGCATTTGTACTGAAATAACCATTTCCACAGGAATGATCCAGCAACAGAAACCATTCCAATGGAGGAACGAGAGTGGTGAGGGAGGGTGGGGGAGAAGAAGGTACAGTCTTGTCACCAAAGTTCATCCCCTCCCAGCTGCATCTACTTTATGGCACACTTCTGCTTGATACTTTCACAGAATCACCACCCAAGAGATTTCAAAGGGAGGTACTGCTTGCCATGACACTCCATCATTAAATCATGTTCCATGCAGTACAGGAGAAGAGGCATCTTCCATCTTGTGCTTTATTCTGTGTTGCCTGGCAGAAGGGAGGTCTTGTCTGCACAGGATCAATTAGAGAAAATGTTTGCCATGTTTCCTGTGTCTGGTTCCAGTGGCAACTTCAGAACAGCAGAGTTGACTGCACTGAAGACTTTCCATGGAAACAAGAGCAGATTGTGTTATTTCTGCTTCCCATTGAACCATGGGGATATCTCCAAATATCATGCTGTCCATTTAATTTCCTCATATCTGTGCTGCAGTGATTTGAATTGCATGTGTTAATTTAACTTTCTTCATTTTTCAGCAACTGCCTTAGTCTCATGAAGATTTGGCTACTACAAAACAGGCACCAAGTTTTATCTTCTTCCATTGGAAAAATGAGGTGGGTTTTTTAATGCAGTGTTTGGGACGTGTTCTGTCTGTCTTTAAAATAAGGTGAGGTTTATTTTTTCAGACATTGCTCCTCATTGCACTTTACCTGTATTTTTAAATAATTTGATAAAATGTTCTTATGCCTTCCTTCAGTGCTGCTGTTTCTGCTTTCGGTGTCTATCAACAGAGCCTCTTTTATGTTTTTTTGGACAATCTTAAACTGCTTTATCTTTCCTCATATATTTTCTTTTTTCTTTGTTTACTTTTCTGGCCTTAATGTATTCACTAGGTTTAACCTATCCTGACTTTTTTTTTCCTGTAACAGCATCCCATGTGGTATTTCTCTTCCACTCTTCTTTCCCGGTTTCAATAAAGAAGAACAATCTCTGCTGTATTAATGTAAAATTTACAATTGGCTTCCCATTCTTTTTGCATAATGTCAGATACAGTTTCTGCCATATCAGAAAACTTAATTGAATGTTACAGCTGAAAGTCTTTCCTTACGTATTCATCCTTCATTTTAAAGCTGTTAATCTTTTTCTGATTTTTCATTTTCATGTTGGTTGTGTATAATTGCTGTTTGTATGCACTCAGTGTCTGTAATTTCATCATGTACAGAAAAGAGGTACATGATTTCTAGTAATGCTATCAGAGGAGATCCAGCACTTCTTCACTTATTTCATTTTGAGGGAAAAGTGTCCTTCCAAAAAAGGACTATTCAATCAAAAAGACTTTTCACTACTGTCAAGTGAGCCTTGACTGTATTTGTACACTATATCTCTATCTGCCAAGTCCACATATCATTGATGTCACCTTGCTAGAAAGGACTAGTAAAAGCCTTATCAACAATATTACTCTTTTCCTTAACATATTAATTTGTTCCAGCTTGATATTAAATGGTAGTAATTTTCAAACATGCACTTAAAATATTGCCAATAATGCTGATACTTTCTCTGCATAATCTTACTTTTCAGTAATCTGTCTTTGTCTGTAATTGCTCTTCTTTTATGACTCGAGGCTATTTCCAGCCTCTATAACAATTGTATAGCACATAAAGAAGACCAAAATTTGGAATGAGTTGGGAGCAGTGACTTCTAGAATGCATTACCTCCCTGCTTTTGCATTTTCTCTCAGTACACTTTGTGCAATGCACTGGAAAACACAAGTCAAAGAGATGCCTTTGACATTTTACTGTCTGCTTTGGATTTGAATTCCACTGTTTAATTAAAATTATGCATCTCCTTCTGTGTTTTGATGAATGGGGCCTTATATTTAGAAATGGAAAATCAGTAAATATCAATAAATAGCTGAGATTCAGCAAAGTTTTTAAGTGAAAATGACTCATTAGAAGCATCTTACGAAGCAGAAAAGGTGTAATAAAATTAATTCTTAGTTCCTGTAACTCATTCTTATGTTTGCCAGTAAAAAAGCTGAAGCAATGAACAAATGGAGAGAGGAATGGAGAGGGACAGGAGATAAAGGAGGGATGAAACCACTCTTTTCATGCCTTCTTCATTTCACAAAACATCTGGGGAGTATGGACTTATGTGCTATGTGTTTTCTGTTTTTTTCAACATCTTCAGTGTGTGGTAGTTTATGCTCTTTGTTATCTAGGCTAATGAAAATCATCAAGGGTATTATGTAAAAAATTGCAGTGTGTACCTTTAGGAACAAATTATCCACTGAATGTGGTGAGCATAGGCTTTTCCAAATAAGAACAGTTTAACTCAAAAAAGATGCACAGCAGGATGGGCAGAAATACTGTCTGCTATTTTTCTGTCATGAAAAGCAAATGTTGATTTCAAGTTCTCGGAAAGTTCAGGAGATTTGAAAGGTATAACTTCTTGAAATAATTGTTTTGCAGTAGGAAGATCATAATCAGTCAGAATGTTACCAGTCCTCATTCATTTAAGTTACTGCAGCTGTAGGAAATGGAAGCCAGTTTAAAATAATATTAAAAGTGACCTATTTGTGTTCTACTTCTGATAGATGTATAAGATTCAGGTAACCCTGACTTTGCCATCAAAGCCTGTGAGCATGCTTGACTGTGCAGGTAGTATCCTGTGAGCAAATACCAATGTGTCATAGGAATATTACTTTATTCTTTTTTCCTCTCTTGATCTTTGATTATTATGATCCCAGTCAGATGTTCTGATTCATGTTGTTTATATTTAGCAATTCCAGCAGGTGCAAATCTTGGCTAAAATCCACCACAATTACTCTCAGCTTATAAGTAAAGAGTTTACAAGTAAGGCCTTTCTGAAGCACCTGTGCAAACACATTTAATCATTTATAAAGCATTTGTTACTAATCATTACACATTTAACTATTTGCCTATATTAGCACTCTTTATCACTTTTGTCATTGAAAAATTAGCAATTCTGTTCTGGTACTTGGAGCACGTTTTTGGCACCTCTGACTGGGCAGAAGCAATTTGGATCCTCTTTCATCTCTGAAAATTTGAATGAGATGTGTAATAAGATTTTACTGGTGTTAATTTTCACAATTTCTTTAGAATGTGTTAAAGAGAATGGGTGGAGGGTTCAGAACTTCCCCATTCAGTGAAGATTCCATTATCTGGCCTCAGAGAAACTGCTAATTAGTGATAGGTTGGAGCAGAGGATGTTTCCTCCATGTTAGAAGAGTAACTTGTGCTTACAGGTGACCTCAGCATTAGCTTAATGACTTAAAAATGCTAAGAAAAATATTCAAAATATCTAGGAAAGGACTTAATTTCTCAAAGAGTAAAGGGGGTAGTTTCTTGTGAGCAGTCCTGCAAAATTATTCTGTAAATCCATGACAAAGGCAGCTTCTTTTGTTTTTGAGCTCCTTTACAATTTAATGCATTCTTCCTTTTGAGTGGTTAATTTCTGTTTGCAGTTGTCAGTCAGCTTCTCTCAGGAAGGCATTTGCAGCAAACTCAGCAGTCTGACTGAGCAGCCCCCAGGTAGCCACTCACATGAGCTGATAGCTTGGCTTCCACTGGAACACAGTGATTTTGGAAAAAAAGGCCTCATCAGCCTGCCCTGCTCCCCTCCTGCAGAGCTTTCTCTGCTCTGGCTCCACAGCCAGCCTCTGGAGTAGGACCACACTGATGCTCTGTACTAAACTCTTGTCTTAGGCAGCTCCACGCAGAAAACAAGCCTGTAATTAAATTGTTCAAAATTTGAAGATCAGTGTGTTTGGCCATCCCTTCAGACCTAATTACTTGCCAAAACACACTGTGCACAGGGTGGGAATTAATATTAATTAGGAATCTTCTTGAACTGCAGATTACAGCCATTATAGGCAGAGGAAATGATTATGAGATTTATGCAACTCACATATTTTAAAAAGTGTAATTACAGCAACAAAGCCCTGTCTCTCAGTGTACATAAAGAGGCTTGATATAGACATTTGTTCCAGGTTAATATTAGTCTAAATTTACAGTGTACAACAGGATTCATACTGAAGTAAGTGACAGGAGAGAAAAGCCCTTTGTGTGCTCCACATAGTGACAAACTGTCCAATAATGGTGCCCATGTTGGTTTTCTGCTGATAACACCTTGGTACATTGTGCTGGGCTGTCTGAGGGGCCTCTGCTGCTGCCCAATTCCTGCTCCCCAAGGTGGGCACAGGCACACCATGTGTCCCCTCCTGGACAGGGGGCAAAGCAGTGCCTGGGGCCCTGTGTCATCTCAGAGGAGCTGAAGGGTGTGCATGGGCAGTTTCCTGACCCTAAAGCAGCAGCAGAGCCCCCAGAATACTGCTGCATGCTGGCAGACCCAGGCTATGTCTCTTTTTCTTCTTTGGAGGGTGAAGGTGGAAGCTTTTGCTCTCTAGGCTGAGTTCATGGCTGAATAACAAAGCAGTAAAGATTGCTCCTTAGTGTAATGCTGGAAATCAGTAGTGGAGACTATTTGTGTCCTAGGATGACTTTATGATGCTGAATTGTATCCCCATTCATCTGTTTAGTCCAGAAATAAATTTTGCACTTTAAGACTGGTTCTGAGAGTGAAGTGGGGGGAGAGAAGGAGTATGGAGTTTGTTTTCAGAAACTGCACTCTTACACATTCCTGCTCCTGGGCTGTGTTGTCTGTGGAACAGACAGCAAGTGAAAGCTCTCCTTTCCTTTTAATTAGTTTTTTGCTAGCTAAGGTAATGAAATTACCCAGACTGTAGCTTTTTCTTTTTTTCCTTTTTCTTAAAACTATTCAAATCTGCTCTGGACTAAAGAACCCAAAAAACACCAGGAGCTTGCACCTGTGGCCCGCCAGGCCCAAGACACTTTCCAGCTACATTCCAGTACCAGGGAGACTGATAACAGACTGAGGGAGCTAAGCTACAAACCACCAAGAGGATTTTCTAAATTTGTCATCTCTTCAGAGCAGCCAGAGGTTTTGTTGTTTAATAGTGTTCATTTTTTGAGCTGGTGAATGCTTTGCCTGTTAAATAAACAGGTTTTTTCCACTTTTCTCCAAAGAAATATTTTTCCTGAGCCAGTTAGGGGAGGGGCAGCTTAAATCTGCTTTCTAGAAGAACTCCTTTAGAGGTTTTCTCCCAAATTTGCCCTAAACCAGGACAATTTGCAAAGTCTAAATACCACTGAATTTTGTTTGAATTTGAGACACATATTTTGAAAGACACAAGGATAGCACTGAAGAGACAGAAGAGTGGGAAACTCAGCTGTTGTAGTTAATTCTGTAATTCCCAGAAGGGAACAGGGGTGTACTCTGACTTGTCTGAGATCATCCCCTAATGCTTGCTGGTTGCAACAGAAGATATTTCTAATTCAGTCTTTCCAACAACTGTCTAATAATTGCTAGAAATATTTAATAGTCCATATGTATAAGAAAAATAAAATGGCCTCTGCTGTGACTTCCTTCTGACAGTCTTGTGACCATTCCATTACTGATAAAATCTATACTGGATTGCTACCTTCTCTTTCAGCTTTGAGACTTCAAGAAACTATTTCAAGAGCAAAGTATCAGATTTTGTGACTGAGCATGCACCCTTGTAATAATATTAATTATATTGAAGTCCTAATTGATTTTGGAAGCAAATACAAAACAAATATAAATAATATATTGATTTGGAATATGAAAAGCATCATTCGTTGCACTTGAGGTTCTCAGCTCCTGGAAAAGAGGCAATGTTTGTTTGCAAATGCTAATGACTCCTGTCTATGTATTTATGAATTGATTGCTACTGAAATGAAGAACCCTTACCCATGTTTTACATTCACTATTAAAAGCAAGTCAGATTGCCATTTTTGTTGCCATATCTCCTTTTATTTCCAACATATCTTTTTATTGCAGATTTATTCCAATAATCTTGACATACTGTCTTAAAGTAGCATATTTCAAGTGGTTCTCATTGGTGACCAGCATGGGAAGATCTATATCTACCATTAAAAGGAGTAAAGAGAAATATTTTAGAATAGTCATGACAAGTTAAGTGTATTACTATGGATTGCTGAAGAAGAAGATAGTGAGTTTCAGTTGAGTTTGTCCCACTCTGTCATATTTCAAAAGGCAGAAGGAAGACACTGAATAAAAAACCAGTGAAAATGTCAGCAGGCTGTACTTGACTTTATGATTTCAATACCTTGAAGATAATAGAATGGTATTCAAGTATCTTCAGTATTTAATCCTGATAACATAAGGTCAGGCAAACACTTGTTTTATGAGTTTTCAATACTCCTGGGTTGGAAAACATTAAGGTGCTTGGAGAATTCATCAAATAATAAAATCTGAAGTTTCAGAAGAATGAATATTGACCAACAAAGAAAGCAATGCATTTCTAATGTGAGTAAATATAATCAATGTTGTAGAGTGATCCTTCACTCATCGATGTGAATCTGTGAGTTATGAAAAATTAAGACTCTCAGAATTGGTAATAGCTACAAATAAGTACAAATAAATTATTCCTGGAACTTTGGTGTTTCTTTGGCTAAACCATAATCCTTTCTATGAATCTCCTGCATTCACATTAAAAATGAAGGACAAAACAATAACTCCTCTGAATTTATTGGTAAATAATTGGAAAATATTTTGAAGATAGACAGCAGCACCCTTTATGAGCCATTTTAATTCAAATTTTTGTTCTTGCAGTGTTTAATTGTTGACATTTTATTGTCCCCTGCAATCTAGAATAAATTCCTTGATAGTTGCATTTACTGAAAAAGATGTTTTAAGCTTGGAGTCACTAAGAAGAAGGATTTATTTAAGATAATCTGGACAGTTTATTTCTTCAGGAGGAAGAAAAGCATGGCAGACAAGACAAGTAGATATGGATGTATTCATGCAATATCTTTATAGAATGTTTGAAAATAAGAGAGATTTTCCTGCTGTAAAACTATGTATTTAGCCTGGTCCTTACTGTTATAATATCTTAATCAAAGAATATGGTTGTGATTAATCTATATCTTTCAACCTTGTGGAACTCAGCTGACTACAGTAAAAGATCAGTCAGCTTACCAATGAAAAGTCCTTTTTTTCTACTGCTGAGTTAAAATTTTCAATGATGATTTTCTAAGACATTTGAGAGTTTTCAGTTGTTGTTTTCATCCTCAATAAGGACAAGACAAAGGGCTCAGTTCAGTTGTCTAACTCTGGATATTTAGTGCCAGTGCCAATGCCAAAGCAAATCCTGCTTAACCTGCAGGTACTACACAAGCACCATGTTCAAACCTTTGTTGCCAAAATTTAGGCAAATAAATCAAACCTCAAGTCCAGAATAGAAGATTCTTCTTTGAAATGTTCAAGCACATTTGTTTTGGTTGCATAAAGAAGTTTTATTTCAATGATTTCCTTCAGAACATTGTGGAAACATTTTCCTGCAGACTGCAGTACTATTGTTGATTTTCTATCAGGAATATTTGTCTAAATCTGCTTCCCTCTAAAGAGTGGTAGAGTGTAAATATAATACAAATTTTATTACCTTTATTTTGAGGTACCTGGTACTCTGATTCCCTGGCAGAGGTTTCTTTTAGGTAAATACTTTTCTGTCAGCCCAGTAACCATTTTGTTGCCTGTCATCTGGAGGATAAGGTGCTATGTTGAGTTCTGTTCCCTGCCTCAAAGACTTTTAATGGATTTTTTAATGCAGGGATCCTAATGTAAGAAGTGACTTCCAGAGGTCTTCTCCTTTGGCCTCCCCAGATGTTACTTAGATTTGCTTTTCTTGCCTTTAGTCCCCTGGCTAAGCCACTTTTTGCTCTCAAACAGAAGCCTTTCAGCCAGGGATCTGAAAATCACCTTACTCTCGTTGCCCAGGCGTCTTCACCAGTAGAAGTCTGGCAAGGGATGAGCAGAGGAGAATTCCCTGCCTCCTTTCCTTTCCACAGAAGAAATAAAAAAACCAAAAAACAAACCCAAATCCAAAACACAGCCTGTGTGCAATTGGATGTGGATGTGAAAATGCACATCCTCTCTCTCGAGAAGGGGAATAGTATCATCAGTGAAGGAGTGTGTAGAAATTAACTGTGGCATTTTTCTGATTCTCATTGAAGTTGAAATTGCCTGAAAAAGCAAAAAGGCAGTTTTTACTTTATCTTGTTTAGCAAAATCTATTGAAAAATCCTCTCAAAAAACATTAAGTACTTTAAAAATATTTAAAAATTAGTTAACAAATATCAAAATGAGACCACATATATTAATAATCTGAGAAACCATGGTTATTTCAGCAGGTATTACACTGGAAAGTATAATGATTTTGTCTTTGCACCTAAAATGGAGGGATGTTCACTAAATCCAAATATAAATTGTTGTAAATTTTTTATGAATATTTGATTCTTAACTATGATCTAGCAAAGCATATTGCAGTCAACCTTGCAGAAGTCACTACAAAAAAAATTGCCACTTCCTTGGTACATTGTCACCTTAATATCTTATTTTAAAAATCTCTCTGCTATGCATAGGATAAATTGAAAGAGCTATGTGTTTGCACTGAATCTGTTTGCCAAAAACTCAGCATAGAAACTTGGTTTTGTCCTACCATTTACCTGTACTGCTGTCACCAAGATTCTCCCCTGAAAGGACTTTTTATTTCATCCTGTGCAAGGCATAAAGATGATTAAATATATCAGACAAAATGTATGTAATATTATAATGGGTCTCCATTCATTTTTATTCCAATATTTCTCTGAATAGTGTGCTAACATTATTTAGTGAGAAGTGAGATGTATTAAACTCAATAATTTATCCTCATATATGTGGGGTTTTTTTCTGCCTAAAAGAAAGCTAGGGCTTTTACTGTTCCTCAGTCTATAAAGATTTATTGAGTAATTTTTAAACCATAAAAATAGAAAAAGTGTTCATTGGCTTCATTGAGGAAGGCAGTGAGAGACAGTGAACTTGTTCTTTTCATCCTTCTCAGTGGTCAAGCATTAAAAATATAATTAAAGAGAATAATTCTAGCAAAGATCTCCAGTAAAAGCAAAGGTTGATAGGTTTGATGTATTGGGCTACTAAAGCAGTTGAGAGCAGAATATATTGCACCTGGGTTGATGTTGAAGGGAGCAGCCAAACCCTTCCTGTAGAAGAATTGTTCTTTATTCCTTCTGTGCTCTCTCACTCTCCTTCTGGAGCTCTGCACCGTTTAGCTCCAGTGCTCCATCAGCCAGTCTTGCTGCAATTCCCACAGGAATGGGGCTCAGCAGAGCAGGAAGTAGCTCCAGTTGGAAGGATCCAGCTCTGACAGCTGCGTGATCCAGCTGTGTGATCCAGCTGTGTGATCCAGCTCTGGGATGCAGCTGTGTGGGTGTGGGAGGCACCTGCACTGTGGGACGTGCACTCCCTGACTCTGGCTTTGCCCATGGAGAGGCAGGGCTGCTCTCTGCTCCCAGAAGGTCTGGCTGGAATTTTCCTCAGAGGAAAAATGCCCTTCTTGACAAAAGCTTCTAGGGGAGCTTCCAATGGGCTGTGATGCTGTAGGCATGACAGTGGAAGAGAGAGAGAAACTTCTCCATTTGAGTATCAGCAGATCAGGCCTTTGGGATCTTAGGACAAACCCCAGAATACAGAGCTTGCTTTTGCTCTAAATTGTTTACAAGTGAACTAGAAATAAATTAATATGAAGTAACTCATCTACATCCATTCATTTCAGGAAAGAAAATTCCCTAAATGGTTTGCATTATTCCAGGTGAAAACCAGGTACATAACACCAACCATCATGCCAGACTAACACAATTTTCCACTCCCTTCATCAAGCATTGTCTTCTACATATATATATATATATATATGTATATATATTTGTAAAGGGAATAAGAATTGTCAGGGCAGAGATGAGCACTTTAGGGACAGAGAGAAAGGTCCCTTTTCTCTTCTGAGGAAAACTTAAATAGTAAAGAATCTCAGCCTCAACAGAGAAAGATGTCACCAGTTTCACAAAAAAGGCAGCTAAAAATGTCAACAGGTTATCTGCCAGCCTGTAGTCAGTAGTACCTAATTATTGAAATAATGAAACAAAGGTTGAAGTTACAGAAAATTGCTTAAGCTAGTGGAAAATTAAATAAAATAATTTTGTGCTCACAGACTGCATGATCAATCCCACTGCATGCAGTGTCTGACCCTGCTGTAAGGAGCCACAGAAATCCATGGCTTGCACATTGTGCTGGCATCAGGAAATGAGGACAGTCAGAGAGGTTTTTTCAAGAATTCATTGCAGTCACAGAAAGTTTCACTGGGATGTCAAAGTGGGCCTTCTTTTTATTTCTTTAACTATGAAGGATTTTGGAATCACAATGTTTGCAAAGTAGTTAGTTTATCAGAGGCTTAGAAAAATCAGAGTGGCAATGAAATAACTGCATAATAGCCCAAGCATGGAAAATATCCCTCTGCTATGGCAACGTGGACGTTACTTGGGGAATATCAAGAATTGTTTTGCCAGATCTTCCAGTCATTTGATGAGTATGAGAGATTTGCTTAGTAATTATGGCTTTTCTCTGATATCAGCTGTAACTCATAAAAGTATGGGGTTCAGCTTTCATACAGATATTTTCATTCCCTCTCAGTCTGTTTCTTTTCAATTCTGTCTCTTATTTGTTTACTAAAATTATTTAGTTAAGATGTCAATTGGGAGTCAGATGGAATGTTTTCCGGATGGTGCCTTTTTCAGTTCATTCAATTTGGCCATCTAAAATGTTATTTCATTTCAGCTTTAGATCTTAGATCTGCTAAAATTAACATTTGCGTTTTCTGTAGCATCATGAAACATCTTTTCTTTTCCTTAATCATTTTATCAGTCAGGCCCAGGAAATGCTTAGCAAATGTTAATCTATGAGTTAGCATTTGTCTTTGATAAATTAATTCAGCTGCAACAAAATAGCCTAAATAAACAAACTCTTCTGAAGGATCCAAGGAATCAGTGGTATGTGGTGGTACAGGCAGCCCAGAAGGCAGACAGGAATTGCAATGAGATGTGTAAACAAGAAGACAGATCCTCCAAAAAGTTAAAATAACTTCTTTGGATTACAGTATTTCCTTTGAACCCATCATTCAAAGGACAGAGGAGTGAAATGGGGAAAAGGAGATAAGATGGAAAAATACATTTTAGGATTTAACCATGAATTAGTCTGGTAAACTGGGAGACTGGAAGGAAAACCCTAGTGAAAGAAGCTGAGAGGAGGAGAAATGGATGATTAATGGAAATCAATGTTCTGAAGTGAAGGAATTAGATACAAAAAAAGTTTTCTGTACAATTCCTTCCATCAAAAGTGAACACCCACAGTTCACACTGCCCCACCCTCAACTCTTTGGGAAGCTAAAAGCAAATAAATTTATTATATAAGTTATGGGAGAAAGTAAGAGAAAACAGCCTCAAGCACTGCACAGTCACTGCTCAGAGTGGAGTCCTGCTGGCCCTTTCATTCCCTCTGCATTCCTCTGGGTTCACTTCGAGAGCAAACACTTTAGTTCTGCTCCAAATAGATGTGCTGAGCAATGGTGAAATGGGAAGAGGAGACGAGTGCAGGCAGCAGCTGCACAGCTCAAACCCCACAGGCTGGGCTGGGGCAGCACCCAGCACTCACAGCCCTCAAGCAGGAATAAAGCAGAAAGGTCTTTAAGGAAACAGCTGTAGATTTATGTCCATGAACAAGGTGCTGGTTAAAACTCGGTTGACTGGTTTGCAACTCTGATACCCTGAACACTTATGAGAAGCTCACATAAATTAATGGAATACTTTTTATTCATTTCTCTGGATTCCTGATTCTGTTTTAAGCACTGTTATTCCTGATCTGTTCACTGTTGCATGCAAGCAGTTTTTAGGTGTGGCTGGGTATGCTTGGGATATTCTTAAAATTCACATCATTTTTTTGTCTTTTAACACTCTAACATTTGTGCCTGCCATGGTCTTAGTCTTTTCTGATAAACCCAAAATACTTTTTTGAGTGTCTCTAGTGCAGAATTTGCCATTGGTCACAATAATTTACTTACAGAGAAAATAGATGAGATTCTAGACCTAACTGATACTCAAACCAAAGCTCAGAAAACTTGAAAAATTATATAATACCTCCAAAATAAGATTGATGAAGGTGCACAGGGATATTTTAAGATAACTCCAGGCAGTTAAGTTTCCTGATCATAATGCGTGATGGAGACATATCTCATATTTTATCCAGATTTAAAAGATTACTTAATGTGCTCTGGTAAGACAGCTTACACCTGTCACACTAACACAGCAAGGGAGATGATGAAAATTTTACTCAATTATATAATTCCAAAGGTTTGGGGTTCCTTTGGGGTCTTACCTTTCCTTCTGAGAATAACTTCTGAAAGTATTCAGTTCCCAAATTCAAACAAACTTTGTGTGGAAGTACTTTACATCTTTGTGAGGGTGACAAATGGTGCACTGGCTGTATGATGCTGTATGACTCTGGTCATTTAATAAATGTCCCCCTCCTAGAATACTGCATTCCTCTCTGGGGCCCCCAAGGAAAGAAGGACATGGACCTCTTGGAGTGAGTTCAGAGGAGGCCATGAAGGTGCTCAAAAAGCTGGAGCACCTCTGTTATGGGGGTATTCAGCCTCAAGAAATGCTCTGGGGGGACCAAAGAGCACCTTCCAGGGCCTAAAAGGGCCTGTAAGGAAGGTAGAGAGAGATTGCTGACAAGGGCACAGGGTGATAGGACAAGAGGGAATGACTTTAAACTGACAGAGGGCAGGTTTAGATTAGATATTAGGAAGAAGTTCGTTACTCTGAGGGTGATGAAGCACTTGTACAGGCTACCCACAGCAGGTGTGGATCCTCCAGCCCTAGGAGAGTTCATGCCCAAGCTGCATGGGGTTTTGAGAAACCTGGTCTAGTGGAAACTGTCCCTGCCCATGGCACGGGTCATGAAACTAGGTAATCTTTAAGGTCCCTTCCATTTCAAGCCATTATAGGATTTGCAAAAAGTTGCTGTCAAGAATAATTGAAAAATCTGTTTCTCATCTCTATGATGAATTCTGGCATGTAAAGTTCATATTAGACATCAGGAGAAAGTGTGCAGTAATAAAGTTAATAAAACTCTGTGATTGGTTGCTCAGCTGTATTAAATGCAACATAGTGCATGTGTCTGGGTAAAGGTAGGAATGGCATAAATAAGGAAGTTTCTACCTTTGTCAGGGGATAGACTAGGTGAACTCTGCAGGATGGTAAATGCAACGTAGTGCATGTGTCTGGGTAAGGTAGGAATAGCATAAATAAGGAAGTTTCTACCTTTGTCAGGGGATAGACTAGGTGAACTCTGCAGGATGATATTTCACCTTGATTTTCTATGATTTTCCCCTGAATTTCATAATAATAATAATAATAAAAAAAGGAGCAGTTAGGCTGCTGGTGCACTGGAGGCACTCATTAAAGATTTTCCTACCTGTTAATATATATTTTCAATCTTTTGATTTACTGTAAGGTTATAAACCCGCTGGGGCATGATCTGCCTTTGTTTTTTTCTTTTTTTCTTTCTTTCTTTTTCGTTTTTCTGTGAGTATACTGTCTAGTACAGTGGATTACATTACATTAATTTCAGTTATTGAAACATATATATTCCTTTATTGATCATCATCATCACTGCAGCTGTGGTGCACACTGAGCCAGTGTTTGGTGGGAAATGGACACTCAATGGCCATTGCCCTCTCCTGAGCTTGGTGTAGCCACAGGCTTCCCTAGGGTTTAGAAACAGTCATCAGAAAGTGCAAACTTGAACTGCAAAAGAAAATTATATTGGGGGGGGTGTTCCTTGGAAAAGCAGTTTTATAATTTATAATAAACCTTGACAGAAGAACACAAGTGCTTGCTCACAATCATTACTGCTGGAAATGTTTGCCCATGGGACTGATACCAGGTAGAGAAGGCAGGTGAAAAATATTTAAATTCCAAGCCATAAGATTGGAGATGTAAAGGGGAAAGAAAGAGCAAAGCAGTATTTACAGGAACAAGTACCATGTGGACCATGCCTGAAACCAGACCAATATCATTTAAATGGATTAGAAAATTCTATCTCTGTGCAGGATCTGAGAAAAGTTATTATCTGAAAGACATCCTCTGTTTTGCAGTAGTATCTTCATTTAGAGAAATCTGTCTGATTCTAGGATAAGCATTACAGAATTCCAGCTGTTTGTGACATCAGTCTTTGTAGTTGTGTAATGCATAAAGTATCATAACTCTGAATACAAGAAATTTAAACTGGAGAAAGGAGCAAAAAATACCTAATTTTAACAGAAACACTCGGGTTTCAGGGTTTTTTTATTGTTATCCAAGAATTTCATTCTTGTGATTGAACAAGAAAGATTTGTCACGTGTTAGGGAGAACCCCAGGATCGGGGGACTTACCTGGAAGTTCCAGATTCAAGCCTCTAATATGAGTTCCTTCTGGAACTTTATGTTTCTGACAGAAAGTAGTATTAGAGAACATTTTTAACACTGATACCTTGAATCAAAATTATTAACCCTTAAGTAAATAACCCATTCTGTTCAGTCTTCATAGGTATTTCATCCATGGGGACAGAATTAAAGTATTTTTTTCTTACTGAAATATGGCCTAAAATTTGTCTTTAAAGGAATATGTCAGTTCATCTCTTTATGACTTTCTAAGTATCTCACCTCAGGTAAGAGGTAAGCCTGAATCAGCCTGAATTTACTCTTATAATTATTCTACACTGGGACAATACCACTGGTTTGTAGTCCTGATACAGTGTTAAATTAGGATCCAAACTGGGTGTCATTTGTATTAACAGCTGTATAACAACATGAATGCTTAGGGGAATTCACTTATCTTAAGATATCCATGACGTAGACATTTATGTCTGTGTCATCCTAAAATCCAATTTCTACCAAATAAAAGGAAATTTAACTGACCAAATATAGGTGTCTATTTTAAGATAATTGATATCTGAAGAACAAATTCTGCCCATTGACTGAAAGAAGATCCCAGGGCTGCTTGAAAGGCCACAGACATTGACACTGCATCAGTTGAAGCCATCTTTTACAGGCCATGTCTGAGACTAAGCTCTTATCCGGGCACATGGAAAGACACATGGATACAAAATCTCTTAGGAGTCCACAGCTTGGAGCCCTGATCCAGCTGATTTATCTGCCCCTGCATACACAGTCTGATAGATAAATCAGAAAGTTAAAATAAAGCATGAGAAAAAGACAGTTTTATTATCCTTCTCTGCTAGAAGAAGTTAAATATGGTGACGCTCTGGGCTGGTCATGTTCCTTTTAGCATGGGATCTCACATTACAGCTCTGCAACTTTGGGTAATCAGAGAATTACACACCAGCCATCCCATGGCCTCTGCAGAGCAGCTTTTAACTGAGAACGAGAGTCCCCACCTTGTATCAGTCTGACTCCCTAACTGAGTAACATTCACGTTCTAAGAAACACCTTCTTACTGTTTCGTTCTTGATTAAACTGCCTTGGAAATATATGAATATGTACTTTGGAGAAGGTTTAATATTGAGGGATTAAATTTTCCAAATCCCTCTTGTGTAAATCAGCAACTTCCTCTTCCAGAAAAGTAAACACACAGTTTAGAAATCGCAGGATTTGAAGGGTATTTATAATTGCAGTTTAGCATTTTTGCACTCTCAGTAAGAAGTGTTGGTAAGACCACAAACTTCAGTGGCGTTCCAGAAGTCTGATCCCATGCTGCAGGGCCCTGCACTACTTACTGCAGTCTAAATTCCATGGGTTCTTAGCATACCTCATTATGGTATTGCAGTAATTCTGCAGAATAGTGCATTAAAGTGGCAAAATTAGGGAATAGCCACTTGAATGCTAATTATCAAGGCAATTCAGATTGCTGCAGTGAATATGGAATCTGAATGCCCACAGGAATCTCACATGCAATGGAGCATCATTCAGTGAGTTTCACAGAGTTTCCCTTCAGCCACAGCCCTCCATGAGGTAGCAGCTGAGGGGATAATCTTTACTGACACAAGACAGCACCCAGGAGGGGTTCTGAAAAGCTACTGTCCTTTGCTACCAGAGGGAGAAAGCACTGGGGAACAAGAGACAGCAGTCCTTCAGTAGTGGAACTCCAGTGCTGTCTATCATCAAAAATGCTGATTTCCAAATTCTTTCACAACCCTCCTTCTGGTGTTATTGCAAGGTTGGTAAGGTCTGAACGTGATCCAAAACATTGCTTCAATCCTTGAAATGCTAATTTTCATCTCAAGACAACAGTTTGAAAGTTCATGTGCTAATGTTCATGTTCATGTTCAATCTGTGTTGCTAATGATGGCTTTGATGTAATTAACAGTGCTGGATTAACCCAAAATACCAGTTTATCCACACAGGTCTGAAGAGTTTGAAAGCTTTTCTGTTTATTTCAGCTATATCTACTGGTCTAATAAAAGATAATATTTTTATCTAAAACTTTGTATCCATAGTTCCTAATTGCCAGGTGAAATCTTCATTAGAGACATTTCAAAACTTACTTGGACAAGGTGATCCACCTTTGAATATGGCCTTGCTCTGATCAGGGAGGGGGTTGAACTAGTTAGAAACTCCTTCCAACCTATATTAATCTGTGAGTTTGTAAGGCTTAAACCTGGTAGGTTTCAAATCTGTTGTTTTTATATCTTTGTGTTGAAGGGTCTGGACAAAGATTTTGATTCTGGTAGTAGCTTGATCAGTTAAAAAAGGCATATTCTCAGCAAGCTGAGAGGAAATATGAAGCAACATGAGTTGAATTGCCAAGCATTCTGCAAGGTTCCTTTTAACTGCCTTGGGCTTCCTAAATGGAGAATGACTTTCCAACTGAAGACAGTTTTCTGCAGGTCTGATAGTTTTGCCCTCAATGAAGAGAGTTCAGTAGAGAAATTGAGGGTAATAGAAGCATTTAGTCTAAAGAATGTATTTTAAATGCATCTCTACAGTGGGATATGCAGCAGCATGGCTTGCACAGGTAGATCTGTCTTGTGTGAAAATGCCTCTCCCTCACACAGGAACAAATCTGAGTATGGAAGGCAGTGCTGGAACTTGTCATGCCTATATTTATTTTGCATGTACATTTGGGGGTGGTGATTGGACAGTGGGAAAGAATTTTGTCACAGGAATGAGCCTAGCTTTCTTTTTAGATGGGTTCACATACACTGTCCTCACCTGCAATACATATTTGAATTTTCACAACAGAAAATAAAACAACCTAAGTTACATTTGAAGGAAATTTGTAGTCAAGTTCAAATAAGAGCTTTCTAAACTGCTAATAAATCTTTTACACCCTTGGAGTTGAAAGGGAGCTTTCATTTTCTGCAACTATTTTTCAGTGTAGTACTTTGTGTTTATGATATCTATATTATATTTAGCATTCACTTTAGTGGATCAAATATTTCCTTAATTGAAAAACATCTCCAGTGCAGCAATGGTAGTTGAGCTTTTTACTTGAACTAATGTTTTACTTCATCGAAAATTAATCATGACTAGTGAGGGCTTATTCATATAGTAGAGTGTAATTAAAAATAATGTTGTGATTTGGGTTATTCTCTGTGGCCCCAATCCTGCAAATACACATGAGACTATCTTTATGCAAGACAGGTTTTTGCTAAGTTCTACAGAAATCTTAAAGGGTATAAAAAGGCTGAGATGAAGAAGTAATTTCAAAATTAAGATATATACAGATCTGTTCCTGTGCTCAGGATGCTCAGTAGCATTCACAGGGCTCTTACTGAACATCTCTACCTGCTCAACATCAGTAAAAGCCAGTGTTCTTAGTTCATAGGAGGAAAACCAAACCTTATGACTCCAGCAAGGACAGGAGTTGAGAAGGGGAAATCAATGGATGAATTTTTCTAAAACCAACATTAATTGATACTTGTGCCTTCAAATTAAATTAAAATAACAAGATGAAATTCAATCCTCTGTTGCCAACACAGGATCTTGTGAAGCCAAGAAGATTTCACTGAGCTCACACTCCAGCTGCCTTATGGGAATAAAAAATAGTAAGAAATCTAACATTAGATGTTTACAGATCTTGGCTCACATCTTCTTGTAACATAAATCAATTTAGCCTAGAGTTTATTGGATGAAATATGTTTTCTGACACTGTATGTGAGGGAAGTTGCAAATTTTTTTTTTCATTTGCATTCATTAATATTAAAAAATTAACTAAGATACTATGTAATATAATGGCTAGTAGTTCTGTCTATGAAGTTCATTGCTCTAGCACACTGATTATATTAATATCTTGGGGAGTATTGCAATTAAAATGTATTCATTCAAGAACAGTCAAGCAATGAACATTTATTGGTTGAATAACTAAATAAAATTAAAATATGTCATTTCACTTATTTACTTTTTTTCATACAGCTGTTCCAAAACAGCAGATTTCTATTGAGAAGAAACTGATTTAATTTTATAAGCAGAATACATGAATTTTAACAAGTACAAGTTTTTAAGACAGAAACATGTAAGAGAGTTTTACCAATCTAGAAGCCTACTGCATGAGATAATTTGTCTACAGCAGCATGGAAATCTCCCTCCAAAGGCTGGCATGCTTTTGAGTAGGTCTCCATTATATTTTAACTAAAAAAAGTCCACACAAAAAAGACCTAGAAGAGAAAAAAATGAACAACCAAAAACCAGTCACTTTAGGTTTTGGACAGTAACTGACATATCTGAAAAAGATATCTCACAGCTAAAATAGCAATTTTTAAATTTATCCTCTATTTCCCATTTTCAGTAGATTTTACATATCCTCCATTCTTAAAAAAAAAAAAGAGCTTTTACTCCAGTGTGTGTGCATAATAATGTTTAGATTCCTCTTCCAAGGTACATATTTACCTTCATGGGGGTCCTAAGAAAATAAAGGAAGCTCTTGCTAGCCTGTGGCATTAGGTATTCCAGGAGCCTCTTTTGCAGTTTGCTTTGCTCCTAATGGCTCCCATGGAGTCAATTTAAACACTGAGCCTGTTCAGACTGTGAAGCATATGGGTAATTTATATTAATGCTAATGTGAGACATTCCTGCATCAGGGAAACATATCTTCATGTTTTTAACTTTCCATTCGCCTTCACTCTCCAAAAAGAGTTTGAAAGGATGCTGCCTGTGTGGGAAAAATTAACACTAACTGAAGTTATGTTTTATTCTTTAGAATTGTTTTTTGAATACTTTTTTTTTTTTCCTCACAGGCCAGTTGTGTTCAGTCTGTCCACTTTTTTTCCCCCTCTTTTACCACGATTAGCTGTAACTGGGTTAGGCTTAATCCTAATTGGTAGATGTAGCCTAACCCAGACTCTGTTTCACCAACTCCTTTAGAAAGTGAGTGAATAGGGAAAAAATTAAAATTATGTATTCGCCCTAAATTGATTTCTTGTGGAAAAGGCAAAAATGAGGACCCAGGACCAGAGACTGAAGCTGTAGCACTCCTGCCTCCCATCTCCACTGGTGTACTCTCCAAAGTTAGGTCACTCCTTGGTGACCAGCTGAGCATACAGATTGGCTGCCCAATGGCTCAGCTTCATGAGAGGCAGGGCTGGAGCTCCCTGGACATGTGCTCAGGGTGGGCTCAGCCCTGTCTGTCCTGTTCCCTGTAAAACAGATTTAATTTGAACGTTTCTGAGGATCATGAACATACCCCTGAAAAAGGCAAATCCAGTGTCTTTAATGCATCTTTTTTGTCTCATCTGATCTTTCCAACCTGAGCTTCAACCCAACACTTATTATTCTGTCTCAGACTGCTGTACTGAAGGACACTCTATTATGAGATTTTTGTTCTCATGTCAGTACTTACAAACCTACATGAAGTCATCCTCTTAATCTTCTCTGCATAAATCTAAGCCAGCAGAGCTCTTTGATTATATCAGTATAAAGAAAAATTTCCTATCTTTTCATCCTTCCCTTGTTCCTTCTCCATATGTCTGCCCTTTAACACAATCCTTCTTGAAAGAAATTACTTGTTATCTCATCCATGGTGTCTGACTAGTGCAATTCTCCCTGTAAAATTCACCTGTAGTTTTAACAGTTCAGTCTTTTCCAGTGAGAGGAAATACTTGGGAACACCACAGAAGAGTCATAGCATGAACCCTTCTTCATGTCTCTGTCTGCTGTGACCTCCATGTCATCTTCAGCCATGGGGAGCTTGGTCTGTGTTCAGCTTCCCTGGGTTTTAATGCCTGATTTGCTGCAGGGGATCATCCTCACAGCTCACAGTTTCATCTCATGTCAATCTTCTCTGGAAGTTTTTAAGAAAAATGCTAAATAGTATCATGTTCATTGGCCAGTTGTGTTTATATGTCCATGAACTGAGTTTTCAATTAAAATTTAAAAGCACGCAATTAATGCGCATTTTATTTTGTAGTACTTAAATTTCTATTGAAAATGTGGTCAGAAATTGTAGAAGGCTCTGTGCTCATATCAGCTCTATTACTTTTTCAACCAAATTTATTACTTCATTGAGAGAATATATCAAGTTAACCAGCACAACCTATTTTCAATGCATCCTAGGCAATAAGAAATAATTTTACTACCCCTCCTTGCCTTGCTTTGGCCATTCTTTAGAGCTGAAAGGCCCATTAGGCCCATCACATTCTGTACTTTGCTTTTTTCATATTTTCTTATAGCCCTGGCTTCCCTTCAATTTTCTGAAACAAGCTTACAGTTTTAAGTTTTATTGAAAATTTGTGCTAAGGATACAGAGAGCTTCTCAAACAACATTTTAATCTCTCTTATGAAATCTATCCAGACCTACAGATATAAAAATATACAATTTCAATAGCAACTTTTTAATGTTTCTTTGACTCACTGTCAGAAGAGAAAATACAGCATTGTCATCACTAGAGCCCAGCATATTGACTGCCCTACAAAGTCCAAAAGAGAAACATCTTCTCTATACTGCAGACAATTCTATAGACATCATTTCCTATTCAAAAAAAACCCTCACTTCTTTACACAATCCCTTGTTCCAAACTTGCTTGCATAATGTTACTTTTTTCCAAAATTTTCTTACCCTGTAGTTCTTTCTTTCTTTCTTTCTTTCTTTCGTTCTTTCTTTCTTTCTTTCTTTCTTTCGTTCTTTCTTTCTTTCTTTCTTTCTTTCGTTCTTTCTTTCTTTCTTTCTTTCTTTCGTTCTTTCTTTCTTTCTTTCTTTCTTTCGTTCTTTCTTTCTTTCTTTCTTTCTTTCGTTCTTTCTTTCTTTCTTTCTTTCTTTCGTTCTTTCTTTCTTTCTTTCTTTCTTTCGTTCTTTCTTTCTTTCTTTCTTTCTTTCGTTCTTTCTTTCTTTCTTTCTTTCTTTCGTTCTTTCTTTCTTTCTTTCTTTCTTTCGTTCTTTCTTTCTTTCTTTCTTTCTTTCGTTCTTTCTTTCTTTCTTTCTTTCTTTCGTTCTTTCTTTCTTTCTTTCTTTCTTTCGTTCTTTCTTTCTTTCTTTCTTTCTTTCGTTCTTTCTTTCTTTCTTTCTTTCTTTCGTTCTTTCTTTCTTTCTTTCTTTCTTTCGTTCTTTCTTTCTTTCTTTCTTTCTTTTCTTTCTTTCTTTCTTTTTCTTTCTTTTTCTTTTTCTTTCTTTCCCCTCTTTCTCTCACTTTCTCTCTCTCACTCTCTCTCTTCCTTTCTTCCTTTCTTTCTTTTCTTTCTTTCCTTCCAAAGCTTGTGAAACATTTTTTAATATTATTGTTATTCCTATTATTTCATTTTAGCACTCAGGTCTGAATTTTTAGCTGGAGTGATCTCATTTCCAGCCACAGGGTTCTGACTGTTTTAACTTTATTTTTATTCATACTTTTCCATTTGGGTTTTTTACCTCCAATTGATGTAATCAAAGCTGTCCTCACATTATTAACCCTGTGAAACTGCTCATGTAAAGCAGAGAGCTCACAGATGCAGAGCAGATGTTCTCAAATCATAAGCACTTGAAGTTGTAGCTACATAAAACTCTGCAGCATCACACAGAGCTCACTCTGAACAGGCTAGTAGTAAAAGTCTGAATTCATGATGATTTGGAGCACTATTCTCCATGTTCACATTTTAATACCAAAACTTTTTTTTTTTAATAGGCAGCAGCTGTGTTCTGAACAGCCGCAACTTCAAGACTTTTCAGCAGTTCCTACCAAAAATTCTGGCAAGGTGCAAACAAGCTGGCTCAGGTGCAAGGAGGAAAATGCTGATGAGTGAGGATGTGACACTGAAGTTACCTTTTCCTGTCACTATTTAGCAGCTGCAAAGGCTGAAGAGATGACCAGGCAGTTTGGGAATACACAGCCATCATCTCATCCATTGTTTCTATACTTTGCAGTGAGCTGGAGCTATCCATTATCAGCCCAACCATGATCCTGCTCTCACACCACTGCTGGACACCAAGGAGATGTGCTGGGCAACCAGTCACCAACAAACTGATCTGTGAAAAGGGAGGATCCTTGATTGTGCTGTGTTCCTTTTTTCCTCCTCTTTTATTTTTTTTTCTCTTCTAGTAACAATTTTACTTATTATGTAAGCACCGTGTTTCTGTCTACTGGATTATTTCTCTTCTTTTCTGTGAACTATTCCTAATGACTATCAACTCCACAGGCTCACCTCCCTTTGTTTTGGTTCCCTTATTTTGCATGGCTCAGTAACCTACTGCTTTCTTGTTCATAGTGTGAGCTTCACCAGCTTGTGCTCAAGTCTTTGGTCTGTGGCACTCTGTCCTGTTAGGATATTAGCTTGTAAAGAGCCATTAAATGTTTGCTTCTGAGCTCTAAGTAATTCCAGCAGACAATATTATTTTTGACATAAAATAACATTCTACCTCCCTCTTTGTCCACTCATCCATTCCTAAACAGGCAATAGGAGAAGAAGCAGCATTTCAGTCCTGCAGTTCTCAGCAAGTTTCATTCCTCCCCAGAAGGCTGAATATATGCTCAAAAATACATTTCAATTCCCATTATTACATAGGTCAGTAACTTTGTTGTATAGGAAATTAGCACATTTATCTCCTCTTATCCCTGAGTGCCTTGATTATTTTTATTCTTGGCATCTTGATTTTTTGATGAAGTAGTGCTTATTTATCCCCTTCTCTTTTAATAATTCAATACCTTCTAAGTTATCCTTCTTGCTTGTCCCATTAAACAGTGAGTTGCAGGTTACCCTAGAAGTAACTTTCCACTAAAATAGATTAGCCTTGCACAAAAATCCTCTACTTAATTCCCTGTTTCCCCAGCAGTTCACTTCCACAGCCTTACCCACTGCTTCTTTCACAGAACAGCAAAAGACAGCCCCTGGATGTGGTCCTTGCATGTTCAGTGTCACTGCAGGTTCTTTGTGAGCCATCTGCAGTCTGTGCATCCATGGTGCAACCTTGGAGTGATTAAAAGCTGCATCAAATAGCAGCCAACCATGGGGTATTTGTATTTTTGCAACCATGTTGCTCTGTCAAGGCAACTTCTGCAGTTTCTCTTTATACCTTTTAGTGCCTGAATGCTTTCCCTGTTTGCTTTGGGTTTCATATGCTGTAGGTCCCTTCTGACTTCAGTAAGAAATAAAACTTGGTCTGTCCACTCACACTCACTGATCCATCTCTGTCTACAACATATGAGATGTAGAATGCTGTCTGGAAGGAAAATATCTCGCTCTGCTTCTCAAGTTTTCTTTTGAAATGCTTGGTGCCTTGTTTTTGTTTATTTTTTCTTCTCCCCTTTTCTTTGAGGAGCAGATATTTCAGAGCAGAGTAGGCTGAGGGTTTGAAGACTGCAGTCTGACGGTATCAAAATGACTCAGCTGGCTCCTTCTGCTAAGTCAGAGCCCACTGCTCCATTCTATAACCCAGAGGGAAATCTAAGACAAGCCAAACACCACCACTCAGCACTGCCATGTAAAAAATAAGGAGATGTGAGAGACCTGTCATCCTGCTAGAAGAAGAATAATCCTTCAACTCCTCTTCATTTAGATATCTCTTTGCTTTTTTGGGAGTCACTTAATCATAGGAGATTAAACATGTGCCATATGTATAAGTAATGCTGTTCCAGGGATTTAATGGGAGCAGACTGATTAAATCCTATCAAGGATACAGTTGTCATCAGAACTGTCTTGAGATAATGAACTTGACACTGAAGTAGAATCCATCACTCCACTACTGAATTACTAGACTTAGGAGTTTTTGCCAAAATTTAGAGCCAACTCACCATACATCTAAGTAGGTATAAGACATGAATTAAAATCTTGCCCTTTTCTGGGTCTTTAGACATTAAGTATCAAACTATAAGAAGAATATTAGGATTTACCATATGAACTAATTCTGGGATACATCACTGCTACTGGTTTTTTTGTTTGTTTGGTTTTGGGGTTTTTTTTAAAGCATGGATGAAAGGAATGATGCATCCTGCCTTTCAGAAAACATGGAAAGCTAAAACCACTATTCTAACTGTTCTTAGCATAAAACCATAATTGTGAGTCTGGAGGACCCAATTTACAGCTGATGTCTACCTAAAATAATGAAAAAAATCATGTTACCAAACTGGGGAGTGATATAACCATTAGTTTACAGTTCCAGACACTGAGTAAATAAAATATTTTTTGTGGCCTTCTTTTGTAAAGTTGTTACTAGTAGAGATTCTTTGGTTTGATTTTTAAACACCTTTAGAAAAAAAACTCACATAGAAGCTACTTAAGTTATCATGTTGCAAGCATCTTTAATCATAAATGAAACTTGTATATTCATGAGTTCTCAATTTCAGGCATCGTATCAGTGACAAACATATTCTGAATCATTTCAAGTGTATACAGCAAAATTTGTCAGATGCACTATTTCTGACCATGAGTAGCAGCCATCAGTGTCAGCTGACAGAAATGATGGAATCTACCTGTTTCGTGTTGCTGTTTCTACTCCAAACTTTGAGGAAAGGTGAGACTTTCATGAGCTTTCCTGGATTGTCATGCCATTTTTTACATGTTTCAGAGTTTTACTCAACATTGACTTTTTATTTCTGTGTTTACATCTGAAGTGGGCTAGCGTCCTTCAGTCCTGGCCTTCCTTTGACTTTGCAACACCTCTTGGTTCTGCTCAAGTATAGAATTCTATTAGTATTTTTTCTGTAAAGATTCCTCAGAGAAGTAATGTTTTAATCCCCATAGAAAATAACCATTCTCCACTGAGAGAATTTCAATTTCCAGAAACACTGAGGCTACATTTCTTTTTGACTAGATGATATCATTCCTAAAAGGAATAATGCAGTAGCCTGTCCAAAGCGTGCCTTGCTTCCAGAGCTATTTCCCAGCCTGCATTAAGGAGGTCATGCAGGGGAATTATGCACTCTCTGTATATGTTTCTCTGGGGAGCTGGAAAAATGAAGATTGTCTGTAAAACCATGTTTTTCTGATGCCACTTAACAAAAGTCATCTTGGTGATTTGCTGAAATCAAAGCTGCTTTCTGCAACCTGGCAGCTGACCACAGGCTGTTGTTTACCATTGGGCCCAAGATGTTTATCCACTCTTTGATTAGACCTATTAATATATATATATACATATATATATATATATATATATATTGTGTTTCCAGGTGATAACTGGTGGAATTTAGTAGTACATCAAATTGTACCCAATGTGCCTTCCGAATTGTAGCCAGTCTGTGCTCCCTTACTCTCAGCTTTTACTATGGTTTTGAAATTAATTCTACAAATTATTGAGTCCCCATTATCATAAACCAGTGAAGTGGAAGCCCTCATCTCCCAAAGGAACTGTGCTTCATCCTGCTTCTACCTGCTGTGCTTAAATATGGCCAGGAACCTGAAACCACTTTATTCCTTTTCCAGTTCCTCTGAGATGTTATTTTTTTATCCAGTATATTTAATTATTTTAATACAGTGGTTATCAAGATGATTGAGTCATAAATTTGGAATGAACCTTTCAACCTTTCAAATGTGTCCAGAAAATATGGAATGTCTGGGATATTCTGCAGCTGTGAAATATTCAAAAATCTTTATCTTACATTTTCTTGAGGGCACTGTTGCTCTGGACTCAAGACAGTGCCTTGAGTAAATAGCTAGATTTTCAAAAGACATCACAGTTTGTTAGCTTTAATTCATACCATAGCACAGACACTTCAGTGCCCTCTGGGCTTTACAAACATTCCTGTGAGTGCCTCCTGAGCTCTCCTCTCATCCGTGTATGAGGTAACACTGTTCATTGCCTTCCCTCTGTCACTGACCCTTTGTTCTTCCAAACACAGCAGAGACAATGACTCCTCTAATGGGGGATATGTATCCTAAAACATCAATAAAAGTATTGGGTATTTTGGGATTGCTCTTCACACTGGATAAGAGTAGGACTGATCACAGACAGGGGGTTTGTGTTTCAGTTGAGGGGAGACAAATGCAGCTGTGCAAAACTCATCTGTTTTCTGCAGCTGACTCTATCTGAAATCCTTTGACTTTAGACCAGCTAATCAGATATTCATTTGACCAGAAAGAGAGGGAGTAAGCACAAGGGTGACACAGCATGACTGCCATGGCACCTTCTCACTTCCTGTCTCCTGTCACAGTCAAGCAACTCCTTGGTGCAAAATAAGGTAGCCAAGAACTGCAGTGCAGATTGCTTTGCTACTCAAGGAATGCCACAGCCTCCTCTCAGGAGAATCATAGGCTTTACTGATATTTTAACCCAAGCCCGATTGGAGAATTCCCTCAGTCTCTTTGGTTCAGTCTGGCCCCTTCCCAAAACAATTTTTAGCTTAGTAATAAGGGGACTCATATTTGAGAAAACAGATTTGATTCCCTTCAGGCAGAAGACAGGGTGGGACCACAGGCTCACCAATCACAAAAATTACTGTATGCTAAACTATGGTTGACAGCAAGTGATTAGCAACATATAGAGCATTATTCAAAGCTTGTGTCTACTTCTGAGGAGACTTTAACTCTTGTCAGGACTCTGAAGCAGTACATGTAGAAATCAGGTCCTTCCTGTGTCCTAGGAGAGCTCAGATGGAAGTTGCATCACAGCTGCCACACATGCTGGGACAGGTTAGGGCAGGTAAAAAATGCTGGTGCTGAAAACAGCTCTCAGTGCACTGAGAGGCTAGGCAGAAACTGAGTTTGGGTTCTGATCATTCAGATTTTGACATTAAGCATGTAAAGCAGCACCAACTGTAGCTTATTGCCTAACTATTTCAGGAATCCACCCTGGCCCTATGTTTGTTGTAGGCCAGAGAAAAATTCTTTGAGAAAATGCAACTAATTTAAATTTAATTATATCAGCAGGTTGATATCATGCAAGAATTCTGACTTTTCTATATTATAGCAATGTAATTATTATTCTATGAATATATTTGTAATCTAATTTACTATTTCAGTGTTAGTGAATGGAACTTCTTCACTGTATGCTGAATATTTCCAAATGGACATTTTATGACAATTTATGAATTTCAGTTTATAAAGCAGTGTAAGCAAGTTCACACAAGAAAAAAAAAAAGGAAGAAAGACAAGGATATTTCAGAAGTGTGGTTGTCATGTAACTTAAAGTGTCTTTTTGTGTAGGTTCATTCAGATTTAGACACATTGACAATTGCCATAATTTAGCTGTACAAAACAATTTTTGCCTGTAATACATCTGCAATGATTACATTTTGCAAACACATCATTCTGTCAAATCATGCTGTCTATTCTTATGTCCCACTTTCATTTTTCTCTCCATGTTGCTTGATGCCCTGCCTTAGGACCACCTACTGGATTTTAAGAAGGTAGTTTAGCTGATCCTAGTTGTTCCTAGTATTTTTACTACCATAATCCAACATAATTGAAAATGAATTAAAGTTCATGGCAGTGATTGAAAGCGTGGGTGCTGGTGATATTGATGGATGTGCCCCACATCACTCAGAGCATGTGCACACACACATCCTTGTCAGACCATGAAATTCTCCCTGAGTCAGAGGCAAACCACTTGCCTTGCCATTCTCCTTAGGATGATTTTCATGCCCAATTTCAGATGCAAAGCAATACACCATGAAAACACAGGGAATCATTTAAACTTGTTTTGACCTATCTATTAAAAACACCAGAATCTCAATAAAGTGAAGCTTGTACTCATAAACAAAGGAAAAGTTCTTTTGCCTGTTACTTTTGAATCTGTGTCAAAAATAATTTAAAAGCAGTATTTCCTCAGTCTGTCAGTAAAAACCTCGTTTGTTATTCTCTTTTTCTTAAGAACAATTTTATTGAGATCTGTCTCTTATGGGAAATGAGTGAAATTATCTTCAAGCCCCTGTCCACATCCTCTGCAGGATCCCACAACAAATTCTTGTGGTTAAATAATTTCATCTGTTATACTGTGTCCGTAGGTACCAGGTTTGTTGTCACAATGCCTGGCTTTGCTCTTCAATATAAATGTATTTTTTATTAAATAGTCATGATGTTTACCTCTGGAAAAGATTGTATTAATTCAAGAACAGAAAAATCAAGCCAAGCAGAAATAACACTTCAGTTTTGACTACCCAGAGTATTAGGAAATAATAGTAAAATCAATCTCTAGCAGCAAGATTGGCTTTTGGAGGAAGGAGAAGGAAATATGTCTCTGAAACTATTAAATGAGGTAAATTCACAGTTTGGAAGAAATTAATGTTGTGTTTATTTTAATATTTTACTTCAGGGGGCTACAAGTTAAAGTGAATGTATTGTTTATTGCAAAACTGGACTGACCAAGCTGGACACCTGAATTCTCTATTTAATTACAAGCAAGATATGGCACAGACAAGAGCCAGGCCATATTTTCATGTCTCTTCACCAGTGGTTTTTGGTTCTGGACAAACAGCATCCTGCCCTCTGGAGCTGGTAGGTACCTGGGGCTGCTCCAGCCTAAGGCAGTGGAACACTGCAGCAGATCCCCAGTGACTCTTGAACCACAACAATACCAGGAGGGACACGTGTGCATGGAGTCACTACTTCATTCATGTTTTGGGGATATTGTCCTGCTGGAACTGCTGGCAAACACAGAGTGATGGTTTTTTTTTATCGGCCATCTGGTAGAACCTAAACCTCATCCTGTTGAGTCCTGTTTCATTTAGTACTGCAGTGTCTCTTTCCTGGAGCGATCTGTGCTAGTGGTTAATAAACACACAGGGTCTGATTACACAGAGAAACAGGGGAGCTCTATAAAATGACAGCAAGCAGAAATAGGCAAAACATACTTTACAGGGATTTTAGCCTTTAGCCATCCAGTACAAAACATAGGTCTCATGGCAAGAGTAAGGGCAGAAAAGAAGTAGGGGTTCCAGCCACATCTTCTAGCCATTTGTCCTCTTGTTGAAACTGACAAAGATGATCAAATTAGAGTTTCAGTTGGGTCAATGATGCCTGAATGTTGAGTTCCAGACTGAAGTGTGTATTGGTGATCCTCAGACTGGACTCAGTCTTTGCTGGTTTGTAAATGCTAATTTAAAGAGATAAGCCTGAAAGATAATTTCTATCTTTCCACCAAGGATAATGACAGCTATTTTGGGCCTTTCCTTCATGCTAAGGCATCTGATATACTGCTATTAAGTTATTAATATTTTACCAATACCCTAGTATTGGCTTATATCCAACAGGTTCCTACGTCTTACAAATTATTGAATTTGCTCATGGAAGTAATTGTGGGACTTCATATCATAGTTAGAATTGTGGGACTTCATATCATAGTCAGTTGGCAATACAGACTTTCGAGAAGTTTAAAAAGTCTGGTAGCTGCCTTGCTGTTGGCATATCTGTTGACTGAGACATAATAACAGGACATCTGTGATATCAGGAAATGGGAAGCTGCAGTTCCAGGCCATTCCATTTTATAAGCAACCTTTTATGGTTGCTAATCAAAGTGTATTCAAATCAATTCAAAGTTATTCAACTTTGTTTTTACAAATTTAGCTGTTGGTATTTTCTCATATAAATACTATGATAACAGGACATTATTCTGTGCGAAGACAGGAATAAGCAAATCTAGTGTTTCAAGAATGCTGAATTAAAAATAGGCTGCAGTGATAAATAAGATGGACATGTTGACTTGTGTTTTGGGAGGTTTGTTTTCTGGAAATGATGCAAACAAATCAAGGGTAATTTGCAGTCACTGTGCTTTGCAAATTGAGAATTGGTAGTAAAATAGCTTTTGATATTAGCAGTGACTACAGTGTATAATGTTACATAAGAATGGGCTACAATCATAAACACATCTGCAGAGATGATCCTCCTCAGGAACTTCCAGCGGGATAGAAAATAAAGGTATCTGGAAAATGGATATGTCAGCTATGGTGGCATTATTGTCTGTGGGCTTTGCAGGAGTCCTCACTGGCTAGAGGGAAAGCTCCCCAGAATAGTACAGAAAGAATTTGTATTACCTCTTTCCAAGCACTCTTCTGTGCTGTTAATTGCCTCTGTGTGGTAATAGGGAGACCATGGTATGAGAAACAGGCTAAGTCAGATTTGTCAGCTGAAGAGACAGAAGGAGTCAAATCACTGGCAGATTAAATTGTGCCTGGGACACTGGGCATGAAAATGGAAGAATTCCTGTCTATCTTATGTTCCTGTACAATATTCCCTGTATTTGTGGAGATAGGACCAAATCTATTCACCTTTTTCTTTTGTAGAGGTATAAATTCTCCCTTTTTATTTTGTTATTTCCTTAATGGGCCATAGTTTTCCTTTGTTCCTGCATAGAGCTGATCCACTAGTCAGCATTAGGGAGAGGGACTCACAGCACACATCCGTGGATTTGGATACTTTCAGCTTAATCCCTCAGTGTGGTTTTTGAGGGTTTACTCCCTGTAATATCCAGACTCTGTCAGTTGTTACAAAGGCTTCCACTTAAGTTCTGAAAATTTTCTAATGAACCTTGCAATTAGATATGTGAAGTTAATAAATCATAGCAGACACCACAGCAGGTTCTAGTAGAGGACAGAAGTGCTCTTGATCTTGGAACAAACTCAGGAGCTGAGCTGAGCCCATGGTTTTTAACAAGAGTGCTGGGAATATCATTGCAACATCAGGCAGAAGTCAAAATGCCTCAGCATAGGTCAGCATTGGTTCCTGGCAGTGACGTTTGGTGGAGGCATTTCAGAGGAGAAAGACCTGGATGCTACCTGTGACATTTGTTTTACCTCAGGGGATTAGATGAATTCTGACTCCATGGTACCTCTGTGTATTACAGCAACTTTAAAACTAAGTTAAGTAAGGCTTGAAATTCTTCCAAAATATATGACAATCCAGCTAATGCCAAGAGCTGTATTTATTAAATACTGTTGTGTAAATCTGACTTTCTGTACGAAATAGCAGTATGATATAGATGTACAACAGTAAATTATGTATGTCTTCAGATTACAAGGATGTCTTCTTTTGATATACTTTTAGATAGTAGCAATGCTGTTGCTTGACAAGGGAATTATGTATCCATCTCTTCAGGCTGGTTCAGACATGGAGTGTAGGAGATAAGTGAGCCTACATCAGTTAATTTCTTATAATAAGATTGTTTACCTTTCATCTAAGTGTGAGATAATTTACAGCTTTCTCTTCATATATTGATGTGTGAATTATTCAGCATTGTAAAGTACAGTTTGTGCTTTCTCACTACTCATTGCTTTCCTCAGAAAAAGGATAGCCTCAAAGCAGCATAGCCTCATAGGAAAGCAGAGAGAAAGGAATTTCAGAGGCTCCCTGTTGGGAAGCAGGCTCAGCTCTACCTCTCACTCCCCACAGCATTTGGTTCTGACAGAGGAAGATGCTCATTTGTCACCATGGCCATCTGCCATTTTTCACTAAATGGAAAGGAAACAAAAGTTCTGAATGTAATAAGAATTAGGTGTGTGTGAGGTGTTTGTGTCAACCAGTGTGGTTTAGATCCCTGTTCAGTAAAAGCTCGAGGCTGTGGTACCCACTTAACCCAGTGAACAATGACCCTGCAGGGCAGCTGGTGTCTTCACCACATGGTGTGGTGATGAGGATGTGATGGGATTCATCACTGGCTGAGCATCAAGAACCAACCCCTGGGACTGGGGAAATCTGTGCCCTGAGCACATTTCAGGTGTGCCATGCAACCTAATTCCACAGCTTTTATGCCACTGCTACTTAGGGATGCCACAAAATCAGCTATGACTGAGTACTGGTAAATGCTCAGCCCTTAGCAAATGCAAAGAAAAACACAATATCTTAGACCACAGTAAAATAGCTTTGTGCTAAGACTCATGTATTGCTGTCATGTGTCTGAGCACTGGGAATAAAAGTAGTCAGATGGGCTGGAGTTATGCATTCTTCTTGCTGGTAGACTCATCTTTCATCATACATATGTAGGAAGGTAAAGGCAGGACCTCTTGCCCCAACCTACTTGTAGTGAGGTGGGAAGCTCTTCACATAACCTATTCAAGATTCTATTTGCTCAGCCCTGCCACAAACTATTGGAGAGAGGGAAAACTCAACAGAGTGTCTCATCCCAGGACAGGCAAAATCCCTGTCCTGCAGTCAGGGCTCTTAGAGGATTTCTGCCTTTCTGCTCAAAAAACAACACTGGAGGCAACATCTGAGCCACCTGTACCTGAAGGTACATTGCAGTCAAGCCTTGCTGAAACTTTGACTAAACCTGCCGGAGCTGAGTGGTGAACAGCTCTTTTTCAGTGGTGAAACTCACAATAAATCAAATGTTTATCAGGCTACTGACTTCAACTGTGAGTATGAACGTACCATCAATAAAACACCCAATGTGATTTAAAAAACCCTCTTGTGGTGAGTCAGGCTCCATCCAGTCTTTCAGAAGTCTGTTGCCTTTGTGTTCTGTGTTGCTCAGTTGACTCCTTACCTCATGCTCCAGGCCTGAAAGCATTTTCCACTGCATGATCTGATATGGAGCACTTTCCAAAAATCCCTGCAGGGGAAACAGAGATATCTGATGTCCCTTGCCTGCCCTCAAATGTAAATTTACATTTTACAAACCACAGAAGCTCATAATCCCTCAGTATCCTTTGTAATGCCAGGTTGTCTCCCCAGCTTGTGTTAATGTGCACTAATGAGGAACAGGCAATAGGTTATTTGGAAGGCAGATAAGAAAAACCACGTCCTTCCAGATCTTTCAGAATATGCTATAAAAAAACCCCAAATCTTTTTGCTTGGCTGCAGTGTTGTGTTTTAAGGCTGCTCCTCCTGTTCTCTCAGGGATTAATGGCTGCATTGGTAGGGTCACAGGATGAGTTCTTAGTGGAGTGTGAGGGCAGGAAGGGAAGCATCAGGTCACTCACTGGGATGCAGCAGCTTGGGGAGGATTCCAGGCTGTTTCTAGGGTGATAGTGAAGGAAATGTGGTCGTAGGGGGTTGCAAGCAGGTGTGGTATATTGGTGAGGGACACTGGGGTATCAGGTTGAACTCAGCTCGCTGCTGTCTCAGGCACAAACTTTGCCTCTAACTAATGTGTTGAGGAAAAAGTCTGTAGGCAGACCTGGCAAGGGGCTGTCTCTATACTTCCTTTTGCTGAACCTCTGTTCTTTAGGAGAAACATGTGAATGAGCTAGACCTTTGGGGCTTTCCCAGCCTTTCCTCAACTATACAACATGGACTTTATACAACATGGACTGCAAGGGGAAAAAATCAAAAAATAAGTGAGTACTTGAGCCACAAATCCTGTCTTTAAACAGAGTCCAGCAGTCATTTCTGGGTGAAGGGAGATTGGGAGTAGGATTACAATGTGGGATTTACTTCCCCAACTTGTTTTACATGTTTGGTCCTTTGCCATTCATTTATCAAAAGGGAAGACACAGAAGTATCTCTCGTTCTGTGCAGTTCTGTTCTGTGTTTGTGCTAATGAAACCAGGTCCTCTTTCTCTCTCCCTTTGTACAAGTCAATCTTTGAAATGCAGCCCTGGATGATGGACTAACCTCAGCTTTCCTTGGTTGTCTATTTGCTCCATTTTGCAGCCTATAAACCTACAGTTTATCTGCCTTTTTCCCTAAGTCATATGCTTTCCCCTCCACTTAATTGCTTGATCTTGCATTCATTGAAGCTACTGGAATCATTCCCACAAGGGACACAACCCAGAGATCCCCACACCCAAGCACAAACAAATAGATGTCACAGACTCCACTCTATCACCTTGCTGAGAAAGGCAGTGCAGGGTTCAAAATATGCACTGCTGAACTTGCGTGCCTAAAGTCCACTGAAATCACTTGAAGCAGATAGCAAAATATCACGAACTTTCCCCCAGGCGGGAAAGTGGTGAGATTGATTTGACATAAAAGACTAGCTATCATTATTAATTCATAGTTTGGCAGATCTTGGGCATTTTAAGTGAATGAATAAATTCTGTATTACAGAATGTCCTTTGCGAAATTCGTGATTAAAAAAGAACATTTTAAATTAGGGTTGTTCAAAGTCTCATGAAATTCTCTTTGAGAATATTATTAATTGTGCTGCTTTAGAAATTTCATTTCTGTTTAGGTGCTGTAAGTACCAAAATTTGCAAAGCTGACAGAGTCGGGGGGAACCGATAATACTGTGAGCCTTACTTGCATAATAGTTATGGGCAGAGCTATGTAGAGTTTGAACCTGCTCCCCACCAAGCCAGGGTGTCTTGGCCTTTGTTATTTTATATGTTCATTCTGTCTGCTAAAAGAACAGCAGTGTCTGGGCCCTGGTAAAAATATTAATGTAAAGGTGACGAGCTTCAAATTCTGCTTAACCAGACTTTATAAATGTAATATATGAGTCAAATGAAGTTTGTTTTGAGATTTGTTTCACAAAACGTCCATGTTTTGGAGCGTAAGGAAAAAAACCAGCCTAATCTAGTGTTCTTGGGAAATTCTAAAATGTTGGAGTTCCTGAGCCTGAACTTTCTCCCCTTTGTCAAAATTGATTCCATAACCACCCCTGTAGCCTGCTGCCCTGGGAACAAAATGCAGCGTGATTAATGCACTGAATCCCAGGAACATGCTTACACAGCTTTTTGCAAACCACTGCTCTGGCAAACATCTCCTACAGCATTGCATAAACAGGTTCCCCACAGCCACCCAGGGCACTGGTTTTGGCTAGTGACTGGGTCACAGCAGCAGGAGCTGGGGGACTAGCTGGGGACTACTGAATTTATTACAAATCCCAGGGGCCAAGGGGGCTCAGAAGCATACAGCAGGGCTGGAAAAGCAGTAACTTTCCAAAGAGCAGGAGCTGGGGGACTAGCTGGGGACTTCTGAATTTATTACAAATCCCAGTGGCCAAGGGGGCTCAGAAGCATCCCCAAACAATGAATGCAGGCTGCTGTCGCTGTGTGGTAATTCACAAGTGCAGTATCCCTGCTGAGACACAAAAGTGTCTGAAACCACTGAGCAGGTGCCAGAGTCAGCCTCAAATCCAGACCTTGTAGCTTTAATTGAGACCAGCAAATAGTGTCTGACAAAGCTGCCCTTTTATTCTTACTTTTCTCTAGGCAGGAAGGTTTGTGAATGTCTGCACATTTCACTTTGAGCATGACCATGTAGATAGCTCCTTGAAGTGCTGTCTCACCAAAGAATAAAACTACTGGACATGAATGACAAAAATATATTAAAATGTGACTTTATTCTGGGCACTGGTTGTATTTCAATTGGAAAGGAAAGAAGGAGCATGTTCCTAAATAACTTGTGTATGGGATCCTGCTCACAGAAGGCACCTATTCATTTTCTCGAGACTGAAACTTTTAGACTCCAGCAGCTATAATGGGAGCTTTAAACGTTTACTCACATACAGACATCTCAATTTCATCTGGAGCAATCTAAATAGACTACCTGGAGTCTACATCTGAAGCTGTATCTCACTTAGGCTACTGGCTAACCTGGTGAAGAGAGCCTTCAGAGTTTCAATTTCTTGGCATTAGAAAAATGGGACAGTGTTTCTTAGTATTTTTAGTAGTAAAATAATTTGTTAGCATGCTGTCTGTGCCTCATCTAGAAAATTACAGTAATACAATAATTAAATGAAAAGAAAGGCTTTGAGTAACAACATTGTTATTCATCCAAGTTTTTTCTAACTAAAGTGAAAACTTAAAAGTAATCTACTATATATGTATTATACTTTAATAGAGATAGATTAAAATAATATATCTTATAATAATCTTATAACAAAGAGAGATGAAAACTAGTTAAGAAAACAATTAATTTTGCAATGAATTTACAGTTTAAGAAATTCTTTCTATTTTATACAGAGGCATAATCAGTACTCTTTAAGGTGTTTTGCAAGAGTAAAAATAGAAGCCATCAAAAAAAAAAGAGAAAAAAAGCCAAAAACAGGTGAAAAAAGGAGAAAAAAATCATAAAAAGAAAGGAAGCCGGGTTGTGTTTATGGCTAGAACATTCTTTTCCTGGACATTTCCAGTTGCGAGAACATGCTTCTTTTTATTTCATGCATTTGAAAATGAGATTAAAGTTGATACCCAGTATTATGCAAATGCCAGTTTTTTTCAGAGCAATACACCATATTTCTTGATTTATGGTCAAAGAAATAGATGTCCTGCTGCAGCAGTCTTTAATCTCTATTTTCTTCCTATGGTCAGATTGCTGGTTACTCTTTTTGACTTCACGGAAGTTTCTTTTCATGGGCATCTTCCCACCACTGTAGTTAAATAATTTACTGATTTTATGTGTTAATTTAACATTGAAATTACTCATTATTTCCTTTTGTTCCTGAATGAGCTGAGTCCTTATTCTTTTGTCTTCAGAATGACTACTTTGGTACATACTGTGCCTTGACAAGTGTACAAAGGTCCAGTGTCAACATTTTCTTTCATTTGGCTTGCTTTAATAGTTTCCATAGAGAATAAGAAGTTCAACAGAATCATGAATTATAAATATAATGCAATAAACTACTTAAAACTAATGCAGTAAAAGCTTTTAGGTCTAATAAGTATTGTAAAATTATAGTAATTAAATTTAGATTACATAATAAGAATTTTCTGTCTTTTAATAAGAAATTTCTTTTTAATCAACCCTGCAGCAATGTTATTTACCTGCTGACTGCTTCTCCTATGAAGTTGGTTTTTTGTCTTCTTTCTTTCGCAGCCAGTTTTCCTAGAAATTGCATCCAGAGACACCTTTTTGGGTCCATTTTCATTAATAGTTTTACACTGTGTGGTGAAGCTCCCTAGCAGGAGCTCCTGCACAATAAAGGTGGTAACTGGAGCATCCACTTCCCAAACAAGGTGAGAAAAAAAAGGATAAGCAGCTATTCTCTTTAGCCTTGGAAAATCATTTACCTGAACTGTAGCCTGAGTGGCACCATTGTTACTGAACTTAAGTGTTGCCAAATCCTTTCTATATCCTTTGCACCCTTTCCGTTCTGCAACCCTGGTCCTCCCTGGTGTAAATAATTCTAAACTGATTCTAATCCAATTTTTCTATGTGGTAAGTAACAGAGTGAGCCTTGTCATAAAACTCTGTTAAAGTTGCACTTACACAAATTGATATTAAAATCTGATTTTTGCCAGTAACTTTGATGGTGATTGTTTAAGCATCTGAAACCAGACATTCACAACATACATCAGATCTACTTCAGCAAAAGGTTCTGACAATCTTTGGGTTTGTAAAAGTTTTTAAATTACTTGTTGAACTATTTGTTCATATTCCCTTTGGAACAAAAGGAACATTTAGAATCCATTGCTTACAATTATGTGCAGACTTAAATAATATTGCCCTAATTTTCCCTTTCCATTCATTCTGTAATGATGCCTTTTGCCTGACCATCTCTGATTGAAAGCTAGTTTGCTACAAACTTAATATATTTAACAGAATCAGAAACATTAATTTCTGGTGGCTGGTCTGACTCAAAGTTAGGAGACTTCCCATAAAGGGTCTAATTTCTTGTAGCTGAAGGAAAGCTGCCAGTAAGTGGGTGTGTTGTTTGGGTTACATTAGTCTATAAATTTAGATTTTTATTTTTTCAAAATCCAAAATCATGTCTGAAGCTTTGCTGTTCAAGTAGTGACTGCTGCTTTATTTGAAGATGTGAAGAAGCCTCCATGTTTTTTTTGCTTTTTAATGAAGACTCTGACCTTAAAATATTTTTTACTGCTATTAGGAGCACTTAAGACCTTAGTCATTTAATGCCATTAAATGGCGTTGTGTGGTTACCTGTTGAAACCTTCCCTGTTGAAACTATTTCAAGTGTCAAAGGAAATTTGAAGTAATAATAAATTTAAATTGAAGATAAATCCTATTACTTTTGGCAGTGCTTTGAATACTGGTGCTTCATTGATGTAAGTATAATTGAATACCCAAAAGAGAAAACAATTGATCTGGAAGGCTGCTCTTGAGCCTCATGCTGCTTGAATTCACTTAATAATAGTTACTTTAATTTCTTTTTTAGCACTGAATTTTACAAGTAATAGTTTTACTTTGGAGGGGGAAAAGCAATGTCTGGACAGAACTGATCAGAATGTTTACTTATCTGTCATGAAACTTAGTGAATACAGGAGCAGTATTAGAAGAAGAGGATGGAATTCTGTTATTGAGAAGAAAATATAGAATAAAATGGAAACACTCACCTTTGTGCTACTAACACTCCCCTAGAGCTAGATTTCTATTTTAATTTTCATAGATTCCTGTGGAAGCATATATTTAGAGGTTTTTCCTGTATACTTGATGGTTCTTACTCAGAAGATTCCCCTAATGGTTTTCTGTTTTCAAATATTCTCATGCTTTTTTGAGGTTATTAGTGACGTGGTATGGTCTGTAATTGTCCTTTGGTTATATTCAGAAAGAATTATAAGCTTCTTCATTTTTCTTAGACGCTTTTAGATATCCATTTGTATCTCAGTGCCCAAGTAATTACTGAGGCTGCTTTTACATTGGTTTTGATCTTTTTGGGAAACCTTGACCAGCACACTTCAAATCTACAGCTATATATTTTCATGTTCAAGACTGCCTGACTCTTGATTTACTTTTAAAATGTAATTATTTATGCATTTGTGTTGGCTAATATTGTGAAATACACACATTCTGCAAGGCCACTGCTGTTAAAGGTAATAGAGAAGTTTTATAAATACATTAACAGCAAAAGGAGAGCTAAGGAGAATCTCCATCCTTTACTGGGCACAGGAGGGAACATTGCCACCAAGGATGAGGAAGAGGACGAGATACTTTCTTTGTCTCTCCAAATGTCTCAGCCTGTCTCCATAGCAGAGGTGGTCCAGCCCTCTGAGCACCTTTGTGGCCTCCTCTGGGACCACCCCAGCAGATCCTTCCAGAGATCCAGAGAAGGACCCATAAGATCCTTCGTGTATTGGTTCCTTCCTCATTAATTTGGGATAGTGGAGCAGAACAACTGGACTCTCATTAATCTTGCAGGTTCAAAAATAAGGAAATTTGCATTTGCAGGCAGAGATTCAGACATTAAGGGTGACATTTAGTGAGCTGAGTGAGGACCTGCAGTCCTAGGTGTCTGCATAGACCTATGTCTACCTATATTAAGCCTGTTTAGAATGCCTCTGCAGTCACTTTAGATTAAGGTGATAAGGCCAGCAGCAGCCAGGAAGCAATTCACGAAATTGAAATCCAGATACCACCATTTGCTCCTAGGAATCAGATCCCACAGTACCCACAGTCAGCACCTGGCTGCAATGGAAGCTTTGTTGGCCATCTCAGAGGCAGAGCCCTCCTCACAGAACAAAGCAGATCAGCCCTATCTGAGTTATCTCAACTCAAACTGTGCCAATCACCCCTGAAGTGCTTGAGAAAATCTCCAGGGAAGAGTGCTGGAAGGTCTGGTGGCTTTGCACCATGAAACTCGTGCTTCCAGACCTAGACCCTGACCCTTTTGAGTGAGACACTGCCCAGATTCACCACAAAGGAGGATTTCTGTCCCTGAGCAGCTCACATGCTGACTGTGAAACAAAAGACAGAACTACAAGCAGACAAGTGTTAAAGGAATGGGGAGATAGAAATGAAATCCCTGAAAACAGAAAGTAAGAAATTACATAATGGAAAGCTATTTGTATTGTTCATAGGCTCAGTGCTGATCTCTTACTTGAAAGATCAAACCAAGGATTTAATGAGATAACTTTCTGAAATGTTGTGGAACTACAGCCACAGAAAACATTTTCTGAAGAAGCACAGGTCAAAAAACAAAAGGAATGTTATTATGCTAGCTTGCCTACTCTATTTTCTTGGATTTGATATAAATGTGACTTAGCTTGTCTCTGAAAGCAGATGTATCTCACTTCTGCTTAAAAAAAACCCAACAATTCAAAGCCAGAGCAAATATCATCATTGTTTTAAAGCAATTTATCATCCAGCATTTACCTCTACCCATATGTCACTTAACTTTGCAGCAAATTTAACACCAAAATCTTCTCTAAAACATGCTTCATTTTGCAGACTAGTTTATTTTTTATAAAGATATTAAATGAAAATCTAAAGCCATGTGACAACACCATTAGATATCATTGCAATTGATGAACTGCCAACTCTCTTAAGGTATTGATTAGGTCTAGAGCAGTCTAATGAAAAATTATTTCAGCAAATTATGCTTCAGTTTCTATTACTTCATTGTTAGAATGGGAACATCAAGTGAAGTAGATCAATACTAATTGGCAGGACAGAGAACTTCACACAACATCTTGTAAAGAAAAGCAATAAATGTCCCCCTTCCATTTCATCAATCTGATTATTTTATAGTGGTGAAAAGAAAATTTGATTTAAAAAAATGTTTATTTCCCATTTCTACAACTTACCTTGTTTACTAATACAATTAGTTTGACAAGCTGACACCTGAGTGTCTTGGGTTTGCTTAAAACTTTATTTTTCTTTCAGTGTTAACTGTTTCTTCCATCCTCTTGCAGCCAATTCTTTTTGGTCTTTTCCTTTTTCTTCTGGACTCTTAAGGAAGTTAGGAGTCTCTAAAGCAAAGTTCAGAGGCTTTTCTCTGTTTCAGTGCTCACAGAAAAGTGAGGAGGTTTGGAACAAGCTACTCTGTGCCAAATTTAGTGTGCCAGATTATAAGTATTATGTGCCAGATTAAAGTATTACGATACTTTATGATATTTTAAGATCATTTTCAGCCTACTGACCACTTTGTTTCAGTAATCTCTTACCTTCCTCCAACACAAAGATTACAATAAAAACTGATTTCATTGTTTTCATGTCAAAAAACCTTTATGATATTGTCAGCCACTTGTCATCTTGAATTTCTACTTTGTGGATAAAGTAAGTGAAAGAGAATCTAAAAACAATTATCTCTTTATATTTATGGTTAATGGTCTTCACTTCCAGACACCAAATATAACTGATCTGCAGGAGAATCTTATTCAGCCTCAGGGGAAGAGCACTGGGTTCATGTAAGACACTAAAGAAAAAGCCTTACTGCTTGAGACAGCTATCAGAATAGTCCAGAGAGATGTAAAAAACCCAAACAGGCACCTTTCCTATGCTCACCTGGACGAATTCACCCCTGTCCTCAAGAAGATAAGTGGAGTGATAGCTCACTCTCTCTTTTGCCTTTGTGGACTGAGAGCCAGAGATCCTTGGCTTGCCCTTTTTGGAGCTGCCTGCATGGCATACTCTTGGCAAGTGCCCTGCTTAACCATAGTTTGTGAGATAAGAGCACAATGTGAACAGTTTATGATGTATCAAATACATAAAACTGCTGGCAGGCATGGACTCCAAACCCACAAGTTAAAGGGGAAGATGGCCAGTTCAAAAAGTGAATAGGAAATTACAAAGCTTTAGAAATTAAGGAAAAGACCAAAAATAAGTATAAAAGAAGCCTGAACATTTTTAATAACACCAAAGATATTTGAGTGGAAACAGCAAGAGTCAAAAGCTGCCTTGTTGGCCTCTCTACCTTTGTTCAGTGGGATGGAGCAGCCACCCTGTCAGATTCCCATGGGTAGGAAATTGCAGAGTGCAGCAGGGGAGGGCCTGACCTGACCTGAGCTGACCTGACCTCACCCAGGTGTTTGGAACCTTGTGATGGACTTTCTCACCAGGATGGGGATCAGTGGGTTATAGGGTGTGAGAAGGATTCATCCTGAGGTACCAGTTTATTTATTCCTAAATGTATTAACCTCTTCAGTCCTGAATTGGTTTGAGCTATGGGAACTGGCTATCTTTTCCTGTGAGAGTTTTTGTGGCTGTTCTTGAGCATCAGGTAAGTGTAGAAGGAGTGATGTGCACTTGGAAGCATGGGAAGGGAGAGGTTTTCTGGTGGGCAGGAAAGAGGTAAAGGCTCTGCATGTTTATATCATCTGCCTTCCACTCTGCAGTTTTTCTCTCTTTGTGGAGATGATGGGTAGAGAACTCAGCAAGATGAATGTCTCTAAACAGTTTGTCTTCCTCCTGCAGGCTTGTCAGTGGGAGTGAGTTCTGAGAGTTGTGCTGAAAATCATTTTGGAAGGAGGCAAATCAGGGCAGGAAACAGAGAACAGCATTGGGAGATATCACTTACCTCATATACCCTGACTAAATTTAATTTCAAGATGCAGCCACCCCATTAATGCCTGCTTTTATGGCAAACAGTCCACAGACCCAAAGAGGACAAGTAACTATTAGCTCTGAAGAGGTCCCAGGGCTGGAGGCTGAGAATGTACAGATAGAAGAACCACCCAATGTCTGTGACCAGAAGATATATGGATTTAATAGTGGTACTGAGATGGAAACAATGGATATCCCTTGCAGTGGAAGTGTTGGAAAGGAAAAATACTACCCTAAAATGAGTAAGCTTTTAAAAGGAAATTTAACATGAGTGGACAATGAGGTTAAACACTATTAAAATACATTGTACTAGAAACTTATGGCCTAAGAGGACCATTCCCAAACTTTAAAGCTGGAATATCTGAACATAAGAAAAAAAGTGAAAAAACCCCCCCTGTCACATCTATAAAAGTGGCAGTGGTACCCACTTGAAAAAAAATATAACAAATAAAATACCAATGAACAGCAAAGCAGCCAAAAGAAAAGAAAAAGACAGGAGCAACTTGGTGAAGACATAATGCCAAAAATCAAAACTTCTTCAAACATATCATAAAGAGGGAGTCAGTCAGAGTCAGTAGGACAAACACTTTAAAGCTGGAATACCTGAACATAAGAAAAAAGTGAAAAAAAAACCAACCCTGTCACATCTATAAAAGTGGCAGTGGTACCCACTTGAAAAAAAATATAACAAATAAAATACCAATGAACAGCAAAGCAGCCAAAAGAAAAGAAAAAGACAGGAGCAATCTTGGTGAAGACATAATGCCAAAAATCAAAACTTCTTCAAACATATCATAAAGAGGGAGTCAGTCAGAGTCAGTAGGACAAATAGACAATGAAGATGAAAAGCTTCGATCCTCACTTATTGCAAAGGAAGGTGGGGAATTTATCACTGTTGCAGAGGAGCAGAGACCAGGATCATGGAAAACTGATCATGTCAGCAAGAATTATCATCAACAAACATTTCAGAAATCAATAAATTAATGCAAATCTTTTTTTGTTATTTGTTTTTTGGGTTTTTTTTTTTAATTCTGATCAGTGAACTCTATAGAGTCATAGACTTGACAAGCTATTAAGCAAATAACCTACCTGCTGCTGGATCCAGAATCAGGGGAATAAACGAAATGGTTAATATGGTACCATAAAGATGTTTCCCAAGATGACCTGACTCAAAGGTTTAGTCAGGTCATCTTGGGAAAAACCAAGCAGTTCTTTTGACTTTAGCACCAGCCAGACTGGCAAGGAACTGTAAGAGAAATGGGATTAATAAATATGGAGAGAATGATAGATTTGGGACGAGTCACAGGAATGGCTTGTGAAACTATAAGTATTCTGTGAAGATGGCAGTTTACTGGATTGGTGGACCTGTCATTACAGGGATAAAATGTGGAATTATGTGTATGTGGGATTAATAAAATAGGGTGACAAGGGCTTCCATTAAAAACTACTGAAGAAATTTTCCTTCAATTAACCAAAATAATTTTTACTCTGTCCTGTTGTAACAATGTATGCTAGTAAATGAACATTTTGTATTATTGAGAGGCTCAAAAGCTATGTAGTGGGACCTGTCATTATCAGCATATTTACAAATTATTAAAAAAAAAAAAGTAAACAGTGGGGAACCAATTTTGCAGAATTTTTTAATTTATTCAGGATAGTTAATTCTGAAGCTGAATTCCTGCAGAGACGAAGAAAATTCACAGTGCTGAATGACTATGTGAAGATCAGATGATATTTGGGACTGATAAATGGAAATTAATCTACATGAAAGAATAAGAACTCTATGTCTCTGTGCTCAATAGGAGATATACAAACAATACTATCACACAGAAGTGAAACTTTGGGGTCATTCCTGGCTATTCTCTAAAAAGAGTGATGGAAATTTCTTGTCAACAAGACATATGCACAGCAGTGCTGTGACAGAGAGTTAAATGACTAGTTCTGAGAAAAAACAAAGAAAGGTAAACAGTGGGGAACCAATTTAGCAGAATTTTTGAAATTATTCAGGATAGCTAATTCTGAAGCTGAATTCCTGCAGAGATGAAGAAAATTCACAGTGCTGAATGACTAGGTGAAGATCAGATGATATTTAGGATTGATAAATGGAAATTAATCTACAAGAAAGAATAAGAACTCTATGTCTCTGCACTCAATAGGAGATATACAAACAATACTATCACACAGAAGTGAAACTTTGGGGTCATTCCTGGCTATTCTCTAAAAAGAGTGATGGAAATTTCTTGTCAACAAGACATATGCACAGCAGTGCTGTGACAGAGAGTTAAATGACTAGTTCTGAGAAAACCCACACAACAAAATCCATCCAGATGGGTGATTCAAAATACTGCCATGGTGTATTAACTACTTTCAAAAACTTTTTTGGGAAAAAAAAAAAAAAAAAAAAAATAAAGCAGGATACAAAATCACCAGTGAAGTTTCCACTTTCTTTGTTGTTGTCTTCAGTAAAGCTTTCACTTTTGATTCAAAAGCTCATTTGGTGGTGTAATTGCTTTAGTGCAGTGCTGTGCTGAGGAGGAGACCTGAATAGCTGCTTTTAGATCTACTGCAAAGCAATATGCAATATTACTTCTGAATATTCTTGGAAGGCTTTGCCTTTCCATATTTTCTTAAATTCTTCTCAAACTGCATACTCATATATTTCCTACTAGCTCCACTGGATGACCTAAAAATGCCATTTCATGATGAAATACAAAATAGGAAAAATGCTAGGTTTGGGCTGGGGTTTTTTTTTTTTGCCGTTTAAGAGAAATTCTTTTCAATCATAAAACATAAAGTTCTCAGATAGGGACACAGTACTCCATGATCTGTGACAACTCATATCTCATATTTTCCTCATATATTCTTCATAACTGATCATGTGCCCATTTCTTGGACATTTTTCTATCATTATTTTGTCTCTGTTCCTATGGAGATGATACTGCAGGGACATATTCCAGCTTTAATATGTCTGGAAAAAATCAAATATCTGCTTCTACCTTCCTTGTTTGGAGAACCATGAAGCCTTTTGTTTGGTTTGGTTTGTTCCTTTTATTCATGCACAGTACTAACCATAAATATTATCAGTGTGACCTTGTATTCTGCAGACAACATTTGGAACAAAATATCCCTGACATAGGTTCAAAATTGTCATGAGAGTTCACAGATGTCAGATATTCTTCATACTACAAACCCTGAATTGCTCAGTCTGCAAAACGTGGTCCTTTTTTTATTTATTTGGACCTTTGTCCCCATGACAATGCTCTGAGGATTTCTTACTGATTATTTTTGATTGTTATGGTAGTGACTAATGGGCCGAATCCAGCTGCCCTAGAAATGTTACAGTCCCTTGGACCATCCTGGTTTTGAAAGCTCCTTGGGAGAGTCTGAATTCACAGGAAAGGCAGTGACAGCTGTGGAGCACAGGTTTGGTTTCTCTTGGTAGGTGAAGCATTTCAGTGTGAGAAGATCCTTCCCACTCCTGCATTCTGTCCTTCACCTCTTCCTAAGTTCTTACCACAAGTGAAGCCATTTCAAAGTGGGGAAAAGTTAGATACTTGGACATTTTCTGCCCCAAAAAACCCTGGTCTGACCCAAAAGCCCAGTCCATTAATGCTTTGAAGAAGGGATTGCTGATTCTGAAGGGACATGTGTTTGATTCTGACATCTCCTCATTCTTGGCTGGTGCAGCTACCACAGCACTCTGTTTCCAGGCAGATTCTGGGGCCACCTTTCTTGTTGTGCAAATCCCTAAACTATTAAAATACCAGACATGATCAATTATAATGGAAAACAATTGTTATAGCAACCAAATCTAAACCAGTGCCAATTTATTGTGCTGTCTCCAAACCACTGATATTCAACAAAATACCCTGAACAAATCAGGCATTCATGTTTGAAATCTGTTTGACATAAATGCACCTTTTGTTTTCATGGTTAAATCCATGGAAATTGATTTATTTTGAATATCAGACAATTAGTTTCTTAATAAAGTTATAGAAGATATCTCTTATAGATACTTGAAGGTTTTTTAGAAGAAGATAGCTTAGTTGAATAAAGCACTTTTCTTATACTTTTTAAAATATTACAGTGAAAAAGGCTATATAGGGCTGCTTCTTTGCCAAAGAAGCAATTTGATCAAATTTTTTATGAGAATATAATCACTTTTACATGTTCACATGAATTAAATCAGGAGAACTTTTAAACGTACTGAAATTTTTTTACTGAAGTTCTGCTCTTAACCACAATTACTGACATTTCTTTACTGAAGTTCTGCTCTTAACCACAGTTATCATATATTTTAAATGTCTTCTACTTAAGGTCTTATGTATGTGCTAGATCACTGGATACTCAAAGGGAGTATAATCCTGAGGTTTTACCTTAGGCTTCAAATGTTGAAGCCAGTTTGAGGAGGAAGATACAGACATTTTGGCTTCTGACTCAGGCTTCTGAAAAATGACAGCCTGCAGATCCTGTGGAATTTCAGTTATTTGGACCTAGGCCAGTGCATGTCAAAGTTGTAATTAGTCAGTTCTTGTAAGATGGTGCACAAAATGCTGGAAAGCTTTCCTGGGGATAGAATAGCAGTATTTCTTAGATTTGTTAAATAACTACTGAAGTACATTGCTATTCCACTGTAGGCTGAAGTTGAAGTACCACAGTAACACAGAGCCTGCAAAGACTTTAAAGCCTACTATTAACTAGAAAGTGTTTCCCTGTTTCTCACCTTGCTTTTATCTTGGCAGGTTTCACCTCCCAGGACAGCAGACAGTGGCAGTGCTGGCAGGGGAAGAGAGAACAGCAGCTTTTGAGCAGGAGCAGAGTTCCTTGGCAGCACGGAGCTGTGCCGAGCACCCTCCTCAGTGGTATCCACCCTCCTGGATACCATCCATGCTTTCTTCCTGACTTGAAAGAACCTGCTTTGGAAAACCCAGGGCAACCCAAAGCCTTCCTCTGGTGAGGATGTGGGATGGGACAGCAGAGAGGATTTCTTGCAGAAACAAGCACTGTTCTGGTCACTACAGGTTGGCACCTCGAAGGTGGTGCAGTCTCGGTCTCCACTGGGGGCTCAGTGGAGAATTCCAAAGAGCTGAGTGGGCTCCTGGATGCTCCTGTGGCAGGAACAGACACTGAACAGGACAGAAAACCCCTCAGGATTTGCTGGTCACCTAGTTCTCTCTTTTATTCCCACTGCTCTTCTCATCTCAAGTTAAATGTTGTGCAAGTTGGATGTGAAAATCAACACCTGGAAATTTCTTAAAATACATGTTCCACTAGGTAGCAATTTGTTCTGTATTGTATGAAGCATCCAGTGCTCTGGTTCCCTGCCAGATAAAAATAGTTCATAAGCAATGTAATTTGTTCTTTTTGCTTTTCTTTTTATTTCTGAAGTTCTTTTTCTGCCATTTATTCAGAGGTTTTCTTATGAAGCATGAAGTAACACATTGAAAAATTTAATTTTGTCTTTGAAATATGCTTAAAACTCAGATAAAATAAAATAAAATATATGTACTTATGGAGGATAGCATCATTCTTGATCCTGTTGGCACTTTGCATCTTTCAGGATACATGACAGGTATTTCTTTTCTCTTACTAAAATGGATATTGATTATATAGCATTTCTTTCTGATCCATGAAAAAATACAGGGATAGCAAACACTCACAAACCTGTGGTGATAGGTCATTAAAATGCTATTTTACCTATGATTTAGATAGAGGACAGATACTTGTTTACTAGGAAAAAAAAACTAAACAAAATTTTTTTAGAATTTATCCCATCAATAACTTTTGAAGACTGGTAACCAGGAAACAGCCTACCATCTGTGAGATAAGCAGAGTGTCACCAGTAAATCCCCTGAGAGCCAACTGGTCACTGCAAGAGCAAGGGTCTGTTATCACATTAGTGATTTCCAGTGGTAGAACCAAGTTCCCTTATGTGCTTCTGACTGCTTTGGGCTCCAACCTGATCATCTCTTGGAAAGACTTTTCTGCTTTCTCCATGTCTTTGTTTCACTCACGCCTACTACACTCTCCACAAAAGTCTGCATATCCACCAGAGCTCCTCAAAATCACACCCTTGTACCAAGGGGAATTCCTTGGAACCTCTGGAACCTCCCTTCCTAGCAAGGGCTGGCACAGCTTCTTGTGCTGCCTTTCTCACTGTGGGAGGGAGGGGAATTCCTTGGAACCTCTGGAGTGTTTCCTAGCAAGGGCTGGCACAGCTTCTTGTGCTGCCTTTCCCACTGTGGGAGGGACAGTTTGATCCTTGTACAACCTGAAGCTTTAAAGTCTCATTTCTATCTGTTTTCACAATATAGTGGCCATAGCAGCACCAATACCATTTTTGTAAGGATTTGCAGCTCCTGAGTTTTCCTGCAGCACTATGGGTTTCCTGCAGCACTATGGGTTTTTTCCATCTGAAGGGTGTTTTTCATTCAAGTTAGATATTCATTATCACCATCACAGAAGTATCCTCACCTATCTTTATTCTGGGTATTTCCCTCTTCATACTTTCTAACCCCAGTGTCTAATGCCAGTTCAACTGTAAAATTGAAAATATTTAAATGTAAATGAATTTTGTGTCACTAGCACCCTTCTTGAGAAACCCAGCAGAGAAAGTTGAAAGTTTATTTTTTTTTTCTGCTGCCAGCACATCCATGAAAGAAAGCTCTGCTCGGCTTTATGAACAACATTCCAGGGTGCCACTAGAAAGGAAGAATAAACCAATTGAGAGAGGAACATAAAAATAAACACATAGACTGTCCTCAGAAATCTGGAGATCTTTCTGAGAGCCAAGTGTTTTAAAATATGTGTAATATTGGGCTATCTCCTTCTTGTCATTATTGTACCCCTAAGTTTTTAATATGCTCAGAGTAAAAGAGAAGCATAATGCTTAACAACAGTGAGAGAGGAGTTTTTGACAGTTTTCTACTAGGACCTTGAAATGAAATTATTGGGGAAAATGGTAAAATAGATCCAATTAACTTTTCATTCCGTCCATTTGAGCAGCCTGTTTAGGAGAACATCCATATGGAAATCAAAATTGAATTGGAGGTGCAGCCATCCCTGATCCTTATTCAAATATTATCTAAAAAGCAAAAACTTAATGAGTAATTTCTGATATTGGTTTTTGATGCCTGTGTTATAATGCAATACATCCAGAACTTGTGATGTTATTGATGAAGTTATTTATTATAGTAAATACACACATCCATTATTAATACATTTCAGCCCATAAAGAAAATTCATGCAAATAACAAGTAGTAACAATGAATTTGCTTCTGCAGCTGGATTAAATGAGGCAGCGTGCACAGAAGAAAAGGAAAATTTATTGGGAAAAAGTTTAAAAGACAGATTAGAATTTTAAAATATATTCACTGAATTTCCTCTTAGAAGCACATCATTCCCTCAATGAAAAATGACCAGCATAACTTCTTAGTCCATGTTATTCTGGATAGAGTTAGAACATTACATAAAAAAAAAAAAAAAAAGAGAAACAAGATGTAGAGCTAAGTTTTGAGCCCAACAACATGATGTATAAAACTCCTACTTGTTCCCTTGAGCCAGGCATTCACTTCAGGAGAAGCTGCTCAAAGGGATAAGCAGATACAAATTCTGCTGTGATAAGTGGCTCTCAGACACACAAAACATTTTTCAACTGAAATATAATGGAGACATTGAAAAATAACAGACATAAAGGTTTAGGTACAGTGTTTAAGAAAAAAAAAGTCAGTAATAGCACTCTAGCAGTGATTATGCATAAGTAATATCGAGAGTTAGCAGAAGGGTTGAAAATAAAATGGCCAGACAATTACTGAGAGAAAACCAAACAAGAATAATGAGTTTATTTTTTCACACAAAACACTATAGATAGCTAAAGGCCAAAGAAGAAATAAAAGAATAAACAGATCACATAAAGACTTAATAGTGGAAAGGATCTGCACTTGATTGCATTATATTTGAAACCATTGCAGTTCTGTGAATCTGATCATTGCAATTCTTGGCTGCCAGAGAGAGCAAATGGAGAGTGTGAGCCACTTATTTGTACAATCTAATGAAGTACAAGGGTTTTGTGGTAAGAGCAAAGCTGTTTGCCCCTGACAACATTGTTAACAATGACCTGTGCTCGAGAAATTAAAAACATCAGATATTTTCTTTTTCCCCGTCTTCAAAAGTGTAGTAAAAATTTTTATTGGCTGCCAATTAGGAAAAATGTAACTAACACACTGCTGGCCAAATCCAGCAATCCAGATTTTGTGAAAAAAGAGAGAAAACTAACAGTTGCTGTGGATTTTTCTGGTGCTTATCTCACTCGGTCCTTCTGCGTTTTGCTTATTTGCAGAATGACTGATGATTTAAACACACATGCCTAAGTGTGGCTTCCTTCTGCATCTGAATATTAGAGAGGGAAATGTTCCGTTGTGGAAAGCTAAAATGAGTTCTATCCATGGATAGATAATTTTAAATCTGAGGGTACTTATGTTATACATGCAGTCATTCAGCTGAAAGCATTTGCCTTATCTTGCAAGTGCAACTGGGATGGAAAATATAGAGAAACTGTCTCCCATGGTGCTGGAATTTTAACTCATCTCAAATCCTTACCCCAACTTCATTTCAGCATCTGATTTCTTGCCAACTCCAGCCCTAGCAAAATGAAGTCTTAGAATCTACTTTGACACTGTGGTCTTATATCATCTGCTCAGCATCTCATCTGAAAGCTCAGTATGTTAATAAAGGAGGTGACTTTCATGCAATCAGGTTCCTTAGGATCTCAAAGCAGGTATTTTATCTTCTTTGTCATTGTCTGACACATTCTTTTTTTTCCCCCCTGTTTTAATCTCTTCTTCTTCTCAAGAATGAGTAGTGCAAACTGAAAATAGAGAGTTGTTCTACAGTGCATCCAATAAAAGCTCATCTGGAGAAGACCAAAAGCATGTTACTTTCATAACCATTCGTTGGAGATTAATGAAAAATTATGTAAATGCTACCAACCACTATTCTGTGGATTTGTTTTTCAATGGAAAATTACTTTGAAATTTTGAGAAAATGATCTTATATACGTATAAATTCTATTGATGTTTAAGGCTACAGCTCAATAATGGCCCATTTGTAGTAAGACTCAAAAAAAAAAGTCTCTCTTCTAAGTCTTGGTGATACCAGAGCCACATACAAAATCAATTCTGTAACAAGTCATGGAGAAAACTTTGGTGTGGGGTGGCAACTGGCATTATAATAAGAATTTCTTCCACTCATTGACATTCATTGACAGCCCTCTCAATCAGGTACAAATTGGCCTTAAGTCCCAATACCATTAACTGGAAGAACACACAATCAGCCCAGAACAGGCTCAGCTGGGATGCCAAGAAACAAAGATATCAAGAGGAGATATTTGTAATTCCATGAAGTTCGGGTGTCAGTAATATTGTGTCACTGAAATGCAGCCTCACACTGGTCTGGAAGCAGTGAAGGAGTCCCAGCATGGTCATTTCTATCTGTGTCCATTGCTGTTAGGAAGGACCAAGAGCCTTATACTCCCATCTTTAGTGTCTGCTTTTAAATCCTTGCAAAATCAATTGGAATCTCTTGATAACTATAATAAGATTTTATTATTATTTTTATAACACATTGCTGTCACTGTCATATTTAGGTCCTGCCTGTATATGAGGCAACATTCAGGGTTAAATTTCATCAAAACTGACAAATTCTCACTCCAGGGTCCTGAGTAAAGTAATGTGAACAGCTCCAATATCTGGAAACAAGCAACTGGAGAGCAATTTTGGTGACTGTGGAAAAGTAGCAATGCATTCCAAAAGCAGGTACTTCCACATGCAGGCTGTTTAACCTGCTGGCCCAAAAATCGCTCACCATTTATCTTTTTCTGATGGAATTGGTAAAAAGGAATAATTTAAATTTACACATATTTATAAACCTACTACTGAACTCTTCAAATTCTTCAAAATGCCAGATTTTTTTCTACCTCCAAGAAAATACTTGGGTTTGACCCATATGATGTGTCAGTGCTCCCTTCTTCTTTTCACATGTTACAGATCCAGCACTGAAACATCAATGGTAATTATCACATTTCTGGTGATAAAAAAAAATGAGAGAAGCACACAAATTGCCACATTGAAGCACAGAGAATTTCAGTTATGTTATTTATCTCTGACATGGGTCAGCATCAAATTTAGCAATGTATAGCAATGTACAAATCTAGAAGTAATTTTCTGGCTGCTGTAATCTGATATATTATTTGTGCCTGAAAACATGCGGATAAATATTTCTTATATGTGTGGCTTATGTATATAACTTGACAGTATCTTACTACTCATATAAGCTTCTTATCTTTTTCTAAATCCCAATTATGCTCTTGGTCTTGAGGATGCTGGGTAGCAATTTTTCAGAGGAGCAATGCCCAAGTAATTGCTATACCATTATGTAAAACCAATAGCAGACAAATTATGCTATTGGAGAGCAGATGTTTAATGTGGGACAGGGCAGTAAACATGATGGCTTTTTATTGCCATTCTGCTCATCTTAGGCTCTGAAATTTCCATGCAGGAAACTATGCAAGTAGGCTGACAGCACTGTTGATTTTACTACTCTTATTTATGTGGAAGATTCTCTTGTCAGCCCGTTATCACTGTTGTTATCCTTGACTGGGACTTAATCACTCAAGATACAACAGTGACTTGTCACCTTTCCAGCCATGTGCACAGTTTTGAGTAGAAATGAGTGAGTCCAATTCAAAGCAGTCAGCATAATTTTAATCAGTCAAGAGCTGCCAGCCTTCTAAACACAAGGGTGGCCCTGGGTCAGCAGATGGGCAAATACTTCAGTAGCTGTCAGCGCGTTGTGGTGTTGTTCATTTGTCAGGGAGCTCTGCCCTTAGCAAAACATCCTGAATATTCAAACACTGCAATAAATCACAGCAAAGAACAAGACTGGATTATTTTTTACAGCACCTGGTCCCTAAAGTAACAGGAACATTATTGCAACAATTGTGCTTCGATTAAAATTTGTCAAGTGAGTGCACAGGTCTGGCTTCCGAGGCTCCCAAATCATGACTGTGAATAATCTGGTGATATTTGTTCATTGTTCTTTGGTGTGTGTACAGATACTTACACAAACACGTGCACCCACAACACACATAATATATGTGAATGATTATTATTATTATAAGGTTTATTATTATTATCTTCCTATACATAGTTCCTCTGTATATGTATGTGTGTGTGTTTAAACTGTAAATATAATATAACTCCCACCTCTACAGCTGACCTCTTACTCTTGATAATATATAAAATCTCAGTGCAGGCTGAATAAAAATGAAGCTCTTAAAAACCTGTAAGTTTTCCAGAATTTCTTATTCTACAGAAATACAAGCCTAAAACATTTCAGTGTCTTGCTTAAAATCTGAAAGAGGGTGACAGTTTCATACTAAACTGAGATACTTTCTTTCATACTAAACTATCCTTGAGCTGAGATGTTTTTCCCATTTTTTTTACTGAGTTAGGACCAATTTGCTTTTACAGGTGCTAATTTTCTGTACTGAAACACATACATTTCTACCACGCAATTTTGGTTCTAATAGATTTGCATCAAACCCCCATCATCTCCAGGCAGAAGTATTTTTCTTGGAGTATATTTACACTTAAAGTTTGAGACTTTCTGAAACAAAATAAGAATTTAACAAAAAAATCTGATTAAGTAGGTAGCAAAGAATTTGTCCCTAACAGGGTTTGAGTTAGGACCAATTTGCTTTTACAGGTGCTAATTTTCTGAAAGATCTCTATTCATTCCTGCATACTCTAGTGTTACACAGATGATAATTTTAATTACATACTAGGAAAGAAACTTTAAAATCATGAGGAAAATGCAGGAAATATGTGTTAAACCATTTTACTGATTATCAATTGATACAATATGCAAAAAAGTGTGCTTACATTTTCCAGGAAGAGTTATCTAAAACCTAGTCCAGACTCTTCAGAAGAGATGGGCACTTTGATTGTTAAAGCGCCAGCTCTTCATGTGTCAACTTCTTCATGTTTGCCCAGCATCTCTTCATTTTTAAAAATTGAAGTGCCTCCTCATTTTTAGGATTTATCATAGTAAGCATTTCATTCAGTTGGCTTTACTACAATAATTGAAATTCCAGAGATTAGGTGAATGTCTCCCAAGAAATCATCTTGTAATTTCCTTTTAAACTTGACAGCCAGGCCATCCCCTACTACTTAAGGACAGGTCTGTGGTTGTATTTTAAGTTCTTATATTTAACCACCTTTCTGCTCTTGGTGTTTTCCTCACACTGTCTCATCAACACCTGTATTTGCCTTGCAGCTCACAGGCCTTTCTTCTTTTTGAGAACACATTCACACATTTTCCACATTCATGCCAACAGCTATTCCAAGTAAAGAACTGAAGTAGAAAAGGTTAAAATGGCTCAAATAATCTTCTTTCACACAAACTAGGGGAGAAGTTTGCTGGAAAATTGCGTGCAGCATTTTAAGTATAAAAATTTACTTCAAATTTAAAGTCACACCCTAAATTTTTGAACTAAATTAAACCTGTCTCATTCCAGTCTTTCTTCAGGAGAGCATGCACGAATTGAAGTAACATAAGAGAAGCTGATGTTTCAGCATGACAAAAGCAATGAAGCACTGGAAATTGAGAAGATGGGTTATTCTTTCTGAAACTACTTGTCAAAACCCTGCACATTGTGTCCTTTGAGCTCTGCAGAAGCATCTGAGCTTCTGAGAGCTGACAAGAACAAGAAATGATCTCTGAACCTGCAGGGGATCCTAATGAGATTCAGCTCTCATTAATAACCTCTTTCAGTATCATCTACTTTTTTTTACAGTTTCTTGTCTACATCTATGAGTTGGACAGAAGTCCCTGTATTTCACACAAAATCCTCCTTTTGCTGTTGCCTCTTAGCTCTGTCCTGTCTTCTGAAAATTGTCATGGATGCTTTCAGCGCAAAAATGTGGAGTTTAGATTCCCATTAAGTTTGACAGCACTTCCACAGTTTAATTTACCACATTATACTGAATTGGTATGAAATGGCTCCAAATGTTCATGGGAATAACTGGACTTACACAGAAATTGTGCTGCCCTCTGGTCTCCAGCTCCAGCTTGTAAAGGAGCAGTACAATAAATGCTTCATTTCTCTGCAGAAATGAAGAGCAGCAGGAAAGAGGTGACAGGAGGCTGAAGTGTCCCCAGAAAGGATCAGCATACTAAGTGCATCATGAGGCAAGAGAGTGCACAGATCACCCCTCAAGCTGAGTTTGGAGGATGCTGCATAGATGCTGAGATTTAGGTAAAATACCTCTTTATTAAATGAAAAAATAAGCCCTTTACAAAGGCAGCCTGACCTTTGCCACCTTCCTATTCAGGAAGGCTCACCTGAATCTTATCTCTTCTCAGGTCCATCAGAGACCATTCAAGGCCTGCTGACAACAAGAGACATTTTGCCATGGACATTTTTTTAGTCCTTAGATTTACCTGGCTGCTCATTTGCTGCATGGTGCTTCATCAATGACCTTCCACCAATGCTCCTGCCATTCTCAGAAGCAGACCAGACTTTGGCTCACTCAGTTATGTCATCAGAAGGTCATCTGTTGCCTTAGATACAAAAAAAAAATACTGTTTCAGGCATGGATATACTGGAAAATTCGCTTTCATTTGCTAGTGACTTTAGTTTGTGCTAATATTGGCCTCACACTCAAGTTTTCTGAAATTAGAAAAGTTTTGCCCTAAAAGCCCTGGATAGACACTGCAGGAGAGCTCTGTTGTTGACCTCAGGTAATTAAATATCTCTTGCCACTCTGGGGCACTTTCCTCTATGACAGATCACAAGGCACCAGTGGTGGATGTAGTATAAAATATAAGCAGATAAAAATTCCTCTTTACAATTAACTGTGGAGTTATTATATACTAAGACAAGTTTTTCTGAGATAAACAGTTATATCCTTTAATCTCCTTTACATATATTCTCAGGCACCTGCAAAACTCCAGTCTGGAAGTTATTACCTCCAGCTTTTTCACATTGCAATTTTTGCAGTGGATTTTTCAGTATTCATGAGTATCTCTGTGTCTTGTGTGTCTTTTCCAGATAGGAACTTTTGTAATAAAATTTTTAAAAAATTAAATAAACACATGGACGCACACACACAAACATGCATATATATAAATATAAATATATATATAAATGTATAGAAGAGCATGATTTTTCCTCACTTATGTTCTTCCCAAACAGGACAGACCTGCATCTGTCCATGTATTTAATTTTTTTTTTCAGATAGTTGACTTATTCATCACAGCCAAGACTCAACCTCTTCTCTGTTCAAACCTTCCTTTTTAGAGCAGCCACATATTTGTGAATCATAATACAAAGCAGGGAAAGGGGTAGTGCTTATTCTACATTCAGATAAAATCCTGGGAAAGAATTTCACTTTAAAAACTGAACAGAATGAACAGTTGGTGCTACTTCATTAATCCAAGATGCCATTTGCAAAGGAAGTCAGGTTATTCCAGTAACACTTGCCTGGTCATTAGTGGTTCACATTAAAGGTTTTCTCCAATTTCCAGATGTCAAGGCTGTCTCATTAAGAACTGCAAGAGGAAAGTGCCTTGATTTTTCCTCTCAACACAGAAAACTGACAGGCATGAAAGGTTAACTCTGAAAATGAATTTTCAACTAAAAGGAACTCTTGCCAAATTTATAAGCTGGGTGGCAAGCCAAAGCCATTCTCTATTTAGGACAACAAAAACTTTTCTATTCTAATCTTTTTAACTTATCTAACAACACTGCTCATACCAAATTCTTATTGAAATGAAGGAAAAAATTTTCAGATCCATCAAATGTTTCCCCTATGATGTTAAGAGTTGTTCTTCCAGCTCAGTGGGACTCAGTTTTCCAAGAAATCTGGTAGGAGGTTGTCAGTTTATCTTCAGTTTCCAGTTCCTTCTGTTTTCACCTTTTTCACTTTTGTTGCAGGAGAAACTGTCATTGCTGCTTTACATTTTATGCCAAGGAGAATGCGTTGGTCTAAAAAATTACAGAATATCTTTAGTAATTTTTGAGCAGATTGTTGTGAAACAAGCCATGAAACTCAGATCCTAGCTTACCAGAACACAGGGGAATTTACTCTTGGAAGCTTTCATTTAGCAATGTTTATTTTATTCTTCAAAGATAAGTGTTCTTTCGTCTTAGATGAAATGTGTGATACGTCAACAGAGTTGGAGAAATGGAAATTCTTTCATTTAGCAATTTTGAAAGGATAATGTTTTCCACAGCATATTGTAATATTTATTTGGTTTATACTGTCTTTTTTACTCTTTTTTTTAATAGCTACAACATTCTTTGCAGGGAACTTGAACTGCAGTGTCATGCAGGTATAAGCAGCTGTAGAACTAAATATTTTTTCAAATAAACATGAGGTTGTGACAAACCTTTACAAATTTGTGATTTGAAAGAAATACTCTCTTGGCCTCCAGCATTTTTGTTGTTTGGTTTTGGCATGGTGACTTTTATTGTTGTCTTTGGCTCTTTTGGGCTTTGTTCTGATGATAGATTACTTAAAGCAATCATTGCTTCATCCAGGTTTTGATGGCCTTGTTCTTTACTTTTCTGAACATAAGTTGTAATATTAAGTTAAACAAAATATCATTTAAGAAATATTAATTAATCTAGTGAAAAGAAAAAGAAAATAAAAGTTTAAGATTAAATACCAAAACCAAATTTTTAATTTGAACATTAGGAGCAATGAGCTAGAAAAATTTGGTAGGTATCCAGAGTATATTCAGATCTAACTTCTAACCTGACAGAAGTATCATATGAGGAGAAAAACAACATAGAAAAAGCTGTCACTCACCCCAGATTCATGATTCTTCAGGTGCTGCCCAACTTCCAGCTCATAACTGAAAAGCTTCAGGTTTGAAATTTTTCATTAAGTGTTGAGGTCGCAGAGCCAAAACAATCAAGAGGATTTTCCTCCTGTAAAAGTCTGGGGGTGTTGTGGTGCCTGCCTTGGGACTTGCCAGGACTTCTGGTGTCTCCTACAAGCATGGAAGTGACTGTCAGGGTGCCAGGAGGAGATGCCACCAAAAACATCACCACCACCACCACCAGAATTTGTCTGAATAGATCTGCATCAAATATGATATCTTGGTAAATCAACAAATTCCAATGAAGAATGTTTTCTCTAGGATTTTTTTTTTTAATCTTTCAAACCAGCTGTAATAAGGAACTTCTGCAAATAAAAGAGTACAAAGAAAAATGCAGAAATACGGTAGAAAAAGACTAGAAAGCTGTAAGAGATAACAGAATGCAGTAGCAGAAGAGGGTAATTCGTGTCTTCAGTGGATGTGAACATGGATCATGGTGGTGTTTCCCTTGACATCAACGTGTATATTCACACAAAGACACATATTTATACTTGAGACACTACATTAAGCTGTTTCTTTATGCACATATGCAGGTGTAAGTTTCAAAGTTCAGCACTTTTCTTCCATTCACACTACCACCCAGTCTTTACATATGCTTTAAAATTTCAAACTATCAAAAGACTTAGATGTTTCCAAAAAGAAAATTTGAGCAATACATTTTACATATTGTAAAATGAAGCCATTGAATGAAGGTTTATAGTGTGTGTTCTGAGCTCAGGCTATGCAGTCAGAGTGGCATTTCTGCCCTAAAACACCATTGAAATTATCTGGCTAGCATTTCCCAAGCTAATTGATTAGAGGCTGGATTTCTATCATATTGTTAAATTAATTGTCACTCTGAAATTTCAAGAAGTCACCAGAATATTTTCTGCAATCATAGTGGACCCTTGAGCCTCATTGTAGAGCTGGCTACAGGATTTTCCTCGAGTAGTTTTTAAATAATTGAAGGAGGCATGTATAGGTCAGATACAACAAAAAATTGAGAGAGAACAGATGATGCTTTCAGAACATTACTGGACAATTTGGCAGTGATGTATATTTAGAATTGCAGTACTTACAGAAATTAGTTTCCCTGAAGAATGCCTGAGTATGTATTTCAGATATTACTTATGACCTCAGATGAACTGACTACGTTTAACCATCCTACATTGTTGAAATCTGTGCTCAGAAGGATATTGACTTGGAATGACCAAGTTGATAGCTTCTCTTTTCTTTTTTCTTTTTTTTTGTGCACATAAATGTACATTTAAAAAGCCATTCTAAACAAAACTAACTCAAAATAATGTGGAGAAGAGCCTTTTCAAATGGGCTTTGCCACAGTCACCTCTTATTTTCTTGCATGAAGGACAGTATTTGGATAGATTTTTCTTCCTGATAAGTGAATAATAGACTGAAATCACAGCCAGAGTTACAGTATCACAGTATTTTGGACATGGAGTTAACAGAAGTTTATTATACCTTAAATTCTCTTTCAAATGTAGGTTCAAGACAAACAGCTATAAGCCATCCAGTGGAAGTACCTTAAGATGTAAGAGCAATAGTTTGAATTTGGCTTATCATGATGTACTTACTAGTTTTCTTTCAAATCTTTAGAGATGTTTCCACATCAGTTTTTTCAAGATTGTTCTCTATTCAACAGCTAAAGTAACAACAAACACAACAGACAAATCATCTGTCAAAATTTACCAACACCTCTTAAACTCTGGAAAACAAGGTTTCAGGGCAACTTCAGCTGGCTTCAGTTGTTCCTTATAAACACCTCAGAGAACTGGTGATCATACACAACTATTAAAAAAATCCTAATATGACAGCATAGAGTCCAATTTACTCTTGTGTCTCCCAAAAGCTAAAAAGAGAAAGAAAAAAAATATTCTGTGTGAGCCAATAACACCTTTGAGAGAAATCTGCTATAATGAAAAGATACAGACAAGGGCACTCAGCCAGCCATCAACAGAGACTCTGTTTGTCTTGCAGTCATGGAGGTATTCAGGGATTTAAGCTCTATGTCTTTCAACCAGGATTTTCTTCTAACCCCATCCTTAAATTAAGTTTACAGCTGATTGAAGATGACAGGTTGTCAAACTGACAGTGACCTCTTGGTCCGAACAAGAGCTGTCAAGAGATGACAGCCTGGTCCCTGCCAGCCTTGCTGAGAGAGACAAAGTTGACACTTGTAAAAGCCTACCTACCTGTCCCACCACATGCTTATGAGTCACTTCTAAGCCAGAGGGGCTCAAAGGTAAATAAAAGGATCATCAGGAGTCTGAAACAGCATGAAACATTAAACAGCAGCACATGCTGTGAGCAAAACTGGCAGGGATAACACAAACCAGCTCAACGTCTTCCATAGGTGGATCCAGGTATCAATATTTTTCTTTTCAACTGGCAGCCTAGCTGAAATGTGGAAAAAAGAAGGAAGGAAATGAAAGGAGAAATTTATGAACAGCAAATGATTAGGAAGAGGAGAAAGCCAAGAGGATTTTGCAGACATGAAAACTGGCTTTTGCAAAAGAGCTTCACCTTGACACTGGTCTGGTGAACCAAATGGTAAGCAGGCTTGCAAGCTCTGTGCTAAGGCAAGTTAAGAAATTTTCTTGTTCCTGTGGGAGTGGTTTTGCAGCAGACACTCTCCACATCTTTCCAGGTTAAGCAGCCCCTGCACTGGGAATATCACATCACTGTCCAAGCTCTGTCTTCATGGAATCACCAATGCACATTGGAAAAGCCTGAAGATGTACTTGAAAATCATGTCAGAGCTCTTGTCTTCCTTCTAAACACTGAGATTTTGCTGTGAAAAGTTCATAATCTGGCCATTGAAACCAATACCTACTGTTTCTTTTACCACAGAATGTTAATAATAATTTATGTCATATTGTAGTAATAATAGATGTCCCATTGCATCTAAACCCCACAGGATTCAGAAAGCAGCTATTACAGTAGCTCTTTTCAGACTTTACTGGTAGTTCTAGTTAGCAGAAATATCCTTAAGGGAACAAAAATTCTGGCAGCTGAATAAGGATTATTTTAATTTGAGATGCCTCAGATCTGAGCAATTCTGATTTGTTCATGCTTAAGTATTTCCATTCATGCACTTGTTCATCCCCTCCTGAGATTTAAAGAAGCAACACATGAATATGGAGTGGAAAGAAAATCCTCTGGAAGGAAATAAAAGCACAAGTCTACCTTGAAAAGGAATACTGGCTCAATTATACTTTACTATATTTTCTCAATTAATTATACAAAAGCCAGTACAAAGATTCAAACAAAAAGAGAATAAATGAGGTGCTGCCTCTATTTGATTATTAAATAGAAATGGATGTGAGTCATTTCCATTTTAAAAAATATCACCCCAGGAGGTATCTTCTTGAGCTCATCACCTCAGCATGTCTCCAGCACCCTTAATAGGAAAGATTTATGACAACTTTTCAGCCGTAGCTTCTTTTAATTGACAGAATTTTGTTGCCACCACTGAAGAATAATTCTGTGAGCTTTAGAACATGAATGCAGTGACTGCTGCATATGGATTCTCTTCCAGTTTCCTTCAAAATTCTGCTCCAACAAAACCCCTCAGAGGTGGCACCTGCCATTTCTCACTGTGAATTGGGCTGTGGTGAGGGATCTTTAGCTTTGGAACACAAGCTGCTTTTGTAAATGTTTTGCATTTTCAGCTTACCTTTTCCTGAAATTTTGGCTCCATTACTGTTTGCTGCTTTCCTAACAAGAAAGCTTTCCTTAACTCCTGATGTTTCACATGGATGGCAGTTGAATACATGAGAAAAAAAATTCGTGGAAATGGGCATGTAAATCCACACCTGAAAATCTCAGTATTTGAAATATTCTAGTGACACTGCACACCTCAGTGGTGCACAGCACTACTGGGAGCAGCACAGCTGCAAAATCAATCCACTTATTCAGATACCTGCAAAAAAATGAGGAATGCAGTTGAAAAATAATTCTGTCTCATGAGGAATTCTGACATTTCACTGATCCATGTCTGAGAGGAAACTCTTGAAAATGCAAGAATGTTTAGAGAGAAAAAGGCCTGTGGATCTGACCTGCAGCCTGAGATATACCAAAACCATCAAACTTGACATTAATCTATGCCCTCACAAGCAGGCACCTCAGGACAGAAAAGAAACAGAAAAAATACAAAAAGAGATGGACTTTGTTATATTATTAGCATTTCCTTTTTGATTCTACAAAACAGAACTTATTGAAAAAACCTTGAAGCATCAAATTAGATTCCAAATGATCGGTGGGTTTTGTTACAGAATGGATTAGTAGTAAAAGACATCATGCTTCCAGAAACTATAGGGCACAGTTCTAAAAGTCTTAATAACTAGATGTTGTAATGGGTATCAATACTGATTATTTTGGTGAATTAAAACTTGGGAATGATTTTGTAGCAAACTGCCCCAAATGCTTGAGGAAGTGTTCTCTCAAGCATTATACATCTTTTTTTGGTCATAAAACACAGGTCTCATTAAGTTTTGTATCTTTTCTCTGTTAGGGTCTCTTTCTAATGGGTCATATTAGTTGTTGTTCCCCTTACAAACAGCTTTAGTCACAAGGCTGATGTTAGTCTTCTCTGGAAGCAATGAAAGTGGTGGGTGTTAAATGCTTACTCTTACTCTTGATCTTCACTAGTTGGGCCACACAAATTCTACAATTCTGAAATAATTTTCAATCAAAATAACACATTTTAAAAAAAGCACAAAAATAAATGTAACAAATAATAAATAAATGAACTGACTAAAATTGCGCTGGATTGTTCAAAATAAATAGATATTTTTACGTGTTTGGGGTGATTTGCAATTATTTAGACTAGATTTTTTTTGTCATTTTACTGTTAGATTGATAAGTGTGCTCCAGGATTTAATGTTCTTAAAAGTCTAATGTCTTAGACTTTAAGTCTTTCATGAGTTTAAGGATGAAAGAAGATAATTAATATAACTCAAGATGAGTGAAGGTCCAATGCCCATTTTTGTACTAGAATTTTTAAAAATATTAATATAATCTATGAATCTCAGTAGGTGTTTATAAGTACTACATTTAAGACAATTTCCATCAGCATAATAGAATCCAAGAACTGGGGTTTTAACCCACAAGGTTTTGAGTAATCCAGATGCCCCACGAAGAGTTACCAGGAGCTTCCTCTTGTCTGATATATTCAAAATGAGTTCCAGTGACCCCTGTTTGCCTTCTACAAAAACCTAATCCCTTACTGAAACATCACCATTTAGCACCATTTAGCATCCTGTCCTCATCCTGCTCTTCCTGGTCCTGCTGGTGATTGTGCTGCCTCAGAGCCCTGGCTGAATCCACTCTTTACTGCTTGGCTCAGCTCAGAATCTCTTTTTGATTCCTTTGATAAACTCACAGAGTCATGTCTGCCCTAATCTTTAACAAAGCAATTAAATTATTTGTTTCCAAATTAAACTGGTTGCATTTAATGAATTAATTGCATTTAAGCGAGTTTAATAGCCCAAGCTGATGTAATTCCACACTCAAGATACCTCTGTTTCAGCTGCCTTCATAGTTACAAATTAGACCACATGTAGGTAGCCACTGATTCTCCACAGTTATATAATCTCCATTATATCAGAAAGAGATTTCCACAAATATGTCTGTATCTAAAGTACTGGAAATTTTAATTTTTTGTCTCCTTTTGAGGTGAAAAAGGACATACAGGTTATCTACAACCAGTTATGTATTCACATTGAAAATGCCCCTGATATGCAACTCTTAAACCTGTCTTAAACTCTTAAAACTGTCTTAAAATGTAATGAAAAACAGAAAAAAGCATAACAAAGTTGTTTAAGAGGGCTACAAAATATATATTCATGTATATATACACACACATATATATACACAGAGTATAAACAGAAGTACTTGCATCTGAGGTTTTACAAATGAGGTTTTATGACCTCTCACAAAATGTTCACAGTTAAATAAACCTGGAAACTGAGATGCATGAGGGTTTATTGCCTTTCAGACTCTAGCTGTTCTACTCGCGTAGGTTTTAGTCCAGAGAAGATAAGGAAAAGTTTTCTTCCAATGTAACAATTTTTCAAGAAGTGAGTTAGTCAGTGAATTGAAGCACCAGTATGCAAAGAAAAAATACTTTTGTAAAAGTTTGTGGAGCTCTGTAGACTTTTTTTCTTGACATAAATTATTGCCAAACAACTAGGAGTAACAGATTCACTCTTAGTGTGAAAAATCCATTGATAGGTAATACCCAGCGATCTGGTAATAAACCACCAAGTTAAATCCTGAATTTTTAAAGGCCACATAATATTGCAAATTAAATCAAAACTGGGAGCAGGAATCAACAGAACAGACTCTGTTATGAGGTACATACTGAAATCTGATGCCTCACCAAGCTCACTTTCCAAGAAATAAAGGTTAGCAAGATGTACTGCGTGTATTGCCTGCTTCTGGGATCAGCATTAGTCACTTACACAGTGAATTTTGATGCTTGTCCAAGAGCTCATAGATGCTCCCAGATGTTCCTCTTAATTTATAATTCAGGCACAGAGACCCCCTCCCACATACTTTTGTTTCTTTGCTCTCCTGTACCATGGAAACATAGTATTACTGGATTTTGAGGGTTTACATATGAGTACAAAGCTTGCTTTCATTTTCTTTAGAGGTTACTGGGGCTTATGAGACACTGTAAAAGGCTTACATTTTTCTTTTGTAAGATTATGGTTTTAAAATATAGAGAGTGTCAATCTCATCTGACTAGGTTTTGTGTTCCGGAGGTGACTATGCTATTTTTATCCTAAACCATCTGCTAGATGGAAGTAACAACAATTTTAACTCTATCTAAAATTTATTTTGAAATAAATTCATTTATATCAGGCACACTTAAACCTTTCAATGCACATTTTGATTCACTTGTAGTTTTTCACTGTAGTAATTCTTTTCAGATCTATATGATTGATCACCCTGTTATAACCCTGCTTCAATAAGCAGCTGCCTGACAGACACCATATGTTGTTTAACCTAGATCTGGTAGTGTGTTGTTTAAAATCCTCTCTTGCTGCTTGTTAACTCATTTTTTGTCACCTCTTTTCATTAGGTGATTTAGTTTTAAATGGGTCACAGCGTTATCTCCTTTTCACAGTAATTTTGCAGCCACGTCACACCTTCTTTCACTCCATACATCTTTTCTGTTTCTGTGTGTGTTACCTCAGCGAAAGCCTTTATCCTAAGCACCTCTACAAATGGTATCAGTGACCACTCATATATTAACAGTTTATTTCCCTAGTAGCATATTGACTGACAGAATTTTCTGCCAGCTCTTTCAGGGCCTGGTGATTTTCTTCCCTATTAAGGATTTTGGAAGAGTGTAATAGTTTGGAATGGGAGGAAATGGGGAAGGAAGATTTTACTGCAACTCATTTTGCCAAATAAAATTGTGCCTTTTTCCCACTCCTGAATTCTTTTACCACCTGAAACTTTTCTGCATTTGACTTTAGGGGCTTCCTCTTCACCACTCTGTGGATAATAATTTGCAAAGGTTTTTTTGATCTTCTGTAAATGCCATAATGAGAGAAACCAAAACTTTGAACTATAACCATTAAAAAAGCACATCCGAATAATACATTTATTCTAAAGACCTTAAATTGTTTTACGAGGAGGATGCAGGCCTAGACACTGCAGTGATGTCATGGCTTAGCTCCCTGGGGAAGACTCAGCAAGAGCCACATCTTAACGGGCTCAGGGAAAGTGGCAAAGGAACCAAAAGTCTCTGGTGTGTCTGACCGCAGGCCATGGGATTCAAGGTACCATCAGAGTTGTGCTTATGCCTAAGATACACCAGCTGAATATAACTATTCCCAGAGATAATTTTTAAAAACCCACACAGTTCCAAGAAATTATATTTTCTTTTTAATATGTGGTTTCTGAGGATGGCATCAAACTGCTTTCTTTCCTTCAGGAAAGTAATCTAAAATAAAGGGAGAAACCTCAGGGGATTTTCTTTCCAGAATCATAATCTGCACCTCTGTTTCAAAGCAAAAATGCTTTTAGGCAGTGGTCAGTACATATGGAAATCTATGGGGATGTTAATGCCCATGTTCTGCTTCTGTTTAGCACCATTCAGCAATATCTTGACAAGGAGAGAATTATAGATATGCCAAGATGCTCATCTCAGCTCTGTGGTTCTCGTTGAAGTTCCCTTTTGATCTAAAATATTCTATTTTAGCCACTCATTTTCACAAAGATTTCCTGTATTATCATATAGCATCTTGTGTCATTGTGGTATATTTTTTGTCTTTCTTCCGTATTCACATTTTGCTTTCTGTCCTCAGATCCAAGGGCTGAGTAGCTGGGGAAGCTGACAGAATTCATAATGGTAGACTGAACATGAGACTGATATTAATGGAAATTTTTATTCCTCACTGTGTCCAGATATAGATTTTAAAAAGGTTATATGTTCCCTCTGTAGGAAACCTCAGGAAGAAGGCAAAATATGAAAATGGAGATTTAGGTGTAGGAGCAGAGAAGGAAAGGAAGATATAAAGGAAAGCAGTATAAACCCAAGTCAAATTCTAAAAAAAAAGGCTTGTGTTTTACAGTGAAAAGAAAGTTGTACTTTATTCCAGTGCAGTCATTGTGGTGAGTGAAAGTGAGAATATAATGTGCAATAATTTTAAATTATCATGAAAATTACCCAACACTATCTCCACGCTTCAGTATCTTGGCTGTCACAAACCAGTGAGAGGAATCATGATGTCTGCATTCTTTTACACCTAGTGTTGTGGAGGTTCTGCTTAACATATCATTTACCAATGAAAATGTATCTGATTTTATTCCTAAAGCTTTGAGAAGTGAAAATTACACCCTGTGTATTAAATTTAACTGAATGTAATTTATAACAGTATATCAAATTTAATTGGTGTACTATTCCAAACAAGAACTGACAAGATACTCTTTGGCTGTGGAAAAGATAAAGTGTGATTGATGGCAGAAATTAATAATTGAGAAATGTAATTCCTCAGCAAAAGATACAATCTACAGAGAAGTTTTCAAAATGGTTAGGCAAGGCTAATAAGTGGGAAAAGTTTGGCACAGCTCCTGTTTGAGAAGCACAAGGTTTTGAAACAAATAAACAGTTTGAAGCCTTTTAAAGGCCAAACTTCAACACCTTTTTACTCAGAACTCCCTGTGTGTCCTCTGTGTCTACAAGCAAAATGACAGAGCTGAGGAATCCTCCATGCTGAGGACTGTGAGTGCCTCAGTTCCAGGGCACAGCACCCACTTTGCAGCCCACTCCACCAGTGCAGCAAAGGGGGATGCAAAAACAAGTTTTGGAACAGAGGTTTGTCAACTGAAGAATCCTGGTTTAAAATCAGATTCCTGCCTGCCTGCACCACTTGAAAATAAATGAGTCTGGTGTTTCCTGCTTGGTCTTTATGGCAGAGTCCGGTGCCAAAGGTGCATGTTAAAACACCTGATCCTGTTCCTGCTCCTTGCTGCAACCAGCCTCCCCCTCTGTTCTGGGAACAGAGGGCCATGTCCCTCTTCCTTCCTATGTGCCCAAGATCAAAAACTCCCATATTTGCCCAGGTTATTGGGGCCATACCTGGGAAAGGAGAGAGGGGAGCAAAGGAGGAGACTGGGACAGAGCTGTTGGGTAGCCACAGCAACATGAAGTGTTGAAGTCTGGTTCTTGTGATGCTTAAATATTGGCTACTCATCACCAGTCCCTTTTCTTTACACCTGGCTTGATGAACTTGAACAAGAACATAAAGCTTCTGTAAAGAAGCTAAAACACATGATTACATCAAGTTACTTAGAAGTTTTGTGAATTGTCCTTTGGGCTGTCAGGGAAAGGCATAGCTCTGCCCTCTTTTATCCCCAGCTGCAGGAGACCTTCATGCTTTCTCTCCTGAGCAATCAGCTGGTTTAAGAGTGCCCACACTAAGGACTGGTTAAGGAGCTCAGAAAGGCAGCCACTCCCAGGCAGCATTTCTTTCCTCCTATGCTAATGACTCCTAGGCACTGTTTCACATTTAAATGATCAATAAAACCCTTCCCACTGACAGCCAGAGTAGTACAGGGTTGTGCTGGATTCGGTGTGCAATAACTGTTTCCAGATGTCATGACACACATTCTGTGTGGAATGTGTGTATTTAAGCTTAGAGTTTACCTATTGTGCATCAGTGTCACAGCCATGTGATTTACATTATTCCCATGGAGCTGATCAGTGTCACAGCCACATGAATTACATTATTCCCATGGAGTTGATCCCTTGATCTCTGCTTCCTCCACATGGATGTGCTGGGGCTCCTGCTACCCTCAGCCTGATGAGCTGTGACAAGCTGCTGACAGGGTCCATACAGTCCTCAAGAGACCAGGCTGCAGGTGTGCAACCCATTTCCAGCATCACCTCCTTGGTTAGTCTCCCAAGATGAGAGGCATTAGAATTAAAACTGTTAAAATCTGCTGAATAAGCAAAGAAAGAGGTGTACCTTGTACTAGGTCCAAATTTAAAGATCATCATTTTACAAATCTTTTTGATGTTGCCAAGCCATAAACTTGAAGACAAGTGCTTGCCCCAGTGCCTGGAGCCCAGAGGAGTGGTGCTTTCCATCTTTCAGGAAGTGTGTAATTTGTGTTGGCATTGAATATGCCTTTTGTAAGTGAACATATTAGAGAAATCATTCAAGAACATTTCGTCCTTTATAAACATCATAATGACTGAACATTTTCAAATGAGTGTGAATAAAATTTGAGATGCAGGTGCAGACATTAGTAACTAAGTTTTTGTTTTGAATTCAACATCAAGTGGATTATTTTTTTCCTAATGATCACTGTCACTGTTTAATATGCCACTGCAAATTAGACAAAATATAATTATTATCTGGATTGCAATTTTGTTATTGAAATAAATACATAATTGATCTCTTCCTGGGCTTTTTTGTTTTAGAAAAAAATAATATTATAAAAGTTACAGTGAAGAAAGAAGGCAAAGTGCTAAGACTGAGGGCACTGCTTGCTGCACCACACACAGTCAGGATGCAGACACAGCTGCCCTGTGCTCAGCAAGGGGAATTTTAACTCTGGGCCCAGACTCCTGCTCTACCCCAATCGGTGTTAAAAAGTGTCAAAGAGAGCAGTTAAAGCCTGCTCTCTTTTAGTTTGTTTGGACAACCCTACATGAATGACCCCTGAGATGTCTGCTCTTTGCCATTGATGGTTCTGGTCTGAAACCTTTTTGGTGGACATGGTTGAAGATAATGCTGCCTTCCAGGAGAAGAGTTAATAACACAAAAAACATATTTTCAGATAAGATGCAGACCACAAAGCAAAAGAGAATTCTGCCAGTGTTCAGTTCTCTCCATATCAACATATTTTTCCCTTGCTTCTTTCTCTCTGTCATTCTTGCTTCTCTTGTGGTTTTCACCTTTTATTTAAGTTTCATCTTCTTCCTTCCCTGTATAACTTTTTACTCATAGGATGCAAGTCCTCTTCCAATCACATCTTATAATCACACATCTAGCCTGAGGTACTTATGTTAATTCTCAGACACTTATCAGTGCTTGTTGCTGTTCATGTTATGTCTGTGGTACTTACCCCCTCAACTGCTGCTGCATCTCCTCAGGGAGTCATCTTGCTTGGTTTTCACCTATTTTAAATTTTCACTGTGTCCTGCAAAGGGTTTTCCCCTATCAGTTTGAACACTTCCCAAACTTCTCTTGGAGAGGATCAGATTCCAACACCTTTACAGTGGGCACTCCAGGAGTTATCTCACTGGAACCAATGAGGCCTCTTAAGAACTAAAAGATTATTGAGAAAGCTCATCTTACCAAGGAAACTTTATCTGTTCTGCACTTGCGAGTTTATTTTGGCTGTCACGTGTTGGCTTGTTTAGATTTAGCAATTTCGTTCTGGAGAGTTCATTTCATTTTCTAAGTTCAATGTATTAGAAATATTTTGCAGACACCCTGTCTCTACCAAAGGCTACATTTCACAGAAGGGTTGTGACTGAATTATCTTCCTTTAGTACAGGCGCTGGCTCTCCTTCTGCAAAACACCTCTGTAAGTGTTATCTTGCTTTTGAGCCTCAGGGACCAGCTCCTCTTTCCAAGAGACAAAAAAGTTAACACTATAATAAAGTTCTGAGGTTCACACCCAGTTCTGCATAGTTTCACTTGCAGATATGAAGAAATTCCAAATTCATAAGCAAACTTAAATAATCACTCTTTTATCTGATCACACACATAAAAGCCAGAGTTTCATGATGCTCATTGAAGAGAGTAATTTGGTGATATTCATATTATAATGACACCTGGATTCCCCACAGGCAGAGGCAGAAACTCTTTCTGAAACAACTGGCATTGCTAAAAAATATAGTCGAATATTTACATAAAGAGACACTTCAGTACACCCATACTTATAGCAAACATACTTCTGAAAAAAATAATCAAAGACTTACAAACACACGTGACATATTTATTGAAAACTGCAGCAACATGTTGAGTGATACTTATATATGTAGCTGGATCAAGGGCCTTTCCTACTACCCTCTGATTAGGGAAGGACTCAGCCATTCCTGTACCATTCCCAAGTCAGAATACAGGCTTCAATAACAATGAAATTCCAGTGATGTTGAACCTGCACATTTCCAAAGATAATACATAATTTTAGCTCAGGACAATGGAAATACTATGTGGATTTTTTTTTCTGGTTTTCAACATTCTTTTTTATTTAAGCATCATCACTTTATTAAGTGATGTATAGTAGAGCTGAAATAGTAGATTTCAAGTGTTGAATGAGCATCCTTGTAATGGATCACAGAAACAAAGAGATTTGGTCTTTACAGTAACTATCAACCAAAGCACTGTAAAGATGCAATTGGAAAATCAGAAAATGGCCTATAAGAGGCCCTCTGCTTTCCTTTTTGTCACATCTCCTGTAAGATGATCTTTTAGTTGTGTTCAGACACTCACTGAGTGTCACAATGTCTGTAGCAGCCAGACAATCCAACTCCTGCAGTGAGATTAATCATTTGAGTTCATTAATGCATTCCCTCTTTCTTGATGGTGTTACTCATTTGCACAGTCCCTGCATGTACCCAGGGACTGGCACTTCAAAGAAAAATCCTCTTTCTTGAGGAACAGAGTCTCATCTGATTTATGTTCTAAAAGAGGACTTGAGAGGTAGGACGCAGTCTCAGGCTCTGCAATGACATCTTCAGAGGTAACTTAGATCAGCTGGGGTCTTTGCTGGGTCAGCAACATGGCCAAATGATGTTAGGTGCCTTAGCTTCCACAGGTGTCATGCAGAAGAGGTGATAGGGTTATAAAGAGGGAGAAGAGAAACAACCCAGAGAACTTCTCTATTGGAAGATCTGCATGGAGCCAGGTGAGAAGGAAAAAATGCCAAACAGCTCATTTAAGTCAGGCCATTGTCCTGGCCCTGCTGTGTGGGGGTGCTTTGATCGTCTTTCTATTGTTGGGTCTTTCCATTGAGCCTTGTGACAGAAAGATGAAGATGGAAGCGTCTGTTAAACCACCTGAGGAATAAAGATAGAGTGTTACAGAGCAGCTTAGTTTGGAATGGACCTCTACATCCAATTCAACAGCCTGCAGAGTTCAACGGTAGATCAAGGGCCTGGCCACCCTGAGTCCTGAATACCCCCCAGTTCCACAGACTTTCAGGCACACATTCAAGGATGATTTGGATATTTTCTCATATATCCATGAAAATTTCCTGTTGTAGCATGTGCACCTGTGCACATGTTGTAGCACTGTGCACCTCTGAGAAGACCCTGGCTCCTTCTCCTTAGACCCCCTCATTAATGAGGTACCACATCCCCCACTGCCACCCTCAGCCTTCCCTTCTCTAGGATGGACAATCCCAGAGCTCCATCTCTCCTCACACATCACATAGCCAAACTCTCCAAAAGCCTCAGAGACCATCTGGTGGACTTGTTTGACTTCCTTATCCCTCCCTTGCATGGGAGAGCCCAAAAATTATCCAGACTGAGATACTGTTAAGAAGTATAAACCAGATGATGGAAACCTGTGTTGATACTGACATCTGAGAGCTGTGTTTGTTTGCATAAGACACAAATGAGACTTCAGACATTAAGGTGTTTATTCAAACCAGTCCCCTAAAACTTGTGAAGTTCTTCCATCCCTAAATAATAAGAATACTTTCAAGATGTTTCTGTTTTCCTCCATCTGTTCTTATTTCCTTGGGAATTTGTTTTACTGAGAGAAAATTATGGTCTTTTTTTACTTTCTCTGAGCACTACTGACACATTGCTATGGAAACTGAAAGTTCAATATTTTAGTTTTATATATTCAGGAAAAAATGCAGGTACTGCCAAGCCCATTCAAATTTATTTGCATAAGTTTTTATTTAATTTATTGCTGTTTCTGGTTAACTATGGTTTTCATCTGTACTAATACGGTTTTTCAGATGTTGGTCTGTTGGCACATAATTCATCAAGATGAAGTGTGGTTTTCCTCCAGCATGGTAAATGCTTATTGGCTTTCATAGAAATTGATTTATCAGCCTCAGTTTGTGCAGATGGACCTAGATGTGTGCATACCTGGTTCAGATTTTCTGGAGACTGGGCACAAGTGGTTTTGACAGTCTCAGGTTTTGGCTGTCCATCTGAAATAATAAATTAACTCAGAAGATTCTGAAAATCCTGCCCACCAAGCAACCTAATTGTTAGGAAACTACCTGAAAGGAAGACAGATGAGGATTAGTCTCTTCTTCCAGGTAACAAGTGATAGGACAAGAGGAAATCACCCCAAGTAGTACCAGGGGTGGTTTAATGAGGAAAAAATTCTTCACTGAAAGGATTGCCAGATATTGGAACAGGCTGCCCAGGGAAGTGGTAGAATTACTCTCCTTTGAAGTGTTCAAAACCGTGTAGAATCATGGCTATGTTATTGTGCCTAGGGACATGGTTCAGGGGTGAACCTACCAGTGCTGGGTTAGTGGTTGGACTTGATGGTCTTACAGGTCTTTTCCTGTATGATTCTATGGTTGACTGCCCTGACTGGTTGTTAAAGACACTCTGAACAAAGAGCACCTGGGCACTCACCCTACTGACCAGTCACATGGAAATTATGAAATGAAGTGCTGCCTGTATTCACTGTAGGAACAACCTGATACATATTAAATGCTTTTTCTCACCAAAATCAAGTAAGCTTTTTAACAAAATACACTCAGTTTTGCTGGCTTGTACACAATAAACCAAGAGGCAGATCACAGAGATCTCACCTGTGGGAACAGCTCCTGCAGATACATCTCAAAGCATGTGGATACCCTTAACTTGCCTGATGTACATGTGCTCCTGTAAGTGATAATTGCAAATTAGATATTTTTCAAAATATTGAGTGCTTGTTAACCCTGAATTTACATCACTCTACTGTTACAGTGTCAGCTGCCACAGAGTTATCAAACATCAGTTTTCCTAACTACCTTAACATAATCTGCCTTCAAGGACAATCAATGCCAAAACATTGTTGTTATCTAGTCAGCAAGCATTTCAAATTGTGTATTAATGTGTTGCAGGGTTAATTATGCTCATTACACCATTAGCAAATCTTACCCCTTCTCTCACATGCACATTTCTGCTGTGCAGAACACTTGTGCTTATTACACAAACCTCCAGAGCTGTTATCAAGGCTGTCAGCAGGGCTCCTGCTGACACCATCACCCCTCACTTTTTCCAGGTGAGAGCAGCAGTTGCTTTGCCTTCCTCAGGAGATTGCAAGTTTGGCTGGTCTTATGCCAGGAGAGAAGGAAAAAAGCAAAGGGTCTGCTCCCTAGGAGATGCAGGTGAGGAGATGGAGATGAGGAGGAACATTACTGTGGAAAGTCCTGACTCCTTTTAAAGTATATTCATTCTTCATTTATTTATACATAATTCACACTGCTTGGCTGAAGAAATCTGGGAGTGACTATCCATTATGAAAACCATTTCTCAAAAATACCATTTATTATGTGAAAAGTAAAAAAAAAGACTGATGGCAGCAGCTGTGAAATAGAACCTGTGTTGCAATTAATTATTTAGACTAAAAACAAATCTCCAGGGTGGAAGAGGACGTTTGTCTTACTTTAAATCTTGCTGTCGTCCGTGACTGTATTTTAAGGGGAGAAGTAAGCTAAAGCCAAGAAGTCATCGAATGCAAATGATTTGTTTCCTTTTTAATAAATGTCACAATCCAATCCAGAAAATGGCACTAATTCAATCCACCAGGAAATGAACTGGAGAAACAAAGCAACACATTGTGTCAGGGCAGATGAGTGAGGTTATACACCTTGTAATAAGATAAATGTTATTCACAGAAACTGTAAAACTGTGATTGCTCATTTTCTTGCATTTCTAACTGCTACATATTGTTGATTTAGAAAGGGTCATAATGGCAGGAGCCTAGCTGATGTCAGTCTTAAGCCCTTGCACTAGAAAAAGTTACTATACGTGTAGAAATCTGTCCAGTGGGAGGCACATGATAATATTTAAAAAGCCAGCAATTAATCATGTAAAAAAAATGATTCATCTATAGCATACACTCAATTAAATGTGAAAATTACCCCAAGGACATTTTAAATATTAAAAAGAAATTTTTGCATTAATATTAGGGGAAAATTATGACTTTGCTGTTCATTATTGCCTATGAGGTTACATGGATGATATAGGGAGGTTTGGGTTTTGTTGCACTCCTGTCCAAAAAAGTAACACCTATTAAGCATCATTCTTTTCAACGAGGCATCCCCAGAACATCAGCTTGTGCATTGTAACTCATGAGGAGCACACAAGAGCCCCCAGCTTACTGACAAATGTAGTCAGAGATCAGAGGTCTGCAGGCTCTGAATTCCAAAAGGGTTTGTGGGTTCTAAGACCAGCTGAAGGAAGTGGATCTTAATCAAAAAATTGCTGTTAAAATTCAATTTAGTTTAAAAATTTGGACTGTGAAAAATACACAGTTTGGATGAACTCCATAGAGTTTGAAGTCTATCAGTAAAAATTAATATTTTTTGTAAAACATTATTGCCTCTCTCCTGTAGTATGTAGACTTTAATAAAGCATGCACTAGTGGCCATCAATTCATTCCAAAGACCACCTAGCTATACAGCCCTTGCTTACTTAAAATTATTTTTATTTTAAAATTCAAAATTGTGTGTAGAAATTGAAGCTGAAAATGTATTTTCTGCCCTTGCTATTTCAACCATGTACTTTTGTATTAATACATTTAAAGTTCTGACAAACCTTGCCTAAAGACTCGGATCTACAAACTTCATTTGTCAAATTTGCAGCCTTACTTTAAAACAAAAGCTCTTTTATTTTGAAGTGCCCAAAATGTTCCTGTTTGTTTTAAGAATTACTTTGCCTTTGTTGCTGTTCTCAGCCATATCAATAAGGGGGAGTGAGGGAAAATGATGACTTGTCAGTACAGAACAAAATGCTGCCAGAAAAACAGAAGGTCTGAATACCTCTTTTCAAATGGAAAATAAAAAATCAGGGAGATATAGGCAAATTGTTGCATATCTACAGTATCTAAATTGCAATGTCTCTACTCCCATAATCAATTCTTATGACATAAATATTTCTAGTGATTTCAGTGACTTTCTTTTGAAGATGTAAGCTATTACATATTTAGAGAAAATATGCAGAACATTTTTCTAGCATATGATTTCTAGGCCTAAAATCTACTTTATTTTCACCCGAGACATTTAAAACACAAAACTTTTCTGTATAAAAAAGAAATAACATGTACATATAAACTCATGCCAGTTTTTCTGCAGTTCACAAGAGCATGTTTTAGAAGTAGTACTAATTGAAGTAGAATTGACAGCAACAGCAACATAAAACATGTTGGTAACTTCAGATCTTTTTGAGGAAATCCATTTGTATGTCAAAAACCCAGCAGTTACCAAGCCATAAGCTGTGTTTATGTTATCAAGTACTTGCTGTCATTGTGGCAATTGTTGTAATTTCAGTGCAGAAAAATGATTATTTTTCTACTAATAAAGCAGATAAGTAGTCTCAAGCTTGAGATCTAATAATACAATCTCCTTTGTTGAAACCAGGGACTCCAGTTGCAGGATAAATTTTATAATGTGAATTTACCGCACATGCAAATTAAAATACAAGTTTTATAGTTTTATTTTTCATTAGATCAGTCTCTGTAGGTGGGAAAAAAACCCCATAGCCTTTTGCATATAAATTCTATTTTTGCATCCAAAACAGGTTGGAATGTTCAAATGTAAATTCAGACTGAGAACAACTGCTCTGAATTTAATTAGAAGTGTTAATCAGTCCGACCAGATGAAATAAAACGTTATTGGTATCTATAAAGTAAAAGAAGAGGTGAGGGGCTGGTTTTCTTTGGAGAATAAAAGGGTCACACCATTTTTTACTTACAGAACACTGAAAAGTTAGTGAGAGAAAGTGATACTACTAATAATATTCCAAGAAACCACTAACTTTCTAAGGTACATGACTTCACTACTCAGTAGAATTAGAAATTCCTAGAACTGAAAGGGCAAAAGAGAAGAGTCTTTATAAAGGTGATACTGATAATGAATGTTTCTATCCTTGGATTTTTGTCTGTATGCCCCCCCCTTACGTTGATGCTCAGTTACTTGAAGTGTGATAGTGTGATACAACAACAGAAATCAAAGCTGTTGGAATGCAGAAAAACATCACTCTCTGGCATAGGTCAGTATTGGTGTTTTCCTGGAAAGAGTAGCCATAATGTGGTTATTTGTTTCTTCTGTTTCTGGCTTCAGAAAGGAGTGCGGGCTCCCCCCAAAAGCAGGGTGTGAAAACCTGGCCAGGGAAAAAAACTGTCTCTTGTACCTATTGCCACCTCTTCTTCCCTGGTGTCTATTTTATTTACAAAATAACCCTAAACTTTAGAGGTGCTTAGGGTGCATATCTCCTCTTAAATTACTAGTCTGTTTTCTATTAAACTTCAGTATCTCTGTCTCTTATCTCTGCGTTCCCAGCGCACCAGGATGAGTCTTGCACACAGCACTGCCCCATCCAGCCTTGGGGAGGGAACTGGGAAAGCCCCAGCAGCTGAAAGGGGCTCAGCTGAGAAGACTGGGGAGAGAGAGGTGGTTGGGAATGTCCTAAAACACTCCTTTCCTGCAGTCTAGATGCAGGAAAAATGACCTACTCAGCTCTCTCACAGCCACACCTGGGCACATTTTTTGGCACAAAGGCTTCCTGATGCTCTTTCTGCAACACAGTTAAATAGACCTAGCTATTATTCACATTCCTTTGCAAAAGAAGCTGATACACTGTCTAGCTGGTTCCTAGAGTATTATGGATCCTCGAGTTCCTTGAGTTCATGGGTTTAGATGGCATCTGACAGGGAATGTGCACTACTCATAAAAATTCTATTTGTGTTTGCTCAGTTGATGCTGTGCATGGACACATGGAAAGAAAAGGATCTGGTTTTGGTTCTAATCTGAGTCTCTCAATTGTGGTTTTGCTAGTTTTCAACATAGTTTCTTGTATCTGCTAAATCACAAGCACCTGGTGTGATCCTGGTAGCTTTTCCTCTATCACTTATATTCTGCCATTTTATCAATATGTGACTTCCTAAAATGAGATGAGGATGTGAATGGAAAATATTCTTCCATGTCTAAGATCTCCCTAAGCTTTCTGCATAGAATGCAACATTTCTCTCTTAACTTTGCAAAATAACCCCATGTTGCCATAGCTGCGTGAAATATATAATTTTCTAGTTTTATAATACTGAAGGTAACTTAGATGTGGAAGAGCAGAAGATATTTTAGGAACAGCTGAGATCAGCATAATGCTCCTCTCCAATCTCCCTTGTTTTACAGGCCACAGGATCAGAGTGACAAACACCTTTATTAAGCCCCAAACCCTTCAGGAGAGACATCTATCCTTGATTAAAGGCTCTGAGGGGTAGAGCCCAGTATGCACCTAGTAAATTTTCCCAATGTGTGTTCATTCTCGCTGCTAAAAATATTTTACATTTCTAATTGCATATTATTGAATTTTCCTTTAATGCTACTGATCATTATATTACAGTATAAGCTCAGAAATTGCTGTAAGTTTAACTCTTTTTATATTTTATTGATGACTGCTATTTTTCTAGTCAGTCTTGGATCAATTAATGACATTCCCTGAAATATCCTTCTCTGCCTCTGCATTGACTAATGTTATATTAAAGCACATTTAGACAAAAAGGTTAAAACCCTTTCATGTAATGCAATTAGAGTGAGCACACTTTTACATCCATCAGATGTGAAATCCATTGCACACAATCCATCACACAGTATGGATTTCAGGTGAAAAAACTCAGATTTTGCTGTCTCTTGTGAAGTCACCTGAGGCAGATATTTGGAGTTCTATTGCAAACATGAAACTAAAATGAGTCCAGTGTCAAGAAGAAAGAGAAAGCTTCTGACCATAATCACAAGGTGGGAATAGTTTATCTGAAGTCAGTTATGATTAAAAAAAATTAGCTATGAGTCTTACCTAGCATCTCTTTCTAACACATTACTGTCCATCTCCTGCTATTCTTGATAGCATTAAATAATCCTGTTCACAGTTAAATGCTGTAGAAAAATTGCCTAATAAAATGTATTTGTTCCTCTGCTAATGGCCAGAAGAAGAAGGATTTGGGTATGAAGTACCCAAATAACAATACCAGAGTTATGGTAAATCTCTGTGCCGCTCCAATTCTCTGCTGAAAGGCCATAGTAACTATTTGAAGTATTCAGATGGCAATTAAGCTTTAATCAGCCTTTCTGTTTTGGCCACTGATTAGAGCTATAAAACCTTTGATCAGTTTCATAGAATGGAATATTAGCCTCATTTGACTTTCTGATTTCAATTTTTATAGGTTGTTGCTGTTTTAAAAAGTAGCCATTGCATTTATTGCTGGAAATAAATAGGAGCCTGTAGTTGCCTTCCTACTTTGGTAGCTAGATTGCAAATATAATCTTAATTTAAAGGTAAATAATGCAATATACGTTGCTCCACATGTCAAGCAGCATGGAGTCAATCCTGCTTGCAATCCCAGATGTCAATTTTGTCCTGAAGGTACAGATTGCTGAGCAAGTAGTAACCACAGCCTCTCAGTCCTACTACTACTGCAGCAGTGTTAGGAAGCAGAGGGCATATTTGCATAGAAAAATAAGCATTTTTGAATTTCTTCAATTACAGTTGCTTCTGAGAACTAAATTTTCTTAAGTGCAAGAGTAAAACAGGAATTTGAAATATTTTCTATCCTAAACAGAAGTAATTTTAAAGTGTAGAGTCTAATTCCTAAATGTTATGGTCTTGGTTTCTTATAATTCAGAATCAGGAAGGCAAAAATGGTCATTCAACTGACCTTCTACATAAAAGACACCATTGAATGCCACTGATAATTTCCACAGCAAAAATATCTTTATGTAATTCCTAGAACATATTTTGAGAGGAATTGAATCAAGCAGGAGATTCAATTTATGGTGACTTTACTACCTCCATTAGCAAGTATTTAATTGGTTAATTGGGCATGAAGAGAAAAAATATTGCACTTTGCATTTTTGGTGCTTTAGAGTTTGACTATTGGATTGAAACCACATTTACTGGAAATTTTTTAACTTTTGCTTTATAAACAGCAAAATGCAACCCTCATATGTATGATGAAAATGCTGAATCCTACTAGACTGCAGTGGTGTAGCATCTCTTAGTTGAGAGGATATTTTCATTTGTTTTTCATTTTTTGCTTTAGCTTCTTTTTCTTTTGCAGGTCCCCCTGTCTGGCAGTCTCCACACTTTGCCTCAGTTTGCTCTTTGGGCAAGGCTACAAAATTGTTTCCAGACCTGGGCTCAAGTCTTCAAAGAGCTATTCCATAGAAATCAAGGAAATGTATGTCCTTTCTTTTTTTTTTTTTTTTTTTTTTTTTTTTTTTTTTTTTGTTAATCATAGCAACTTTTGTAGCTTTTATTCCCCAACATCTCACTGGAAGAACATATTGAGGTTATCTGCCATTAACCTTAAGGTCTTTGCAGAATGCCTCTTGAGCACAGTTTCAAAGTCTGAACTTGCCCTTCTCAATTTCAGTGTTTGTGACCTCTCTAAAAGCTTGATGCCCTGTAAGTAAATCTACTCCAGTAATTTTTGGAGCCAGTTTTGTTTGTTTGTTTGTTTTGTTTTGTTTTTTCCATTATGCATTTATGCTTCACATACTAAAAGGCACAGAGACTGCTGTTTGACCTGGGATGCTCAATGGTTCCTACCGTTTCTCTCAGGTCAAGTCAGTTTTGCTGTTAAAAACCCACGGCTCAATAGAATAAATACACATCAAGGGCTCTATGTTCCTAACTGTTCTTTATTGTCCCTTTGTCCAGGAAAGGGCCTGTCTTAAGTGTTCCCTTGAAGACATATTAATTATTTCACCATGATTTTTTTGATCTTTTATTGAAGCTTTTCTCTACTAAGCAAACAATTTCTAATACTCCCTTGGGTGCATGTTTCAGCAAAAGCTTAAGGATATAATACCAAAGCTGAAAATTCCTGATTCTCTTTCAGTAACATTTTGAGATATCAGTTAGAAAATCTGATCAGTAAAATGTTCTAAACAAGACTCCAGAATGCCACAAAGCATTGGGGTTTTTTAGATAGAAGTAGCATTGGTGAGATCCACAGTTTCCTAATGTGCTGAACTAGCCTTGGAGGTAGATGTAAGGAAGAAGTAAGGACTTAACCTATTCCTCAAAAAAAAATTCTTAAATTCCCTGTGAAATCAATGGAAAGCATAGCTAGGATATTTCTGAGTGTCAGGAGCAGCAGTATTAGTTTCCCTAAAACTAGTCATTGTTCCCTTCCACTGACTGCCCAAGAACTGGTAGGAATCAGTAGGAATTATAAAGAGTTACAACCCAGCACTTCAAATCCCTCTCCTGAGCAATAAATTCATGGGGAGCAAAGCTTTTAAAAGTTAGTAGCACTGACACTGGTTGCCCCCCAATCTCCAAGACCACACAGTTTATACAAAGGTGAACACTAATGCAGGGGGCATGGGGAGGGCCTCAGGCAGCCCCAGGGCTGTGCCCAAACCACCATGGTGAATGCAGTAATGTGCTCTTTCTCTCTCCTGAGTCTCTATTTATTTAACTATGGGAATAGAAAAGGACTCTCATTTGGGAAAGGGCAGGGGAAATAAATAAATTCAATCTGAAGTCCTAATAGTATTTCTACAGCTGAATACTCAATAAAACTACAACCTTTTTTTTCATATAAATGTAAGAAGGAATCTAGCTGGTTTTACAAAATTTTGTTCTGTTAAAAATGGAAACTATTTGGTCATATAAACATAAAAAGAAAGCCATTTGTGGCATTGGTTCTTGTCCTACAAGTTAGGTTATTTTTTGCTTAGGAAAAAAGGCAGATGTCTTTTCCCAATATAGTTTGGAATACCTTTATCAGTATTTTGGGAATCATGGGGGTTTTTATTTCCACCCCTTGTAAGCGTGCAAGCAAGTAAAAAATCCATCTAGAGAGAAAATTCATAAACTCATGCATAAACTTATAAAAGAGAAACAGATTTGCTTACTTGATAGAATTTAGCAGTTTTGACATTCTTTCCTAAAGCACTATAAAATGGCAATAATTCAACAGAGTGATGAATCAGAAATAGGATACTGACCTATACACTCTGTCCTGTGATATTGGTGATATTCAACTATTTCAGGCTTCAGTGCTGTGAATTGCCATATGGCCTAAATACTGCTACAGGCACAAAAAAATCACTGAACAGTTTAATACTATATAGGGGAGGGGGAAATGGAAAAATATTTTTGTGTTCAAATAGGATGTTATTTACTCTCATACAAGATCTGGTATCTCAACAGTTTTAGAAGTTATCAACATGGCACTTCCTTACTCTTCACCACTGTTGCTTCTGTAGGATCAAGAACATGTCCTTTAGGGATGGAGGGAGTTCAGGAAGTCTCTAGTCACACCTCCTAGTCAAAGCTGGATCAGCTGAGAGGTCAGCTCAGGCTGCTTAGAAATTTTTTCCGCTTGAGTTTGAAAATCTCTGGAGATGGATACTGTGCAATCTCCCCAGGAGCCTGTCTCTTTGTTCCACTATCCTCACAGAGCAAAAAGTTTTTACTTTTACCCAGACAGAATTTCTCTTTTTTTACCTTAATCCCATTGTCTATCATTCTTCTGTGAGGCACCACTGTGGAGAGCCTGCCTCTGTCTTCTCTTCCTTGCAAGCACAGGCGGGCTGCTGTCCAGTGCTCTGAAGTTGTCTCTTCTGGGGTCTGAAGCAGCCAAGTCCCTCAGTCTCTTCTCCCAGGACTTCATCCCCATTGCCATACTGACAATTTTCTGCTGAACATGCTGCAGATCAGGGATGACTTGTCCTGGGAGGCCAAAGCTGGGTACAGTGTGGTCTGACAAGTGCTGAGTAGAGGTGGATGATCACTTCAATCCACTAATTCAGATTCTTTTCATGTATCCCAGGAGCTGTTGGCACCCTTGCTGCCAGGGCTGGCTCACGCTCAGCTTGCTGCTCACCAGGACCCCTGAGGTCTCCACAGCAGAGCTGCTCCCACCAGCCAGTGTCCTCCTTCACAGGGGCAGGACTTTGCCTCTCTCTACTGCATTTCATCAGGAATGTTGTCTCATTCCATCTGTAAACACAAATATCCCTTCTTCACCTTAGTTTGGTCAGCTCCTTTTTGGTCTCGGTCACAGCCCCATTCCATTTGGGATCTGTGAAATCGCCAACTTTTCCTGGGGGTAAACGTTTTACCTCTGGAATTTTTGTACTTCTGGGACCTGTTTTATTTAAGTAAGCCTCAGTATAGCAGTCTCAAAAAATGCAAAGAGCATAGAGGCACAGGTGAGAAGCACTTCTGCTGAGCAGAAAGTTATCTCCTGGATAAGAAGTTTGATGTTTTAAAGGCTGTGCTGTGGAGCGTGGGATTAGTCACTTGCCAAGATAATAGGTCTGAGTCTCTATGGTGCTACTCCAGCTGCACTCCTTCCTGTGCATACCCATTGTAACAGCTCTTAAAACTGAAGTCATACAGCAGTGAATCAGGCCTGGAAAGCTTAAGAAAATAAGAAATGGAGGTGTGGTGGGAGGTTAATATCCCTCCTACAATAATCTGCAACAGTGAAAGCAACAAAACTACCTTTTTATGTGAAAGAAATGTAATCTAACTCTCAATTTGCTGCACAAACCAGAAGTGTTAAGGTTCAACAGCTACTTGTAAAATGTCCCTAGTTCACAGCATAGAATGCTTTCTTCTAGTTTGTTTTCGATGGCAATTATCACTGATGAACTGTGCAAAGAGGGAAAATAAGAGAAGGAAAATTGGGAAAATAATATTCAGTGAAAGCACATACTTCAAAGCACCCAAAATTAAAAAAAATTCAGACCGACATTTTGTCATATATCTGTACAATAGAGAAGAATTCATTTTGTTTTTTCTAATTTGGTCTGACACCATTATTATTCAAGGATGTGGAACGTAGTTCTAAGAGTTTCATTTCCATGGTATGACAAATCAGATCTCATCTATTTCATTTAAAATAAATAAGCAGTTGTTATGGGTATTCTTACTAATGCTGAAGAAAAAGAAAAATCATATTTTAAACAAGTTCTTAGCTTTCTTTCTTTTACTTATTATTTTTTACCCTTTCTTGACCCTGATTTTTATGATAAATACATGACTATGTGACAGTAAATAACTGACCTTAATGTTAGAAGTTTCTAGCAAACCATTTATGCTAATTCATAGGGAACATGGTGGACTACTGAAGAGCTTCTCTTGGGTCTCTAAATACATTAAAGAAGATTGTGATCAGAAGGCCTAGCCTTTTAGTTCAGAAGAAATGGGCTTATATGTTGGCAGATCCATTTGATATTATTTAGGGAGTAATAATCCTTCTACATTTCCAGAACTTTATGCTCAATAATACTCTACAACAGTACTAATTTCTCTGCTGCATTGGCAAGTTATCCCACCTTAGCAATAAGAAATGCAGTATGAAACTGATGAAAAAAGCTGCATAATAGTTTGATTTCTGTATAATTGAGTTTCCCAAATCTGCCCTCAGATGTTAAAGCACAGCTCTGTCTAATTTGCAAGAGCAAGACAGAGAGACACATATCTGAACAAAAATCAGCACATGCTGTTTAATTCCTTCACAAATCTGCTTAGTACATTGACATCATTATTCTATTACTCTATTATTTCTCTTTGCTGGGGCAATTTCCCTGACACAACTTTCCCCTAAAGGGTTTAGCTTTCCTGATATAAAAAGGAGTCCAGACTCAATATGTAATTTTGATCTTTAGTTCTGTGTTTTGCAAGAGAAAATGGGATTGTGGCAGCAATACCAAGAGCTAAAGAGTGAACTGTCTGTGGTCTGCCTTCCAGCAGTAAAGCAAACCTGCTCCTTTGCTTATATCATTAGCAGTCAGATTTATCATTGTTGTGTTTAATGTTATTCAAGAATAGGTCCCCAGAGTGCTTTATGGACACAAATTGAAGGAGGTCACTGCCTCAGAGAATCTTCATTTAAAATTAAAATCGAAAATAGGAGAAGAGTTATCTGCAAGCAGAGTCAAGAAATACTACAGCTGATCAGGATTTTGGGGAGGAGGAGGCAGAGAAAGGGAATGCAAAAGGGTTTAAGGAGGGAATTAGCTTAGGGAAAAATAAGGGAGGGCTGATTAGGAGGACTTTTCCAGGGAGAAAAAGTAAAAGGGGCAGACTGAAATTTGGATAACAGAGGATGCAAACCATCCCACATGACAGCAGGGCAGAGTTCCCCTACCAGTGCTCAGGAGCACCTAAAACTTCCCAATGCCTGATTCCTTGTCTCACCAGCTGGGCTCTCTCACCAGTTATTCTGCACCTTCTGATCATTTTCCACAGCTCTGTCATTCAGGGCACATCACTTAAACCAACCCCCTCAGAGCAGGTATGGAAAAAGAGAAAACTCAAAAAGATCAGGAATGTACCATAAAGGCAAGGACATCTAAGCACATCATCAGGAAAAGCCTTTCAGGGTTTAGGTAAAAAAAACCCAGAAGTGTAGCTTCTCATTCGTGGCAGATCTGGGTTTCAGAAACCCAAACTGTTTGGACCAAGCACATTTAATGTTTTTTCTGCCAGATATGAAGTACTCTAGGAAAGGAACATCCTCTACAAATTGAGCATATTCAGCAGATCAGACTGCACCCCTTGCTAACACAAACATTTCTAAAAGCTCAATCAATTCTTCCATAGGATTGTCAGGGTATTATTCTGAAAGCCCAAAATGTAGCCATTGCAAAGCATGTTAAGGGTTTCCCTCTGGTTCATGCACATAGGTTTATTTACAGAATAAACATTTCTGTGAGAGAATAACAAGTCCTAAATCTTATATTATGATAAATTTTATATATTACTTAAAAGATGTAAATTAACTTGCCAGTGTCTGATCATGTATATTAGAAGGAAGCTGCAGCTGTTCATAGCCTGCACCATTGTCAACACAAATCTGTCACTGGTAACAATGACATGGGATGAAGTATTTTTTTTGACAATCATCAGAATGAATACTGGCATTGTATAGCCACACTGTATCATAAGTTTGGTGGATTTCGGTTTTTTTGGGTGTTTTTTTTTTTTTGACATCAACACAAATTATATTTTAACAAGAGTTCAATTTTAAAGCCATTTATTGGGAACAAAGTGTGATTCAGACTATACTAGTGCCACTGAAAATGACTTGTGGAATGGAGACTTCTGCCTGTATGAGAGGAAACCAATGCATGAAAGGTGCTGAATATTGCTGCTCACATCTCATGTTTCTCATTAGCCTTGACCCTCAGAGAACATCCCAAACAGCAGCTCATTGGCTCTTACTTTTGTTAAAAGAATATTTAAAATGGAATTATGGATCAGGAATTACATTCTTCCCTTCCCAACTCATCTGAGCAGGTAGAGTGGAACCAGGTATAGTTCTACACATTTCTAAAATGCTCTCCCACCATCAGATACAGCCTTGGTGTCAGTGCAATGCTGTAAACAGATTAATGGCAAGACCACACGCATCAGCTTTGCTGCCAACTATCTCTGCATTCAAATGTTTAATCAATTTACTTTATACAAACTGACTGATTGAGGCTACATTAGAAACCTTTTTCATACTCATTTCACGCCTCTTTGGTGAATAAAGACGTCTCCTCCTCAAGCATCACCCGTCAGTTCCCTTTGTACTGTGCTTTGTAGATGCTTAATTAGCTCATCTCAGCCAGCCTGGGAGAATTCAGAAGTTGCTGTGACACTGAGATCCTTCAACTGTGCTCCTTGAGGAACAGCCTTGGAAATGAAGATGGGGATGTTACTGTGGAGACAAGGGGAGTCAGAGTCCCCTCATCTGCCACTCACACAGAGTGGCATTTCTGGATCTCTATAACATAATAATTTGGGAGTTAGTGGTGAAAATGGCAGTGCTCTGTCAGTGGATTTAGAGATCTTAGAGATCTTTTCCAACTTCGTGATCCTCTGATTCTGTACCAGAGGAGTTCCTTGGTCTGTGTGCACATCTGCAGGGTGAAAGAGAAGCCCTCAAGGGCTGAGATGCAGAGAGAGGTTCATGTGGCTGTAGTTTGATTGCACATACACCCAAATAAATAGTTTCCCTTGGCTCATAGCACAATATCTCAGATTCCAGATAGTACCCTGAAATGTGGAATAGAAAGCTGAGTTCTAATCATAGACATGACAGAAGTTATGGTTTAGGAAAATATGAATTTACAAAAACAAACTACATCTATTACAGGCTGCAGGCTTGCCTCAGTCCTTCCATTTTCTCTTGTATTTGGTATTTTTATGCTGTGTGTTTGTGACTGGTCTGGGCTTAAAGAGCTGAGTTTGATTTACATCAGGCATTTAAAAAACTAATCTTAATTTTTTTTTTCATACTATGAATGATGACTCTTGAAAAAAATGTAATGGAACTCAAAGTATTTTAAGAAATGCTTAAATCAGAGAACTGTTAACAGTTTTTATTGGAAGCTGTTACCCAGGTAAAGAGGTTGAATATTTGTAACTGCAGCCAGGAATTACAGCTGGTTCTCACTCTCACATTGAAAACTTAAGATGCTTCCTGCAATTACAGGTAATTGTAAATTTCCTGGTGAATAAAATTGCTTCAGGGTAAATGGAGGGTTGCATGGAGACAGTTGCACACAAAGATGGAAATTTTGCGTTATCAATTAGCATATCTATTATTTGCATAATCTATGTAATCACAGAGCAAACTGCAGTCCTAAGGAAGAGGAATGTTATCTTCTGGGTCCTTCTTTATTTTTTTTTGGTAGATCTGTGTAGGAACAGTGTAGAAGAGAATAAAGAATGATCTATATTTACATCTATACTGAGAATTTCCCAACCTCTCTGTGGCAGGACAATATATTGAGTTAAGGTTGTGACACTGGTGTTGTGCTAACATTTTTGTGTCTCTCCTTCAGAGACAGAGGCTCAGGTTTCATTACCAATGTGAGCAGCCCCTTCATCTCCACTTACTTTCAGTTCATCGTCCCAAACATCTGAGCAAAATTTGCCAAGTCAAATTTTTCTGTGTGATAGAAGGAACTGGGACAGGCAGCACTAAGCAGCCAGAAAAAATTTCAAGTGATCTGAAATGAACCTCTGAGCAGCTGGGCAATGTTTTCAAAGAGATGCTGTGATTTCCCATAGAGTCTGGAAATGAACAGGGCAGTAACAAGAAGCTGCATCTTGCTCAAGTGTCAAATGAAACAGCAAAGCAAATCATGTCAGGGGTGAGCTGAAACTCAGTAAAGAACAATTAAAAGAGAAAATCAGACAAAAAGGCAGAAAAACCAGGCAAAAAGACATGACAGAAAGCACACAGAAGTTTTTGTGGAAGGGCACCAATTTCTGTAGAGTTTGTTACCTTGGCTCTTGCACTGTGAGCTGGAAGCATGAGCCACCTGCAAGAGGATTTGGGTTAGAGATGTTCTTACCAAATATTCCTCAAAGGCTATGGGAAACTGGGGCATTGGCTGTGCTTCCTGGGATAAAGCAGGGAGCTTGCAGCCTCAGTGAGGCAACTGGGCAAAGATGGGAGCTGCAACATGACCAAAATTAACAGGACCTGCCTGGTCACACGCAGGGAGTAGGAGAAGCAGAGAATAGGGTGTTCTCTTCTTTATACTAAAATGCCATAAAACTGCAAGCAGGGCCATTTGAGTGTTGTCAGCTGTTTATGGCCATCCAGTGGATAATAAAAGCAAGACCTGAAAGAAGAAAATGCTAAAAGAATTGAAGCTTGGGGCTCTGTTTCTATTCCCTGGCTGATAAAATTGCCAACTGACAGGTAGTAACCCACAGCAACCAGGAAAATTTATTGAAGGTACAAGTTAATAATTACAGTGGTACACTGTGCCTGTAGCTCTGGGACAGACTGATATGCTTTTTTTCTGTCCCTTTCAAGACAGACTATAGAAATCCACATCCTGCAGTTATATCCAGGGCCTCATTCACCCAGACACGCAGGGAATGAAGCAGATCTCTGACTCAGATTGACAGCTCTGCCTTGCCCTCCGCGATGTCAGACTTGAGACTGTGCAGGGAATGAGTTGCATTTCTATTTTTGAAGATTTCTGTCCCTCATATGAATATTTTTCAGTTCAAGATGGACTACCTTATTTTCATGTAAGATGTGCTTCTTAATAACATACATTTCTGTGCTGCTATTAGGATCATCACATCCCTAAATCTCTTTCCAGCTTCTTAGGCTCTGAAACTGCTACTTTTCACAATGTGTTTCAAAAGACAGCTATTTTTCAGTCTATCACTTAACTTGATTAATGCCTCATTTTTCTTTGACAGCACAATGTGTGTTGTCATTATGATTTTCATGATCTACTTAAGAACTCAAAGCAGTTTTTTTTCCTATTCTTACAAGTACTCCTCTTTGCAAAAGCCCAGATGAATTAGGCTGAAATCAGGAGCTTAGTGGTTACTAGAGATAGATACACCCCACTTTACACCTGAACTGACCCTTCAAAGTACTTAGATGTATGGAGAGAACCTAAAGAGATCAGCCTGAGGATGTAGGTGTATCAGTTATGTGTATAGATGTAAGTGGAAAGGACCATAGTCTTTCTCTTCTCATGGTAAAATCTTTCTTCTTTGCTCTTGTTGATTATGAGAGTTAATTTACTTTGCCTTCAACGACAACTAATTCCATTTGCCTTCTTTTTATAAAACATACCCCAAATAACACCATTCAACATGCAATCTAATTGGATTATCTACCCAATTGGATAATCTAATATCAGGTGTTCAGTCTGAAATTATGGTTTGCATTACCAGATCCTATAAGGCAAAATCTTGCAATATGTTTAATGTGTTTAATCAACACAAATTGCTGAGATTTACAAAACCCTGAAATGATTGATTTACAAACCAATTGATAAAGTGATTGATATATCAACTCTGAGGAGTAAGGGAAGACCAATTAGAGTTGGATGGATGTCAACTTCAAGCACATATTGTGCTAAAAGTGTTGTTTCACAGTAGATAAGGAACGTCTGGAGCATGTTGCAAGACAAGGCTTGGTGAGAGACAGCATCAACAGCTCCTAGAGAGATTAGGCAAGCTCACAATCTAATGCTTAAGGGATTAAATAAAGATGTACCCTTTTAACTTTCCTAATCCTGAGCTGGGGGAAGCATGGAAGGCTTGGTCTGTCAATAAAGGGCAGGCTCTGATAGTCTCCTTGCACAGTATCACCTAATGCCATTTTTGGAGATAGAGTACTGGAGTATCTGGAACTCCTACCAGGCCAGTTAAAGCTTTTATTATGGCCTTAAACTAATTAAAGACATGTCCAAGCATGTTAGTCCCTCATGAACTCCTAATACTCCCTCTCTGTGCTTCTGAGGTGTTCATTCACCTCCAAAAAGGTACAACTCAACGGCTCAGATCCTCACCTGGCAAGGTCTGTGCTGTAGGAAGAGCCTTGCAGTGTGAAGGTCTCAGGATCTCCTCTGGTCAAGATGACCCCGAGATGTATTAAGAGTCTCTTTTCCACAACCTGGTTGTCGAAGAAGAAGTCAGAAGTCTTTGGCTGTAGTTCACAAGGTTGTTTATTATTTCTTATCTAAAACATTCTCTGTCTGGCCTGCCAAGGTCTGTTCAACAGGTCAGTCTGAGGCACACTGCCCTCTCATGGTGCCAGTGTTGTCTTTTATACTATAAACTATATATACATACGTATAGTTATATATACATATGTATATACTATATATTCAATACTTACAGTTATGTTCCAATACCTATCACCTATGTTAGACAGTCACTTTCTACTTTACGCCAATCCCAAGGTGCCACCATCACCAAGAGGATGGAGGCTAGGAAGAAGAAGAAAGAAGAACAGGACAACACCCAAATCCCTCCATCTTGCCTCCTAGACCCCTATAGTGAAATCCCCAAAATTTGTCTTTTCACCCTATAACTACTACTATTATGCTGTCTAAACTTCTGTGACCTTTAATTCATACAAAGGTGGTAATTTGTTCCATGGGTCGAACTCAAAGCCACAGGGGTCTTTGACTGCATGCCAGGGTCTCCAACCCCCCTGCCAGGGCTTCAAAGCCCCCTGGCTGGGGCTCGGATCATCCAGGACTGTCAGAGAGATGTCCTGGGCTCCGACATGGCGGGACTGTGCAGTCATGTTCCATGTGTGTGAACACACGTCTTACAGAACCTGCTAAGCTGGTCTTCATTCTGGGAGGGATGCCGCTGAGGCACTTTGGCATGGCAAACTGCAGTTTGAGTTTGGAGCCTTGAGCAGCCCAGAGACAAGGATGCTGACAATGGTTGCAGACAGTTATTTCACACAGATATTTACCGTTGTGCGTTGAAACTCCAGCTACTACAAGCTAAACAATTGTCTCTCCTGCTCTTTAAACAACACAATTTCAGACTGTTAAAAACCTGTGAAGTGTGCCAGGTAAGTGACAGAAAAAGCCAAGATTACTAGTTCTTTCTGCAAATTGCCCCCTCTGAGACAGAGAATAAGACATTAGAGTCCACCTTAATCAAAAACCTAGCAGGCAGTCCAGGTACACTGCTTGACACAACCAATCTGAATTCAAACTCTGTGGGTTTATCATCCTCCAGCCTTTTCCTCTCCAGTGTATTTTGCCTTCTGTAATTTGCCTTATATTATGTTGACTAAGCAAGATGGAAAAAAATCAATTTCCTTTAAATTACATTTATTTGTCTTACATTCTGTATTTCTTGTTTTATTACACTTGCAAGAATGGAAAATACTGGAATAAAATGTGTAACTGTAGGAATTGTCGTCAGAAACAGGAGACAGTAAAATAGCATTAAATTTATGCTTGGAATCTCAAGAGGAAATGAAAGCCATGTACCTATAGAAAACACTTCAAATGCCAGCTCTACCAAACAACAATATTTACTCATGTGAAGAGAATCTTTTGGCACTGGGTTAATCAGGACCTCAAACATTTAGAATAATACATCCCAGGATCCTAGTTTGTCCTGCAAAGAGACAGCATGACCTGTACCTGTGACAAAATATACCTCTGTCTGCAGTCTGCCTGGAGATGGATATCCACACAAACCCTTGGAATTTCTGCTTTTCAACACATCACATGACATAATTCTTTTGGAATCACCTTATCTAACATTTTCTAGCCAATAATGGCAGTAGAGAACCTCTACAATAACAGCCAATCTGTGTGTGGCCACTGAGCTTGTTATTTTAATAATATGTAGACCTCTGACAAGATGGAAGCTTTGTGTACATGGCACAAGATCAAAGATATTTCTTGACTTGAGACAAGATTAGTACATAAAAAGGGGAGTAAACAAGGTAAAATAACAAACACCCTGGAAGAACAAAATGCAGTGGCCCAGATTAATGATGTCATTTCATTTTTGTTTATTCTGCTTCTGAATAAAAAAAAATCCTCTTGAATGGCCTTATTTTGGCAGGGAATTATTCTTCTACAATGTAACACACAGAATAGTATATAAATCCCTGTGTTCATATCCATCTTTCATCAAAAGCTTCTTAAAGCTGTCCATTAAAACTATTCAGGACAATCCTCACTCAAGTCCAGCTTTAGCAAGGGTCACATACCACGGCAGAGTTTTACTAGTTAGTACTTCATGTACTGCAAACTGCCAGAAGCATTTTTCACTCTGATTGAAATCTGCCATCCTTTTTATTACATTGCACAGGTGTACACTCCTGAATTAATCCCAGAGGTCCCATTCCTTTTACAGAAGCTATTTGTAGACATAGACTCAGTTTTGGTGAGAAAAGTGGGCATTGTCTGTTCAAAAAAATAGAGTGCACAAATACTCTTTCTCTTGCTAAAGGCAGAATCTTCCTTTCTCCCATCAATTTCAACTAAACTCTGCCCATGAGGGACTCTGACAAAAATAATGGTGGAATTTAGCCTTTTGCTAGCAAAGCAGTTTTTGCTACTTCCAGAACTGCATAAATAGGTTGTTTTCAAATTACAAACATTAAATAAATTAAGTAGGCTTTCAGCAATGGGTAGAATCAGAAAGTTTTGTGAGGCATTGTATTATATTACAGGAATAATATCAAAAAACAGAGAATATTGATGTTTAAAAACATTTCCTGGCATTCAGATCCAAAGACTTAATGGTTCTTGCAGAATCAGAGCGTAAAATCAGCTGCATTTCTTCCTTGAATTCCAGGATGTAACAGGTCTGAGACAAAAAACAATCAATAATTAAACCTGGCCCACAAAATTTTGAATTAAAAGCTTCTTCCAATCACCATGTAGTTTCTTACATTAAGGTTTGAGCCTGTAATATTAATAACTCTACTGAAGTTTCTGCATATGAGGAAATTAGAGGATTTTTCAGCTTTTTCAGCTTTATAACTTAAAAAATGTATAAGCTGTATATCTGTGCAATGGAATTAACAACTTCATGGATACAGCTCTGTCAGTATAAACCACTTGGCACTTTAGCACTTTTCTGTAGTTTTTTCTGAACCATGAAATCACTTCTAACCACACTTGGTCACATCATTTATTAAAATTAATAACACAGGGGAAAGCTGATCTGTGGTATCTCTTGTGAAGCTGCCCTGTTAGACACAAACTATGTTTAGAACCATTCATACCAATAATCCGATAAACAGGTCTTTTCCTTGTGTATGTATACATAAAATATGTATGTTGGTTTATCTGTGGAAAATCTGCTTTTCCCTGTAATTTACAGTATTATTTATGTTCATATATCTCAACAGAACTCAGTTCACTTCTCTACTTTGAATACAAAACAAGAAAGTTTTTAAATACACTGATTATTTTGGGAAAGTGCTGGCTGCAGATAAAGAATTTTCAAGGTAATACAAAGTCAAATTAGACCATCAGCTGCTCGTATCCTGGTAGTTAAGTATCAAATGCTGAAATTCTAATTAAATTCTTTGTGGCTGTACTGTACTTATCAACCCGTCTAATATGATTTGCTTCAATGTTTTAGTTGATAATTTAAATGAGCTTTTGTAGTTGTTACACACTTTACTGAAACACTAATATTTACTGTGTCTTAATAAAATAATTCAACAAAATATCAGCAGCACTCCTGAAAAAATTGATTTCTCTAGAAAGGAGACATATAAAATAAATTGCACACCTGCTAATGTATTTATTTTGAAACACAACTACAAAGAGTAAATCAAGTGGGCAGTACTTGTAAGCTCTTTAATGGACTGGTGTTTGTCTTAATTTTTCAAGTTAATGAACAATTTAGAAGAAAATATTGACTCATCACTGCCAAGATTTGCATAGGATATCTCATGAGAGAAGTACTAAACAATAAAGAGACCAAGCTAGCTGATCAGAAGTTATTCTAAAGGATATTCATAGGATTTATACTAATGACTGTGATGACTTTTTGCTAGTGGTTTAGAAATATTAAAATAATTTTGAATTCCTCCAAAAAAAGATCACTGGAAGTGATCCTGGTGAAAGTTGTATAGATGCAGATTATCCAAAATTGCTTCTTTTTGGGCACCTTTTGAAGTTCTTTAGACCTATTCAATAGACTAGAGAAGATCATGAGCAGTGTTTTAGATCCAAATACACATAGGAACAGATTACACAGATTTTTCCTACAGATCTAGCTGTCTCAGAGGTCTCTAAATATAAACGAGATTGCCAGGCACCAGAGCAGAACAAAAACAGCAGGACAAAACATCTTGTAGTGTGAACTGCAATTAAATAAATTTGTAGTAGAGAGCGAATGGCTTTCACATGGAAGTATAAAAAGTCCCCTGTAGTTCCTGGAGTGGATTAAAAAAATAACTCTTTGATGACTATCATTAAATGTTGTGGTTCTATTATCAAAATTGCCCTGCATCTGCAAGAGGCTTTTCTGCAAGCAACACTGGAATAGATGTTTCTTCAAATATTTTGAATACCATATACTTCCAATTTCTGAACAAGGTATTTTCTGGCAGAATAAATTGAATCAAAAATGTTTTGACTGTGAGACTGATTCACTATAATTCTTTCATTTATGCAACATGAAAAGTTAAAAGTTCTTAATTTTAAACAGTCACAACTGAAAGGAGCAGATTAGATCTTTGGCTGGAGTAAATTGATGTAGCCACATGAAATCGATGAGGCTAAACCTCCTTCTTATGTGAAAAAGATCTGTCTCTATACCTCAACCTGCAGGAAGTTCAGATTATACACACAGCTTCAGCAAATTCCTATTCAGATGTAAATTAACCGTGGGAGGAGGGAGAAGGGTGGGAGAGAGGCACTTCACTCTCACCTCCGCTCCCATCCCCAAGAGCGTGGAGGCACACAGGTCCCCATTCCCACTGCAGCCCTGCCAGCAGCTCTGGCATTCGGGCAGAAAGCATGGAAACACTGACTTCTCTCTCTTCTTGGCTCCTGGAATCCTGGGGCACCCACTCCTTTGACAAGCACACCCCAACTCAGCCCTCCTGAGTAGTGGAAAATATTCTCATTTTCTCTGTGTGTGATGGTGGCATTCTCCAAACTGTTACAGCCCATCAGGCACAGCATGGCCAGCCAGGCAAGGGGGGATTGTCCTGCTTTGCTCTGGGCTGGTGCTCTGCTCTGAGTCCTGGGGCTCTGCAATATAAGAAAGACATTAAAGCCATTAAAGGCCATCCAAGAAAGGCAACAAAGATGGTGAAGGGCCTGGAGGGGAAGCTGTGTGAGGAAAAACTGAGGGCACTTGTTCTGTTCAGAGTGGAGAAGACTCACGGCAGTTACAGCTTCCTTGTGAGGGGAAGAGGAAGGACAGACACTGATCTCTGCTCTGTGGTGACAGTGAGGGAACAGCCTGAAATTGTGTCAGGGGAGGTTTAGGTTGGATATTGGAAAAAGGTTCTCCATCCCTTCAGAAAGTGGTTGGGCACTGGAACAGGCTCTTCAGGGCAGTGGTCACAGCACTGAGGGACAGAGTTCAAGCATCTGGAAAACACTTTCAGCAACATGAGAGGGGATGTGGAAGTGTGGAAAGCACTGGATCATCAGGTTATTAAGTGTTGAGTATTTACATAGTGAAGGGAGGTTAGTCTTACAGCAGGGAAGAAGATTTATCACCTGAGTGTTCAGGGCACCAAGCTTCATTAATTCTCCTCCTCACAAAGGGAGTAACTTGTTTTACGACATTTCTAATATGCCTCAAGTGGAGGAATGGCAGGTAACGAGTACTTCTTGAAGGTGTTTTCATTATCTTTCTTTGAGGCAAGTATTTCCTTCAAGCTTATCCTATGCCAGAATTAATTTGGCCGGTCTAGACTGGCTGTCCCATACTAGGAGCATATGCAAAACTGCATGGGGTAGAATGAAAAATAATCATTACATACAGGGGAGAAGAACCGCATTTGAAGTGACCTGAATGAATACAGAATTCTTTGATTTCCATGCAACATGAAGAGCACCCCACATGGGGATTACACAGAGAGAAATTACTTTAAAAAAATGAAATCAGCTCATTTGATAATGTCTTTTTGTTTCGCAGTATTTAGGCTTTTATCACAGCTAGTTCTTAGGGGCTTGGAATGTTCGTCTTCATAGCAAGGCTGAATCACAAATAATGGGATTAGAAGTCCTCAGAGCTGGGAAGGATTTGCATTGACAGGAGATGCATAAAGGATGAAGCAAACTGTGCAGCTGAATCACCAGGCAGTGCAGCAGCAGAGTGCTTCCATGGAGGTGTGGATGCTCACTGATTCCCACCACGGAGCCTGCCCTGCACAGCACGGGAGCCCTGCACATCACAGGCTGTCACAGACACAGCTCCACACCCTTTGGCACCAGGTAAACACACACAGACTCAAAAGATCTGGGGAAATATGGGACAAGCCTGATATTGCTAATATTTCAGTATCATATGGAAAGTCAAAATTTACTGGGATTGATTTAAAAATATAAATTTTGCTTAGGCACTCTGTAAACAGTGTGAAGGTTAATTTTACACGGATTTGGATGTGGAAGATAAAGTTAGGTGCTTCCCTGTCTAATGGGGGATGGAAAGATTCAGCTGTGTTCTCATCAGCATAAGCATAGGTATGCTTTTCTCCACAAAGGCTGACATTTACATAACCTTTAGGAATTTTACAGTTTTTAGGTCTTTTGTCCTCTACAGTCAATATTGGTCAGCAAATTAAACAGCCAGTCACAGGTCCCATTGGGAGGTGGGTGCATAAACTCATTCACCAGTGTATTGTCACTGAAGCTCCATTTCTTTATGATTTTGACAAAGTTGTATCTTTGCACCACTGGTGCTTGCCACCATGCAGAACACACACAAGCCAGCATACAGCGTGGTGTTTGCTTTGTTCATGTGGTAGCAGGAGCACTGAGAGCTTCAGTACAATGTGTCCAAGGACAGTGAAAAGAGAACCATGACTGACTCATGCCAAAGAGCAGCAGTCAGCAGCTTCCTCTGCAGAAAGACCTATTTCAAGGGACTCCAGCCAAAACCCTGAGCATTGGCTCTTTCTGCCTTGGCCCGTGTTTGCCTAACGGCTTGTGTGAAGAGCACCCCTTCTGCTCACCTGGCAGAAACCCCTAGAAAGAGAAAAAAATGGGCAAAAGGCCCCTCTTGTATCTGCTTTTCTCTGTCCCTGCTAGTACAAGTGTCAGACATGTCCTCAGAGGAACAATCGTCTCCTCTGAGCTCACCCATTTCCTCTGAGCTCACCTGGCTGTGAAAAGAGGAGGAAGTTTATCTCCAGAAATGCATGAATAACACTTGATCTTTCCAGCTACACTTTGGTTAACAAGTCAGCACCTTTGCTATTGTTTGCTTTGCATTGCAGGCCACTTTAAAGTCCCCAGGTTATTTTTGAGATCTAAGGACACTGTTCTGCAGGCAGTGAATTATTTTGCAGAGAGACAGCTCCTTCCTGTGAAGCAGCAGCAAACTGTAGTTTGATGTTTACTCTCAAGTGTAATCTACACATAGATAATGCATACTGGAAGGAAGCCAGTTTTTATTAGGAGCAGAAACCTTCTAACCAGGTGGCATCAAGTTGCAGTTCAGCTTCCCTTTGGTAACAAATTTCTGAGACAGCAAAAGAAAAAGTAATTTCTCATCTATTCAGGAAAGGAAGGATGAAAACTGACATTGAGGTCAGCCCTCCAATTCCAGTTCAGGCTGCTCTACAAATGGAAAGACCAGCTTCGTATTTGAAATTTTACAGTTTGCAGGTCCAAAGAAGCACACCAGTTACAGTGAAGCAGAATGTGATGCCTGCATATGAACAATCAGAAATCTGTATAGTCAGCTCAAAATATGTTTATCAATGCTTGGTATTTAAAAAAATAAAAAAATAAAAAATATATAAACTGCAAGAAGATAAATTTGAGGGTAAGAGTGTAAACAATAAAATTAACAGCTGTACTATCATGGAATTGTAGCTCCGAAAAATGCTAACAGAAAACATTGTCCCTAGGTATTAAAAAAAAAGCCTTTCATTTTATGGCAAAGTCAGAAATTCTGGTTGAAAGTATAAGAATCTTTAAAGTCTAAAAGTCAAAGCTATCAAATACAAAATATTGCCAAGGGGGTTTATGTTGTCGTGGGACATATTATGCAGAGATAAATAGCTCATATTTACAGTTTTGAATGCTTTTGAAGGAAGTTTTATGTGACCAAACCCTCAGGTAAAATTTACCCAATACCAAGTCTAATTCTTAGAGTTAAACACCTTGTTCATGTGCCAGCCTAGTACCAGATCCAGGGTTAAATTCCCTGTTAATATCATGAGTTTGGCAAAGGAAGGTATTGAAGAGAGCACAGATTATTTTGGCTTTTAATTCAAATGGCAGTTTCCCTGCCATTTGATGCCATTAGTCATTTTAGAGTTGATTTCAACTCCTATCAACTTAAACCTTCAAACAGCCTTAAAAAAACATTAAAAAAAAAATCCTTCAGAGATGCACTCATGCATTAAGAATGTCTGAACTTGACCAATGGCTCAGCAACAAAAATATCAGTTTTACTGTACCACAGGAATGAAAGCTACTGGCACACTGAACCATGCATGCAGCTCTTCACCTCACACACCCCTGAAACAGCAGTGGAAAATCAGGAATTCCCTGAGAAACACTAATTTTCTGGGTATAAGTTTGCTTTGTTTCTTTTATCTTCCCTTCTGGGGCCCATAGGACTTTTTGTTTTCAGAGCTGAGTGGAGGGATGGGATCTGCTGGGCAAGCAGCTCTCTGGCCTTCTGGGTTGTTCTCATTGCCCATAGGGTGACCTTGTGCTTAGTCTGTTGTTAAATATTATTATTAAAATACTTTTTTCATTGAGAATTATTAATGTTCCTGTGACATTTTCTACAGTTTTCATTCTTATATCGTCTGATTGCCTTACAAGACACTAGATAATTGAACCTTTACCTAAATTTTGCACATAGGGAACTGACCAGGAATACAAAAATTTACAGCTGTGTTGGGAGCCCAGTTTACAGAGGTTGTAACCCTTCCTAGGAGACATGTATTGATTGTATTTTCTCATTAAGACCATCAAAGATGCTTCTATAATTTAATTTTCATAGTATAGTGTAGTGTAGTATAGTAATTTTCATAGTATAGTATGCATAGACTGGACAGTCTGTTTTACAGACCAAATGCACAAATTCTTTTTTTTGGATCAGTATAAGTTTCTTCTGACACACTGTCTTCATCCCCAGCAGAGTCAAACTTGGGCATAGGGTCAACTCCTCACAGTGGGCAGTGCAATATGAAACATAAGACATTATATCCAGACTACTTCCAGAAACATAATTTTTACAAACACCTTCATCATAAACAAATTTACCTGCTTTATTCAAGAAATCTAAAATGTGATACTTCTTTTGTTAGTTATGTAGAAAGGGAACAGACTTTGTAAGTGCTTTGCAAGTATGATTGCTATAAACAAGGCAAAAATTGCCAAGCCTTGCAAGAGGCCAAAACAACAGGGAGGGATTGCAGGATTTCATCATTCCTTATGAAATAAAAACAGGTTACCAATATTTTAGGTCTTATAAGAGAGATTTCAGTTTCTGACTATACAGCAGAAAGAAACCTGGAGAAAACAGCCCTGAATACAAACAGCCAAACTAAAATATTTGTATTTCCCTTTCTAGACTTAGGTACTTCAAACTCTGTATTCAGATCAGCCAGAACATTAAAGAGCAGTAAATTTCAAATATGAAGTCTTAGAGAGGCTCATAATTCAGACAACTGAAACTGAGAACTCTAAATCCAGTTTCAGCACCTGAATATAGAGGACAATATAGGACTCCTGATGGTCCATTATAATAGATGCCTTGAAGCCTGTCACACTCAGAAATTGTTTCCTTTCATACTCATGCTAAAAGCAGCGTTTCACACCTTTGGCTGGGTTGCTTTGTGGCTCACTAAAGCACCACTTTTTGGTCTGGTTCTTTGAGTTAAGACACATAGCAAATATACCACTACTTGGGGCTCTCAAAAAGTGACAGTTTCAGAAAGGTTTATAACCTGGTTTTTGGGAATCATTTAACACATCTCAGGTTTAAACTCTCAAGAGTGTTTACCTACATTCACTACTCATGTCAGAAAAATTGCTTTTGGAACTTTTATGCTGTTGGTTTTTCTCTTCTTGCTACTAGCACTTTGCAAAAACTCACCTTGAGTCTCAGAAATGCTGAACCCAAGCATTGGGAGACCAGTAGTCCTACACTCAGCTTTTTCCTGATGCTGAATTTTGCACACACAGTGCTTTGGCATGGACTTTTGTTTTGTAAAGTGGAAATAAATTTCAAGTCACCATGTTTTATGAAAACCATATGGCTTAACTCACAGTTCTTCAGCTTGGCAAGATTTGCTTGTGGAAGCAAACATGTTATGAATAGCTGAATTCCCTCTGCATTTAAAAATGTTCTTGTAGATAGCCTGGACTGATACTGCAAAAAAGCTATATTTGATTTGAAGTGATGATCATATGATTTAATTCCATATATTATAAAAAATGAAATTAGAAATAAATAGCACAAAGAGACAAGTGCTAAATGGAGAGTAACACAGTCCAAAAGAGAGATGTCAAATAAATAGGTTAAACTGCATTTGGTGGAATCACTCCAATGACTAAAAAATCTGTTAAGTTTAATGCTGCCTCGGGACTAGTTTTTGTAGCATTTGGTGGAATCACTCCAATGACTCTAAAAAATCTGTTAAGTTTAATGCTGCCTCGGGACTAGTTTTTGAGATTTCTTATGAATTATGTGGTACAAGATGCCTTTAAAAATCTTTCATTAAGTAAATGAATAAAAAATTAAGTGGGGAAAAAAACCAGGAGAATCCCATTTTTGGAGATATTAAAAATAGAAATTCAGGTAAGCTACACCTTCTGTTGACAGTGGAATAAATCAGGACACTAAAACCTCTGAATATATCAACTTCAGAGTGGCAGGAGAGAAAAAAAATCAGGGTTTATTAAATTTTCCATTTGCTAATCTCTAATGAATTTGCCAGAATTGGTGGGGGAGAGGGACAATTGCAGAGGAGGATCAAAGGTAGAAAGAGCAGGGCTTGGTTTGGTGCTGCTCAAAGGCAAGGTACTCCCAGTGCTTTTGCGGTCACACTCCTGCTTCAAGCTCCTTCAAAATCTCCACTAAGTTTATTGCATAAATTTTCAAGTTTTTAATAATATTTATTTTTCATATTATTCTAGAACATTTAATTAAAAATATATCCCTTAAAGCAAAGGAAATGTTGTGTATATCAGCAGTAGTATAACAATTGTCAATCTGCAGTATATAGCTAAGGTCTAGGAATTATGAAAATTTGTTATCTTCATCTAAGAGTCACCATCAGGACCCTCCCTTTATTATTTTATATAAAAATTTGTTAGAAAAATTTCCATGCTCATGTTTTTGTAATTATCCCTGTTTTGCAGTATAGGATCTTGGAGAGATAGTTCTGAAAAATACAGTTTTTTCTTTGGAGTTAAGGAATTGGGGTGAAGTATATGTTTTATTAGTTTGATTCATCCTTGCTTATCTTTAGTTTCTTATTGCTTCAGGTGAACCAGCTGAGTTTTAATTAATTTTCTTAACAGATTTTTACTCAAATGTTGCCATTCTGTCTATCAAAAATAATAGCATAAGAAATTCTTCATCAGAATCTTACAGCAGCCTCTTGGGAAAGAGGCAAATCCTCTAGGATTCCTCTAAGGTAATTAGAGTAAGAAAAGACATGCTAAAAGGTGTCTTGAAAGCTTTGAAAATAAAAGTAACTTAGACACAGCTCAGTTACCTCCTGAAAGGAGAGATTCTTGTCAAGGAGGGGAATTGAGGTCACTAATTGACAACACTTGAAAGATTTTCAGAGGAGGCAGTAAATGTGTCTCTGAAAAACTGGTCCAGATCACTGAAGGACAAGAAAAGAGAGTCTGTTTTTCACCATTTCCTTTTATTATGACTGCCTCTGCAAGAATGCTTTTCAAAGACTTAAAAACTGAAGTAGTAATATTCCAGCAACATGATGAAAATAAATAGTGATTCAATCTGAAGAAGAGTCAGAAATCTGACTTTTCAGTGAAAAAGTCTTAACATTAGAGGAGCCAAGATGAATTCTGGAGGCAAATGGTGCCCCCAGTTTGACGGAATTGTGGATCCCAGTGGATGAGGGGGGTTATCACCAGTTCCTGCAGGAGGGAAGAGGAGGAGTTGGCCCACGCAGGTGTTTTGTTGCCCACAGGGTGTTTACATTCCAAATTCAGGTGTAAAAACGGCCCAGGCAAGCACTCTTGTGCTATTTTTAATCCAGCCAAGTCGGGCAGCAACAGGAGAGAGGATCTTGGATGTTGCAGGCACAGGGAGCAGCCCAGGCTGCCCAAGCAGACCCCCAGAGACCCCCACAGGCTGCTGCAGTGTCAGAAGTGGGGACAGAGATCTAAAACCAGAAACTGTTTGTAGTTTGGGATACCAGTCCTGTGTTTCCCCACAGGAATGGGAATGATAGAAAGCAAACTTTAATAGAGCTGAGGATGTATAACAAGCACCAAATAGTAATGGTGAAGGTAAAACACAAAGGAACAGGCAGGGTAGGATAGGAGGCAGAAGAGTTGCTCTTAAATTGACAGGTAGGGTCTTCAAAAGATAAAACCTAGAACTGAATTAACACCTCTCCTGAGCAGGAGTTTTAATTCAGTGAAGACTTAGTTTATGTGACTGCAGTAACCACACTGAGAAAATGCTTCCCTGGCAGTGAGTGCTTCTGTCCCCTTCTGTCTCTTGGAGGCTGACAGCTGCATCAATCCTTCCCTCACTAGCAATCCCATTTGCTCCACAAGAACTGCTTCTCTCAAATTGTCTCCTACATTCAAGAACTCGGTTTAAACTCTTAGCAAATCCCCTCAAACTGTATTAGATTTTTCATTTTCCTGGGGAAAGCACAGGCCTGGGCCTAAGGAGGTCCCACTTCTTCAAAGCATGGCATTGAATATTAGATTATTTCTCCCTATAATCTTTGATTCTTTAATCTTCTCTGACCACAGCCAGGACTGGTTAATATAAACAGAGATTCTAGAACAACAGTGCCTTTGTTCATATACAGGGAGATGGGAAAGTTCAGGCTTATGGAGATACAAATATGTCATGGCAGCACCAAGTCTAAATTATAAATATTGTTAAAATTATTTTGCACCTTATAACTTCACATAAATGTCCTAGAAAAAAGACTAAAGGGCACATAACACCCATGCCTTGGGAAACCAAACATCAATATTCAGTCCCCTCTGTTTTATAACACCTGGCAGGGCCTATAACTCATTTGTTTGCTGATGTTCTGCATGGCTGAGAGAAATTACTTTTTAAATGTCATTATTTCTCTAATTGGGAGTTTTGAACAAGATACAGCCTCCTTTAACACTTCACACCTGGCTTCTGCAGCTCCCACAACAAGTTTGTGCCTGTGCTGCCAAGAGGCAAAGCTTATTTGGGGTCATAACAGCAACCTCAGCAGACCCCAGTGTGGAGCACTGTTCTGGGGCTTGGTGCTCTGGTTTTAACTGGGATTTCTACTCAGCAGGAGTGTCCTGAGAGGAGAATTGAACTAATAGAAATCATCCTGCTCATACCCCCTTTCAGAGGTATAGAGGGGCACACACAGCTTTACTCTCTTTCTGTACATATATTGTGTTTCCATGCAAAAGCTGTTAATATTGGCTTGCACACAGTGGTTTTGTATGTCTGAAATGTGTATTTGGCTGGCCACAATGCTGAGTGATTTCACCTACAAGACTGAATTCACGGGCTATGATGCCTCCAAGCATGTGCTTCTAGTGTTGAAATTGAAACTTTGAAGTGGGGGTACGAGCATCCAAAGGACCAATTTGGAAAGTTTGGCATCCTCCTGCACTCTTTCCTGTTCTTTTTCCCATCTGGAAGATGCTGGAAACCCTCAAGGCCCATCCTTGTCTGCCAGCATATCCTGGCTCACTTTAAGCACTGGATGTGCCACCTGTACAGATTTGAGCTGTGAACACACCTGAAGCTTACATGAGCTTTAAGAATGACACCGTTCTCATAAATGAAAAAGAATATTTTTGGGAAATATTCACACTTTATGTGCTTTCTGGAAACATCACTTAGATTTGCGAGATCCAAGAAATTAAGATTACATTGTGACAGCACTAACCAGGCAGTCTCCAAATAACGTTTGGAGTCCATTGAAAAAGTAAGAAAATCGCAGCAGTACTCAGGTATGGAAGGAATGATACTGAAAACACCTCCAAAATTGAATGCAGTGACATCTGACATTTTCCTGGTGTCAGACCCAGTGTTAATGTGATTTGTTCAATGCCATATGTACTTTCTGTGTAGTACCTGTGATATCGTGACACTTCCTGAATTGGGTGGATTTGTATGGCAGAAGTTCACTAGACCCTTTCCACTGACCTGCCTGCATGAAGCCTATTTCAGAAGAATGGGATATAGTCCCAGGGAAACATTCAATCCTGTACATTCTCTCACACCTTGTGCTCAAAATACAGTCTAATCTTACTGAAACTACAGAGTTTTTGAGTGTGTCTGGTAATAAAGGGAGCAATTCTTCAACACGAAGATGGTACTAACTTCTTTTAGTGTCTCTTGCTCCATTTTTATGAACCTACCTGCATGTTTGATAATAAAACAAATCTGTTGATGGAGATGAACACCTTTGACAGAGGCAGAGAAATACAAAGTCTGAATGGTGTTATGAGGATCATAAAGAGAAGGAATGTAAAAATAAGTTTGCGTTGTCATTTTTTCACAGTGTACAAAAAATAAGGCATTTCTTGGAGAGTACAGCATCACTTAGCATTTCACAGAGCATTTTGGTTCTGATGAGGCTGGGAGGAAGTAATCAGCTTCTCAGAAACTAAAGAGAGTGCCAATGCTAAGTGTACTCTTTATAGTATGATACAATAATACCTGAAAATTTCCAAAAGCCCTTTTTGCATCAAGAAGGCTTAGAAACATGTCTACCAAACAGCTATTGCAGAAAGCCCCTATATGCAAATAATCAAAAGAATTTTCTGCCTTAAGGAAAAAAAAAAGTACTTCTCTAAAGAAACTTGACGTGTAAATACTATTGAGGTATATTATAAATCCTCAGAAACAAAAATGCAAGTAAGAGAAGGGTGATGCAGGCAGAGGTTTGTTACTCAGACTGAATTTCCCAGTGTCAAACACTGCTTTATTAGCCATGACACCAAGACAGAAGCATGATGTGGTTGCTGCCTTCTGTCACTCTGCTTGCTAGTCACTGCAGCCATTAAAATGCCAGAAAGAAAGGAGCTGCGGAAATAATGCACATATTGGATGGAGTCTACATTATTTTTAACTATCTGTTCAAGAACTGTACTTGTTTTGTTAATTTCTGGGCGTGTTTGTTTCTGGTATTTATGGCTGAACATCTGTTTTATAATCTCTGGGGAAAGTTGTGCAGAATAAATTCACTGACATTAAATACAGAGCAGTGTTGAACTATTCTACTCCCCAGTTCAGAGAACTGCTGTTATCTCAGGGCTTGAAATATTTCTCTTCATGGCTAATTGATCATGATCCATGTGACAGCTTCTCCTCTCCAAATAGGAAATATCACTAAGGGACTCTTTGCCTTTCTTAAAGTCTGTGTCTTTATCTTAAGAGTTGTTTCTTCTCAGCTGGGAAGTGGTTTTGATGGAGTTAAAGATGGGGTGGAATCAGGATTAAAATGCAGCCCAGACTGCTCTGTCAACCCAGAAAGCTGATGTCAGGCATCACCCAACCTGCCATAAAACCCAGGGATGAAGGACCCAAACTTCCCTAATCAAATTTGAGAAGAGAAAATATCCACTCAAGGGAGAATTTGGTGTATGCATGGAGTGACAGATTCACACATGGCTATTGGTGGGAGACCATGTGAAGCACCCACGATGCCATGTTTATTGCTCTGTGGCTTCCCAGCTGGCTCTTGGAAAACCAGTTAGCACCTTCATTTACCAGTTAACAGCCCCATTAGAAATGCCCTGGTGAAAAGGCACCTCTCATCCTGCCATGTCATTACTAGGTACTTTCTGTGACACATTCCTGCTGTATTGATGCTTTCACATGGTCTCCTTCCGTATCTGTCTCCCTCAGCTCTTGCCTCCCAGCAGTCAGCATGTCAAAGCTGGCAGGCTTAGCTTTTTTCCATTATTCCAAAGAGCAACAGGGATAACCTCTTTTAAATTTCTTTGGTCCTTTCTCTCTCAAGACCAGACCCTGCTCCTCATCCCTGTGCCCCACATCTTCCCGTGGGCTCTGCTTGCTTCTGTGATCAGAATTATCTGGCCATATCCCAGTGCTGATCACAGCAGCCAGGCACGAGGTTGCCAGGAGCTAACAACTTCACAAGACCCAGAGAACAACAAAAACAAAACAAACAAAAAACCAAAAAAAAAAACCGAGAAAGCAGCTAGGATTTTAGAAATCACTGAGCATCCTGTTTTTCATTAAATTTTTATGGGCATGAAGGTCATACACTGAGCTCATGATCCCGCTTGTGCCTGGAAGAATACAAACTGAAAACACTATGATTGTATCTCCACTTATTCTTTCTTTCTTGTCAGTTACAGTAACTGCATTCTCTGGCATGGTACATTGGTATTTGTTTTTTACCATTTTCGAAATTAGTACTATTATTTTATACTGACTAGAAATTATTTTCTGAACAAAGCTGCTTTCTGAACTGCACAAGAACTAAAAATCATAAGGTTGGAACAGAAAACTAACACAAAGTTTGCAGGTTTTGGAAGCAGAAGCCTGAACTGTCACACGAGCTCATCATTCACTTCAGAATTCATTTTATTGAGCAACCTAAAACATATTTACAGTTTTGGGGCCCCAAGCCTGAAACAAAAGATCTCTGATTCTTCCTAGGCATATTTGGCATTAGTTTCCCTGCCTGAAGCAACACAAACTCTTTGTGTCTGAACATACTTTTCAAAATTTCATATAGTGAAAAATTTAAAATTTTGAATATAGCCGGAGTTTTTCTCTATCATCAATGACAAAGATAAAAGAGTGGACACAGCACAATACTTTGCTGCCTAAGGGAACCTCTCACTTAGAAGTTAATAATTATTTGAGTAAAAATGATTGTACTAACATGCATACTGGAAAGATAAACAAGGGGTTTGTAAACAAAAAAAAAATTATTCTCTTTTTAAATTGACTCCTGCAAGTGTTTTCACCACCAAGAATTATTGCTTACAGAGGAGTTCCTCAAAGAGCTGCCTGGTACTGGGTGTGTGATGACTCCTTCATATTCAGCATTACTGCAGGAAGGAAAAACTGACTGAGGAAATTAATATTCAGTGCTCAAGGCCAGGGCAATCAGATAAATTTCTACTGATTCAAGGCAAGCTGAGACCTACTCAGAAGTTCATTGTGCCTGTACAGTGACACTTTTTATCAGTGTTTCCATACTCTAATGAAACTTCTTCCTGGGCAACCCTCAGAACTGAGAGGCTAATTCACTTTCTTTTGAGTCTATAACCTGCAGAGGCTATGATCAGCCTTTCTATGAGGACTAACAATGGGGAAAAAAAAGCTGGAGACAGCTCCAAACTGATGATTGACATCTTAATAGTGACTTTTCTCATAACATCTTCCCATTATGTCTTTACTTGCCAAATCAGGCACAAAATTAAGAAGTGCTGAGGACACAGGAAGGAACTGCTGCTAAATTTCATATTTTATTTGTGTTGCTTTATCTTATCCCTTTCTTGGGAAAAAATAATTTGAAGTTTTTTCAGCATCTGAATTCCTATTTACTCATATTCTTCAAAAATACTAAATGCATATTATACACTTTGAGATTTTCCTCCATGGCATTACTTCCCTCCTTTCTCCCCCTGGATATTTTCCTTCTGTACTCCTATCTAGCATGGATTCCCAAGGCACAATTTGAGGCATGTTTTGGTGGATGCACAGTGGAGTAAGTGCCATGGAAAGCAGGAGACAAAGAAGAGTTGAAAAAAGAAAAAAGGAAAAAATACTTCAAACAAAGCAAAAAAAACCCAAGCCACTTCAAAAGCAGAGGTTTAGGCTACCCAGTTTTTACCCTGGCAAAACCCTTCCAAAGAAAGAGACTTATAGAAGAATGGAGAAAAGACAAGTGCAGAAGGTACTCCACTCATCACTAGTATCTCAGTCCCCAACCAGCCTGAATTTTCAAATGTGCTCACACATCTGCAGGAGCTTTACTCTGTGGTTATAGAGATCCCTTTTTAGCTGGTGCTGTACAAAGTTTGCAAGATCACAAGAGTCAGGCCAAAAAGAAATTGTCACGGCACTGAACTGAGGTGCTGCTTGGTTTTGCCTTGGTTCTGGGAAGCACATTATGCCTCCAAATCCTCTAGGCACCCTTTGATGAAGTCAGTATGTCAATGAAAGTTATTTTCTTGCTTTTGCTGTCATTTTAAGTCCTTCATCCATACCTGTTTCTGCAAGTTAAAAGCTTTCTCAGTTAGCAGCTGTCATTTCCCTCAGATCTGGAGCTTAGTGCTTGCCAGAAACCATTTTCTACCAGAAGGGAAGAAAGCAGGTGGAAACTCACATATTGAAGTTTTTTTCCTTCGTACCTTCAGCTTTATTTTATGCTGCCTGGGCATACACAATAACCTCTTTGCCTGCAAGTTGAAATGACCCCAATGCAGACAGCAGATCAAGGAACACGGGAGCAAAATTTCCATTTTGTTTTGAATTATTCTTTGGCACAAAGGTCTCAGCCTGCTTAATTTAATTATGAAAATGTAATGCTATCTGATATACCACACATGCAAATGCTTTTAAAGCTTATGCCTCAAAGTTTGGAAATTAGCAAACACAGAATCACTTACTTGGTCCTCGGATGTTATCCACATCTCAGCAGGATCTCTAATGGATTTTCCACATCATTTAATATCTTGCAAGATATAACAACACATCGTGTCATTTTTCAGAAGCAATTAAGCTAAAGTCATGATTTGAGGGAAACTGCCTTCCACTTCATCAGAAAGCAAAATGTTGCTTTTGCCAAAGTTTAGCCTTCTGAAAGGGGACCAGTATAATGACTCTGAAAAGTGAAGCTCAGGATCTGAAGACATTTGTAGAATATCTCCTTTCAGTGGTAAATGTTACATGCACAGATGAAAACAGACCCTGGATTCCCCCTGTTTGGCACTACAAGCTGTGTGGGCATAACCAGGGCTGTGGACAAACAGCACAGAAACACCTCAACCCATCACTCTGCCTTGCTGATTAGCTCAGCTGAGGCACTAACACATCATGGACATCCAGGCTGAACAATCAGAGCATCCAAAGTTCCTCTGAAGCGACTGATGGAGGCAAACCCTGCACCCTCCCAGCCCTGGGGAAGCTGTGGGGATCACAGCCCACATTAACAAGTTTTTCTGGCTATCACAAACATTTTGCTCTAAGCAAGGTGGTGGTTGGGTTAGTCAAAACAAGGTGGAAAACAAAGGAAAGCAAGGCTATGGCCAGAGGATAAGGACTAGCCAGGAGTGGAGGAAAGATGAACATCAGCAGATGCCTGGAAATCACTGCCTAAAGCTAGCCAACAGCTTCTATGAAATGTCTTTAAATGGACATTTGAACTGCATGCACATGCTGAGCCAACTCACTGGTAAATAGACAGCAGCTATTGGTCACACCAGAGGCAAAGTTTCATTTTAGTCAATTTTTAGCGGTTTCTAATACTCATTTTCATTTTGATCTCTTGGGGTATTTTTATGCTTTCCTCTATGCAAAACCTGAAATATTTTGTTAAAGTTGAATAGAAATCAGCTTACAAAATCTGATTTGACTTTAAAACACAAGAAACTTTGCAAACCTAATTATACATACTCAGAAAAAGCTTAGGGGATGGTTAAAAACCATTCCTACCCTGGAGACCTTTCAAGCTTATGAAAATCTGAAGATCAACAAAGGGCAGAACTGTCATTCTCATTTTGCACATTTCATTAGACCTAAAGAAGAATCCAAATGTGTGGTGAGGAGGAACAGGGCAGGGCTGGAGTTCTGGCTCCTGGCCTTACCGTTATATGCATTTGCAATGCAAATTTCTCACACGCACTAAAGTTGTTATTATGGTTTGATCAAGAGAGGGTTTTAAAATATATGAACTGAACAGTTTATGAGTAACCTCTTTTCACAGCTTGTTCCAGTTCCAGTCCAGAGAGCAAGAAAAATAATCTCAGAATTTTGCATTAGGTCCAGATGGGATATCGACACTCCTGCTTCAAATCACAACACAACCTGTAAGTGCTGGTGTTTCAAAGAGACTTCCCAAAACACAGAGGGATTTGGCACTTATCTGAGACTCTCTTTTTCCACAGGGTGTACAGCAAAGTGCTAGGAAGGGACACTAAATTAATATCAGTTGTGAAATATTTCACTGGTCTTTTTCTATGCATCTGTCCATTCTTCAGATCAGGAACTTATATTCCTAGTAGATGGTTCAAATATATATTATTTATTTATAGTTGTCAAAAGTGATGTGATCTTGCATGGCAAAAGAAATACATCAGCCAATCTTACTCATCCTGTCCTGAGTCTATAATTTTTTCTTCTGAATAAGGTATTATTTTGACTGCTGTCACTAGTTAAAAATTGACACGATCTGTCACCTTTAAATTTCTTGTAATGATTTAATAAGGCTTTTTAAAATATATATATATTTGTTCTTTCAAATATATATATATTTGTTCCAGAGTGAGATCAATCCCATATGATAATAGCAGTTTTAGACATAAAAAGCACAAGGCATTTTGTACCTGTTCATATCTGTTTTGCCAAAAAAACTACCATTTTTGCAAAAGCTAAATGAAATCTGGTAATAAATTCTCTTACATTAAATTGTATTGCAAAGAGCTACACGTGACCATGTTCATTAAATGAAAAGAAAAACATATATATTTTTTAGACACAGACCCAAAAAATTCCACATGTAAGTTTGTTGGGATCAGAGTAGAAACTCAATACAAAAATCATGAGCATTTGACATTGTGGAAAGACTGAAATCCTCTTTAATTTTTAGGCATCTTAAGAGACCACATACTGTTCAGGATGCAAGTGTGGCACACCAGCAGCGAGTACATCTTTTGCAACTTTCTCATGGCAACTCAAGAATCAGTTTACAGTGACTTCACCATCTGGACGAAAGAGAGAATGTAAAACCCCCATTTTGGAAATTAAATGAGAACAAAGTGAAGGGAGAAACTTCACAAGCTGAGAAGCACATGCTGCAAAAATTATACTTGTTATAATGAAATAACTTTTTTTTTTTTCTAGAACTAATTATCTTAATGTGAATCTCTTTGCCAGTCCACTGCAGATCATCCTCCTGAGGAAGTTGTAACTGCAGTGAGGTCTCCCCTCAGGCTCTTCTTCTCCAGGCTGAACAGACCAAGTGCCTCAGCCACTCCTCACACGACGCCCCCTCAAGGCCCTTCATCATCTTCACTGCCCTCCTTTGGGCACTCTGTAATAGTTTAATGTCTTAAATATTGTGGTGCCCAAAATTGCATACAATATTCGAGGTGAGGCCACCCCAGCCCCGAGCAGAGCGGGACAATCCCTCCCTTGCCCGGCTGGCCGTGCTGTCCCTGATGTCCCCAGGACAGGGATGTCCCTCCTGGCTGCCAGGGCACTCCTGGCTCACATCCAGCTTCCACTGACCAGGAGCCCCAGGTCCCTTTCCTGGCACTGCTCTGCAGCCCCTCATTCCCCAGTCTTTCTGTACATCCAGGGCTGTTCCACCCTACCTCTGAATCAAAAGCCTTGATTTCTATCAAAAATATAATTATAATGTCAACATCATCCTATCATCCTTCTATTTCAAAATTAACTTAGCAAAGTTCTCAATCAGCTTAAAACAGTCAATTGAAAAACTGCCATATTAATGAAATAGAGAAACTGGCACAAATTCTACAAAGTTTGTTAGAACTTGTAATCTATGCCCAGATCAGTATTACTTGGACTGGAAGAAGATTGTATTTTTTTAAAAAAGTCAGAAAACACAACAATTTTATAAACCACTATGGCATTGCTCTCCATCTGTCCTGTTTGATCATTCTGTTCCTCCAGTGCAAATGACTTCTTCTCTTGCTGTTTCTCCACAACTGAGACTGTCACCTCCTTATCTGCCAGCTCCAAAAGTGCTAATCGCTCTTTTTTTTCTTCCTGTCATCTGTATTACAACTATATTGTATTACTATAGTTAAATTAAAATATGAGCAGTTGTCTCTAACTTTTGGTTAGCACTGAGTTTGTTGCTTCTTTGTCAGATACCATGAAAGTACTTGTGCCAGAAACCCTTTTATATCAGCATCAGGCTGCTTAATAAAACCTGATAAATCTCCCTACACTTGTTCTCTTATGTTCTTAGTAGAGCTACAAGAACAGCTGTTACTACACATTTGTAGGGCAATTTCTGAGTTAATTGAGCCAATCTATTACTGTAAAAATAAGTGAGATCTACTGCATTCTGACTTGTTTAGACTTTTTAGCTAATTAAGATTTTGTTTGAGTCTATCCACTCTAAATAAGTGACACATTTTAATGTGTCATTTGGGGAAAGTTATAATGGGGAAAGTTTAGCAAAGTTGGTGTCATTCATTGAGCCAAAATTCATTATAAGCATCTTCTGTAGTAGGAGACCTGTAAATTTACTTTTTTTGAGTCAATTTGCTATTCAGAACAAGAGACTACAAGAATTTTTTTGTATCTCTGGTTGTTTTAGCTGTAGTCTTTCTTTCACTTTTGAAACTTGGGTAAATAACCTATATTTTAGGGTCTGCAAAAAAGTTTCAAAGCTCTGAAAGAAAAAATTGCAAACTTCTTTGGAGGTAGTCTGATAGGGATATATAGAGGAACGTATGCATTAGTGTACATAAAAATTTTAAAGAAATAATTCATTTTCTGCCTGAAGTAGCATGTTTTACTCCACACACAATATGTTTGTTATTAAACATTTACATTTTGATTTCTCTGTCATTATCTTGTCTCTTGCTTTTTGGCAACTGTCAGAATTTGTAGAAGGAATATGAAGAATTGAAGATCTGTAATATTTTTCTGTTTTCTGTATGTTTTACATTCATCTGGAAAGTGCAGAAAGGCTTTTACAAATATGTTTTTTATCTAGGTCTATTCAGAAGAGTTTTCAATGAGACTCAGTCATTTATGTGTTGGAATGTAAGAGTAACTCATCAAATCATCTGTAGATAAAGAGTGTCTTTTGAACACTTATTTCTTTTATGGGTAATCAGGGATTATTGGTATGGAAGTGGGAAGAATGAACAGAATAAATCCATGGAAAAGAAAAAGGATTAAATAAAACTGGGCTCATAATTAGCTGCCCTTTAAAAAACCATCTTTAAGAAGTACCTTGGTGATTCAGACTTCCATGCAATACTAGATCTCTGCAAGGCTTTCACTCCTTCATCCCTCCTCCTCTTTTCTATTTTCCACATTTGCTATATTTAATCTCTGATTAGATGTAAATGCTGGGAATCAGGCAGGGGTCACCTTGAGTTTGAACAGCACCTAGTTCACATGAGTCCTATTCTTAGTGGTAAAGTTATTATTGGATGTCGTAAGATCACCCCCAAAATAGCACTCCAAGAAATCTCTCTCATGGGTCCAAGCCCTGCAAAGACTCTGCCAGAATTAATTGGACCATTGGAGAAGCATGAAGGAAAATAAGTGCAAACAAGTCTTTGCAGAATCACAGATGGTCACTGAAGATTAAGAACATGTTCTCAGCTGCATTTCAAGGCAGAAGTCTAAGCATATGGAGCAGGCATGCTGAACTTCTGTTACTTAGCATTTATGGAATGAGCAACAGTGAAGACACTGTGAAAATGTGTTAAGGAGAGAACTAAACTTTTTCATCACATTTTTCACCAGAGAATCATTCAAGACAATGAAACTAATTTCGTACTAAAGATATGAGTTATGCTGCCTTTCTTTATTGAAAGTTTCAGCTGAGTGGAAAAAAAATTTAAAACCCACCACATTTGCAGATAGGGAAATTATTCTTGGGTGTGGGTGTAGATAGAAAAATAAAAGTAGCACTTAAGATTAAACAAGGAGTAGGAGGCAATGTCTGTACAGAGAAAAGTAGAATTTTATATCCTTAAAGTTCAAAGTTAAAAGACATCTGAAATACCATCAGAGATAACAGCAATCTAGAGAATGCAAAATTAGGAAACATGCTTTGATCACTTGTCAATAGGAGTCAAATTCCATTTCAGTTTTCCTCTCCAAAATAGAGACTGTTCTCTTTTGACAGTGAAAAAAGTTTTATTCTCCTCAGATAAATCTGCTCTTCTGTATTTGTTTGCAATTTTTTTCTTATTTTTTTAGCTTTATAATAAAAACAGTCAAGAGAATCCTTAAACTGCTGGAGGAGGAGTCATGGACATCAGATGACTTTTAATAACACTCAGAATGTAAGTCATTTAAATTCATTTTATATCTCCAAAGCTCAAAAGGCTGAAATCTACAATTCTTGCCTCCCAAGAGAGAGACCTCAGAAGCCTCCAGTTTTTTGGTTTTTTTTTAATGGAATGATTCCAGCACGAAGCTGTTTGAAGCAAGATTTCTTTTCACAAGGGGTGAGAACTGTTTCCAAGGAATTAGGAGACCATTCAATCTCTTCAAATAGCTGGGCAGCGCAAAATCTCTAAATATGGTAAAACATGGTCATATGAAGGGATCTGTCAGGAACAACTGCTCATTAACATAACAACATAAACCAAAGGCAGCCCAGCAGGATAATTCATGTACCACCATTTCTGGCCCCCATGCAGGAATTCATCTCACCCTGTGGTGGGAGCAAGGTGGAGATGGCAGGAAGCCCAGAAACGGGAGGCAGGCTGCGCAGGAGGAAGGTTCTGGCACATCACCTACTCCCACCTCCTCACCTGGCCAGAGAGAGCTCTGACAGGGGCTCATCTGTGCACTTGGAGCTGTTGTTCTTCACTTTTCCAGCTCCTGCTGTTGCAGGACCTCCTTTTCCCCTCCTCCCCTTGTTTTCATTGGTTTCTGGTATCTGCAGAAGTTTTCCATCTCATCCCTGAGGTTGGATAAGCTCTGGGCCAAGACTTTTCTGGCTGTCTTTAAAGCCCCAGGTGCTTCCCAGAGGGGAACTTCTGCAATGTTGTGCTGCAGCCAGACAAAGGAGGGATGGGAAGGAAAAACTGGAGCATTAGTGGAGCCTCTGGAAGATTTGGAATTTTCTTGAGAAAGGAAGAGTAAAAATAAAAAATTGTGATTCCTACTGAGTGTTTTGCCTCCAACTTCAACTTAAATAATATGAAAGGACATGGAGTTTGCCACCCTGGGCATGTAATTCCTGTCAGGAACCATAACCATCAGTATTTTCACTCTTGTTTCAGTCAGTGTGGCTTTGTCCGTGTCATACACTCACAATCTTTGGCTCAACCTCTTGGATGCCCTAATGTAGACCCATAAAAAGTTTCCAAGATTAAGATTAAAGTTTTTCTAATTTAACCCAATACCCATGTCATAGCTATCCTGCCAGGAAAATTTCTCCCTCTCTCCAGAGAAGCTGGATGCTGCCCACGAAGCTATCACAATCTGTAGGGCCAAAGGAAGCCCAAACACCTGGAAGTTCACTCCTTAGTGTGCTACCTTCACCTTTGAAGAAATCACTACATAACCCTTTCCATCAAAGCAACAGCATGAGCAGCTGTGCAAAGAAAGGCCATGATTTAAGGACTCTGTTCCCAACATTGTCAGCTCAATGCTTCTTTTTTAAGTGTAGTGCTCAATTAATTTATGATAACAGACAGCTGCCTGCAGTGTCCTTTCCTCTATACATTACACAGCAGCACAAATCTGACAAATAATTCGGAATAAATTATTTGTAACATTCATAATCATACTTACCCACAAATATGCCATCAAACGATCCCTGGATGGCAGTTTAATAGCTTTATCTCTGATTACTGCTCCCATAAAAACCTCAGAGAAACAGAAGTGCCTGCATTTGGATGATAATATCACCAGCTATTTCAAAGACAACTAAAATTTTAAAACAATAAAGATGTTTTTATTGTTCCCTACAGTAAGAGCATGACAGACCAAATAACAATATCACCATAAATTCAAGCAAAAACTCTCTCTCTAGCAGAAACTGAGACAGAAATCATTGGTCTCAGTCATTAGTTCAGTGAAGTATTCGTAGCAATCTTCATAACAATTCTTTTTTCAAAGTAAAACTAGCCCATGTTAAGATAAATTTGAGATACTCTTTCAGTTTTGATGTATTTATTCTTTCAGATATCAAAGGTGCTTGGCATAGGGTTTTCAAAGCAGTTTTCTGCTCTAAGGGCATCCTCCACCCTGCAGAGACACCATAATTACCAATAAAGCACATCCACTGTCACGCAGTTTTCCTTTTATTCCAAAATTGTAACTTTGACCTCTGTCCATTCCTGAGCTGGCTGCTATTTGCCACAAGTGACATCTTGGTCTTCCCCTTGGCCACACAGAAGGGGAGGACTCTCACTCAGCTCGTAGCAGAGCTCTGCTGCTCCAAGCACTGCCCAGGGCTGGGCAGGAGGTCACACCCCACCCATGCAGCAGTGGGACAACCATCACTGGATGGCATCTGAAGGGACCTGGGGGACAAGGCTGCTCCAGGGCTGTGCTGAGTTATGGGATCCGGCTGTGGTTTCTGTGTCATACAAGGTGAGAAATGGTTCAGAGTTATGTCTTAGACTTGGTGTTTTCATCAGCTACCACTCATTTTTCTGATATTGAGGGTGGAATTACAGTCTCCAAAGGGAATTTTTTACAACTGGGTTGGAGTTCTGGCAGCCCCTGTATAGCCAGAAACTAAATGGACACTGTCAGCAGGCCTGTGGCAATTTGTTAGAATGCCTGATTTTCTCTGTATTTTTTTCTACTACTTTGGTCATCTGCACTGCAAACATGTAAAAGGTGTGAGAAAAATGGTAAATTAATTGCCACCTCCATTACTAACATTGAGTTATAACACAATAAGTAGGGAAAAAAATTAAAAGGGGAGAGGGACTTTTAAAGTTATAATCACTATTCTTACTCCTTTTTAATTAGATGTCATTGGGCTGAGCAGTGAATTAATATTTACAAAGAATGAGTTAAAAACAGGGGGTTTTTTGTTCCTAAACATAAAGCCACAGTGATGTTGCACTAGGATTACTTCGTAGAGATGCTGTTTATTTTTCCTGTTATCACTGAGCCAAAATACAATCACATCTACAGCCTCCACAGTAACTGAAATGTCTTTGGGTTTGTTGTCAAGCCCAGTAAAATAACAATGATGATATTACCCCAGTATCTCTTTAAGGCAATGCTATATCTGTAAATTGTATTATTCTTTCATTTTCAGTCCAAGATGTGTCAGTAAAGGAATGGCTTTTTATCTCTGGAATTGTGTCTCCTCTGCTGACAATCTGAGATGTTCTTGCTGATAAAGTTTTACTCATGGAGAGGAAACCATGGAGTGTTCTGGGCATAAAAAAGGAAATATGAACTAATCAGTGCTTGCAATAAAAGGGCTTGGAAGCAGAAACTTGTATCCCATTGGAAATTTTAAAACTTGAAGTTGTATTTGTTCTTAATTTGAGAAGAAAAAATATATATTCGCAAAAAGCTTAAAATTAGAACACACAGAGAAAGAGTGATTAACATTGAGCAAAAAACATTGTTTCAATAAACTAAACCCACAGAAAATGGAAGTTAAAATGATAACTTGAAGGAACAAAGCAGGAAATAGATATTTTGCCAAAGGATGAAATGAGCTGGAAAGAATCCTTTCTACTGTCTTTTACACAGAATTTAATCAAAATGGATACACTCATATGAAGCTTTTCAGATGCTAAAGCTGTCCTTTCTGAATTTGCTAAATGACATTTCTCAGTAGCAAAATTTTCTCTCCAGTTTGTGAGCAGACCTTTTTCAGGGGATCATGCAAAAAAGTGGTGAAAATGCCCCAGGAGAATTCCAGAATTCCAGTATTGCCCAAGCCAGCCCCAAACAAAGGAGGTTTGTGGAGAGTGGCTCCAGGTTTCCAGAAGCCAACTGGGACATACAAACACAGCTGAGGTAGAAGGTGCTCTGCAGGGTGGAAGTAAAAGCAGCAATCTCCAAAGGTACCTGCATTTGTTGACAGGTGCATTAGCTAAATTTAGGTCATTTGAGAGAAAACACACCTGGTGGGTCCAGACACACGTGGAGTCCTCGGTGACAGAACAGCAGGGTCAGCGAATTTTAGGGCTCATTACTGTTTGGTAAACAATTAAAGAAATAAGCAGGTTCAGCAAAAAAAACAACAAGGCCAAGCCTTTTTTTTTTTGATGGAAAATTTGCACCCACTTGAGGTTAATGTTTCTGTTAAAGACCTGGATAAAGAAATACACATGTGCTTATACTCTTGATCATCTTCTCAAATAGGGTTTCTGTGAGGATGTGGGAGACAGAGCTTTTGTTTAATGTAAATCTGATAACTTGAGAAAGTGTTTTAAAATGTAAAAATCAATTGTGATGAGCATTTGTCCAAGAAACAGAAATCCAGGAGCTGCATAAAAAAATGGAGAAAAGAACCCTTTGGCTGTTTCTTGAAAGGAAAAGAGCTTGGGAAGGTGATATCTAGTTACAAAGTGAGTAAAATTTAATGGGGTATGTGTGGTCTTCAGGAAGCGTCTGCATAAGAATTGGAAGAGAATCAGCAATGAAATTGTATCCTGCTTTAAGCAACATGCCCAAAGAGGTAGATTGGAACATAGAAAACAAAAAGCATTATACAAAGTGTGGAAAAAAGAATTCCTTGCAGAAAAGTGGATGTTTGCAATCTAAATTTTTTACCAATGGGAATCACAGAATGCTTGAATCATTCAGGCTGGGAACAGCCTCTATCAGGATCATCAAGTCCAAACATCAACTTAAGCACTATGACCATATTCACCACTAAATCATGTCCCCAAGAGCCATAACCACATACTTTTAAAAGACCTCCAGAGTTGGTGACTCCACCACTTCCTTACACAGTCTGTTCAAGTATTTCCTGTGGAAATTTTTTTCCCAATATCCAATTTAAGCCATTCCTGATGCAACTTGAGGCCATTTCCTCTCATGGAATCCCTTGTTACCTGGAAGAAGAGACTGACCCCACCTGGTGGCTACAATCTCCTTTCAGATGTAGAGAGTGATAAGGTCTCCCCTCAACCTCCTTTTCCCTAATAAAATATTTTTATTTGTGTATCTTAGACTCATCTTAATTGCCAAAATATTGTGGGTTACCAGCTTCAAACTGACTGCATTGTTTGTTTAATCTGTGAGTGGCTGGTGTGAAATTTTGACCTGTGCTGAGTGAAGGATTGTGTTAGTGGAAGAATTACACTTAATGCTGTTGGTCTTGAATTACTTACAAAATATAAACAGGAAGGAAGGGAGGAAGGGAGGAAGGGAGGAAGGGAAAGGAAGGAAGGAAGGAAGGAAGGAAGGAAGGAAGGTGATTTAACATAGGGATGTAATGAAGGAACAACTGTCACTTTTCTGTATGTCCTCCTGAATTCAGAGATAAAGTAGTACCAGACTTTGTTCCAGACTGCAGAGGAAAAGGAAGAGGGAAGCTAATAGTCTTTTTTCAAGTGTAAGACAAAAACTTCAGCAGTTTAATTTTTAACTTTTCACTGCAAACTCCAGTGGTGAGAGATTTCTCTCTGATGTCAATGCTGCATTGATAAGTCAGCACCAGTAAATTATTCTGCTTTGTATTCAGTCATACACCTGCCAATGCAGAGATAAGATGGAGCTTTGCCAAGTGGATGAAACCATACAGCCTCTGACTTGCATTACTTTTGTTTCCTTCAAGGGGAAAAAGGATCTAACAAAATGTATTTGTTGACTAAATGGAGCTTATCAGTTTCATGGTTGTACCCTACAGCACCAATTCTGAGTACAATTAACCTTGTCCCAGATATAGACCACTGAAATTGTCATCAGAAGCAATTCTGAAAATTTGGACTATTCTGATGTATCATAAGACCACAATGAAAACCATAATGTTTTCAGTACTTTTCTAAATGACTGACTGAACTGGTCCATGATTGGGAACCCTTATACAGTCAGTTTGAATTTTATTTTTGACAACCATCCATCTATTCAGAACAATAACCTTTAATTAGGGGCATGTAGAGTTTGTGAACTTTTGGCACATGTTTACTTATGCAGGCTGCTGTTTGCATCTCACAGCCTTGTGTTAAACTGAGAGTCACTGCTGTATCCTCTGATGCTGAACTTTGGCAGCTTTGTCATGTGGTACCAGTGAAAAGTGAAGATGATGAGGTTGGATGAAAGCCTGCACATGTTGAACATGCCACAGGGACCAGATGGAAGCACCTGAGTAATTTGGCACTCTTCACGCTGGCCTACATTACAAAATTTTGAGGCCATTCATTGGTTAAGGAGACATATGAGACAACAATGTGAGAGTCAAAGCAAGCTCCAATATGTTTACATAATGTTCCACTTTTTTGGAACATATCCTTAGTGACTCCTTTTCAAAAGGCTGAAAAGAATTTGATTCTGATATATAACAGGAACTGACAATTGCATTGCCAGTATTTTTGCTACAGATTTGCTTTACTGTTTTGTGCTCAGAACAAAGATGCAGCAGGAGAGAAATCCACTTCACTCTAAACTAGCTACATACATAAAACCCTCACAAATATTTAATGAAATGAAATGAAGTGATTTTGCTTGTAATTTGTGCAGCACAGTAACTTTCTGCAGCTCCTGTAATAACTCTCCATTGAACAATTTTCATGTCTGCATCTCACATATCAGCAATAACTCATTTTTCTGTTGTTTAATGGTTCAAGATTGTCATGTAAACGATATTCCAAAATAAAGCTGGGATCTAAATCTGGACATTCTACAAGCCAGGGAAAGTTCTTTCAGCTCAGTCTCCTCAACTGGAAAAAGTAGGATAGAAGTTATACTTCAGAGAGTCACCATGGTATCAACTATCAAGTATTCAGTGTTTTCAAGTTCTTTCAGCTCATCTCCTCAACTAGAAAAAGTAGAAGTTATACTTCAGAGAGTCACCATGGTATCAACCATCAAGTATTCAGTGTTTTGTGCAAAACTCTCAGACAGCCATGGCTGGGTACAATTTGTAGCAGTGTCAAACACCAGGTTAATTAAGAGGGGAAACCACAGGGCAGTTAGGAGGTAAAGTTTTAAAAACAGACTTCAAAAGAATACTTATGTCTATGGACAATGAAATTCCATTGTTGCAAGTAAAAGTTTAGGGCCCAGACAGCTTGCTGAGATACACTCAGGATTTAATTTTTTTTAAAAAACAATATAAATTTATGTAAATGCTGCAAATTCTGACAACTCAATTTAACTACCCTGTCCCAGCTGCACTATCTGTAGTGTCTCATGTTTCCTTACACAGAGCTGTTCATCTTTTGGTCAATTATAAGTCTAATAACAGTGTCTGTCACTAGTACATTAAAGAGTAGACTTAATATACTAATAGCACTAATACATAAAGAACAAAATAATAGCACGTTAAAGAGCAAAAGCTTATTCTCCTCTGCTCAACACATATATGTAAGATCCTGTTGTACTGCTTACCCACTTGTAATAATTTACTTTCCTTGAGGAATAAAAGGAAAGAATTCCTTTTTTAAGGGCTTAAAAAGATTGCAGAGCCTCAGCACAGTTTTTGCAGCAAACACAGCTTTGTCTTTTGCTGAGCTTGCCAATCTGTCTTTGCCTTCTAAAACGGAATATTGAACCAGGAAGTACCAAACAAGAAATATTTTAATTTCTGCTTCTTAAAAACCTAACACAGCAAAAGACCAACTCCCAGTGGTGTAATTTCCTATCAAATCCTAGTAATACAATTCCAAATTTAAGGCTTATGCACCTATATTAAAATATATTTAAGGTTTTTGATATATATTATTCCAATCAATTGCCATCATGAATATTTACACTGCACAAGTTATCCTACATGTAATAGCAATACTAACAGAAGTCATGAGAATATCTAGAAAACAAAGCATTCAGCATTCTGGAAGAAGAGTTGTCTCTCTTACTGATTGCCCTAGAGAATGCTATTATAGGCTTATGTTATACATCCTTCTGCAAAAAAGGAGGGTTCTTGGATCCCTGTCTGCTTGCATTCAAGCATTAACAGAAACACACTTTAATTTCTCTGTGGGTATGTTAATGCTTAATTACTCCAATATTCTACCAGCTGGGATCAGTAGCCCTGCATATTGGTGAGCTTATATGTAAAGACACAATTATAAGTAGAGAAATAAAGAAACAAATGTTTTGGGCCTGGGTGTTGTGCATGGGTCCCAACTGCCATAGTATCATCCACATGAGTGTTACTCAAGTACCAAGGTTCAATGTACTCAGCAAGCAGGATCTGTACAATAACAAAATAGTTTCTAACCAGGTCAAGTTTCTTTTTTGACCAGAAGTTCACTTTCTTCCAATCTGCCATTAAATTTCTTTTTATTAGTCAGTTATATATCCTTCATGGATGACTTCTTGTCTTTATTCTTAAAAGCTTTCCAATACTTTGGATACCTTTGTTTGGAGTATTGCTGCTGTGTTTAATATTTTCCTTACAGAAGCAAGGTAGTCTTGTCTCCTCTTGGATAGATCCTGTCCTTATCAGATTTACTGGGAGATGTGGCAATGTTCAAGCAAGTGAGTTCAAACATGATCTTGTTTCTTATGTATTCCAAATACTAAATAGCCTTAATTTTCAAGTTTAGTATATACTTCATAGCTACAATAAAGACTTCATATTTTCCTTCAGTTAGCATAAGGTTTTAGAAATTAGACAATAATATCACTCATATTTACTGAAAATTAGTCTGAGATAGAAATTGGTTTATTAATTGTCAGTGCTGTTGGAGGGCACAGAAACTATCATGTTAACAGATTAGTGATTTTATACTAGATGGACATAATTTGATTTAAAAGCACTGACTATCTTAAGTGGTGGTTTCCAAGCAGAATAAATCAGCAGGCGTACTTCAGAGAGTAAATGCAAACACTGCTAATGTGCTTGCAGATTTAGATAAGAAGCATCAGCAATGTTTCCTATCACATCTATTTTGTGGTCTAAACAGTATTTTGTGTCAGTTTGAAAGCAAAAAATATATTTTTTGTTTTATTTCCCAGAGGTCCTTTTGAATAAAATTCACAATTCCAGGCTAAAGGTGCTAAAAGTATGCCTTAATGAGAGAAACATTTTTATTTTGACCTTTTCTGAGTCTGTAATATTTTTAAAAGAGAAGCCCTTTCTTTGGCATGTTCAGAACTGAAAATGCAGCTAATGCTTTGAAAATTATTGATGAATTGTGTTGTTGTGGAAAAAAACCAGCCATTTGGGGCAAACAATACCCATCCCAGCCACATGAGCAGAACATAAACACCTAAACTCTTTATTTCAGCATTGACTCAACCTGCCAGAGGCATTCAAAACTGCCTGTGCAATTTCAGTATAAAAAGCATGTTTCACTGAATCCAGGTGTTTTCATACCACTGGACCTTTGTTGAGTTCCAACCATTGCTGAGCAGTGCCCAAGGAAGTTTCCTGCCTGCTTACTCTGCAGCACTTTCTCCATCTGTGGGTTAATTCCACAAAGATTTTCTTACAATTGGTCTTTCTTTGAAGGAGTGCAGGGGGATGCCCCCAATGAGAGAGGGACAAACTAGCCTTTGTCCCCCAAAAAAGGAAGAAAGCCCAGAAGTGTCTCCCAACGATCAGGGGAAAAGACACCTTACAGGACCCCAGCGACTTCACTAAAACCTTGGGGTCACCTAATTGGATGAGAGCCAAAAGATCCCGCCTGGGCCATCAGGTAGAAAAAGAGAGAACAAAAGAACCACGAGGCTTTTGTGAAGGTGTTTTACCAGGAGCAGACCTCTGTACCTGGATCGGATTTTCTGTTTTTCCTTTTATTAAATCTTTTTGTTTCCAACACTGCAGCAGAAGCCATCCTGCTCATTATTTGCCTCCAAAGGTAATAGCTGGGCTATCCTTGGTGTATTAAGTTCTCTTCTAAGGGCTCATAAAACCCTGGCCCGACAAAACAGAACTTAATATTTCTTGACTTATGTTGACTTTTAATACCATTAGTTAAAGCACCATCCCTGCCCTACACAGCAGCTTCTAGGAAGATCTCATCTGAACCAACTGGCTCAGTGCTGTTTGTGACAGTCAGTTCTTAAGTCCTCCCATGAATACTGCAGAAAAGGGTTCAGCAGTAATTCCAATAACTTCAAGTGCCACAGAAATAATATTGTAGAAATAGATATTAGAAAATTATCTAATTTTATCTGTCATATCCATAAACTAAATTCTATATTTCTTGTCCTAGTCTCAGTGGGAATGGAGAAAACTAATTATAGTCTGACTTAAAAGGCCTTCCTACTTGGAAACTAGAGTTCCCACACTGCTTTCTCGTTGTAGTATTTATTTGAGTCCTTGGCTGTGACTCTGATACACCTCAAATGTAGCTCCAGAGGCTAACAGTGCTTCAGCATGCAAACATCTCAAAAGTGGGGTCATTTCTTGCTTAAATGAGTAAAATGCCTTCATGCTGGAAAAGGCAAAAGACCATCAATGAATTTACCCAGAAACAAATTTTCGTATCTGGAAAAAGCAACTGGAGGAAACAGGAGTTGGCTACGGGATTGCCAGCTGAGAACACAAATGCTCAGAGCTAGGAAGTGAATGTATTCTTCACAGCAGGAGTCAGGGACCCTAACTTGTTTCCAGCTAACTGATAATATTGCAAATAACTGTCTTTAATAATTGCTAGTGCCTAGTCATGAGGTTCAATGCCTGCTGAGACCAAAGAATATTGGATCTCAAGAGTACAACCAAGCTCATCGCACAAAATGATAAACTCATCCTATTAGGGAGGCTTCATCCAGAGGGAACTGGTATCTCATCTCTAACCTTTTGCTGAGGGCCAGCTGGCAACTAAATCTGCAAGCATAAGATGATGCAGCTGCAGGCCAAGATCTACAGTGCTGTTAAAAGCATCATTACAGCACAATGTTATGCTCATGATGTCAGAATTACATCGTCCGTGCAGGATACAGGTGGCTGGTCTAGGCCTCGGTCATGAGGATTCAGATGGCAAGTGAGTCACAGCTACTCAGTGAGTAAATATTGAATTATTTAAAAGTGCATATGCCAAAAGGCAAGGCAAATCCACCCTATTGTTGCACTGACAAAAAATATCCAGAGCAAATGACTCAAGGACAAGGGAGACAGTGTACAACGTCCTAGGAAAGGTGGATGGTTGGTTTTACCACATGGAAATATCTGGACTATTTTGATGAAAGTGAATACTCAAAAGATGTATTATCTATAGCATGAAATTAGCAGAAAAGCAATTTTCTTGCCAAATAACCAAATGCAAGTTCAAGCAAAGCTTTCTCTCTTCAGATGCAAAGGTTAGGCAGAAAAGCAAAACAAAAACCCAGAAGATCAGCAGCAAGTTGTGCATGACAAAAAAAAAATAAAATAAAATAAATCCCTGTTCTTTTGCAAAGGCTTAAAAACTGCAGTCCCAAAGGTGGGGATGTCAATCCACCTCTTGGCAGTGAGAGTCGAACACAGTTGGCGGATGAAAAGAAAGTCTTGTGTGGGTATTGTAGCAGTTTATTAAATGGTCTGTCATCTTTAAAGATGTGCCATAAGAAGACACAAAGAAGCCAGCAGGAACACCAGCAGATTTTTTTCTTAAAGCTACCAAACAACGTCACCACACGAGTTAAAGTGCATCAAGAGTGCTTCTATAAAGTCATATGTGGATGGTGATTCTTAAAGCTACCAAACAACGTCACCACGAGTCAAAGTGCACCAAGAGTGCTTCTATAAAGTCATATGTGGATGGTGGGCAGCAGATGGTCATGTTGCTGGTTCAGGTAAGGATCAGTTTCTAGGTGCAAAAAATATCCTCCCACAGCTTCAAAAACTACAGGAGTGACTATTCATATTCCACTGCTGCAAAACTGTTTCTGAAGGACAACTGAGCTCTCAATGGGACTGAGGTCCGACTGCAGCCATCCCTTCTTACAACTGGGTAAGGCCAGGTGGAAAGACAAAAAAAAATACTTTCATACAGTCTGTGTCAGATGAAAGCCTTTGAGACCATAAATTTTGCACGTATTGGAAGTCTTTGAAAAAATCCTGGTGTTCCGATGATTTTATGAACGTTGCTCACAAGCTTCATGGCATAGAGATGAGGGTTTCTGATCATGGCAGAGTGTCCCAACCTTTCTCTTCCTTCCCTTTTATCATACTTCTGCAGTAACATTTTCATTCAATCACGATGTGAGATCCAATTACCAGATGGTAAGCATGTTCCCAATGCCCAAATATTTAGATAATTTACTGAATTTGCTGTTCATCTTACACAGACACACAAGCCTGAGATGAAATGTAAGGCCCTGCTGTAAACAGGTAAATCACTGTGCAAGACAGCGAATCAGAATTGACTCCTCAGTGCCAATGAATAACCAGAATTCTGAACTTTGAGTATCTGAGACTTTGAAGTATCTGATTTCTGACATTTCAATAATGTGCTGTTCCAAAAATCTTAATATCAAAATATCAGTCTGAAGAAATATTTGTACAACAAATAAAGGAGGCTAAATTTAAAACCTCAATTAACAGCAAAAAACTATAGCATTTCAGAGCTATATTCCCCTGACTGAAAATATGATTTACAGAAGAATAAGTACAACACCTGAAAAACTTCTCTTCAGTTACCCAGTATAGGTGCCATGAATTTATTTATTATTTTAGGAAGAAGACCCTTCCTCAAAAGACTGATGTATTGGAAAAAATAGAGGTTTCCACAATATCAAAACAGTTAAAATAGATTCTGAACTGGGTAAAAAGCATCTAAAGTTAGGTTTGTACAAGATTTTTCATCATTTCTCCTTGTGAGGTTAAAACCTACATTCACACTGAAATGCCTGTTTTAATGAAGGTCATTTTGCCAGAGGTTGTTTCACCTTTGAAATAATTATATATTTGTGATTAAGAAGTGCAGTTCACAGTGCCACTGTGTCTCAGTACACAGGTTCAGGACTACAATGTCAATCTCTACAACTATGTTCAGTAAAACTGTTGATATTATTTTAGCTTTAACATCTCCTCAAAATGAGCTGATCAAATTTTCTCAAAGCAATTTACCATTGGAGTACTATTATATCAAAATTTTAAAAAGCAGGGTATCAATTTAGACAAAAATGTGTTTTGAAAACACTGGGAAAAGCTCTTTTACAGTGTTGAAATATCTTGTTTTGACATTTTCAGCATAAGAAAGAAGGATAGGGAGTTTGTTAAGCAGGAAGAGCGTTAAATGACTACAGTTCCCAAATCCCTATTTTGATAATTTCGAAACTGTGTTTACAGCAGCAATTATTTTTAACAGATTTCTGCAGTGTGAAGGCTATTTGTCTAGGAAACTAAAATGTTTGGATAGAAACATTAAAACACATAATCTTTACCTATTCATACCTTAAAATATTCTCAGAAAAAATAGCAAATCACTAGTTATTGTTTGTAATTTCCTAACTATTTTTTAAGACAAAATGCAATTAATGCCAGTTTATGTGCATGTCATCTTTAAGTCATTCTAATAAAAGCTCACCTTATGACTGTCACACTCCCATTTCTAGACTATAGAGACCAATTTCATGTCAAATTTAGGTTCCCCGTTTGAGTTAAATAGGATATTTTTGGTCAGAATACTATGTCATCATTTGAAATTCTGCCAATTCAGTCTCTTTGCTGATCTTCAATTTGCATTGCAAAGACAAATAATGGTTTTTAGCAAACGAAATACAAGGTCCTGCAGTGAAATTTCAGGAGAGAAGGTACTTAAGTTGGAGAAGTATCTGTGTTCCTGTGCTGCCAAAAAATCCAAATGCAAAACTATAACTTAAATCCAGAGTTCGTAAATAGTGTTAAGGAAGAGGATAAAGTTTCAGGCAATCAATATTGTTTAAGTAGGGATAGTGGACAATGAAACAAGGGCTGAAAGGAGAAAAAAACAGCTGTCCAAACTGTATGTTAGATGGGTCTTCTGTCCTTTAGTCCTTTAGTTCCTGACAGTTTATTTTCTTGGAGAATGTACCTGAATGGGTTGTGCAATTTGTGCTGTGTGGAAAGTAAGACTTAAAGTCAGGGTAATATTATCCACACAAATATGACCATATAAATGACACTACCAGAATAAGCTTTTAAATAGTGTTAAGATCTTGTGGGTAAATCACTGGTCAAAATGTAGCTCACATCAAACAAAAGATATTAAGGCTATGTTAAAGTGTGGTTGACAAGGTATTGTTATGATTTAATAGTGAGGGGAAACAGAACAATAAACAAGCATATTTTTTACTGAAATGAAGGAATGAAATAACTATCCAGTTTCTGATTTTTATAATGTTATCTGCACACTTGGAAGATTTATTTACAACTGAAGTTCCTGAGTCATCTTGAAGATGCCATGGGGGTAGCGTACAAATAATTTTAAAGAGACATGAAAAGACCTGAGACAATTAAATATGTTATACAAAGATTTATTAACAACAACAAAAAAATCTTGTCAAGGCAATTTCAATTGAAAACTGATTTAGGATACCCAGTTTCATTAAGGCTGTCTAGGAAGTCTCATTCCCCCAGAACAGCTGAAGAGGGACACAATTCTGAGACAGAGCAATTAACCCAACTTGAGCAATGTAGTTTCCAGGTCTCAGTGTAATTGCTCAGCTGTCTTCTAGCAGCTGCCTCTGAAACACTGGATCCCTTTTAGATAGCCCTGGTCTTATACATCCAGGGCTGATTTTGAACTGTGATTCATGTATTTAAAACAGGAAACCTTTTGCACAAGTAACCTGACAGATTAAATAGGACTGCAGTTATGACCTAAATCCCCTATTTTACAATTCTCTGTGGGTTTTGCTCTGTGTGTGAATGTAGCATCAGTGCATGTATCTGATTTGCTGTCAGTCATTCATGCAGCAGCATAAGAAACTTCTCACTACAGGTGCTTGAAAGGAGATTAAAGAAACTCCTGTGGGCTTATCTACTGACAGGATGGAGATGACTGAACGTTTGTTCATGCTAAACCTGATTTTCTTATTGTTTACATTCCACTTCATATCAGGTAGAGGTGATATCATCCCACAGTCTCATTCACTTTCCTATATTAATCTAGAAGTTTGGCACTCACTGTTTTTTGACACAACAAAGAGCTGAGTTGTATCAATGGGACTGGCAGAGGTAGCACAGGAACTAGAACATACACATGGCCTGAGGGGGAGATGTATTCACAAGTTCAGATGTCAAGATTTAGGCATCTATAAACAGGTATTTCCAGATGAAGAGTCTTGAATTTGAAACTTATTATTCAAGAATTCTCTGTACTCTTTCCAGGTAGCATAGAAGTCTGAAGACTTTTTTTAGCACAGTTCAGTAGAAGTTCCTTTTCGCCAATAATTACAAGTTTATTTCAATGCCACCAAAAATAGGCTGACAAAAATGCAAAAGTACTTAAATTTAAGAAGCAGCAAGGGAGGTTGCTTGCATTGACGTGACAAAACACTCAACAAAAACACTTGAAGTCAAGTGCCTGTCAATTCTTTTTGCATTTCAAAGGTAGGCAGAGGCATCTGCATCTTTTCTAGAATATATTAATCTTCAATGACATATAAACAATAGGGAATGGATAATTTCATTGTGTCGTGATGGAAAGTGACATGACATCTATGAATCAGTAAGTCAGATATGTACACATTATTGAAATGTTGTGATATATGATGGGACACATGCACAAAGTAACTACCAGTATCAGCATTAATTTGAGAGGGAGCAAAACTGAGTTTGCAGATGCAAACCCCTGGCATTTTACACTGGACCATTATAAATTAAAAAAATAAATAGTTTTAGAGAAGACTTGATAAGTTTTGCTCTTCAGGCACATAAGTACTATAGTTTAGTTCATATTTATGAGTTTAGAAATCTGATATCTGAGTATCAAGGATCCACTTGTGTTTGAAAAGGAAATAACCAAGGTGTCCTACCCAGTGGATCTACCCATGCCATCCACTTAAGGCCACAGCAGTGACAATGCTGAAGGGAACCTTGAAGGATTGTACTCATCTAACTACAAAACAGAGGGAGAAAGAAAAATCAGCATATGGAATAATATTTAATCAATTAATGATTGTTCCAAAAAGTAGAAGGACTCAAGCAGAGGAAGAGCAGACCTACCAGGACAGTGGTGCTGCCCTGGGACAGGTAACGGAGAGGTGATGGAGGATCCAGCCATGAAGGTTTCCAAGACCCAGCAAGACAAAGCCAGGACTGACCAGTGGTCTTGTTTGGAGTGGATGGTTGGACTGGACAACTCTAGAGATCTTGTCCAGACCACAGCTGTATGATTGATTCCAAGTAGATATTTTAGAGTGAGGCAAGTACCAGAGAAATTCAAACAATTGCTGCAGTTAACCCATGAAATGCAAAACACATTCATGTAAAACTAAAGGACTCCCTTGTGGCTCCTTTAGCATTGAATTCAAGTCCACACAATATACAAGAGATTAAATCAGGGCACCGTTAAGGCATTTCCTTGCATCTCACAATGAGGAAATTCTAAGAAAACTTTCATTTATTGAAAGTAACCACCCTGAGACTTTCAGCTTTAGCTTGCATTTCCTTCTGCTGCTGCTCACCTTTAAAAACAAAGGTTGCAGACGGAAGCCAAAATTTTTCAAGGAGATACTTGGGCATATGTATTGATGATAAAAGGCCACAAAGGCATTTATAAAGTTTGCAGTAACTCCATTGCAAAAGAAGTGTCCTTCCTCTGGACTTCTTGAAGTCTGTAATTTTCTTTATACTTGCAGACAGTTGGCATCTAAAAATAAAGGAGACAAATTCAAGCAATAAGCAGTTGGTTTATTATATGTTGTCATAATGTTGTAATTATTTTGTTATTCCTTTTGCTTTCATATCATACTCTTTCCCTTCTCCCCTTACCCCTGCCACTGAAAATAATTTTCTTCAACCAGGCAGTAGAATGATAGGATGGGACTGTAGTGACTTCATATGCAGCAGAAATAATTTGCCCCCAAATCAAGCAGCTTCAGGAAACAGAATAGACTGAAAATTATTCCTCCTGTCTTCAAAGTGAACATTATTCAATCATCCTGCCATTCAAGGTCGATTCATAAAATGACGTTGCAGACACACAGACAGACTGTATTTGCAACATATGTTATTTGCAGCAGATAATGTGACTCACGACACCAGTTAATAGGGAGTCAGACATGACCCTGTTCTTTGTGCAGATTTTAAATCAGGCATGTGCCCTATGCCTAACGTGGTATTTGAACTCATTAAAAAATCCCCTCTTTTAATATTTACATTCTAGAGTATATTCCTTTACTCACTTCAGACACCAGGGATGTCTGGTAATGATGTGCTGGCAAATGATCTGCTCTGTTGCAAATGGGGCATCAGAGGTGGACAAGACAATTATATTATTTATCATGTGACTTTTCTATCAAAGTCAAGGAGTCTTGCTAAAACATATCCAGAGTGAAAAATTATTGTGGCATGCTTGTGAAAAACAGTCAATGAAGTAAGTTCTGCTTGTTCCTTCGAGCACACAATTGGAATAAACTTAATATTTTACATTGGTATCATTCAAAGTAAATATTCATATATATATACCCATTTCTGTCTCTCCAGACACATTTTTACAGGATTGAAAAGCATACACAGCAACATTGATAATATCAATGAAAATATGTTAAAAAATGTGTTGATCCTTTTTCATTGATTTCATGCTGAGTTTTATGTCTTAAAGATTCTCAATTTATTTTGACCCATAACAGCAACAGACTGGGACCAAAGTACTGAATTCAGTTTTACAGTCAGAGATCTGGTGAATGAAAGATCTAAATAAGCACATGACCAGCACACAAAGTGTCGTGGTTTGGCCTGGAAGTGAGTTTCTGGAAAAGTTGTGGTCAAACCAATCAGTGGCCAGATTTGAAATTGGCACCTGGTGTGGCCGCTGGGGATTTGGATTCACCTCTGAGAACACACAGGGGTTAAAAGCAGAGGATTCCCAGAGAGCTTCCTCTTTTGGATCTGGTGGTGAGTGGAGTCTGGACCTCCCCCTGCCCAGCTGCGTCTGGGTGGGGCAGGGGAGGCCATGCAGCCTGTGGGGAGGAGGCCAGAGCCCCCAAAAGGTGCAGGGGTGGTGGAGACCTGGGATGTCTGGGCAGCCCCCCCGGAGAGAGGGACAGAGACTGTGCTGGCAGCTCAGCCGGCCAGAAGTGGGGGATGCGGCGAGAGAAGGTGCCCGGCAGCTGTGGGAGTCCTGGGCAGACAGAGGCGAAGATTTTAACCCCTTGGTAGAATAATGGAAACCTTACAAGTACTGAATCCTCTTGAATCAGAATGAGGAGAGAGAGATGAGAGATGAAATGGGCAAGCGTGAGGAAAGCTGGACAAGGTGTCCCATTGCTGTGAACAGGGGCAATGGACAGCTTCCCTTTCAGGATCTTTCAGGATCAATGACCTGGCAAGTCAACCTACTTCAGCTGAAAAGTAACAAATGGTTTTCTTAGGAGAAGCAGAACTATTGACAAGGGAAAATTTTACAAGGCCACAGCCTCCTGCTTTTTGAGACATTCCAGTATTTCAGGGTTTATTCAGTGGTTAGAAACTGTACTTTTATGGTACTGATGCCATCTTTTTATTAACTGAGGAATAATAAATGGAGGGATGAAATAGTCACTAATCGCTCTTTCAATAGCACAAAATATTTTCAGTGCATTTTCCAGACTGATGTCAAGAAATGGCAACTTGCTAATATCTCTTCTCAGGCTCTGTCCTAAAGTATTTCAAGTTCTCTCTATGAATTTCTTACAGCAGTGTCTTAAGAAAAGCTGAGGACTGAGATATTCCAACTAATTCACTTTTCAGCTTTGCCTAGTATTGCCAAACAATCTGCTTTGTCACAGGCAGAAATGATGCCATTTGATTTGAAAGTTCCATTGTTATAGCTCCATGTGCATGGCACAAAGAGGAATGAGAAGCAATTAAGGCCCAAGATGACAATAAACAAAGCCATTTAAGCCTGTAAAACCTTTTAAATGAGTACTGGGCAATAGCTGTTCAACAGCTCAACTCTATGTTTTCCAGGGAGAGCACTTTGGATAGTTTATTTATTTATTTAATCTTAGCTATATTACTTGACTCAAACAATATGAGGTTATAGTTTATACTCCTTTACTGTGGCAGAATACTGAAATTGAGTTTTCAACAGATTCATGCTAAAACTCAGAGAAAAATGTAAATTTTTTTAAAAGGTTATCAAAATAATGCAATGTTTGCCCAATATAAATTCAGAAGTTCACCTCTCCAACAATTTATATTCACACTGTGCATGGGAAGGTTCAAACATTTTGCTATACTAAGTATTTTCAGCAGGCACATGATGTGATCTGGTGATGTTCAACTAGAGCAGAGTGATGCTGGCACGTGAAAATGAGTGTGGGATTGTGTGACGACATGGTTATAAAATGAAGGCTGGTATATAAAAAGTATCCACATAAGTAAACTGAACCACATCTGTAACTGCTGAGAAGGCAGAATACACAGTGCCAGTGAGAGAGAAAAAGGCTGTGAGAAGGGGGGTGTTCAGTGCATGAGGAACAAAGAGTGGCAAGAGTGAAGAAGAGTGAAGAGTGAAGACTGTGGATGGATGGCTTTTGGTAGGGCAGCCATGGCAGAGAGTCAGCAATCTTTGACACAGGAATTGTATTGGTCCTTTTCTTTGATATGATGAAGAAAAATGGTCCAGGGGTGGAGGCATGAGGAGGGTTTGGAACTAAAACCCTATAAAACCAGCTGTGGTCTATGCCCAGAAAGGAAAGGTTGACTTTTAAACAGATTTGCTGAAAGAATAATAAAATATGCATACATTTTTAAAATGTTAGTTGGACTCTAGAAACCAATGTAAAACAGCTGCAGGATGGCTCAGACCAGTATAATTAGCTACTCTGTACATTTTTTTTCATAATAGCAACTTCACCCTTATTGCAATAGAGAGCTGCATAAAAGTAACTGAGTAGGAAATTATCTCCACTGTGTAAAAGACTTCACTGTTGTGACAACTGATGTACATTAAAAACTTTCTGGTTATATAACTGTGGCATCAGAGTAGAAAATATTCTATTCTGTATCACTCCTAAATTCCCCATTACAGCTGTTGTAATAGCCCAATCATATTATTTTTTGAGATCACAGAAAAAAACTGAATGTTATCTCAGTGATTGCTTCTTACTTAATGCTTTTTTTCATTATGTGGTTGACCACACTAAAACAAGGATGATTTTTGAGCAAAGAAAATCCTTCAACCAAGGAACTTTAGAGACACATACTTGCAGACACATAGTTAAATATCAACTTTTTTAGACTTAACATTATGAACTCAGCTCCTCCTCATAACACCAATTCTGTGGCTACAGTTTGTATTTCACTGCACACTAGTATAAGGTATTAGGTATTACCCTCTTTTATTCTGAGGTTAAAAGAGATGCTACAGAATGTCACAATTCCTAAGAGAAGTTATGCTGCTCTATTTTATCCATCATTCCTGGGGCTTTTCCATAGCCAAATTAGGTTCTGTGCTACCCATGTTCTCACTCTGCTATTTCAAAATCACTTCACACCTAAAGCGTTCTTTATAAATAGCTTTAAGGAACAAGGAGAATTTTATAGAGAGGTGCAAAAGCACAGGAGGAAATAACTGTTGATGACTGATACCAAAGCACAGGTTTGAACACACAGCCTCACTCACCATGTGCTGTCCACCTCCTAGAAAAGGCCTGCATGGGCCTGGCATTGAGTGAGGGCTGGTGGGGGACCATACACTGGCTTCCTTTTTATTTCTTTCCTTCCTTTCTGCCCTCTAAATATATTTTCCTGATTTATGCCCACTGAATGAGGACTATGGCAGGAGCTGCCAATGTGAACCTGCATGTGCTGCTCCACCAAGTTCATGTCAGACTTTTCCTCATGTTAGCCTGCACCAATCCATGTCTGTCCTGGGAAGGCACAAGACTTAACATAATCCTGGATTAGGTTGTGTTACCAACAAGTGATCTGAACCTTTGCCAGGCTGCCCTCTTCACCTGTGCTACCTGTGTGTATTGTAGAGCAGGGAACAGCTCCCCATAGCTCTGACCCATGGCTCATTGTAGCTCTTTATAGGTGATGTCTGGGTGACAAGAGATTGATCACTGATAGGCTGCACTGTTCTTTGACCATCCATCTGCTGAATTCTTCTTGATATTCAGTTTAAAAACTGAAGAGCTCTGAGCCAGAACAGCACTTTGAAGAGCCACCTCTGGGATATCTATTCAACCATTACAGCAGAAAATCTGATTCCTAAGGCAGTCTCCAATGTGTAGGTACCCCTTTACAGGATCTTGATGACAGGGACAATATATGCATGAATGCTATCTGATTTTTATTTCACTTTAAAAGGGGTTTCAAAGGACCCCTTGCTAAGATCCCAAGGGATCCCAAAGGATGCCTTTGCAACCCCCCATGTTAATCTCTTTCTTTATCCAAGGGAATATAGTATATTCATGTTAGTGTGAACTAAAATGAAAAAGGAAGATGTGTCAAATACTCCCAAGCTTCTTCAGGCATTTTTCAATCTTATTTTTTTATCCACCTCTGCCTTTTCAAGTGAAAAAAAATTTGTCATTATATTTTTTCTGCAATGTAAATGAAGTAAGGCATTGTCTTCTCAGTTCTTCCTTCCAGCTGAAAGGATGGATTATTAATTCAAATTTTCTTTAAAAGATCTAGCAGACATTTTAAAAACCTTCCTATATTTTGATTCTACATATACTGTTTGAAGTCGCAGTTTTGCTGACCATGTGGCTGCTGTTAGATCACCAGTTTTTTACAGTCATGTCAAGCCACATCATGCCAACTGCATGAAGAGTTCCCAGGCTCATGATAGACAAGTCAGCAACATCAGACATGGTAGTGAAAAGTAAAATCAAAATCAGAACCCTATCTTGTGGGAGAGGCATTAATCTGTCACACTGCCCAGCCTGAAACAAGGGAGGGGGAAGAACCCTCTGCTGAAAGTCCAGAGGACAGTAATAGGAATGGAAAAAATGTGGAAAAAAATTCCTCTTGAAGAAATCTGTGAAGCATTGGGATTGCTTAGATGCAAGAAAACTCAGAAGGGGGCACTGCAGCAGTGTTGTACCACAAGCATTGTCTAGGTAAGGTGTGAAGGATATTTAAATCACTTTCTGATTGTAATCATAGTGAAGCTCTTCATTCCTTGACCTGCAAGACTGGGAAACAGCCATCATAAATCTCACCTTTCAACAGGGAATTAGTGGGATTATGAAAAAATCCTTAAAAACACTACTTTCTTTAGGCTAGTAATTTACCCACTTTATGGCTCTTGACATATTTACTGTTTTCTCCAATCATGGAATAGTTAAATTTGGGAAGATTTTCAGATCATCTAGTCCAACTATCAGCCTAATGCCATGTTCACCATTAAATCATGTCCTCAAGTGCCATGCCCACATGTTTTTTTAAAACTTCCAAGGATGGTCATTGCACCACCTCCCTGGGCAGCCTGTTTGACCACCCTTTCCATGAAAAAGAATTCCTAATATCCAATCTAAACCATCCCTGGTGCAAATTGAGGCCATTTCCTCTTGACCTGAATATTGAGTTAATATTTTCTCTTGCAATGTAGATACACTAGCTTTCTCACTTTCATCTGCTAAACCTGCTTTTTTATATAAAAGGAAGGATAGCTGCTGGGTGAATACATCTCAGTTTACCTTGAGAAGAGCTGTGCAACTGAACACAGGGTAAGGCAAAGGGCAGCTCTGTAGCAGCAAACAACCCTGGCCTCCTCAATGGTATTACTAAAGGCATTTCTTGCAAGATAAAGAGCATCATCAGCAGTTCCTAGGTAACAAAGAGGAAAGGATTTGTCCCCCACCAGGAGGTGTGTGATTATTGAATTGTTCTGAGCAGATACCAATAAGTCAAGCCCTGAGGCTGCAGCATATGCTATTCAACCATTAACCAGTTTTCTTCCTGTCTGGCCAATTCTGCCTGCAGACCTCCAAACCCTTCCACCTAAAATCCTGATGTCTCATTTAGCAAATTTATCTGAAAGATGAGCTACAGAGGAGACACCTGTCAGCTCAAGGCAGGCTGGCTGGGAAGCTGCCTGTCCTTAGAGAGGCTATGAACAATGATGGAGATAAACTTGGAGGGGTAAAATCTTCAGATGTGACAAATAATCCTGAGTGAGGCAGGTTTTGTTGGCTCTTAACCAACACACTGTTGGGAGTGCTGTGATAGAGATGTCCTGAGCCAGGTGCCTGAAAACGCAGCCATGTCACCTGGATTGCAGTCAGAGCTCCAAAGGCAGGGCACCAGTTGTCTCTCTTTGCAGGCACTCTCATTTTCAGCATCACTGAGGCAGAGACAGAGGCAGTCAGAAGGTGGGAGATGGAGGCCAGCTGCCTTTAGCCCTGAGGTGGCATACTTTTCATTTAGGACTGTCTGTTGCTGCCATGATGAACTGCAGTCCTCCTCTTGTCTTAGCATTTGCTGGGTAAGGATCATCTGCCCTGATGCTAATGCAAGAGTAAATTGAGGTCTTCAGGGCACAGTTTCTCATATTTATCAGAAGACTCAGAGCTGTTTAGCAAGTGACTTTTTTAAAATGCATTAAACAGAGACTTTGTCCTTTATATTCCTCTGACACCTCCATCTGAGTGCAGCACAGCTGAGAATCACTCTGTACCCCGAAACACCACACAACAAGGTATCACCTTGTGCTGACACTCCTAAACACTGCTGCCATGTCCTGCTGGCTTGCTGGCAGTGCATGCTTGTGACAGCTTCCAAAACCCCCTTCACAGAGTCAGGATCCAGCAATTCACTGATGCCTTTGCTGACACCTCTCAGGGTATCATGCCCAGGTACCTGCTCCTGTGCAATCCCACGCAGCTCTAGGCAAGCACATGACTGAGGGATGAGATGCTGCCAGTGTGTTATGCCTTAACAGATTTATTTTCTTTTTTATTTTTTTTTTTCTTGTGAGGCTTAGGAAGCTTAAACACCTTCTGTTTCATTTTTACAGCATGCAGTTCATCCAGTTTGGCACATGCACACAGATCTGGCTACCCTGAACAGTTTCTGTAGGTTATTTGTGCTTCACTCTAAGGGGGTTTTGTAGTCTCTGCTCAGCTTTTTTTCCCCTTACAGTTTCCTGTTCCACAAGTCCAACTTTCTCTCAGCAACTCAATCTCTTCCTTTGCTTTTATTTACTCTAAAGTGCAGGCTGCACAGGGTGCTCCTGTTCAGGTTAGGAAGTGTCACTTCCCAGATAGTCTGTGTGTACTTACTGTGAACAGTAAATCCTCTCCATTCATGCTACAGCTGCATTCTACACAATGCTGTTGTTTTTCTAGGTTTTCTGGGGAAAACATGCAGTTCTTGTGAATTATGGTTGGCTCCTTTAAAAAACAAAACAATTTCCCAAAATTTCCTTTATAATGCTTTGCACTCTCTCTCCAGTGAAAATAATTAGGTCATTTTTACTCTGCCTCCTTTCTGAGAAATACAAGCATGAAAATACAAATTATCTAATAATGGGTGGGTTACTTTTTTTTACTAAGGTAATAGGAAGGTCTCTCTCCAGATACTGAAATTAAAACTATAGGAATTTAGATTTTATGTTTTTATTATATTCAGCTAATATTCACCATCAGTTCTAAAACTATATAGGGGGACAGTTATATCCACACACAGAGCTGTGTGTTAAGTAACAGGGAGAAGAACACAGCAAACTACAATCTTTTTCTGCCATAAGTCCCATGAACAGTTGAGGGGGGCTTTTTATGCTTATTAAAACCATGTTATAAAGATGAGGTGATGCCTCCTATTCTGTGTTCTGATCAGCATTCCCAACACACTTAACCAGTGACTGACAGATTTTAACAGGAGATAGCAGAGATAGAACTTCCTGCCACCTGAAATTCAGACATTTTTGATAATTATTTCCTTCCCCAAAATTAGAGCCTTAAAAGAATGACCTTGGAACTTTTGACCTACAATGACACAAGCTCTCACCAGGGAGGCAAAACATGCTGCAGCATCCTTAAGGAGAGCAGGAACTACTTCCCACTGTGGAAAGATAGAACGTGTCACATTCAACTTGCCTTTCTTTCCCTCCTGATTACTCAGAGAACCAGCCCAGCCTTAATGTTTATCACATGTCCCATCTCCACTCCTTGTGGGTACCCACAGACTCTGCTTGAGCCCTGTTGTTGGCAAGCCCTGCCACAGCCAGGCAGCTCTTGGCACAGTGGCACAGCCTTGGCACAGCACTAGCACATGCCACAGCAAGCAGCTTCCTACATGCTGCCTTCACCCCTCTCCACTTCTCCTCCTTTCTTTCAATTCTTCATAAAAATACCTTCAGGCCCCTCAGCCCCTTAACAATCACTTGAAAAAGAGAGAGGTGACGGGGTTTAGAGTGAAAACTGGCAAAATGTAATTAAGCAGCTGTGATGTCTGCTTTCTATATTCCCACAGCTGCATTATGCATCCTTGCTCTTCTCCCTCTGTCCCTCTGCTGCCCTGTAATCTGCCATGATCTATTAGAGTGAAAATTGTAGTCAATGTTCCTCAGCAAGGCAGAGCCTGTTGACTTTGCTCTTAAGTATTGCTGAAGCCACCCAGATGTGCCCATGAACACAAAGTGTGTGACCCTCTTGGGCATCCCACACACAGCAGAGGTGGAGCCTCCTGCCCTACTGCACAGCAGCACAGCTGTAGCTGGCTGTGTAAGTAATAGTATATCACAGTTATTTGGGGTTTTTTAACATCACATATTTTAGCTCCTTTCTTCATGTGCTACCAGGCATTCTTCCGTTTCTTATTTTGATAATACATTGTGTTTGTTGTTCTCATTTGGTTCATTTTCTTTAGCTGTCTCTGCTTCTAATAGTAACTTGCTATTTTTAACATTAGAAACATTTTTCATACAGTCAAACTGATTCCTTCACATAATCTCCAATCATATTTTCCACTTTATTATAATGGTTCAACAGAGCTAATCAATAATTACATCAAATATCAATTATGTCCATAATGTGTAGTTCCAACTATGCTCTTTGAACTGTGCAGGGTCTATCAGATATTTCTCACCATAAAATTACAACATTGCAGTGTAAAAAGTACTACTCTACACCACCACATCAGATTATAATGCAGAAGTAATACATTGAAAAAACCTCTAAGAAGACTGTTACCGTTCTTTTCTGCCACAGGACACACTAGGATTTTTTTTACTTCTTAATTAATTTTTCATCAAAACATTAAAGAATCCAAGCACTTAGCAGTATTTATATGTTACTCTTTCATCAGTTATCTTAAAAAAAAAAAAAAGCTTACATTAAACTGTACATATGAAACTTCAAACATCTAAAATATTCCCCACAGATATTTTCAATTTTAACGGAAGTAAACAAGTGATAAATTGAAAAATAAAAATTAAAAAAAACCAAAAACAAACAAACAAAAAAAAAACCCAAGGAAAAAAAAAAAAAAAACAAAAAAAAAACCCAAGGAAAAAAAAAAAAAAAACAAAAAAAAAACCCAAGGAAAAAAAAAAAAAAAACAAAAAAAAAACCCAAACAAAAAAAAAACCAAAAAAAACCCAAACAAACAAACAAAAAAAACCCCCCACCCTTCTCCACATTCTAGTCTTCCTTTTCAGAAAATGGATGAAACTGCTCAGGATCCAGGGCAGGAATACTCAAGTTCAGAAAGGAAAGATTTAGATTTGGGGCTTCCCTCTTGCATTTATTCTTTTCAAGGCTCAGTGCCTTGAAATTAGCATATTGCCAAAGGATGGTTTCCTTCTCCACATTCTAATGTTCCTTTTGAGAAAATGGATGAAACTGCTCAGGATCAGGGCAGGAATACTCAAGTTCAGAAGGGAAAGATTTAGATTTGGGGCTTCTTTCTTGCATTTATTCTTTTCAAGGTTCAGTGCCTTGAAATTAGCATATTGCCAAAGGATTGTTTTCTCCTTGTGTAAGACTGGTGATTTTCACCATAGAAATGATATAAAATTTCTTTTTTTCTGAGCACAGTCACAGTAGTATCAGTTGAGTTTAAAAATTGGCAAAATGTGTCTAATCTCAGATTATTTTAGTCCTTTCAACTATGAATACAATGGGAATGGAAATGGTACAAGACTCACTAAATCACATGAATTTGCTTTCTGAGCAGCTGTAGGCAGCTGAAAGCAGGAGGTCACACATATTCCTCCAAATATTTTATTTACTTCAATCCTGTTTTGCACAGTAACTCCTTTCTTTCACCTCGGACTGTTCTGGCTTCTCCGCTCTGTGAGTAAATGCCTTGTTCAGGTGGGGTTAATAATGGGGTTAATTTGTCCTTTCCAAACCCATTTGGCAGCCAGTGTTACTGACACTCCTTTAGCTTCTACCACAGGTTTTGTGTCTTTCATCTCTCCCAAAAGATGACTCTTTAGGGGAAAGATGTCATATGGCCAGAGCATGAGTAGGAAACTGCCAGTGCCAACCCATCCATTCCCAAATCTTGCATTTCCTCCCTCCCCTCCTAAGACTGTAGTTGTCTTTCATATGACCTGCAGGTGCTTCTTGCATCCCAATACCTCAAATCACCACACTGGACATCAGGGGCTCTCTGAGAGTTTTCTTCAGAAACTTGTGGAGTTGTGGAATTATGGAGTTATAGAATCACAGAACAATTAAGGTTGGAAAAGACCTCCATGATTTTCAAGTCAGCCTTTGACCAAAACCCTAGAATCTTCTGAAGCTGTTTCTGTCAAAACCTGAGGCACCCCAAGGCACAGCAGGTTGCCTGCTGCCTGGTTTCCTGCTTGTGTTAAAATGTGCTCTGACTGCACAGAGACAAATCCAGCAACACAGCATCCAGACTGAGGAGAGATTTGAGGGCTGAAGGATCAGATTATGAGGGACACACCCCTAGGAAATACAGCAGGGAAGAGGTGGAAGCATGCCTGTAGGTGCTGCACAGGCAAGGCAGTCCCCTGCACTCTAGAGCCTGGAGTTATCATATTTGAGATAAGAGCACAGAAGTGAAAAACTAATGATCAAAGAACACTTGTTGCTCATAACTGACCCTCTGTTTTGGGAAGTCATGAGTATGGCTGTAGTTTTATTATCTAAGTCTAAAAATAAATAAATTACACTTTGTCTTCTTAAAACCAGAGATCAAGCATGTAATATCTTTTTATAATGTTATATGACTTCTAGAGCTGATGTCCCTACAGGTCTGTGACATATGTAACCCCTATCATTACAATCCCAGACAACTCTGTCCCCTGCATTGTACTTCGAAGAATAAAAGCTGGCTAATGACTTCCCATATCTCTTTCTGCAGCAAGAGTCTCTGAAGCAGGCTGCTGGAAATTATAAAATCAAGCAGCTGCCTACTAAATGCCAACAGCTGCAGAAGTGTCCTGAGCTGAGCCATGGGTAGAACGTGCAACTTGCTTTATGTAGAGTTGCTTGGGAAGGAGATTTGTTAGACAGACAGGCACAAACAGAAAAGGGAAACATTTTCCTTCCTGCTGCAGTTTTTAAAACCCCTCTCCCCCATCCTTTCATGGCGCAATTTGCTTTTTCATATTAATCAACTGCAGAAATCCATATGATAATACCAGACATAAAATCTAGAGACAATTTCTTGAGTCCTCCCTTGTCTGGGCAATCCCTCCCTGTCCTCAAAAGAAGAAATATATAGGAGTTTCATATCTTGAAGCTTGCATGCATGCAGTCTTTCAGTGATAGCTGAGACAAGGATTTGTGGGAGCCAGCAGACACAATTCACCCGTGGCTGGTGGTGCCACTGCACAGGACATCCATGCAAAGCTCAGTGGCAGCTCAGGCTTCCCAAAAGCAGCAGCTCACATCTCAGTGAACATATCCCACCACTGAACATGTCCTACCATTGCTGAAGGGGAACATGAGAAACAGCACCTTTCTCAGGCCCTATCAAAAAGTAGGGTGCCCCTGGCCAAAGGCATTATTGGTATCTGACTCTATTGATTCAGAATGCTGAACAAATTCTTTATTAAAACTATATTATATTACATTATACTATACTATATTAAAGAGATACTATACTATACTATACAAAAATTAATACTGTACATACTAAAGAAATAAATACTATACATACTAAAGAAAACTCGTGACTGTCTCCTAACTGTCAGAACACAGCTTCGAGTGACTGGTTAATTAATATAAACAACCATTACTAGAATCTAATTACCAAATCTTTTCAGGTAAACAATCTTCCTAACACATTCTATATGTGCAGAAAAACAACAGGAGCAGAAAGTTAAGAATTTTTTTCTGTTTCTCTGAGGGTCCTTGCAGCAATTCCCAGGAAATATCCTTGGAAAGTTGTGCCTGCCTGCTCTCTATGAAGAGAGCTATAGCTACAAGTCTCCATTGCTTTATGATCTGTCAAAGAGATCTCTGACTAATAGCAACCACTGGAGAACTCCAAGACTCTGCTATTAGTCAGAGTGTAAGTCACAACTACTTACACAGATTCACATATTTTGAATATTTACAATTATCTGGGGATTTGAACCCTTGCTAATATTTTCCAATGTTCAGATTTTAAGTGATGTCAGATCTGTGGAAGGTAAGTTATATGAAAAAGTCTTTAACTCAAGACAGGTTGTGAAACAAGCAAAATTCAAATTCAAAATAAGCAATTCAAGACAAAAAAAGTATTATGAAGACACAGACATACAGAATCAAGTGACAATAAGTTGCTAAACTTAGATCAGGTTTAAGGGAATGTCTTACCTTGACTAGTTCAGCTAACAAGATGACAGGCTCTTCACAATATTCCCAGCTGAGGATTTCTCACATGACTTGTAATTAGAGAAGGGATTCAGCATCTGAAAAACAAGAGTGGTTAAAATGCTGGTCAAAACCGTGGGTAGATCTACTCTGTAGATCAGTCCTTACTTTTCATAAAGACCTGCTAAGTGGCTGCCAGGAGCCTTTCATAGAATCACAGAATCAAAGAATGGTTTGGATGGGATGGGGACCTTGAAGGTCACCTAATTCCAATTTCCCTGCTGTGGGTAGGGACACCTTCAAATGGACCCAGTTGCTCAAAGCCCTACCCAGCCTCATCTTGAAGTCTTCCAGGCATGGGGCATTCACAACTTCCCTGGGCAGCCTGTTTCAGTGCCTTTCCACCCTTAGAGGATTTTTTCCCTCATATCTAATCTAAACCTAGTCTCTTTCCATTTAAACCCATTTCCCCTTCTCCTGTCACTATCTTTGATTGAAAATACTCTTGCGCCATCTTTCCACTAAGTTCCCTTCAGGTACTAGAAGGCCTCAATTAGGTCACCCCAAAGCCTTCTCTCCAGTGCCAAAGGAGGCACTGCTACACAAAATTGACATGAAAATGTAGTAATTAAAATCAGAAAGGTGGGAGTGATGAACTTCCTGAATCTTCCATGTCACAACAAAATATAATTTCAAATTTGGTTCCTTCATTCTTTAGTTTTTCAGGTCTTGTCAGGTTTATCAGAAGGTCACTCTCTCTGTGCCCTTTAAGTGCTCCATACTGATTAATGGTGGGAGGGCTGGAAGCTGTTGTGGTGTCCAGAGCACCACTGCAGCTGCAGGTGAGCCCCGGCTGTGCTGAGCACACCAGACTACAGAGACTGTGTTAAACCCAGATTGTTAACAGAGGAAAACTCCCTGATTCCCAGACCACCCAAACGGATTTCATACAGGAAGCACAGTATAAATCCAAAGCACAGCACACACCCACTGATCCAGACCTGGTGAGTGTTTTCCACAGTGTTCCACTCTTACCTGTCCACAGGGGAACAGAGATCCCTGGGTAGGGGAGAGATACAAAATACCAATGAAGGAGTAACAGCAAAATTTTTCCATCCTATTGAAGGTATCTATTCCCTCCTCAGTCTACCAGCCACTGCCCTTCACCCCAGAACAAGAAGATGCACCCAAGACAGCTTTGTCTGCCATGTTTGTCCAAACCTCTTTTGAAGTGATGATTCTGCAATCCTGTACCCAACTATCCTGAACAAATAGACCTTTAAAGTGAATTTTATCCTTGACCTCGTGGGAGGGATTAGACATGATAGTCATATTTAGAAGGAAGAAGCCTAATAGGTTTATCCCTGTAATACAGATATCTCTGCTAATTTTTTATGTAGTTTCCCAAAGAGAGTGCATAGACATGAATTGAACAATCCCAGTGGTATAATCAGAAACAAAAAAAGTAGAGGATTTGGCTTAAAACTCTCCCACAAAGGCTGATTCTTGAGGCCTTTGACAACCTCACTGCTCCCACCTGATCTCTCAATGTGGGTGGTTCCTGGACCCTTGTTTCTGGCACACAGTGAAAATCCAGTTAAGGGAGTCTATTTAAGTGAAATTAGCACTAATTAATAAATTTAAAGATGAAATTCAGAGGATGAGTGTTTTAATAGATATCCGTAAGACAACAAAAAACAGATGTGTTTTTCCTCAAAGCTTTCCCCCACTCAATATGTACCAACCTCTCTTTTATATACTCATGTATAAAAGGGCTTATATGTATATAAAGGGATTTTGGTGCACCACAGCATGACGAAATCATGTTACAATAATGTACATTCTGGGAACTCAAAGTTAATTAGGAATGACATTTACAACAGAGGCAACTTGGTTCTCCTTTAAGGAAATGGCAGAATGCGATTTGTTCTTCAGCAGTTTTCTGTCTGTCTTCAGTGATATTACAACTAGTGGGAAACAGAGCCTTCTAAGCAATTTCCCACTTCTTTCATATATTCCTGTCTAATAATACACATGATATCATCTAAAGATATTATACTCTTTAGGTGCCTGGCTAATGCTCATCTACCTTGGTGCCTTATATGCTTTTTGTTTGTTTGTTTGTTTGTTTTGAGAATAGAGTGTTTTAAAAAATGTCTCAACATGCAAATAAGAAATCTGGCTACTGTGCCTGTCAAGGAATTTTCCAGTTAGGTGGCTGGAATACTTAATTAAAGAACACTGTACCAGACAGATTTTAGTCTTGCTCCAGCCAAGAGAGAGGAAATATTCTGGATTTATAGAAGCACAAATTTAATCAAACCTAGGTCCTACCTTGTATTCATACTCCATTTATTCTCCACAGTTGCACCACATCTGTACTAGGCTCTACCTACCACCATTTCAAGACTGTAATGCAAATAAGAAATCTGGCTACTGTGCCTGTCAAGGAATTTTCCAGTTAGGTGGCTGGAATACTTAATTAAAGAACACTGTACCAGACAGATTTTAGTCTTGCTCCAGCCAAGAGAGAGGAAATATTCTGGATTTATAGAAGCACAAATTTAATCAAACCTAGGTCCTACCTTGTATTCATACTCCATTTATTCTCCACAGTTGCACCACATCTGTACTAGGCTCTACCTACCACCATTTCAAGACTGTAAATTAACAAGTAGAAAGCAATTTGTGCTGCTAAGTTTATGTGCAATTTTAGTTCCAGGGTTTTATTGTAACCTAAGAAAGAAAATCTACTGTGCTAAGGAGAATGGCAGGGAAGAAACATTCACCGATAGTGCAACATCAGGCTGAATTATAGCATTTACCCAAGAGTGATGTCTGCTGACTTGTAACAGACAATAATACAAGTGTAACAAAAATGGAGACCATTAAAATGAGATCCTTCTCATCAAGTGCTGTTCTTCACAATCTCCTTTTCTGGCTGTCCTTTTCTGCCTTGTAAATGTCACATTTGCTAACTAGATGTAGAAGTCATATAACATTCATCTATGGAAGCAATAATGAAAATAATGACATTAGTTGATAATGTCCAGATCATTTTATGGAATAAAAAGCTCAGGTAAAATGTAATGACTCAGGAAAGAATTTTATCTGGAGTCAGATATTCCCTATAATTCAGTGAATAAGTAGTTGGTATTTCTACCAGTTATCACCTGGGGTGCAGCAACACAGAGACTGTTCAGAACAGTTGCCTTGCCCAGATGTTGCCATCCAAATTTCAGGATCCATTGTCCTCCATCTATGACTAAAAACCTTTCATAGTACTGCTATAATTTCATCCTGTAATTTCATCCTGGAAGTTTTCACAATCAGGTGAATTGAATAAGTGCATGTAACCTCAGGGTGACTTTAAACCTTGATATGATGGTTTAAATGATTTTTCAACGTGGCAACTTCAAACTGAAATAATGCCCAATCCTGTCTCCAGCTCCAGCCCCTTAGTCACCAGTCTGATAGAATTTCTTCCTGAATCTGGAGACAAACCAGTAAGTATCTGCATCCAAGCTATAAAAATGAGAAGGTAAAATATACCTGACCAAGGTACATTGGACTTGTCTACTTCCAGAAAACACATTAAGAATCCCCAGCCAATTCTTCATGCTCTGGTCGGAGGCACAATGTGTATTTTCTGCTCTGGTTGGGATCATTAAGGCCATCTCTATATTCTTTTTCTCCTGTTTCTTCCTCACAAATTCTGTGAAATCTAGTCTTTGTAGATTTCTCTCCAATTAGAGTACATACATAAAATGACATATAAATTATTGTTTTAAAGAAAGCAAAACCCTGAAATATCAGCCACTTCTTTTGTACAGTTGCTATGTGAATATCAAAACATCTTTCCCAAGTCCATTCCCCTGGCCAAGGCACCACATTCAATGATGTGACCATTTGATTGTTAAAACTCATCAGTGCTAAGCACATTTTATGATTTTAGTAAAGCCCTGACAAGTGGTTAAATGATATGGCAAAAGATGAGAGAACCTGGATGGAAGAGAGGAACAAATAAAGAGAAGCTGTGTCTCCTGTAATCGTTGTGCCTCCCCAGTACATAGCACAGCTCATGAATATGATTCTCTCTAAATTCCAGCTGTCACAGACCCATCAGTGTCTTTGTGCTGAATATGAATTTCTTGCTAAACCACTCACTCATCTCAACTCTATGTAATGCTCATGTCACTAAGTGACTGCATAAAATGATTTCTTTAATACTTGTGAATTGTGCTACATGTGGAGAAGTATTCCCACAGAGATCTGAAATTTGCTACCTTAGCAACAAAATCATGTTAATTTAATGTCTGTGTTTACTTTCACTTATTTCTTCAGATGTTTTACAGGAATTAAAATATGCTGATATATTCCCAGTTCCTAAATCTGAGATTTGAAGTTATGCAAGAGTCAGGATATTTGATAATATTGTAAGCAGGTCACACTATCACCTCCTGCTCACCTGAGCAGAATCCTCTCAAGCTGAATTGACCACAGGCTGATATAATTCCCAGCCAGCCCAAATGGGACTTGGCCTTCACTGAGATTTATAGATTATTTCCTTTTCAGGAAAGGGCAGTTCTGTGCAGGATCAATTTGCCACAACCTGTACTGTTCAGCTGTCCACAAGTAATGCTAAAATGACACTTCCAACTGTGCTGTATTTCAGAACATCAAAAATTAATTTAATTTAAAATATATTACCATTTACATTTTTATTCTGGACTTATATTAAGAGTAAATGAAACATGTTAAGGGGTTAATATCTTCTACACCACCTGTGGGGTGTCTGGGAATTATTCTACACAACACCATAGCTCAGCCTACAGATTATCTAAGAGTTCCTTGTAGAGGAGAAATCCTCTTATAATATCAATCATTTCAGAGATATCTTAAATCAGAACCAACTGTGAATTTTAAGACAAGAATTAAACCAACATATTTTGTCAAAAATTATATGTTTCAAACAAATCAGCATGTTATAAGGAATATTAATATTTTCTTGGCAACTCTGGTCAAAGCAAACTATTCCTTTTGTATTCTGTGTTTTTCAGAAAGAATTTGATATATTATTTTCTAATGTAAAAATCAATACCCCAATAAGCATCTCTTATCACTGAGAGAGAGGATGTGAAACTGAAAGCAGCAGAAGCATGTTGTCACCTGCAGCCCCAATGAAGTCAAGTATATCAGACATCACAGAATGTTCTGACTTGAAAGGGACCCATAAGAATCATCAAGTCCAACTCCAAACACCACTCCACAAATGATAGAAATGAGGCAAACTGGACCACTAGCTTTGTTCTGTTGCCTTTTTGGAGCTTCAGCCTCACCTGTGCCCATGGTGCTATTTTCCATGAGGTACCAGTGTGATCCCACCTAGCAGACATTCACATGGCATCACAACTCTGCTGGCCATCAGCAACTGATCAGTACACAACTGATATTGGGTGATTTTTATTTATTTATTTTTTTTACTTCTGAGAGATGCTTCTTTATCTTCAGGGACAAGATTGTTTTATTGGTTTCAGGCAGCAATGAAAAGACAGAAGTGCTGTATTTTGATGTGTGCACAGGAATGAGAGAAATCCAGAGCACAGGAAAAAGCAACAACACTCCAGTGAGTGTCTCCAAGCCATTTAATTAAATTTTGCACTGTCTTGCAGTCATACAGTTCTGGGGATGACCTGAAGCATCTGAAGCAATGGAGCAGAATTTTCTACTCTGTTCATTTCTTTCCATTTTTAAGAGAGGACCAAAAGGGTCTCAGCATGGGCAAGCAAGAGGGATGTGGACTTTTGGCTTGAGCCAACTGGCACAGAAAGAAGTGAGGCTCAGACAGGAATCTCTATCAGTCTGTTAATGTCAGCTGAAAACAGCAAGCATCATGCTTCCTAACTCACTTAAACAGGGCAGGCAGGGGAAAAGGAAATATCACTGCTTAGCAACAGCATTTCAGTCCATTACAGACGGATTGTGCCACTCGGCAGGACCCTGATCCTTCCACCCCACGGCGGGCGAGGAGGCAAACACATCAAAAAGCAAATGCATGAACTCTAGTCAAGTTTCATGAGGCTGAATCCTAAAGCAATGCCTTAAATTTGTTCCTGGTCTCTTATTTTTTAAAGATGTGAGAGGGTGATTGGATTTTTGCTCATTGGTTTGTTGGGGTCTGTTTGGTCTGGGGAGAAAGTTTGCTTATGTTATTAACAACGAGGAGATATGAAGAAAAAATTAAGTAAAATTCTGCTCTCTAAAGCAGCTGGGGGCACAGCATGGATGTACACAGCTGGAGTTTCTTACTCCACCTTCCAGAAGGGAAAGCACCAGGATCAGAAGGAGCAGAGCAGACTTACAGCTGTTGCTTATTCCTCAGATTGTGAGCACAGGTTCCCTCCCTTTCCTGGGTGCACACACACAGTTCTCCCCTGTGCATCTACTGCCTCCAAAAACTGTCCCAGAAATCCATATTGTTCCTTTGATTAAGGGTGACAAAGTCAGCAAAACGCAGAGCAAAGTGGCAGCTCTGTTTCTGCTCCAACCAGAATGAGCAGCATCAGCAAGTTCTTAATGCCCCATTGACTTCTGCATGATGGCAATACAGATGGTACAGTGAAAAACCAGCAGTGAGAAGAGCTACATAAAACCTAGAATTTTAGGATCATTCTGCAGAGTTCCATCCTGTTGAAACACATCTGTTCAGCCACAGACACAAGCTGTGCTAGCTGCAGATTGATCTAAAATAGTCTGAAAAAGGGATGTTACAGCCTGCACTAGCACAAGTGGGGGGCTAAAACAAACAACACCAAATAGCAGTCAGGGTGTGACTTTGGACTAACTTTGACCCACATAAGAAGGAGTAAAGCAGAACAAATAGCCTAAACTGCCCAGTGAAGTGCAACAAGTCTAGCCACACAGCACTAGCCTAGTCAGAGATTATATAGGGGTCTATCAAACTGATTTAATACCCATCTGTATTCTGCAACAAATTTTTCTATAAAAAAAAGGAGTTTAAAAGAGTTGCTTCGCCTCACAAACATTTACTAATGAGCCATATCCTGCTGTTTATTTGTATGCTGAATTTCTTTTAAAAGTTCACAGATATTTAGCATGGAACTGTGGCATGTTTAGGGCTTATAAGTTATATTAGGAAAGGAACATAATGATGAATAGCTCTCCTTGCAGAAGGTAGAATATGAGAGTACAGATGCGTCTGGCAAACAGCAGCACCTACATACTGCAGCTACTGGCGACTGCAAGCAAATATTGCAGATCTCTGCCTTTTGCATACAGGGAGAAGCACACCTGCATCTCCATTCAACAGAGACCTTTGCAGTCCTGCCTTGTAACCCCTGTGCTGCCTGCAGAGATGGTCAGATCTGGGGATAATTCATGGGAATATCCAGATAATGCAACCAGACACAGTCCAGAGTTCAAACGCTTTAAAAGGCCGAAGGCAAGGGAAACCTTGAGTACATTCACTGCTGCAGTCCTGTTGCTCTGTTGGGATTTGTCTTAACTCTTTTTGGAGAAAAAAAGAATGCTGGAGAAGAAAATGAAAGGCTTAAATAAAACCGTACTCAAAAAAGAAAAAAAAATCCTAGTAAGCAAACAAAAAAGTGAAATCTCTCATCTCCTATCATAGACTAAAAATCAGTTAAAAGTTATAAAAACAGTAAGAAAAAGGCACTGCTTCTCATCACAGGAGAAAGGTTTTGCTAGTAAATTAATCCTATCTAACACATTTATTAATGATCAAGATAAAGGGAAAAAAATTGCATGGAAAATTTGCCCTCAGTTGAAAATAATTTAGCACAGTGGGGCCAAAATAGGGAATAGAAGGGCTCCTTCCTCAGCCCAAACAACAAATACAATGTACAGAAAGTGCCCAGTAATCTATACGGAGTAGAATGATGTAAAGTCCTAGGATTAATCCAAAGAGACTAAAATTGTCTCAAGAACAACAAAGCATCCTTGTGAAAAATCAGTGAACTACATCATCAACAGGTACTGGAAGATGTGGGTACTATATACCTATATGCACACACCTATGGATAACTTACTCCTGTATTATGACTTTATTTAAGCCCTTCATACAGCTTCAGTCATAGTCATGTGTCCAGTTCTAACCACTTATTATTTTAAAAAAGTTTCAATGGAAGTGGTGTAAAATATATCAAAATGGTCCCTATAGATGACATTAAAAGGACACTTGTCACAGAGAAATGATAAACATTACAGACAATGAAAAGGTGAATCAGGTACTTCCAATTTTTAAAGCAGACACTAATGTCTCCTACTCACTTACTAAAAAGTAACTGAAAATGTAGTTAATATGGAGAATTGAAAGAAATTTTTTTTTTAAATCAGACTAATCCTATGTGATCACTACCACAACTCAAAAAAAGCAGTTGGATTTATAGAACAAAGACAGCAATGGCCTAGTTAAGATTAGAAACAACAAACAAACAAAAGATTTAGATACACAGAGAAGTGCATCATTTAGGACTGGGGAAAAAACATTTTAAAATACGTATTTAATTAAAATTGGCCAGACAGGATTTCTAGTGCCTTCTCTAAAGAATCTGACTGCTTCAAGAATACAAGAGTGACAGGTTTCCCCTGGAGTGATGTCTGCTCTTTCTGCCTCTGCTTTTAAACTGAATAATTGGGAATTGACATAAAATTCTTTGACTTTAATGACAAAGAAAAATAGTGCATATTCTGCTGGATTTTCTTCGAGAATAATATAAGCAGTTAAGGTTTTGGGAAATCTTTTTCCTACCCGATTTTTATTCCCTGCTGTTTCCAGAACAATAATAAACATACTGATCCTGCACTGGACAATTCTCTGCCTCTAAAATTGTTCCCTGGCACAGAGCACTACAAAAGAAGGGCAACACAGTTCCCTCACAGCCCCACATATTGCATAGGAAAAATGCATGTTTATTAGGATCTTTTCACAGTCATAATTTTCAAAGATACCAGGAGAATACAGATGTTGATTTATTGACTGTAATAACCTGCAGGATATTTCTTAGCACTATAATTTAACAGCACCTGAATTTCCATTTCTAAAAATCTTAAGAAACACACTCTCATTTTCTAACAAAAAATGCAAGTGAAAATAAAGAGGGAAAATCAAATAGGCAATTCCAGAAGAAAAAGTTATATATATATATATATATATATATATATATATAAAGAAACACATTCTCATTTTCTAACAAAAAATGCAAGTGAAAATAAAGAGGGAAAATCACATAGGCAATTCTAGAAGAAAAAATTATATATATATATATATATATATATATATATACACACATGAAAATATATTGGGAAAAAATGCTATTAGTTGCTAGGTGACAACATTTTTACCTGTTCTGTCAGAGTATTTGCAAAATACTTACAGCCAAGAACATGAAAGTTTCAGCTTCTCACCAGTTCTATATCAGGTGAAAATATTAGAAAAGACATAAAATCATGCTTGAGAAGAAACCCAGTGTTGCAAGCACCAGCTAAATAATATAGGACAACCTATTAAAGTTAGAAATGCAGATGGAAGATTATGAAATGAGATTAAATTGATGAACATCTCATGCATATTGTGGGAGAACAACCAAAAGGAAAGATAAAACTGCTCGATATTCCTCACGCTCGCAGGTGAGTTGCTCTGAATTTTCAGCATGAGGTGAGAACAGAAGATACAATTTTAGCATTCACACACAAGTTAAACCTCATGAAGTTGGATGCTAGCGGTTCTCCAGTGCAGCAGCACATAAAACACAGGGCAGACTTGTAGGAACTACATCACCTGAAACAAAAAAGCAGTTGGAAGGATTCTGGAAAAGAGCAGAGAAATGGTGCCATGGATACCAAGATGGTTTTTATGCAAACAATTAAAATCATTATATATACTTTGATTAAGGGATTACTGAAGTGCGAAACAGTGAAATGTCAATAAATTAAAGCAGAGGGATGTAAAGAAATCAAAATTTAATGACATTTTCTTCTTCCTGTGGATTTTCTTAACTCTGAAAACAGAGTTTTGACATGTAAAAATCAACTAAAATGCTCACATTCTTATTATTGTACATAAAAATTAATATATGAAATTAATATTAAAACATTTTTTGCTTTGATGAATTATGTACATTCCCCTATATTTGATCTAGTCATGCAGACCCAGAAAAAGGGGAACTGAAAAACAAGAAGAATAATTTTCATACAAAGTGAGATGTGCTGTGACAATTGCTCTCCAAAACTTAACCTCAGTTTGTGACACCAGTACCATTTTACTGCAAGCTGACAGTACAGAGAACAAAGGCAGTGCAATCCTCCATGCTGGAAGGGATCAAACATCCTGATGGCCCTGACCTGCACAGGGGTGCCAGCCTGAGCCTTGAACATTTGCTGGCAGCATTCCTGGCTCTTGTACCTGCTGGCAGAGGAGAAATCACCAGTGGAGAGGCCTCTCCCTGTAGCTTTCAAAATATGGATACTAAAAAGGATATATTGAATAATCACCCTTTTCAAGTAATTTAGCACCATTATGGTGGTGTATTACACCTCACAGTATGAGTTGTGTCCTTGGTGGCTACAGGAAAATAATTGGATTCTCTTGACTCTCCAAAGTGAGCACAAATGAGACAAACCATAAACCAGGAATTAAATCTGCTTTAAAACAGTACAGTACATTAGTGCCTGATTGCTTTCTTCATCACTTTTGTTCTCTACAGAGCATCTTTCTTAATCATTCCTTTACACTATACATAACAACCCCCATATAATTATACTGCTTTAACATTATATTCTTTGGGATTAAGGAAGCACCTCCTCTGCTCTTAGTGGCAATTATTCTACTCTGTGAAAGAAGTTGGTTACTTTTACCCAGCAACAGAGCTGACGCCCATTGTGATATCTAAAATATTGCTTGATTAGTTAAATGGTGATCATTTTCAGAAATCACTATGTGATAATTATCTACCTATTTTGGTATCATGCTTTTAATGAATTTGCCTCATATATGAGGTCTAAGAATTCCTTGTTAGGCTTTAAGCCTAAATCTTAACAAAATAATGGAAACTACACCAAATTTCCTTGCTTAACACAAAACTCAGTTCTGTTTATCTTCATTGTCACTTGCCACCTCTGAAAGTGGCTCCCCAGTACATGCTTCTTTCACCATATTTGAATGCAGTTTTTAACTCTGTAACTCTCAATGCTCACCAAATTTTACCTGTCTGTAGCTACATGGTGGAGTTTGATGGTCCTGCCATGGTTGCAAGTAAACACACTTGCATTATTTCACATTCTCGAAACAAGTAGCAAAGTGCCAATAAAAATAAATTCCTATGGCAGCATCAGCAAGGAAATGTATGAATAAATAGGTGATGCCTCAGCTCCTCCTCTCTTTGGAGATTATTAGTGTTGAAAAACCAGGAATGCTATAAAGTCTGTGTGCAGAATATTAAGTGGTGGAGGCTGCATTGCTACTGACTGCAGTACTCTGCAGTTGGAGATCCTGCTCTCTCTGAGGAGGTTTATAGACAAAAAACAAACAAACAAACAAAACATACTTGCAAAAAGTGTGCATTTACCATTTACAGGAAAAATTACCAAAACTGAAAGAAGTTTGACAAACCATGAAGCCAAGTCGCCAGTGGCTCACAAAAGCTCAGTGTGCTCCATTCTGAAGCAGGATGTCTTTGATCTTTCATGTAAATATCACTGAATCAGAATATCCCATCCCACTCTAAGATTTGACTGCCAGGGATTTACAGCTGGTGATAATTCATGGGTGTATAGGATTGGTCCAGACCAAAGCCAGCAGAGTAAGTGCCATTTCTGCAAGGGAACAAGTATTCAAATCAGCCTTTGGGCTCCTATTAATGGAAATACTTCTTCTTTGATGAGGAATATTGATATAACTGCAATGGGTCTTTTAATTAATTAGTGGGTCATTAATCTGCTGATGTCTAGAGATGATGAAATCTTAGTATTCAAAGGACTGAGAAGTTATTTCAAAAAACTTTAAATGCTGAGCTGAGCTAATGTATTCAATGATGAGTTGAAACCCAATGTGAGAACAGGCAGAGCTGTAATAGGAGCTATTTGTTCCAACATCTGTGTTGCTGTTCCAAGACTTCATAGTAAACAAATAAGCACAGTAAAATCTCTTCATGTCTAAGCAATTATTTCTTTTTTTTTATTTCTTAACTAAGCACTAAGTGCATCTGGCTGATTCTGACAAACTAATCTTCAAGTATAAAAAATCATAAATTAAACAGAAAATATTTTCATTATTTGCAAAACAAATGTAGAGAATATCAGCAAAACTCAAAGTGACAGAATTGCCTTTGGGTTTAACTTCTTAAAGAAATAAAATGACAGAATTACTTTTTTCTTCTTAGGTGCTATTTATCTAGATGTTTATCCTTAAATACCTCTTCAATATATTTCCATGCAAAGAAATTATGATGCCACTTATAACATGTATTTTTAAATTAACATGAATAGGAATTTCAGGTTTATTATTCTCCCATGTGGAACTTCACATGAGATATTCTACTTCATCTCTCAGGAAATCCCCACACTTTCTTCATCTTTTTCATGTTTTAACAATTTTTTCTCTCTGGCCTTGAAGACAGTAATTTTGATACCCTCTGGGCAAAGCAGTGTTGCATATAATCCACTCTCATGCCTCATCTTAGCCCATTAGCTGCGCTGTCCCACTCTTGACCAGAAAATAATAGTCACAATTGTTTGTCCTGCACCTAAAAACATTCCTGGGTAAAAGCTTACCTTTTCCAAAGCAAAGTATTCAAAGTGACTGCAACAATCACAGTGTTTGTTCCTGACCTGAAGCTGATTTCTTCTGTCTGAACCAATCCACCACTGCCCCCATCCTGGTGGAGCATTCAGGTCCCACTGTCACTGTTCTGGCTATGCCCTTCTAACCCATCTCCTGGCCTGGAGCAGCACAGCATCCCCAGCTTTAATCTGAAGGAGGTACCTGGACCCCAGTAACACCATTTGCTTCTGTTTTACGGGGTACTAAAGCACACAGCCATCTCCAGAACAGGCATTGAGCTGAGATCAGAGAGGGCATCTGACCTCATCTCCTGCTACCTGAGTCTCCTTCCCAATGAAACTGGAGTCCCTGAGCAAGCAGGAAGCAACAGCAAGGAGCTCCTCTGGGTTCCTGGGTGAGCAGGAGGCCAAATCACTCAAAAATGTTAATTGAAACTGTCTCATAGCTTTTTTTCAAAATCACAGGGAAAACAGAACAAATCTCTTGCCCAGTTACAGGTTTCTGACAGGAACCAACAGCAGAGGCTTAGAGAAAACAAGAAAGGAACACGGAACAGCACTGTGAAGTTTTCCCCACTGCATACTCCCACCTTCTGGCAAAACACAACTCAGAGACTTCCTAAACCAAAGTTTGTATCTGCATCCTTCTTTTTAATGATTTGGGTTTTTTCATGAATGTATCTTCAGGCCTTTCTTGGCTTTAAAGGTCCAGATCATGTGGTAGCAATGTGGTGCTTCTGCTGAGTAACAATTTTCTTTCTTGTATGTCTTCTAAACCATGTGTGATCATTTCAATTGCTGCCCTGCAGGTCTCATCCTGTGAGAAATAACAAACAGCTGTTCCTCATTCACTTTCTGTATGGTTTTATATATTTCTTTCTGTTCAACCTCCATTTAGCAACTGTTTGGTGTATTTATCATTTTTAACCTTCTTTAGATAAAACCAAAGATACACAAAACTTGAATATACAGTGAATTTGGAGTGACATAATGATATTTTCTGATTTTTCCACTGAAGTCCTCCCACTAATTGTTTAATATACCATCTGCGTTTTTGACCATGCTGAACATTGAGTTGACATTTTTTAACTACCCACAAAAATGCCAAGATCTATTTCCTGAATGGTAATAAGTAATTTACAGAACAATTTTCTTTGGTTTAGTTAGGGTTGTTTCCCTCTATTCTTCCCCTTTCTCCTTTGCACAAATCAACAGTGAATTTCATCTGAAAGTGTATTACAGATCTTTCAGCCTCATTAGATTCTCTTGCACCTTCTCACAGCCAATTTTTGTGTTTACAAACCAAAATAATTTCATACTGACCATAGACACTTCCTTTGCTCTCATTGCTTTGCCAGATTCTTGGTGAATTTTTATCCTAGCTTAAATATTCTAAATAAGCTTTAAAATTATTTCTTTGTAATTATGAGCTTTCCTCCACCTATATCAGCATGGGGAACATCAGAAATATAGTAAATAAAAAGGAAGATTTGGAAGGAAAAAAAGTGAACAGAGCTCTTGTGTCTGAGACTGCTTTGGTCCAAGGTTATACTTAAGACTATTTTCAAATCAAATGTACCTGGTTTCTCTTCCCTCTTTGCAACTGATGATCCCAAGTATATTTAGCTAAAGATATCTATGTATCTATTGGTAAAGGTGGGAACTGAAAGAAAAAGTGTATGTGGTTATAGAAAATTCACTGGCACCACAGTGTCAGCTCCATCCCAAATAAAATCTGAGACTAAAGAGAAGGGGAGAGAATCAGTGCAATTGCTGAAGACAATCCTAGGCATTCCTGGCCCAATGACTCCTTTTGTTATCTAGTAGAAATGGTTTTTATCAGATATAAAAGTAAGTTTTTAATTAAGGTCAGAAAACAATTTCACTCTTTTATTTATAGCTCCTGGTGTATCGTTCAGCATGCAACAACACTCCTGTGGAAGTAAAGGATTTTTTCCTTGTTTTCTCTAGCACCTTACTTATTTTGCTGCCTGAACTTAATTTTGTCTGTGCATCCATTCTATAAAGTACACCTTATTTAAATGATGATAAATTCCCTTGCTCCTTTGTATACCCACTTCTTTTAATACAGAATATATAAATGCCTCAACAAAAGAAACAATGATCACTGGGAGGTCTCATTTTTTTCTTAGCCCTTCAAAGCAACATTCCTTTTGTGTGTGTTTTCTCCTTGCAGTTATTTCTGTAGCATTGAAAACCATAATCTGTGAGCATTTCATGAGCCATAATGAGTTCTCGTAGTATCATCCTGGGAGATGCTGTAGAGTTCAGATTGCCTCAGCAGCCAATCCCTTTCAAGCTCCTTCCAAAATGAACAAGACAGTGAAAAATAAGGTAATTAGATAACAGTGGTTCAGTATTATGTGGCATGCTGTAAAAGAAAAGGAGAGAAAACCTATAATATTCAGCTCTTTGGTGTTCTGCAGTGAAGTGCAAAATATTTGCAATGCATAAGGCTGGTACTATCTCAATACACACCTCTACAAACTCTTCAGTTTTAACAAGTCAGAGCAGATATTCACATTAACACCCATTAATTTAATCCACTGAAGGCCATAAAAATTCAGAGGATGCTGGACCATTCCTAACCTAAGCATTTACAGAAACCTTGTAATTGAGAAGTACTTACATTTCACTGAAAAGCTCTATCATGCCAGAGAAGCTTTCAACTGCTGACACACCAGAGTTATTTGGAATATTCATTTTGTGGTTAAAAATGAGTTTGACTTAAGGTAAGGGAAAATGCTTGGCTCCAGCATGAGTTTACAGGTGATCTATATAAACTTGAGAGCAAGTCACTACAAATAACATCTCACCCACATGACCCATTTCTGATTAACTCTTTCCTCAATCTATTTGGATACATTTGTCAGTAAAGATATCTCTATTTATGACTGCAAGTCTAACAGTATAGATTATACAAGTTTTCCAGTGTTTCAGTGACTATTCCCTGCTTAAAAATGAAGAAGAAAACAGAGCGTCATATTTTCTCTTTTTTTCTGCCTTTTAAATCATATTCCCTGCCTACTTCTGGTACTTTCTCCCCTCTTACAAAAGTTTTAAATCATACAGTTACAAGCTATAGATCTCATTCAGGGCTCAAGCAAATATTTGTGTGTATATAAGACACATATAAACAGCTCATCCAAAACAAATCTCTTTTTGTATTACCAGTGAAGGCCCCAGTTTTGTTAATGCAAATAATAGTGCAGTGTCAGTGCAGGGATCATGGTGCAATTAACCATAAATATTGTATTTGCAGGGTCCTAGGATGAAGGAAGGAATGATGAATCTCACTCCATGTTCTCAGAAGGCTAAGTTATTATTTATAATACTATATTATATTAAAGAATACTATACTAAACTATACTAAAGAATACAGAAAGGATACTTACAGAAGGCTAAAAAGATAATAATGAAAACTCGTGACTCTTTCCAGAGTCCCGACACAGCTTGGCACTGGTTGGCCATTGAGACAAAAGAGGTCACAGCAGAAACCCAATGAAACAACCACCTGTTGGTAAACAATTTCCTACCACATTCCAAAGGAGCAAAACCCAGGAGAAGCAAATGAGATAATATTGTTTTCCTTTTTCACTGAGGCTACTCAGCTTCCCAGGAGAAACATTCTGAGCAAAGGTATTTTTCAAAAAATATGAATGTGAAATGTAAAAGATGCAGAAAAGGCCTGCTCCAAACCTTGAGTCCACCTGAGCAGAAATCTAGGTCAGATGCACCACTACAATCAGATCTGTGCTCCTTTTTCTGGGTTAGTCTTTCCCTGTGCTGGCTGTTTCTACCCACGTGCACGTCCCTTAACTCTCCCCTTAGTCACTGCTTACAGGAGTGTTTGCTGCTTCTCTGAGCTCCCCTTCTGAGAGTATTTGTCAACTAAGAGATCTCCCCTGCTCCAATCACACAGGAACCTTCTGGCTGAGTGTGAGAAGTAAAGCCTTGGTGCTCACAGATGGCAGGAGAGAAAAGATGCACATCCCCTCCTGCCCTGCCTCTGCAGCGACTCCGGGAGTCCCCGGAACCCTCAGCTGGAGATTGCCTTAGCAACCACATGTTAGGGGAGACAACCTCCATCTGTTTGGCCTTCCTGTAAATATAACTGAGATCTTGTGGAGTCTATCAGTTGAAGCAAAATGGGAATTCTTTCCCCGTACTTATTTTCAAAGTATTTTCTCTTTGTCTAACAGCACAGGACTTCACATTCAGACAGGACATTAGATGGTTATCAGCCCATGAAAGACAGGCTGGAAAGGTGTCACTTTGTAGGTGTCACCCCAAAAAAGACCAAAGCAGAACAGGCTGTTTCCCTGCTGAACAAGCTGCAGGAAAGGAGAATTGCCTTTGATATGAGCAAGGAAAGAGACAGGTCAGCCATCCAGGTGTGTGTCTGCATACACATGTACAATTTCACAGCAAACAAAAGGGTGGGATTTTGGTAACACCTGTAAAAGGGTCAATTAATTTTCTCCAGTTCCTTTCCTCTAATTCCTTTCTTTTAAAAAGCCAAAGATGTCTGTCTTGTGAGGACTGCTTATCTTTGCTGCTGATGCAGGCTGTGAGTATGCTCTCCAGGACTTCTGGTGTGGTTTGAAAAGTACAACACTGCTTTTCTTGAATATTGAGAAGACAAAAGATAAATATTAATTCAGAAAGGAAACAGCTGATGGCTTACTGGCTGCGCAGCGCCTGCTTTCATCAACTCAAAAATATCCTCATTTGATACGTGTTCTACTAATATTCATTTGAATTCAGGACTCTTACCTCATTTTTCCTTTCCTTTACCGCCTCAATCTTGCTCCACACTAAAAGGTATGAAGCACTTTCATGTAATTATTTGACTCGCTATAAAAATTGTCCTAACTGGTGTTTTAAAAAATGAGGAGCTCACAGAATACCTTTGACATTAAACCTTTATGCATTTGGAAGGATATCTCCAGGTTTAGGAGTTGGAAGGGGGCAGAGGGGAGGAGGGGGGGCTGTTCTTTTGTATGTAAATTACTCAGATAATGATGTAAAAACCTAGAAGATGCTATCAACACACACTTACAAACTGCATTTTTCCTGGCTCTGTAAAGACAACAGTGTAAAATCCTGAAACTGCTCTAAAGTTCAGAGAACGGAGGGATGCTGATCCTTATGATCATTAGCATACACAGTAATAACTCTCTTTAATACAGTATTATAATTTTTAGTTTAAAAATTGATCCCTGTCTAGACAGGTGCTAAATCTCTGAAGCAGTAGTTTGCAATACATGAAGGGTAAGTTGTACAGCTCAACTTTGGCCACTTTCCTGCTTTACTGAAACACTGTGAAGTGGAGAGATACACAGAGCAAATGTGAAACACTGTAGGACAGGAAAGAGCTCTGAATGCCTTATTGATTCCCTGATTGTTCTGATCCTTTTATTATCCCTGTTGAGCAACCTAGGCAAAGGTGCTTATAATTGTGGCAGCTCCATAATTTCTAAAGCTTATACCATAGCTGCCAATCTCCCCCTCTACCATCTGCTTTTCCCCCTCTTTCTTCCTTAGAGCACAGCTGCCAGCATTGTGTCTTCAATATTCTGCACAGAAATGAGGATGATTCCAGATGGGATATTTGGGAACATAAATAAATATGGTACTTCCCTCTCTTGGGCTGAGCTCAGATCTTTTGAGTCCAGCAAACAAACTCTAGTGACTCCAATAAACCTGGATCAGATTAAAGTGTCTGAAGAAAGAGCAGAGGTGGGGAAGAAGCAGCAACAGGGACAATCAGGCAGAGCAAGCCCAGTACTCCCAGGCACTGCATCTTGTCAGAATTGCCAGTCTTGGTACGAGACAAAATGAATTAAAACTGGCTTCTCACAGATTTTTCTTCCTGAGGGTCAAATTAATTTACCTGCCCTTTAGCATAGTCCTTGCCCTCATAACCCTGTAATGCATGTGTAAAAAAGTGTCACTTTTTCATTATATGGGAATTAAATTACTAAAATAAGGGTCAATTCTATCTCTGTCAGACTTAATGCAATATTTAGAGGTCTCTCAGAGGCTTTCCACAATTGGGCACAGGCAATCTGTGAGGCTGAGTTTGCTTAAACCTGGACTACAGAGTAAAAAATTATGACAAATTTTCCTGTTTTCATTTCTCAGGAAACCTGAGAGGAAATAAATATTTCAAAGACAATCTGAATTTTTTCTTGTACCCCATTAATAGCATTGCCATTTAAGTTCAAGACAGTTAAACCAAATAAACCCACTGAAATAACTGAGATGGTGCTGAGGATCAAAAGTGAGACACAAAATCTTTGCCCATGCCACTGTTTCCTATATTGTAAATAAATGACCTTGTGGAAGGTAACATGATGGAGATAAGGTGATTTTCTTAGTGAAAACATAATTGAAATCAATATTTCTGTGAAAACCAAGAAACCACAAAGATGTCAGAAGTTTAGGCCTATGATACATTTCTCTACACTATATTTGGTCAAACTAGAAATCTCTTAGACCTCAGTTTGAGTTGATGGAGGTATTTTCTACTCACAGAAAACATTCTTAATGCAATATCTCTGTATCTTGATGGTATTGTAAGGATCTCACTATTTACACATGTTTTGGGTACAATTCAAACATTCTTGTGTGTACAAAAACTTATTAGGAAGATTGTATATCCTTGAACAGCCAGTGTATGTATAACCTCTAACTAGACATATTGAACAGCACACTCCCAACCAGATGTCAAATTCTTCCAGCTGCTTATGCCATTATTAATCTAGAGGTTACCACCACAAAAGGCTGTTTTCCCAGGAAAACGCAGATCAGCTACACCCACCTCAGAAAAAAATTGTAAGATTACTGAATAAGTCCAGGGAATTCAAGATAATGTCAATAGAAGGGCTGAGGAAGAGATTTAAAAAATTGAATATGCTAGGAAGGAGTGATAGGAGAGTGGGCCAGTCTGTGCACTTACACCATTTTGACCAGCATTTCTATGGGGCTGATGTAATTAATAGTCAAGAAGCTCATGCAGGCAGCTGGGCACTGAAGCAGGTTTTGAGGAAAACACTGTCCTTCATTGAACTGCAGGGCAGAAATCACCTGCTCAGGGTCAGTAGTAAAGACAGAGGGAGCACTTTTATCTCAGGCCATTACAGCTATTTCTCTGCAGTCACTGTGCATTTTAATGATTGTTCTTTGACAAACAGCAATTAGTATGCTGAAGAGCTGACAGATGCCTAAAGAAGGAGTATTTTTCTTATCTGTCTTGAAGGAAAGGATGGAGTTATGACTGACTTGAAATCTCCCAGAGAAGATGGAGAGGTACAGGTTGAAAAGAGAGAATTTTAAAAAGCATCAGGGAATGGGAAAGGCATCATAGCAATGAACCTCTGAAAAGCAGGAAGTAAACTTTGTACAAGAAGAGAAAAGAAACTTTAGATGGGCTTTACCAAAGAACCAAAAAGGCAAGCAGAGGTCAGGAAAGTGAGTGTGCACGTCATCCAGGAGCAGCCTCCAACAGGTTCATAAACCTTACCCAAAGGATGCTTTAATCTGTATGACAGCAGTGAAAGGAAAATAAATGTGTGCAGGCTTTTCTTTGTGCAGACAAAGCAAGAGGCAGTGGTGCTTTCAAAACTACCTGATCCTCTATTGGAAACTCTGTATCTGTCACAGTGGCTTTCCAACCTGCCTGGAATTGTGGATTAAATGAGCTCAGATTTAAGTCCAGGAGTGCTCTTTTAATAGCGACATGGATTTTGCACTGGAGGCTCCATTCTGGCTCCTCCCTGGCCCTTACTTTCTCTGTAATTTCTTTTTTTTTTTTTTACTTTTCTGATAGTCTGACATGCACATGGTTAATGCTGGCTTAGTGCTTTCAGCTGTACTTCAGAAAAGCACAGAAATACTTTCCAAATCCCAGGAAAACCCAGAAGACACCACATAAGAGCCTACATATGATGATTTTGTAGCAATTCAGAGTCACTTGATCCTTAAAAGCCTTCTTGAAATAATTTCTTTCCTGTGAGTTTTTTTCAAACTTTTTCTCTTTAAAGATCTTTTTACTGCTCCTGGACACCTCTGTTTCCTCCAGCCTACCCAGCACAAAGAGAGAATCTCTCTGCTGCTACCTGCCTTGCAGTGAGGCTCCTGGCACACATGTAGCAGGTTAATGTGGTTCCACAGGTTATGGGGTTTAGAAATCAAACATGCTGATACTTTGAAAACTTTTAATTCAGCCAGAGCTACGTAATGTAATGTCTATAATAATTTTGTAGTAAAAATACTTATTCTAAATTCCACACTGGTATTTGCAGTGCAGAGATTTTTGTCCGAGTCCTGCAGGTACACAAGTAGGTGCTCACCTTCACCTGGGTGGATTGTCCTTTAGGGTGCACGTGCACCTGTCTGGTTTTAGCTCAGAGCAGGAGAATTCTGTAACTCTACAAGACTTCCCCATTTCCTGTGCCTTGGTTCATGTGGTGGAGAGATTTTTGAGGACCCCATGGGGGCCCAGCTGCCAAGCTGGTCCCAGCCACATCTCTGTGTCTGTGCATGGGCACTTTGCCATCCCTCACATCCTCAGGATGCCACACAAGGGTTTCACAATTCCAGTTTGAGTTTTTCAGGGATGAGGCTTGGAATGAGGTAGACACCAGGAATAAATTGTGCTGTGATTTGCACCTTGTTTGCCCTGGTGAAGGGCAGATTTCAAGTCCTGGATTTCTTGGTTCTCAGGGTATCAGTATTGCTGTGCACAAATTCCCAGATCAGGAAAGAGAAGCCTGCACTCTGTGCTTAGTTCCCTGTCACTTCCTATTCTGTGTCTGATTTCTCAGATCTGCTCCCAGCTCTGCATTTTCCTTTAGGGCTGGTTTTGCAGCAAGCCTCACAATACTGTAAAAATACCAATCCAGAAATATTACTGGGAAGAAAATAATTATGCAGCCAAACAGCAGCACATATCTGCAGAGTAAGGTATTGCTGCAATTGACAGCACTCATTATTCAGAATTTTTTAAATTTTATTTTCTGTAGAGGTAGATTTATTTTCATCCTTTATGTCTTGAACAGTAATTCTTTTCATTCTGAATTTTTATAAGAGAGACATCCTAATATTTTTTTTTAGTTTTCAATACCATTAACAATACCATTATACTCGTTTGTACTACTTACATAATAAGATAAAACTAAGGATAATATTATCAAGGTATTTTCCTTTGCATATTCCTTTTTCAGCTGGGTTAGGCCATAGTTGTTTTTTCATTTAATTTATGTCTGGGTCACACAAGCTAAGATACATAGGTAAAAATGAAAGTGGCAGCCTATGTCATCTTCTACGTGTTCTGTCACAGGAAGAGACCAAGTTTCCATCTACTTTCTCAGGGGCCAAAAGAGACTTCCACCACAGAAACAACTTCCCAGATTTGAAACTTGATGGGCCTGTAATGTGTGGCATTTAGGTGTAAAACTCACATTTGCCTTATGGAATTGTACTTCGGTCAATCTCTTGAAGATCTACATCCTATTAAAATCCTATTAGAACTGCCAATCACCATGCAACAGTTACACAGAATTAGTTAAACATGTAAAGAAACAATAATAAAATGTAACCCTGGATACTACCATTTGTTTTGAGAAAATATAACTAGAATGAACGAAAAAACCCCAAATTATTATTGATCTAGTTTCCCACAAACAGTGACAGCCACAAACAGTGCATCCATAAGGTTCTCTGAGGAATGCAGCACTTTAACTCCCTTTTCTCCTAGCTTGAGACAGCTTGTCAAATTGAGCTCTTTACACTGTTTAAACCCCAAGCAATCCTTTGGACTTATGTGGGTTTCATAGTAGTATTGCACAGCTGAAATTCATTTAATAACCCAAAAGAGACTTGCAGTGTGCTTTTCTTCCCTCTCCAGTTTAACTGCACTAAGTCTGAACATTATAATCAAAATCCCACATCACAGTTTGCCTTTGAGCTGTTTGAAATGGAGAATGAGAGAAAAGTACCAGGGCATGGATTGCCATGGAAGAACTAACCTGTGAGCAATTCAGGCATAATTTCTTTACAAGAAGGGCATTATGGAGTAAATTGCTTGGGGCATTCAGGCAGTGAGGCAGGCCATAGTACCATAAATCAGCTCTGAAATATAAACTGGGCAATTGGAAGTGGAGTAATGACAGAGTTTGAGCTCACTGGTTAGGGATGCCATTTCTGTTTGGGATAAATAAATGTTCTGATCTGAAGGTTCACAATGGCAACAGGGGAAGTAGAGGGAAGACCTGGGCTGGCCAGAGGAGGAGGAAATGACAGTTTTACTCCGGGTGTGTTGCACACAGCTGTGAAAGAATCCTGTAAATACTGCCAGATAATTTATTTTACATGTTTCTTTCGTGGGGCCAGTTTTATGTTTCCTTACTCAGTTCGCATCTTACTAGAAAGTCAGGAAGGGGAAGTCTGAGTCCCCCATTTTTTTGAGGGGTTTTTTTGGGTGGTTTTCTATTTTCTTTTTATATTAAATTTGGAGGACATCATTTTTTGCCCTTTCAGCTCAGTAATAAAATCCCAGAGCATGGTACATTACCTTTCTGGCCGTTTGGTCATGGTCAGATATAATTGTCATCTCAACCATTCAGCACCTGCTCAGATGAGTAATGAGTGGGTGTTAGGAAGAAATCAGGCTTTTTACTTCATGTGGAGCTCAATCCAAAACTTTAAAAAGGAGTCATTCAGGGAAAGGCATGGCACAGAATGCAAATAAAATATAACTGAGAAACTATTTGAGGTGTGTTCAAACATTTGAGTGAGGAATTATAAGAGGAATGTATAAACATAGAAAAACCATGACAATATTTCTATGACAATATAAAAAGAACTCCAACTGTTAAATGTGAAATAACATATGGACATACAGCAGCTCCCTTCATTTCTCCAAATCCTAATGTTGTGTTTTAACCCCAGCCAGTAGTGAAGTACCATACAGCTGCTTGCTCCAGTTTTGTGGGATGGGGAGGAGAATCAGATTTAAAAAAAAAAGGTAAACCCGTGGGTTGAGATAAGAAAAGTTTAAAACCAGAATTGCAATAAAATAAAATAATAGTGACAAAAATAATAATGCAATCACAAGGAAAACAAGAAAGAAAAGGAATTAACCCCAAGAAGAACAAGTGATTCACATGCCCTTGCTATGCCCCATAGAATTTCATACAGCTGCTTGCTCCAGCTTTGTGGGATGGGGAGGAGAATCAGATTAAAAAAAAAAAAAAGGTAAACCCATGGGTTGAGATAAGAAAAGTTTAAAACCAGAATTGCAATAAAATAAAATAATAGTGACAAAAATAATAATGCAATCACAAGGAAAACAAGAAAGAAAAGGAATTAACCCCAAGAAGAACAAGTGATTCACATGCCCTTGCTATGCCCCATAGAATTGTGGAATTTGTGCATCTCCTTACTGTCAGAGGATGGGGAAGATGAAAATTCCTTCCCTTAGAATAAGCACTGCTTAGTAATAACCAAAACATCGGAGTGTTATCAACATTAGTCTTAGTCTGAACCCAAAATACAGCATTGTACCTTCTACTGGGAAGAAAATTAATATATCCAGCTGAAACCAGGACAACTAATCAAGCTCTTGCAGCATTAGAATAATTATTTTTTTAAATATATGTCTGTTTGCACCATTGGTCTTTCAAAATGTAATATGCTTTGGATGTGTTGGCTTCAGACTTAACCTCTAGGCCAGCCTAGAACCCAAAGAAGTTGCATTCAAGATCTACCCATGAGTTGGTTCTTGGCCATAATCACTGAAACTAAAAGCACCAAGGAGGACAACACAAGTCCTATTGTTTTAGTAATGATGGATCATTCTTGTTAGCCTTGCACAACTTCAAATCCTGAGGCTGCTTGCACCTTTTCCTCCCCAAAGCTCTTTTCCTACTTTCGTTGTCCTTCATCCAGGCAGCTCACACAGTGCTTATTTCTAAACACCTGTGAGGCTGGGCTGCTTCCTCCTGCCTGCTGCTCAAAGGTTTGTACATTCAGCTTCACCTGGCAGGCACACTCCTGGTACTGAGCAGTGTGACCAGCATGAGGAAGTTTCTCATAAAATCATAGAAGAGTTTGGGTTGGAAAGGACACTTAAAAGTCATCTAATCCAACCCCCCCCAGCCATGGACAAGGACATCTTCCTCTAGATCAGGTTGCTCAGAGCCCCATCCAACCTGACCTTAAAAGTTTCCTGGGATGGGACAATGGTCATCTCTCTGGGCAACTTGTTCCAGTGTTTCCCCATGCTCATTACAAAGAAATTCTTCCCTATATCTAATAAAAAATGGGCCATTTTATAGTTTAAAACCACCATGCCTTGTCCCATTGCAACAAGCATCCTGCTAAAATGTCTGTCCTCATGTTTCTTTTATCATGAGAAATACAGCACATGCACCTTAACTCACCTTGTTCATAAAGCTTTTCCCAGAGTTGACACCTTAATAAAAGAATTAACAATAAAAGTGATATTCTAAATTACCTTGTCTTCCCCTCACCCATTTACTCATACACCTATTGTCAGTTTGGAAGAGGGGCAGGATTGCTGCCAAACAAGATTTTCATGCAAAAATTGTGATAAACAGCCTGACAGCGATGACACAGAATGTGAAATCCTTCACATCTGCTTTCCCCAGCCCTCCCCTTGCTGTCCCCAGGGTGCTCTGCTAAGTGCTGGCTGCTAGATGAAGTGTAGCATTAGGGTATCAGAGTTATGATGGAAGTTCACCTCTCTGAGAATTAGAAGATTCCTCCTCACTTAGCTTTGGGATGTGAGCAATAAAGTGGTGATGACTGAGCCTTCCCCCCGAGCACCGCGCTGCACCGTGCACACAGCCTTTGTTAACCACTGAGTTATACCACAGATGCATAAGCAATCACAGCTCAAGGACTAAAGAAACACATTATAAATTCTTATAATTATTTGTTATGACAGTAAGCAGAGAGTAGCTTAAATGCAGGAAGTATTTATGGGGCTGGGAGGAGAGCACAGAGGCTGAAGCATGCACTGCTGACCAAATGCTCCACGGGCTGGGAGGGAGGATGAGCAGACTCCAGGGAGTCAGACAGAAGAGATTGCTTCTTCTCTCCTCTAAGATGAGAAGCTGTGACACTGCCAGGTGCTTTCTACTTGTGACCCCTCAAAATTCACCTCCCATTCTGCCCTGGGCACAGCATCAGACACACAGCCCCTCTCTCTCCCATAGTTTGTGTCAAGATATGGAAAATGTGGAAAAACATGGAGCTGATCTCAGCTTACCTCTGCATCATTTACTCTCTGTCCCAAAGGTATGCTACAGCCAGCATGACTTCTTCCTCCTCTATTTGTTCGAAAATAGAACAAAAGAGTGTTCCACAGTGAATGCAGAGGAGCAGGTTTGGGGCACAGATTCCAAGTCATATATTTATTGGTGCTGAATTCAGAGGAGACCCAGAGTGTGAGCCAGGATATATATATATATATTTATTTTTTTTTAATTTATTTATTTATTTATTTTAGGAAGGCAAAAAAAAATAATAACTTAGTAACTCTGAAGGAAAATATACTTTTCCACTGACCTGTTTTTAATGCAGGAAAATCTTGTAGCCTATAATTAATTTCAACAAATTTTAATATTTTGCAAGTACGCTATTCAAGTTTTCTAAATTAATCCTTCTTTAAATCAGTATTTTTAATTCTAATTAAATCTAAATACATAATTCAGAGATTTTTAAACATTAAATCCTTGTGTTTTCACAAGACCAATTTATTTTTCACTTGTATTTTTGTTTGAAAACTATTTGTGAGATTTTAGCTTTTTCTTCAATTTCAGACAGATTAAACATCAGTATTTTAATTATTATTTGCTTGAAAATTTCAAGAAAATTATTCTTTCATTGGTTTCCTGAAGAATTCCTTCACCTTGTAGGGCAACCACAAAGGAAATATTCATTTTACAGAGTGTCCAGACCAGTCAATGCTCATAGTTATGAGCAGTAAAATTTATTAGGCAACAAGATGTCTCTGAGAGACTTCTCTCCCTGGTAACACTGCAAGTAAAAGAATGAATTACCTCTGAATCTACATTTAATTGAGACACCATGGAGCACAGCAAAATGAATGAAATTTAAATCTGCAGGGTATGATTTGCTGCCGATTTTGTCACATTAGTTCTATATAAACAGAAATTATTTATATGTGAGTGTGTATACATACCCTTGTATGAGTTTACATACCCTTACATACACATATTTATCTAGCTCCTTTCTATGATACGTGCATTCACACTTTGTATACAGCAAATAATTTCCATTCCCATGAATTGCACCACTCTAGAGCACACAGAGGTCTATATTTTTATGGTGGATTGACAGTAGGACTGATTGTACATAATTAACAGAGCAATCACACTGCTGCCAGCTTGGAGAATTATATACTTGCAATGCAGAAAATGAGTCCATTTTGTGCAGCAAAGGGCTTGAACATGGAGAGCAATCTGGGTTTACTGAAGAAAGAATGACAATTGCTTACATTGACAGAGATGCAGCAGTCACTAACGTGCTCTGGGTCACAGAAGACTGCCTTGTTTGAACACCATTTTAAGGTGAGGGTAAATTTAAACAGCAGAATTCCACAGAAACAGCAGCTGAGCCTGATGGTCTGATATGCTGTGATTTGCTGCAGGGGTAGGATGGAGTCCCCTCTTATAGCATGTGCAACTTTCCTTTCTTTTTTAACTTTTGCAAGCTTTTTTTTCCAGTGACTGTAGATACAGGAGAGCAGAACTCTTAAATTAGTGAATGACTGTTTAGGGGGGTTTGGTATTTCACTTTATAATGGGACTGAGGAAAGATTCAAGCTAAAAAGCAACACCCCTGCCTGAGAAGGCATATGAAAATAATAATAATAGCAATAGCTGCTGGAATTCAAATTCTCTTCTGTTGTTCATGTAGAGCTGAAGCTTTAGACTTCTTCAGTCAGGCAGCAACATGCAGGGGATATGAGGCTATAGCTACCTCTGAGGACAACAGCTCCTCACAATATCCTTGAGATATGCATGCTTGCAAAAAGACTTAGAGCTTTTAATTTCTGATGTTCTTAAGGCCTAATCTCCTCCAAAATACCTGATTCTTCAAATTCCCTGTATAGCTCCCTTATGCATAGCTAAATGTTAAGAATGCAAAATAAACTTAATTAGCTAGTGTGCTAATATCCTCACAGCCCTTTGTAGTCAGTGGAAAAATCTCATATTTGAAAAAGGGAGTGAAATACATAATTTTTCCCCTAATGCAGCAAGAAAAGCTGTGTGAAAGTAAATATGAGTTCTTAAGACAGAAGGGAATATAGCTACAAATTAATTTTCTCTTTTTTTTTCTCCCAAGCCAATGAAAATTCATTTCCAAAAGTTCATGGCAAGCATATGAGTGTACTCCAGTGGAAAAGCTTCACCCTTCCTGATGAAAAAGATGCTGCTGCCATTTCCTCGTGCTCAGAAAGATGAGTAGATGGACAGTCTTCCAAAACATCCCATTGCTAATTTTTTATCCCTGCCCTTGTTAAGCAGGGAACAAGTATGGAGGGGAAAGCCAGCACATCTAGAAATCTAGAGCTTTCTTGGGTGCCATGTGAGCTGTCATTGAACAGAAGAAATTAAGTTGTTAAATGCAATTTTCAGAACAGTTTCTCTGTGTTAACATGGCAATTTTCCTATTATGTGTGGTGGTGATTTTTTTCTTTTCCTTTTTTTTATTTTGTATTGGTTGTTTTGACTAATTTAGGTAATTGAAGTTCAGTTAAAGAGTATGATTGTTTCCCAAGGCATAAAAATTGCATAAAGAAATCAACATATTTTTGGCTGCAGTCCAGTCCAGTTTGGTCTCTATGACCATATGAGGAAAAACAGAGCTATGGTATAAAATTCAACAGACCAGAAACCAATACTGAAAATTCTATAAACAGCACATTTTTAATTGGATGTAAATTGGGGAAAAAAAGGGAGGGAAGGTGAAACCTGTGTAATTTAATCTTCATATTTTTCTCATATTGTAAAACTGAAAAATTTTATAGGCTTCAAATATTGTTTAAGGCTTCTTTTTTTTCTCTAAAAAGAAGGAAATATCCAACACTGAAGACATTTAACCTAATACATTGAAATGCTTGGATGTTAAAGTATTTTACTGCAGATAAATTTTCCACTAATGCACACATTTGCTATATTAACTTTAGACATATTAAACACTTGGGACTAATACTAATGCACAGTGCAATATTAAGCTTCTGAAGCTGGAGCAGCAGACACAGAGGGGAAATCCAGGTCACAGAGTCTTTTGGAGGGACTACAGGCAAACAGATCACAAATCTGCTTGCTTGGTGCAGCCTCACTTTTAGCCATAATTCATGATAGCTGAGGCTCACCTGCAGATATGGATCCCATAGTGGCAGCCACCACTGGGCACTGCTGGAGCCACTGATGCTGCATTTTTGAGGCCCACGATGGGAGGAAGAGGAGGATGATGAGACTGAGCATTGTGCTGGTTGTCAAGCCAGGAGCTGGAGTGATGAGGACTCACTGAGGAGCTTCAAAGGAAAATTGTAATTACAGCTCCTCTGAAAGCACATTCAGGTGAAATGGCCCCAAATCCTACATCATTTCTTACTGCATTTGTCACATAATCAGTGACTGCTCTTCTGAGGGGAAACAATGCAACATTGAACATGACAGGCATTGAACAAGCAGGTTTTCCCCTTTTTCAGCTTGCACACACAAAACCAGGGGAAAGACTTACTTCTTAATCTCCACATCTAGCCCATATGTATTCAAGACTGGAAGCAATCCATAGAAATTATTAAAAGATTAAATATCTTACTGCAGAAGATAAGGTTTAAGAAAGAGAAGTTTGGAAGGTTTCTTGACCACAGCAGACAAGATATTGGGGAATATCTAATCTAGGAAAGAAATACACAGCAAGAACCAGTGACTAAACTGAAACCGGGTTCAAATACAGACAAGATATTAGGCACACATTTTTCAGATCAATACAATATGCTTTTCTGGAGAACATACTTCATATAGATGTGAGTTAATGGTTGAATAAGGGGCATACTAGAAAAAAATCAGCACCCAGATAAAATAGATTAAAGGCCCCTTCTGACACTCTATTACTTGTAATATTGAGCATATCTTACAAATATTGAATATTCAACACCATCCATTTAGAAGGAAGGTGATCTTGTTTCCATGGCAACTTTCTTGTAGGCAAGCCATTAGTTGGTCACCACTTTTTCTGAGATGCTGCATGTTTGTCCCCTGAATACTTTAGTTTCAGCAATTTTACGAACTACTTAATTTAAAAACTAATACTCTGTATTTAAGCCAAACAGAACAAATCTCCTGTTTGCATAAAATATAGGAAGACCTATGCATTTTAATTTCTTTCTCAGGATGATTACTTTCTCTTTTGTGATTCATAAATTCCAGCAGATGCGGCAAAAAGTTACATAAAGGCTTTTTAGGGTAATTATGTCTTCAGCTGGAAAATTTGACATTTGTGATCTCTCTCTTTGATCACTGCTATTAATATCTCCTTAGCAGCTCTGACTTCCTGAGAGTTAACTAATTGATAGAAAAGAACTGCTCAGAGTTGCAAGAGTTTTCTCTTCTGTATTTCTGAACAAGTGACAAGGCTGCCCTGAACAGGATCATTACCTTTTCAGTTAATAGAATACTCAATAGACAGTAGTAAAAATATGACTGTGACTAGCACAAAGCTGGCATCTTTGGCTAGTACTTGGGTGTTTATTAATAGTGTACAGGTATTTGCATTAGTATAGTGCATTCACTGCATTTCAACACCCTGTTGCTTTAAGAGTGGAGGAAGCCCAAGGTAACTGTCAACATCTGGTGAACTAAAAAAATGGGACAAAGAATAAAAATACAGAATCAAAATAACTGTACTGGTAGACAGAGAAGTGACAGAGAGAAAGGTTAAGCTCATCCAGTCCCGTGTCAATGGGTGCAGAACTGTAAATCCATCAGCCACAGCTCCATGGAGCACCTACTGAGAAAAGCAAGTTGTACTGCCCCTACTCCTTTCACTGGCTATCCAGGAGCCCTGGGATGTCAAGTATCTTAGGCAATTCAAAATTACATAGCATCAGTCCACCTCACAAAGATTAAGGTGCCTGCCCAGTGTCATACAAGAAGTCCTTGGTTAAAGTGTGAAAATTGCCCACACATAATTTTGCTCCAGATTATGGTGTGGCCTAAGCTGCTGTCAGAAATCCTCCACATCCAATCTGAAATTCTGCTTAGGGCATTGCCACCTCTTCTGATGTAAGGTTTTGTACAACACTGTCTGCTTCAGGAAGATACTTAGGTGTATTTTATTAAGAACCATTTTAGGAAATTTTCTTTTAAAAATTAGATTATAAAAGTGTCAACACTTCATACTACATGTCACAGTTTTGTTGATTAGAAAACAATTTGAACTCTTATTTGCTATACCTAAATGGAAGCACAGCTATTACAGCCTTCAAACCTTGAGTCTAGCAGGTGAGAACTACTTGTGGTTAAATGCAACCCATATGCAGCAGAAAGTTTTCTATCACATGAGGTATGCCATGCATCGAGTGCTTTAAATAGCTCTCCTGATTATTAGAACTTGTCCTGATTAACTTGAACAAGGAGTCTTCTTCTTCTGACCATCCTAGTGGAGGAGACTCTCTGAGGACAATATTCCCATTATGTTGTACTCCTGTCCTCAAATCTGCATCTCTGTTTTATCCTTCCTTGCAGACACAGAGGAACAAACTTACATTTTCTCTACTTGTAGCACTCAAAATCTGGGTGAAAAAAACTTGAATCAAGATAATCACTGCCTCATTCAAGCACACAGGCCTATATACTCTTAAGTGTGCCAACATCCATATAAATGGGGTATGGAAATGATGTATCACTATCATAACTGTTGTAGTATATGAATTAGTTACATGTGATATGGCATATCCTTTTGCTAGCACACTTTATTATTTGTTTTTATGGTTGAAACATCAACTTCTTAATAGAAGTTCTGCACCATGGAAACAGTTATTTATTTCCACCTCCAGGAAAATTTCAAATTTCAAATCTGCCCTTCCTGTTTCACATGCTATTTTAAATAGCAAAGCATAACTCTGATACCAGATTTTCCATTTATTTATAAAACTGCTAAACTGGTCATCATGATTCCCCTCCTTTGCTCCCTTCCTCTAAAAACTGCCAGAAAAAGAAATGGAATTACAAAAGATATTTCAGAAAGAAAAAAAAAACAAAACCAGAGGCATTAGAACACATTTCTTAGGATTAGGGAGGGAGGGATATGGACATTTTCAGTGTCAGAACAAGGACAGGCCTCTGTTATCAGGCATATCACACCCTGCCCCAGCTGGACAAAGCTAATCCCCTGTGATGTGTGGATGAAGCACCTTTCTCTGAGGATGCCAGGCCTGCCCATGTGCTGTGACCAGCAAAGTGTCACCTAAATTCTAAGCTGCACCAAAGGCTGAACATTGTTCTGACTTCAGGCTGAATTAGATTTGTATTCTTGCACTCTAAAAATTCCAACACAAAATAAAAATAAAAAGTCCAGGCTTCATAATCCCGCAGTCTATAGAAAATATTTGCATTTCTTTCTAGACCAAGTTCTGCTGAATCTCCTGTTGTTAAACAGCCATCAGTCACATTTATGGGAGAGGGAGCATCTTTTTCATCTTTTTTTCCATATAAAGATATTCTGCAGGAAAAATGAATGCAACTTGGGAGTGAAAAGCAGTTTTTTCCTGCCTCTTAAGCAGAACAAACATCTAGGAGTGAGGTGTTGAGGCTGAGCCTTTACCAGACTTCCTACAAATCCTGATGAATCCCCCATGAATCACTGCTGGTCAGGCAGAGAGGATGGTCACACTCCACTGCACCTTTTATTGCTCTTCTGCATTCCACTGAATTTACATCTTCTACATCTCTGCCTCTCCCTTAGGTTTTTGTACCTTCTCCTGTGATTTTCCCTTTGGATCCTTAACCTTCTAATTTTTAATATTTAATATTTCCATTTCAGTCTCCCTTTCTCACGTTTGTAGACATGTTCATGTACAACTTCATCACACCTTGGCTGCTTCCTCAGTAAAAGTGAGCCAAAAATAACATGGCTCAGCTGCACCAGCTCAGGGCTTGAACACCAGACAGCTGAACAGGCTGAACCTTGGGCCAGGTCATGCTCTGGCCATTTCAGTTGAAAATCTATATGATCTTACAGCAATCATGATATTTATTAGTCTTTTTCTCCTCAATTATTTCTTTGAGTTCACCTCCTCTTACACTTCAGTTTAGGCAGTGTCTGTCCAGGACACAAGACTTTACCTGAGCCTCTACTGCTTGGAAAGCCTTTTCCACTGCCTCTCAGGTCAGTCTGTCCCACTGTCACAACACACATCATCCCTTAGTGCCAACACAGAGAAATCCACACTGTCCCAACCTGAAGGTGCCAGAAATTAAGAAAATGCAAAATCAGGTCAGAAGAAGATTGGGTGGTAGACAAGATAAAACATAAATGCTCCAGGAAGTTTCCAGCAAATTCAGAATGATCAGCCTGCACCTCACCTACCCAGGGTTGAGTCCCATTCCTTACAAACCCACTGCCACCTTCTCCAGCACCAGCAGGGAAATGTCTGCTTTTATTTCTGTAATTGCTGCCTTGGTGCTGCTTAGCAATTCTTCTCCTTTGGTAGGAGGGCAATCATTCCCATTAGATGTCAGAGTGTGACAAGCAGAGTGCTTTTGTTTGGAGTACAGCGTGCAGAATGATGATTTCAAGTCTGAGAGCTGGGGAGAGCACTCCTCCCTTTGGAAATTAAGCAACTGACAGATGTTGGAATGCCATTAGACACATCCAAAGGCTCAGGGCCTTCTTGCAAGGTTCATTGCTCTATTCAATATTGGCTAATTCAAGGAGGAATTGCTTGCTGCAGTGCAGGTTACTCTAACTTATCTTGTAGCACAGTGCAGCAGTGAAAAGGAAGGTGCCAGTGACAACCTTCCAGGAGCATTGGCCAGTTAATCCCAGCAGCAGAGACTTTTAAATGTCATCCAAACCTCATCTGTGGGGCATGCCAAAAATATTTTGTACTTTTCACAAGCTAACTCTGCTTTATACCCAGTTCTATCCTCCTCATGAGATCAAAGGAGGAACTCTGTCTCTATGCCTTGCAAAACAAGCAATTATTAATCCAGTGTGGAACTTCATTGACAACTCAGTGTTGAGGCTCTTGCATGAGGTTTCAGCCACCAGAGATAATTGAAGTGTCTAGTTTGGTCTTCTCTACATCTAGTAAGCCTAGCAAAAGAAGAACTCTGTGTCTAGAAGAAGGGAAGATTGTTCATACAAGAAATTTCAGGTAACTGCAATAGTGCCTGTAACTTTGGACATAAAGAGCAGGAAAGGACAGTACTTAGACAGAATTCCCATTTGTGGGGGTACAAAGAATGACTGGGAAAAAGAATGGGAGAAGAAAAAATTAAGGAGAATAGACTAGGACAAGATATGTAAGGAAAACAGGACCTAATCTTATCAGAGGCTGAGTGACAGGAGCAGGCAGAGGAGGCTGCAATGACCAGAGGACACCCCCTGGGATGTCAGAGTTCATCTCTTTTTTCTAATACTGGTAAATGCCTCTGCAGCCCTTGGCAAAGCTTTAACCTCACCTTTCACACTGTGGGATGTGATGGGGCAGCTGCAGAGGCCACAGGGCTGCCTTAGATTGCCACTCTTGTTCCTCCTGAACTCTCATGAAATTCCCACCCCAGGAATCTGCCACTTCTGCACGTGCAGTCACAGCAGCAGCTGGTTTAGAAGTATTATATCCTTGTCCACAAAGTAGGGGAAAATTGTGTTACTGTGCTCCCTTACTTCATTGTACATGATTACTTTCATGAAACCAGAGGTTACTATTAAAGACACAAGAGCAAAAATTCATAGTCATTAAAATTATGGAAAAAAGTTCTAGAAAAGAATGTGCTTTTCCCAGAGTAAAAAAAAAAAAAGTTGTTAACACATTTTTCACCATTTTTCACATTTATTGTTTGGGTGTTTGGGTTTTTTTTCTTTTTACATCTACTTGCATGGTGAGTATTGTGGTGTCTTTTTCCTAAGTGATATTTTTAATATTGTCATTTGTCATGGTATTAATTTGTCACTTCGGTTAAAAAAAGGGTTATTTTAAGAGTTAAGAAAACACATTCAGGAAAACAGTACAAGAAATATTAAAGCTTAGCTCCAAGCTCTCCCTCTTGCAATGGCAGTTGGAAATACAGAAGCAATGACCTTGTGTAGAGTGCAGTAACAGATACTAGGGCACAAAGCAAATACATTTGTAGTTGAATGACCCTTACAGAAAGCATTTTTATTATATAAGAGACAGGAGATGGAAATTATTCTGTGTGCACCTCTTCCAGGCAGAGTGCTGCCAGCCTGGACAGGCCATTGCCCCTTCCTCTGAGGGAAATGACAGGTTTATTTTAATCCCTGTGGATTTGCCTCTCTCACTGCCACATAGGCAAAGCTTTTTTATTCCTCCAGTAAACTGAGCCTAATCTGACCTCCATCAGACATCTCACCAGCTCATGTAACATTAACAAGCCCCACCACAGGAAACAGAGCTCCTACCAACAAGCCACAGAACATCTTCCCCTACAGAACAGAGCAAATCCAATCAATATGTGCAGCTAATTGAGACAAACGAGCAAGTCCAAGCCTGGCAGCAAGAAACCAGGGGGATGACTTGGTGACAGATGGTAAAGAATTTGGCACAGATGGCTCTGATCTCGTTTCCTGAAGGACCTGCAGGAGGACCTCTCACAGTGCAGTGGTGAGCAAGTTCCAGATGCAGGAATCTGAGTCAGGATAACCCTATAAAAACACACAGTATTGCCCCAGCTCTATTGCCCCAGCTGAGACACATCTGCTCTGCATCCCATCCTTGCTCTGGTCTTGGGGTGACTTGAAAGAGAACACCTGGTAAAACCTCTTTTTCCACTCAAGGAAAATTACCATAAGTAACCCTAGGAGGGATAAAGAAGGGGAAAAGTCTCAGCAAGCAAAAGGGCTCTCTGAGGACAGTCAGAAACCTTCACTGAAGGATTTGTTCTCAATGTAAGTTTTCTAAAATCACTTCTACATCTTTGAAACACCTCAGTGCAAAAGAGATTTGGTGTCTTTTACTACATATTTCAAAGAAAATTGTAGAAAATATTTTATCATAGAGCATAAAAGCATTTTATCACAGAGAGTATGTCATTATCAAAAGTACTAAAGAGATAAAACAAAGTACTGAGCTACACGAAGTACAAACAGTAGCACTACAAGGTTACCCCCCTCCTAGCTCAACCTAGTCAAATAATTAAGACATCCAATTATGTAGCATGGAGTTATCTAGTTCTCAATTCTCATTAGAACTAATTAGGTGTGTTAATTTGATTTAATTTTTTTCATCATACAGAAAAATTCCAGGCTGATGTCTGATAATCTGGTGTTATCATTCACAACTGAGATTTAAGTAACCTTAAAAGAGATAAGGTTCTTCATTATAAAATGAAGCTGTAATTAACATTAAGCACCTGTTGAAGTCATGCTTCCAATATCTTTGACACTCTTTTTTATGAACTACAAACAGTTGAAAAATTAATTTTTTAAGATTTATAATGAGAACTGTAGAAGTTTGTCTTTACTACTAAACCTGGCATGTAAAGAGATATGTCCCATTTCATATTTCAGGTAGGTTTAGCTTTCTTCACTCAGAGGAATGGAGCTGTTTTTTTAAAAAAAAATTTGCATTTTCTGCACCTCAAAAAGACAATAATCTCTGTCATTTGCAAAGGAAACAAGATGGGAGGAACAGTCAACATGGTATAGAAATGGATTAATGTACAGAAGCACATGTACTGCACTGTATGACCTTGAAAAGGTGTGTAATTCTAAAAATCCTACAGCCATGTCCACAGGGAACAGAAACAAGCATTTTCTTGCCACAGACAATGGGCTCCCAGACTGTAAGTGCCAATGAATGAGAAGGAAGTAGGTGTATCAGTCAATCATATGACTACAAGATATAAATGTGATGCAGACATGAAAAAGATTATAGTAATTCCTTATCAGGAAAAGTATTTTCTATAGAGACAGATTTATTAATGCCATTTTAGAAGGCACAAGTAAATATCCTTTGTTGCACCATATGTAATCCTGGCCATATGTAATGATGTTGAAAAGAGATGAACTGAAATCAGTATAAGAGAGAAAAAGAGATATTAACATGTTCAGAGTAAGAAGAAGGTAATTTCTGATAAAAATCAACATATTTTCTTTAACCTGGTAAAACAACAGCTGCAAGGGCTAAAATGTTATACTGCTGTAAATACATCGGTGAAGTAAAGATGAGATGAGAAAAAAGGTTATGTCATTTTAAAGATAATTATGATAGAAACACATGACCCTAAATTGTTCATGAGTAAGTGTACACTGGAAAAGTAAACAAGCTTTCTAAGCTACTAAAAAAATAATCAAAAATTTACTTCAGCTGAATTTTTCATCAGTGGGAGGTTAGAGCTCATGGCATCTCAGCATAGAAATGCCAGTCATAGTTGTCTTACTAAATTATTTCTTTCAAAATCTCTATCAAAATGCTGTCATACCTGTCCTGGAGGCTACAAGGAGCTCTATAACAGCAGGAGGAAAGAATGAGTAACTAGGAAATTCTGAGCCTGGAACTTGCCATGACACTTGAAAATCTCTGGTTTCCTCTAACAGCCCCTGTGTGTCTGCATTGACAGGAGACAACCTACAGGAACTGCTGCTGCCTTTGGGAGAAGTGTATTTGTGCATTTATGTGAGGTATTTGTGTATTCACGTGAGGAAAGAACAACCACAAGGGCAAAGACTGGCCCAGATCTTCTGTGAACAGTATTGGAAGAGAAAACAACATAAAATCATAAATTGATTAAATTTTACTTGTGGGATTTTGCTTCTGTTTTCTTTTTACCTAAGGACCTCAGAAAAATCTTCTTGTTAGACAATTAACATTTTATGGATAGGTCCAGTTAAAACAATTCTGGTGTTGGCTGCCTACCAAACAGATGCAAACCTCACAACTGATCTTTCATCCTCTCTGGTCAGGCAGTCTCTAGAGCTCGATGCTGCATGCAGTTCATTTTTTTTTCTGAGCAAATAAGCAGAATTATTTAATAACAACAGCTGTCTCATATCTATCCCACTTGTAATTCCATTAATCAGAAAATCTTATGCCAGGTTTAACAAACGTAATTTATTTTTCCCTCACTCCTGAGCTCTGCTGCCTTGGCTTATTAGTGTCAGCAGATGTTTTAGAGTACTAGAAGGAAGGAGAGGCTGCAGTCCAAAAAGGTGGGCAGGAGGCAGGAGAGCAAGCCATGAGCACCTACTTAGGAGGTACAGAAAGCTCAGTCCTAGATTTAGGATACAGCAAGATCAATATCACCATGGATAAAGAAAAGCAAACCACACAGAAAGCAAGCCATGCCCGGACCTGGTGGGGTGACAAACAAGGCCGTGGCCCGGCTGCACTACCTGCAATGCAGCACTTTCATGATGTGTTTGTTCCCTTTCCAGACGAGCTGCTAAAGGTCTTGGTGAAACCAGCCAGCAGCTCTCTGCAGGCTGGCTCAAATTCACCCAGCCTACAGCTTGAAAAGTGCACAGAAGTGATACTTAATTACACAGCTGCCACATAACCTGTCCCAGCAGAGAAGCAGCAAGAGGCTGAGAGCTCTCAAGTCACTTTTAATGGCCAGGGGAAAAAAATGCTTTGATACATTACATCACATTAGGTCAAAATTTCCAACTAGACTTGCTCCTCCAAGGGTTTGAAGAGGCCAGCTAGCAGGTATATTGACAGTCTTTCAAATTAATGGTACCCTCCTCTGAGTTGATTTTCTTGGCCAAACATTTGCCAAGTTCAGAAAAGCCCAAACTATGACTTGGCCTTTGTATTATATTATCCCTCTTAGTTTTTTATCAAACTGGTTCATCTTGGCTTTCATTTCTCCTTTTCACAGCTCTCATAATCTCTTTTACTTACTTCAGCATTGTCTATTATTTCCTCACTGTGAATAAACTTTTGAGAAAAAAATCAAAATTCAACCTTTGCAACACATACTAAATAAATTTCTGCACATACATTTATTCAAGGACATATTTTATTTGGCTTTTCTTTATTAATTAGATCTGAAGCCATTATTTTTTGCTAAGCTTACCTACTCTAATCATCACTGGGCAGCATTAGCTGGTAAGTTGGAGAAAAGTCAGGACCAGAGAATTTCTCCTTGTTCATATTTTACATTTCATTTCTTCATAAACTGAACAGACTCTCTACTAAAAATGTTGTAACCAAACATAGCCACTTAAAGTACCTGAATGAAATAGATATGGTCTATATTGAATTTTTTTTCTAAAAGAATGGTTACAAACAATGAAACAGTTAAATAAACACTGAAACTGAAGGCAACAGATCAAAGAAATAAAGTTTCAGCATTTTGGTGAATCTGTCAAAGAAAATTCACCTCCAATGAGGAAGCCTCCACCCATTTTTGCTTATGCCATTTTCTGGTATTAACAGTACTGAGGTTGCCTGTAGCTTAATGGTTAGGATAGAGCTCCCTTTCTCCAGTGCAAGTTAGATACTAATTTGATCTATTTTTTCCAGGCTGTTTATACATCACAATTGATTATATGCATTGCTATCAGCAAAAAAATCCCTGATTTAGTGACTGATTTGTCACATCACTAACAAATGTATAATTTTCTTTACTTGTTTTGCTGAGGTTTTTTCAGTGGCTTTTCTCTGAGTAATTTTTATTCTCCTCCTCCTCTGAAAACAAAAATATGGTCCATAACCTTCACACTTGGTTTTTAACACCAATGCATGTTCTAAAGGCTTCTCAGGGGTTTCAGAAGTAGAATCACAGCAGCATTAGTTGAATGTTGCTTGCAGTGAAAGATTTTCCAGTCAGGCTGAGAAGGCAGAAATCATAAGGAATTCATTATATCTCATTGCAGTTATCAGTCCTGTTTCCCAGAGACCAGTGCTGGTTGCTGTTCTGTTCTTTACCTTATAATTCTTTACTGAGTTATGTATCAGCCACTTTATTATTTAACCTATGTAGGCTGTTAAGCTATTTCTTAGGCCTGGAACTACCTCAGCCTCCTGTACATAATTTTGTAATATTGATCAAACATTAATATTCTGCCAATCTTCTAAAACTTCCTTGCAGTTATTAATTATTTCATTGAAATAATTAATAATAATTAATAATAATTAATAATTCATTTTCTGACAGTTTAAAAACTCCTGTATTCAGATTTAGACTTTTTAAAAAATCATTTGTTTTTATTGTAGCTGCTTTCAATTCCAGTAGTAACTGAGGAGAAAAAAAGTGCCTTCCAATATACCCTCTAATACATCAAACAGAGGCAAAAATAGTTATTGATTCCATCTTTATGGTCTGTATAGTTACTAACCTGAGTACTTTTCCCATTTCTATCTAACCAGTGTCAGAGCTAGTATTTCTTATTATTCTCATTTTATGTGTTTCTGTCAGTTGTCTCATTTCCATACTTTACCATTATTCCTTGGTTTCCAGTGACCCTCAGTTTCCCCAGCTTTGATCTCTAAGACAACTGCATCTCACCCCTATAACTGGGGTAGAATGACAATAAACCTGATTTCCCAGAACTAAGTCGTATAAAACCAACAACAACAAGGGGAGAGTTCAGATCAGAATCTACCATAATGCCTTTTTTCACCAGTGGGAGGTTAGAGCTCATGGCATTTCTGAATAGAAATGCCAGTCACAGTTCTCTTGCTAAATTATTTCTTTTTGAAACATCGTCCAGTTTAAAACTGGGTTATAGCAAAGGGAAAAAAGTAAAAATGTGATGGGAAAAATATATGCATTTAATAAAAACTAGTGCTTATCTTGTATAAGTAGACTATAAGTAGACTACATACCCTAAAGAAGACATGAATGTCCTTGACCTTTATTCTTGACATCCTTGGATTCTTTAACTGATAAAAAGGACTCAGTTTTTTGAGTCATATAAATAAGCTAAAAAAGCCATGAGATTTTAAAATTCCCTTGTAGTAAGAGTCTGTTTCAATTACAAAAGAAGTATGAGCTGTGTGGTAAAGTCAGGTACAGATATCCCAGCAATGCTGCTATAGATGGTAAAATGACTTCCAGCACCAAAAATGGTGAAAAACACCATGAGGTAGAATCCTCCAAAGATCCATTCTGTAGTACCAAGAAAACAAGAAACAATCTTGCTTTCCTTGTCCAGCAGGTATAACTAGCACTGGATAAAGAAAAGCAATGGAGAAGAGGGATGTCTAAATATGAACATTTCAGACAGGAATGACTAAGAAATATGTGTTCGTGGTATACAAAGAAATCTTTGTATTTTTCAGCTCTGTAGATTTGAACTGTTTTTCTGTAGATTTATGTTTTTCAATAGAAGACCCTCAATACCTTAATGACTTCAGCTAAGGACAGAGTAAGGGATGTGAGGTGATGAACATCACAGCAGCCAAAGTTATCCCAAACCCCAGTAGTCACTGCTTTTTCTGTACTCATGCTTTCTTTAAATACCAATAACATCTACAAGGTTTCCCTGATACATTAAAAGAAAAGAGAAATTTATTTGGACCAAATATAGCCTTTCAGATACTTCTCAAAATTCTGAATCCCCACCACTGGGGATTTTTTTTCCCCCCACAAATAAGTCATTCTTTATAAACTATGTTTTGTCAAACTTGCACAGCCACAGTGTCTAAATTACCTTACTTTCTAGCTCAGGCAATATGGATCTAGATATAGAAGACCATTCATATGGAGTGGGACTGTGGAGACAACTGCAAGTTTAAAGCCAAAAGTGGAGGTGAATTGCAACCACTGTGCTAGAAAGATCTTGGCCTCAACTGGCAAAGCAGACTCAAGTTTGGCTGAATCAGCTGAACAACAAAGGAACTTATTCATTTAAATAATATAACCTTCATCCCTTCCTAGGTTTGGAGAAGTTGATAGAAAAGACAAAGGTCACAATGATTGAAAAAAAAAATACAGTAAAAGAGAGAGAGAGAGAAGAGAGACTGATCTCCATACACCTTAGGCATTGTTTTGGGGCTACTCTTGGAGTTTGGAGACCTGGGAAGTCCAAACTCTGCAACTACAAAATCACTCTTGCTGTAGTGCTACATGCAGGACAAAACAGCTTCAAGATATCCTCCTTTTAATGGGATTAAAACTTGGGAGAGTCATCCTGGAGTCATCCTTGAACTTGTTCTTAGCAAAAGTATTTGGACTGAAGGCAAATGACACCTTTGCTGGCCAACCCCAGCCTGAGGTTTTGCTAACAGAGCAGGACACTGAAAACTCTCCCAGCCCCACTTCAAAAACAGTGTACGGATAAGGTTTGATCCATGAAGCAAAAGATAAAATAAATATTCAATAAAAAGTAAAATTTTAAGAAAATCCTTTCTTTCTATCCAAATGGGAAGCAAAAAACTCCTCTCTACATTCTTTTTAATTCCTTATCATTAATTTTGCACTACCTTGCACTGGTGAAGCAATGTATGACAGTACCTGAAAATTCATTTCACATTTCCTGAAAATTCACTTACATTGAGATGAGTTCAAATTATTTCTCTGGAATAACTTGTCAGTTGCTGTTGTAATTCTTAAATAACTCAATTCAAAAGGCATTTTTCTTAAATGAACCCTTCAAAAATATTATAACTTTCTATTATACACTAAGCATTAAGAGGACAGAATATAAAACAAAGTAGACTAAATAGTCAATAGATTAAATAGACATTATTATTATTAGTTATATTTGAACCACTAATAAATATTAGAGTTACTAGTTTGATATATAACCTACATGTAAGTCACCAGCAATAACTCAGCCTAAGTACCATTAAAGTACAATTTGGTTCAGAGTTCTCAGTGAAAATTTTTTCCCCACTGTGCCTTGTTGTAAATTATTTCCATCAAATGAAATGGTGGTTTCCTTTGAAAATTCCTCTTCCTTGTCTCTCATGCAAATGTCTTTTCCACAATTTATATAACTTGAGGACTCAAAAATTTAAAAGCTGTATCTCCTTTTTCAATCTTAGATGTAGTTTATCACAATAACTTTTGAGAATCCTATAGGTTTCCCGTGTTATACTGAAAAGTTTAACATAGTTTTGAAAGTGAGCTTCACAACTTCCTCAGCCTGTTCAATGCTCATTTTATTCACAAGGTCTACAAGCCATTAAGGTTCTTTCATTCTCATCACTGCAAAAGGTACCAGTAAAGAGCAAAACTAGGAAACTTCCTTGAGATGAGAGTAATTGCCAGCTTAATCACAAATATTCTCTTAAAATTACGTCTGTACAGTGTGCTTTCTTCAGAATACATAAGAAGTTGATGTTCATAGAGAAATGTACACTTAACAGGCAAGTGAATATGGATCAGTCCTGAATTAGCTGAATTTCATTTCTCTGCCATCTGGGTGGAGCTTATGACAGATCACAACCAATAATTATCACTTAGGTAGGTCAAAAATAGACCTTCTACATAATGATCTACTTTGTAAACCTGTAAATATTCCACCTTCTACATCTCTAGAACCGAGTGAAAACTTTCCACGGATTATTTTCTGCCACTGCCCATAGGCTCTAGTTCGTGAGGCTGTGTTAATCTTCCTCCCAACCACAACTGAGTGCTCTGAAGGCTGTGTTAATCTTTACCCCAACCACAACTGGGTGCTCTGACCCTGTTATCAGTGCTGATAACCCACCCTGCTGAGCCGGGCTGCTCTGGGGCTCCTCTGCTGCCAGGGGCATGTGTCAGGTATGGCACAGCTGCTCTTGGATCTGAGAAGCTACAGAGGTCTGTGAGAATGGGCAGCTCCAGAGAATCTGTAGGCAACAGATTGGTCTTCTCACTGATAGAAGAAACAATATTAAATAAGGAGTGTTAAATAAGTGGGTTGGGTGTTTTTCCTTACAGCAATTGGAAAGTTAAAGTCCTTTAAAAGCCATTCTTTTTCACTGATGAGTTACAAGCCAGCCCTGCCCCCCTGAAGATATTTGCTCATTGCCCCCTCCTTCCCCACTGCAGGAGGATTAAACTATTTCTCAGTGCAGTGAGCTGATTAATTTTGTTCAGCCAGTGCAGCTCCTTTTTGGGGAGGGGAGTATCACAGATTTACAGTTTTCATTACCTAAGGCTGAAATTGTTAATGAGGTTTATGTTGGCTGCAGGGGGCTGAGGGAAGGCACTGCTCTGTTTGAATAGCCAGGCTACAAGGATCCCTTGCAGAAGACACTGGACATGACTCCAGCCTCACGCCCCCACCACAAATGTTTATTTCATTGCCTCAATGTGAACCCTTCTCTCTTGGTACACAAACGATGGTAAAAAATTGGGGCTTTTCCTCTGCACACCTGAGCCAGGGTAAAGTGGTTTTGAGCAGGAGATGCATGTATCCCACTGAGAGCAAGCAGGATTTGCTCCCTGGCACACAGGGCCAGGTGTTCTTGCAGCCCTCAGCCCTTTACAGCTGGAGATGAAGAAGGTCTGGATGGCTCTGGGGCCATGGGCTGTCCCTCCTGTGTGTAAATGGGTACATCCACAGCCACCAGTGAGCAATGCACACCCAGACCAGATGCTGGGTATTTTTGGCAAGCCAGGAAACATTTACTCTAAGGAACTCTTTCCACGTTGGAAAGAATTATTTCTATTGATGCACAGAAACAGAACATCTCTAATCAAAGACCATGTCACACAGTTAAACACAACCTCTGATTGACGTAACCACTAAAGAACAGACAAAGTGCTTTATGAAATAAAGATATTGAACAGTTCTTTTTGTGTTTTTTTTTTTTTTATGGGGGGGGCTTTTATTCGTTCTTGGTTGGGTTAGTTTTTTTTTTTTACAAAACCCACCCAAAAATATTTTGCATTTAATAGGTTCATTTAAAACCTAGATGGAATAACAGTGTTGCTCTCTTCTCAGCTTTCTACCACATGACAGGACTAAAGATATGGAAATATTTCAGTGTTAGTTATGTGCTTGCCTGAATAGAACAAGAATATTTTTCATTATATGGCACACATATAGGAAAAAGTCATTTTTATGAGACTGATGATATTCCTGAGTTTCAGTGAAGAAGCAGTTTCTCCTGCTTTGTAGTGTAACATAGAACACAAGCTTTGAATTCTTGGCTCAGTAGTCACAAGGCTCTTCAGGAGCCAGAGATCAGCACATTCAGTATTTGCACAGAAGGCAAAGTGAAAGCATTCAGTCAGTTGATTAAAAGAGCCTGAAGAAACACTGAGCTACAGACCAGGAGGAACTGCTAGGAATAGCAGAGAGGGCAAGGAGCACTCGGGAATTCAGGGGTTTTTTTTATTTATCTGTTTCCAGGCTTAGACTCATACATATCTGGGAAAATTGTCTTTCACAGACCTAGAGCTGTGGAGGGTTTTGTAAGATGTTATTGTTTTAAACTGACAAGTCACCTACTCAGAGAATTCAGAGCACAAAACACCAAAAACCTTTGTCAACTAGTCTTTTGGGTTGGTTTTGCTTTTTTTTTTTTAATGTCATCTGAGCCTCAAAAATATCTAATTTGTGCAAGTTAGCTGTGCAGCAAATGTGCTCAAAGGCAAAGCATTGGGCTGAAATGCTGTGAAGTGAATTTTGCTTCAAAGGATGTAATAGCCCAGCTGTGATCAAGAAGAAAACATGGTTAGATGTGAAAGCATAATAGATGTTGTATCAAAGTTCCTTGAATACAGGTCTTTAGAGAATAGACTCAACCAACAGAAAAAACACGCAACAACTTTGGGGCATTCTGATACAACACAGAAACAGATGTTTTGCCGTGAGTAAAACATTTAAAAAACCTCCTTAGAGGTAAATTTTCTCTAGCCAAAGCATCACACTGTCCATAGTTCAGTTGATTTCCTCATGGAAAAAATATTAGCCAGATTTGTTAAACTAAAAATCAAGTAGGATGTCAATAGAATTACTCAGCATGGGAAAGTAAGGCTGAGTGTTGTTTGAAGATGCCAAGGCAAACTACCCTGGTGTGACCAGCCCCTCATTGGCCTTTCAATAATGTGTTTTCTCTCCTTGAGAGTGGAAACAAATTCAGTGAAATGTAATTTTTATTCAAAGAATAGACCTGTGTTTGCTTTATAAAAGCTCATATCTGGGTTAATTTACAAACTCCCTCCAGGTTATGCTTTGAAATGAAGATTTAATGAAGACAAATTATTCATCCACCCAGAAAAAAATGTTTTAATTGCTATATCTCTGATATTACCAGAGCATCAAGAATGCTGGCAACATAGCAGGCACTTGTATTTCATGCAAAGATTGAAGATTAAAAATGGCAGTGAATGATGGAAAAAATGTAAATGGTGAATCAGTCTTATTTGAACTCAGTGAAAACAAACCTCTTGGCTACAATATGTTTTAGCTGAGGCCACAGAGGGTTACAAACTTGAGCTGTGAAAAAGTCAAACATATGTCAAAATCCCTTCCATGCAGCAAAAATGGCATAAACTATAAGCTCTATAACTATTTTTTTTCTGGATGAGTTGCATTGTGGAGATAATTTAGATACTGTGTTGTATGACATTGTTATCATAATGAATAGACTCACCCCTGGGTGAAGGGTGAAATGAAAAAAAGGTCTGTATGTGCTAGAGTAAGAGAAAAAGAATACAAAAATCTGTTATTTGAGTATCAAACTCTTTGCATTTTCATGATGCAGAGATATTACTGAAGTCAGACAAATATAATCCAAAAGGGCAGCAATTTAAAATTCCTGTTTTACAGAAGAACAATAAAGAATATAGATCTCCTTAGTATACAAACTGCCTTAAATACAGCTCTAAAGTACGAAATACAGCAATTCTGAGTGGTTAATTAAGATCTAAATGTATGAGATAGATGGAAAATATTAAAAAGGCTCAGACTGAAAATACACACCTATAATAGGGCAAAGGATAACAAAATAGATACATTATAATGGAGCCAAATTGAAAATCCTGAAAGAGTTGACAACGATAGAGAAAGAAATAAACAAGACAGTGGCAATCATCCCTAAATGCTTGGCAACCCAGTATTTCCTGGAATATTACATTATATAGAAAATTACATCCTGGATAAACTATGGCAGAAGATGAGAGAAAAGGTGGTGGAGTTCAGCTGAATTCTTTTGTTTAAAAAAAGCATAAAGAGACCAGTGAAAGAAAGTGAAAGGTGGCAAACAAGAACAGGTGCTACCCACAGAGACTGAGGATGGTCAGGGCAGAGCCTGGGAAGGTTGTGGGAAAGCCTGATCAATATGTGGAAAGGATTGCTACATACTCAGCCCAAGGTGTATAATTCTACACCTAACCTTGATTCTAGTGATCATCACTGAAGATAAAGCTTAACCATGTAGGATTTCTGATGACCTCTTGGTCTTTCTCTCTTTTGCAGTCCAGTGCTTTTTATTCATAAATGCTTGAAGAGGATTTCAAGCCATTTGTAACATAGAAGGCAGGAAGGACTCCACCTTGCCAGCTTGTCTGAATAAATCAGCATTTATTTCAGTCTTGATTTCTATTTCTCATCCTCACTTTATTATAAAAATCACAAAGAAGGGACTTCTTCAACTTGTTGGTGATCAGAGGAAGAGTCTGTACTAATCAAAGTGTACTACTACAATGATGCTGAGAAGACGCATGCTCTGACATCCTCCTCTGTAAAATGATTCAGTCAGTTAATTTTTGGTGCTTAATTCCTCTGTCAATTCATAACAAACACATGGCAATAACAATAACAGTAATAAGCCCTGTCTGAAGACAGATGTCTTACCTCTATGTTCTTCTTGAGATAGTCCTCCTAAACTATGGATAATTGCAGGGATGCTCAGAGGAAACAGTCAAAGAAGTAAAGCCACAAGATGCCAGGCTGCAGTTTTCAGACTCTCCATAAATGCAACAATCAGCATCTTCCTAATTTTATAATCTTCAAATTCATGGAGGAAGAATAACACTATATTATTTTGGTAAGCTTGTTTCTCTGGGGATAGCAAGATCCTACACCTCTGCTAGCAGCCATTCACATCATTTATAGTGAGACTTCTCCAGAACCACTCGGAAAGACCCACCAAAGCACAGTTCTGACTTACTCAGTCTCTGCAAAATTGTTTCAAATCCCTGTCCAAAACAAGGATACTGCTAACTTGAAGCTTGAAGTCAAGTTTCCCATCTCTCAGAAGATTTTATTACCTCCTGTTGTATGTGGAGCAAAGGAATCCATGCCTCACCTCACTGCATTTTGGCTGAGAGGGATGCTCACTTTGCCTTTTCCAGCATCTAAGACCTTTGCCAGGTCATCCATCAATGTCTGAAAAAGAAATGGGAGCAATGTGCTTTTTATAAGAAAAGACCAGGCGGTGACAGAAGATCACAGAGAGTTGTGGAGATCAAGGCAATACCAGGCTCCCATGGTGAAAATTCATCTTTGACTGGCAGAATGTGCAATCCAGAACATGCACTGCTGTGGAGGGCAGGGTTTTCTTGGAGGTAGAGCATCAAACTGGTACAGCCAGAAAGAAACACACCCAGAACAGCTCTAACTGAAGTCACAGAATAGTTCTTGTACTGTCTTGTACTGTGTGGAAAACACAAGTCTTTCCTGGCACAGGAAAATTCCTCATCCCAGTAAAACAGAGATGACAACACCTTCCTAAGAAAATTCTAAAATGCTTTCAGCCTATTTCTTTGTAGGATGCCTTTAGTTTCATTTTTACTTCACATGCTCAACTGTAAGTTAGAGGTCTAAATGACAGGAAACAAGCCTAAAATCCCAAATGTGTTTTCTAATTTTCTCCAATCAGTGTGCAAATTAGGACTGTTTGTTCCAGTATTACTAGGGGAAAAAAAAATAAAATAGATCTCTATGTTAACTGCACCTCTCCTAAGGCTCTTAAATCCAGTTCTCTGATGGGAAGGGTTTCATTAATTACAACACAGAGTTCTGACATCATCACTGGAACAATGCTCCCGGTTTCTGAACTACCAACAAATCACCAATTTGTAGGTGAACCCTTGCCCTGCCTGCACTGACTCCCTCAGCAGCCTGTGCCTTTGTGCTCTCACTGAAGTTTCATGCTGCCATACCTGCACTGAGTCACGGTGATTATTTCCTCACTTAAATTGTTTCTTCTGTCTCTGCCTGTCCCTGTTAAGTGAGTACAAATGGCAAAACATGTTCACTCACTAGAACAGAGGAAAAACAACAATATAGCTGCATCTTATTGTCTTTTTCCTCCAAGACATTTTTATAACCCCAAACAACCATGACTTCAACCAGCACACAACTACCATAATTTGGGCTGCTTTTACTGTTGTCAAACAGTCTCACACTGGATTAGACCCTAAATAACTACAATGTAGTCCAAAACATCTCTATCTGCAGCCCAGTTCCTCAAAGTTCCCTTTTCCTTCTTCCTCCCATCATACTAACTGCGCTACTGGAAAAATCATTGAGTCAATCAACAATCTAATAGAATGCATGGTAGTGTGAACAACAAAAGGGGTAACATACAATAAATACATCCTGGAGGATGTAAGATTTTGAGGAGCAGAGCAGCCATATCAAGAGACATGGAAGAATAGCTTCTTGAAAACAATGGATGAACAATGTTGTCACAGCCTGATGGAAAAGCAAAAACTTTAATTGAAATGTTCTTGCAGACATGAGAGGCAGAATTTCACTGTCACAATATTAATGGAGTAAAATGGTCTTTTTCATCATTCCAAGTGCAGTAAAGTCATAAAAATATCTTTTTCCCAGGGTTGAGATTTTGGTTTTCTTCAGTTTTGGGATTTTTTAAATAATTTTAATTTCCCCTGCCATTATTACAAAAAATTGCCTCATGTGGAAAATCTCAAAACTTCTGATGACATCATGGCTTGGAAACAAATTCTCCTTGCAAATGACAATTTCTCCTTGGTGAGATGTAAAAAAAAAAACCTCAGCCTTCTGAGAACCTCAAGTTCTACTTTGCAACTTCAGAGCATTTTGTACCACATGATATGAAATTATCCAGGGTTCTGCTTTAAGGTTCTGCTTTAGGGCTTCACAGTAACCATGTGTGCTTCACTTTCATAAATGTAATAAGGATTTGGAAAACAGCAAAAGATTGGAAAGAGCATTCTCCCACAGGATTTGGATTTGAGCTCTGATGTCTATTTTTCTGTGTCAGTATACTAAAGTGTCTTTAATCAGTGAATGATGTAGGAAGCATTAATTTCTTCACACCTGAACATACCCAAATAATGCTATTTGGGAATGTAAAAACAATTTAGCTTAGAGGAGAGGTCATGTACTCCATTTTCCCTCTAGACAAAGAACTGTAAATTTAATCATACCCTTGATGGATGAGACACCACTAGAAGTATACTTGAGAGGATGAAAAGCAAATGTAAGAGTGACTAACAAACACAATTATCACAGACTCCAAAGTTCTTAAAAAAGATGTTAAACATTAGAAATTTCTCTTCAGGAAGAAAAACACCTGCCTGTAGTCAACTGGGTGTTATTAACAGTAGATTTGAGGGGGATAAAATAAAATAAAATAAAATAATAGGTACTCTGCACAAGTAAGGTGTAAAAGCTATAATAAAAATTACTCCCAGTGGATCTCAGAATCAAAATGAAGAAACCATTAACTTGATGTCATGTTCTTTCTTCATCTTCTCATGATGCTGACAGTTCATCTTTCCCCACATGTGCAACAGGATGAAGCCACCAACCTTGTGACCCAGTGGATGAAATAACCAGGGAAAGGGGTAGCTGGAAGAAAGTGTGTGTATCACAATTTTAACTGTATTGTTATTACTGAGGCTTTTCTCCATGGCAGTATTAATTTCCATTTTCTTTTTTTTTCTTATGTAGTAATTAAAATTTGATTATAAGCACTCCTGGATAAGACTATTAATACTTTAATTATGCTAACAGCAAAACTTTGGCTTTACATATAGGATGTGTTTCCTTTTTGCCTTTTCCAGTGCTATGACTGCAGAGGTGCACCTGTATTCCTTCCCTACATTAGCATCCTGGCTGATGGGCACTTCACATCTGATTTACATGAGCCAACAAGTGATTCTCTTTTCAATATGGTTTTACACCTGATAGCCCCACTCAACCCATTGGTAAGATGCTTTCTTCCCATGATTTCTGAAGAGAATTTTTCCTTTCACTTCCCTGCTGGGCCCTGCAGCCAGACTGCCTGATGGTACCACAGCACATTCCTGCTGGACCCTTTGCAGCTTATCCCCCACTGCACCCCAAGGTGAGAAGGAAAACAGTCATAAACAGATTTTCTGCCTTCCCAAAGGTCTACATGCCCAACAAACTGGTCTTTATAAAGCTGTAAAAGGAAGAGCAAAGCTGCTGTTGCTGGTTTGATGTGCCACTAATCATATTTTGATAAATAACTCAGTAACTGCAACAGTTTACTTGAGAAAGGAAAAGAGCAGCTCAGTGAAAAGATTTCATGAATTTTAAAATTAAATTAACTTGACCATTAATGTTAAAATTTTTCAGACATTACTTTATTAAACCTACCCAGGGTGCAAGTATTCATAAATATTTTAAAACAAAAATACATTAAAGTACTTTAAGCTGTTTCACTAAAACAATACTTCTGTGACTGCACACACACATAGGCACTGAAGAACTTGTTCTTCCAGATAATTTAGTAATTTTATCATGGTTGTATCAGCCTGGGTGCCATCTGTGTGATGCCCTCACTTGACAGAAATATGCATTGGAGAAAGTAACAACAGCACCATCCCTGAGAAAGGAGGGAAACCTTTCTATACCACTGAAAGCAGAACATGGGAACAAACCTCCCACTGGGAACAAACCTGTTCTACCCTTTCTACTTGTTAATATGCTTTATTCTTGCCAAGCTGTATGCAGAGAGGTTCTGTGTCATTAGCTAACACAAATCCAGGTTCAAAGAGGTCTTTGAAGTGACAAACCTAAAATGACAGGGGATGGAAAAATAAACTGTGTACCCAGCAGGGCTGAGCTCTCTTTAGTGGTGAGCATGACTGGAACACACAATAGAGCAGAAATATCAGCTCTTAGGCCCATTATACAAATAGCACTCAATGAGTAGTTATGAATTAATGAATGATAGTGCAGCGCCAGTTCAAAGAATGCTGAATTTTCATCACAGGGTTCCTAATGCACAGATGCCTAAGAGAAGGACTTGTAGAGTTACAGCCTTCAGGTCACAGACATTGTCATAGCTTTTTTGCCAGCAATGGGGGTGTGAAAATTTGCATAATTAGAGGGTTTAGCTTGTTAACTGCATTGGGACATCTTATATATACACATGTGAAACTTGGGGCCTGAATTAAATTGTAGGTCCACAGCAGGTAGAGTATTGCAGCTACAGGGAATGCCAGGTATAAAGGCTGTGAGGGCAGGAGTAACCAGTGGGATTAAACTAGACAAGGTGAGGAAGAAGGAAATATTATTTATGCATGCAGAGAAGTTTAAACTTGCTATGGTGTTGAATGGGAGCTGATTGGATCCTGCACTTGTGCAGGTGATGAGGCAGTGCCCTCCCTCCCCTCTGCTGCAGGAGCTCAGTTCTGGCAGGATTCTCACATCAGGGCTGTTTCACAAGAGCTGATCTATCTGGGTGTCTTAAACCAGCTGTGACTGCACACAGGATTTTCCTAAAACCTGTGATACACAGCTGGGCTGTGTTAGGGACAGAACCCAACACAGAGCTAAAAGGAAATCCCACAGCTTCAAGCCCTGAGGCTGAGGGCACCAGGATGAGCACGTCCTGACCTCAGCTGTGCCTTGTGTGAGAATGTCTGCAAGCCTGCTTTGAAAACCTCCTGTTCTGGCAGTTCCCAGACCCTCAGTGGCCTCTGAATTAGGGGCATTCTGAGCACCAGCAGATTGACATGTCAGCATCAGACAGTCAGCACCTCTTGGGCCAGACAGCAAGATCTGAGCAAGGGCTCTGAGCATCCCAGTGGCTTCAGTGGTAATGATGTATCCTGCTCCCTCTGTGGATTTATTCCTACACACCCAAATACTTCTGTGAATCTCAGCACTGAGCTTTGATCTGCATCCTCTTTTCCTCCAGTCATGAGTGCTTTATGATTAGTCTGTCATCCAGCCTAAAAGGACCAATGTCACTTATTGTTCTATCTTGGGCACTTCAGACTTAGAAACTGAAGGACAAGAAGTTACAAAGGCTACAGAGTATACACCAGGGACCTCAGAGCCAACATCAGAATCAAGTGTTTTCACAGCATTCAATCTCTCCTTGAAATCAAGAAGAGGCCAATTCTAGGCTCCTTTAAAAGAAGGTTCAAAGCATTTGGGATTTAAAGATGACCTAGTTTGACTTCAGATAACAACTGAAGACAGAGCAATAAAACACAGTAACTAACATTACAAAAATTTATGAAAACTGTATGTTTTGCTTCAGTAAAGAAGATAATTAACAGCAACCAGCATCAAATCCCATTTATGTCTTCCTACAAAATAAAAGCTAAAGAACATTCAACTATAACATGCAGCAATACATTTGCTCAAATTCAAAGAACCAATTGCCCCAAGATCTCAACAAGATCAAAAGTAGAGCTTGGTGTGGCATTTTACATAACAACATTTTTTTTAATCAGCAAATGGCTACTGGTTGGAAAATAAAACATGTTTTCAGTAACCTGTTTTGGCTGAACTGTTTTCACTTGAATAGGGTGAAAAAGCTGGTAAATAACAAAGAAAGAAACCATTTTTTTACCTGTTCTCCCATCAAACCAGCATGCTGGGTAATGCATCTTGTTGGCATGGAAAGCATGTTCAAAACCTTGCCACCACTTAGAATTTGAATTTCTTTCCTTCCGTTCTCAAGCAAGGGCTCTGTGAGCTCACTCTGACCCAGCAGGAAGCCAAAGTTAGAGAAAACATCTTCTAAAAGAGAGATCAGCACAGGTTTGGGAGGAGAAAATGTTCGAACCACATTTTGCATTCATGTACAAACTTCATCTACAAAGCAGAAGAAACATTCACAAAAGGCTCAGGAAATTTTTGAGCATAAATTTGTTTTTATCTTGCAATTTTTTCCTTTCTGAGTTACCCACTTAATGGTAAAACAATGATGAGAAAAAAATTAGCCATCAGAACAGATACTGGAACCATTAGCAAACATTGTATATGTTTATACTTCTCTCTAAAAATACCCAGTGAGCTCCAAACACATTATAGCCAAAGAAAGGAGCCCTTGGTAGATTTTTTAATATCTCTTCCTCCATACTAATGCCCATTTATCTGCTTTTCCCTCCTGTCAAAATTGGAACCAGATATCATTACAGGTCTAATGCAGCATGATCATCTGTATACTTAAAAAACAAATACACAGGGAGTAGAACAAATGTCACTGTGTACCCACAGCTGCAAAATACATGCAGTACTAACTTAAAAGAAACCCAGTAAAATTACAGTTCACATTTCATAGTGATGTTACATGAAGTATGATATAATAAGCCCTTTTCTTCCTCATCAGAGAGTAAAATTAACAATCACAAGTATACCCTTTATAAGTACCAATGATGCCAGACAGAATACAGCACTCTCTGCAAATTGGGAAGTACTTACAAATTTATGATCTCTGAAATCATATTTCCCTGATATTGTTCATATTATGTGCAAGCAAACTAAATACTATTATAGGAAAGAATTTTGATAGTGCTGTTGGCAAATTGGGCATGAAAGCTGAAAGGCAAATGCCTTCTTTGAAAAATCTTTAGTACTGTGGCCTTCTCTGACTATAATTACCAACCTCTCTTTAATTGCTTGCTGACCATGACCAGCCCCTGCCATGCTGACATAAAATTAGCAACGTTTCATTGCAATATTTAGTGGTTCACAATCTTTCTTTTCCAGAAATATGTCTATTTCCTGAAGAATAATGACAGGATCTGACTGTAGAGTAGTATAACTACACTTTTCTTTGATGTACTTAGAAGTGTCAAGTGTTAAAAGAATAAACAACCCGATAATTGCTAGTTAGAACTAAAGTAGGTCTAGAAGTTGCATTTTGTCATGAAAATTGTGACAAGAGATGTAAAAAAATTACTTTAGCTCAATCATCTTTACAGTCTGTCTCAGTAAAATGAAAATCTGAAATCATTGCTCTAGTTCTTGGGACTGAATATCTCTAATTCTTTGTTCTAAAAAGACGAATATGGGTGTGAAAATAATGCTTTAAACACTGTGTTTTCCAGGTGAGCAGCTCAGTGCTTCTCCAGGCAATTGCTCATATGTTTTTTATCTAAGACAGATGCTATTACTGCTCTCAAACCATATTTTCATTGCCTAAAACAAATGCACACACAAAGCCAAGTGTCCTTACTAACTCAGGGTCAGCTCCTGCCACTCCACTTAATTTAATGAGAATCTCTCCAGAATATGAACTTCAGCAGTTGTTCTTCATGTTCAACATCAAATTGGCTTTCATAGTGGAATTAATGATGGGAAGTCAAATATGAAATTTAGAAGTAATGATTTAAACTACAAAGTGCTCCAACACGAGCACTGCTGTAAGCATGTCCTGCAGGGTTTTGTTATCAAATGTGTATCAATAATCTCTGATATGTTACATGTTCCAGACATAAGGAAGAGAGAGTATAATTTTCTCAGAGTTAGCAAGAAAAAATTACCTATTTATTTGACACATGATCAATTTCTCTTGCTGCAGTAGTACAAATGTATAGGCAAAATCTTCAGCTGTTATTCAAAAAAGAGACAGAGATTCCCTCCTCCCTCAAAGCCTTTGCAAGAAAGCAGGTTTGCACTTCAGATGAAGGTATATTTCTCTCTTTCAGATGGTTTTTAAGTAGCCAAGGGAGAAGGCAGAGGCAAACAAACTCAAGGACTACTTTAATCCAAACCAGAATCTGGTTCAAGCCTAGGGTAAACCTTCACAAGAGCCCAGCACTCAGGAGCATGAAGAACTCCCTACAGTGTCAGTGAGGAGAGGGGGGCATTTAGGGACTTTGCTCATTTTCATTTTTCATAACCATTCCCTAAAAAAATACTTACTTTAAAATGTGGGAAGAAAGTTAAAGGCCATATTTTTCTTAAAGATACCAAAACCATTTCAGCTGCATAAGTTAATATCCAATTTTCTTTAAAGATTTTCTTTCTCGCATTTCTAATCTAATAATTTTTTAAGTTCTCAGATTTTCTTGGTTACCCACCCACTCCCCAAATCTGCACTGTCTTTTGCCAACACTGTAGGTTTAGTCAACAGACAGGCTGTAATATGTTCTAGATGGGAAAAACCTCCTTTTTATTGCTGGTCAATCAACTGGTCAATCAACTGGTCAACCAACAACTAAGACTACAAAAGGCACAAAGACTGAAAAAAGGCAAAAGTAAAAGAGAGATCTGTTCACAGCTCAGAATTAACTAGACTGCATCCCTGTCATGGCACTGGCCATTGCCACAGTTTATATGGATAAAAAGCAAAAGAAAGCTTTACTGAAAGATAATATAGAGATATCTTTGTATATGTATTTAAGCCTGCTCAAGGCTGAGTGTACCAGTTGGGAAAGCTGAAAAATACTTAAAAATATAATAAACAGCAAATTCTGGTAAGTGATACTTTCAATATTGAAATAAAGTCATGAAACAGGATTAAGAGATGCTGTGAGGAACTTAAAAACATCTGAATTGCGTTTGGTCCTACCAGAAATAGGGACCCAGTGGAGAAATATATCGTCCTAAGTGATGACAGGGTTAATCACAATCCCTGCATTCCAGGCTGAAATCTGAATTTGATATTGATGTAATGGTGATACTGTCTGTGCTGCAGGGAGAGCTGCCAACATAATGAATGTTTGTGGACACACAGACAAAGCTGAACACTGACATATACTGGCATTTAATAACTGATTTCACAGTGAGGAAAGCTAAGGGCAATACTTTGCCCAATCCTTTTTTTGGCATCTGTTTCAGGAAAAAAAAAAATCAGGTACAGCCCTAGCTGGAATGGGTATGACCCACGCTGAAGTCATTAGGATAGTTTTTGATGAAGATGTGCAACACCACAATTTGTGAAGGACCACAACTGGCTCACTATTCAGGTGGCACCAGAGTGCCTGATTCCTTTAAACTCTCCTGAAATCCCCAGTACACAATTTAACAAAGCGTTACAATAGAATGCATTTCCAAATTATGTCAAATTGAAATTCAAACATGGCTGGCTGCACTAATACATACTAATGGAGCAAAACACTCATATGCCTAATCCTCACTGACACTTCTGGTTTACATTCTTCTCTCCAGTGTCTCATTATGCATGTTCTCACTGCTCTTATAAATTTTCATTGATGTGTCTTCTCCCTTACTTAAAATGCAAACATCTGGATTACATCAACTAAATTCACTCTGTCAGTTTTGCACTTACTCAATAGTTTTTTAAACAGAGCTCCCAGCCTGTCTGTGTTTTCAAACCTCCATCATTAAGAAAACATGAACTCTCACTTGGTAGTTTCACTGTCTGATCATGTTCCTTTGAATGATTTGTGTTGGAATGTAAATATCATCACTCTGATTTGGTATTTGTTAGCAAGCTGCCGATTCAAAAACAAATATAGACATGTAGCTGCACAGCTTACGACATTTATTAACAACAGATTGAGCTGAATTGAGCCCCAGTCTGAGTGAGCATTTCTTGCCAGCTCTGAGGCAGGCAGGTGTAACTTGTGCTGCTGTGATGAACCTCTGGTAATAGAAATGGTTTTGGGTCTCAGCCCAGCTTAGCATGGAAAACTTTGTCCAATTTTAAGAGCAGCTCCACTACAGGTTTTAGGTTTTTTACACCAATGGATTATCCTTCCTGTATTGCTCTTTGGTGTGTGGAATAACAAGCCACATTTCCAAATTCTTTTCTGAATCATGCTCTGCTGATCTCTCCTCAGCAGGGCACCTGTAAGGCACTCCCAGAGCAACCAAGCTGTGTCACAAACAATTAGATGGCAAATGTCTCAGGAGCACTAAGAAATGTGGAGAGCACTTGTGAAATAAAAGCCTTGTAAAAAAAAATAAACAACACAGGAAAAATTCTAACCAGGGAGAAGACTGGAGCATGCCTGACAAGCATCTTTAACAGAAAAGGTGTTACCCTTCTCCCACATCACACTGCAAATGGAAGTTTGTGTGCCAAAGTAGGATATAAGGGGGTTATGTAAGCCAAAACTTGGCTGACAACAGGTGGTACTCAGGAGGTTTTGATGCAAAAATTTTGGTATAGCCTAACAGAGCCCAAATGTATCCTGCTACTTCCTCTCTCCCCTACAACAACAGCTTTTCTTTAGGCTCTCTCTCTACAGCCCATGGTCATACCTTAAAAATAATGTAAATAAATATTTTAATTTTCAAGCAGTTTTCAGCTGAAAAATATAAATCTTTTCAAAATCCTAATAAAAATTGCAAAATGCTAATAAAAATCCAATACTTTCAAAACTTTTTAGATGTTTACATATAAATATTCACAAAATAGATCTCCTCCCACACCCACTTTTGGTTTCAACTGATTATTGCCAGAAAAATGAGTGCAAATGTCCTGATTAAGTCTTGTTATAAAATGTCAGGCAAGTAATGTCTGCAGGAATGAGAAGCAATTAAATGTTCAAATAAAACAATCGAATGCAGGAAACTGTGCTGTGAAAGTCAAAAGTCATAGGGCCAGCAGAGAAAATTTGGAAAAAGAACATAGTTGACTAAAAAAAGCTAAAAAGGAGACTTTTGTGAACTCATCAGTGTGAAGAAGTGATTAGTCTCCTTTTTGAAAAGAGTAAATGAAGGAGAAAATAGAATATAAATAAAATTGTCAGAATGAAGATCCAAGATATGTGAAGCTGACAAGGTGTAGGAAAGAGATTCAGAGAAAACTGCAATTAGGAAAAAATGAATGTAAGGCATCTTGGACATATTTCTCTGTAAAAATGATAAAGTTCATTGTTACTGCCTTAAAGATAGAAGACAGATGCACTTCAAATGTCTCAACTTTAAAGACTGTTGTCATCAAACTGCCAAATGTTTTTATTTTTAGCAAACCAATAATTTTGTGTATTTAGGCCAAGAAAGGTACTTCACAATGTTTAATGTATGCCAAAAGTAGCAGATTAGTTATTTGTTGAAAAATTCAAATGGACAGAATTATTTTCTGAACAGAGGTTTTCTTTCATTAAGAAGATCCCACAATGTGGAGAGGAGGCTATGACTTCACAGCCAGAAGTAAACAAATTGCATGGATTTTAAGGCAGGTGTAATTCTCTGATGCAAAAGGGGATTGCAATTATTCCCAGTGAGGTAACATTTTACACTTCAGGAAAGGAAAGCTGAATATGCCCAGTGAGTTGAATCAAATCCAGTCTGCTGAACTTTTTGCCATCGGGTATGAATCACGTGAGAGAAGTGAGAAATTAAAACAAGTTCTTAAAATATTGGTAAGGTCAGAGTTGCTGTAATCAAGAATCTTTGCTTTTTCTTTAATTTTATATTATGTTTTCCTCTCTAGTTCTTTTCATTTGTGTATATATTCCCTTTTTACCAAGATTTCTGAAAATGTATAAGTTCTGCAATTTGCATAAAGAAATTGTGTATAGAAATGTCTCTTTCACTCTTTTTAATGTGACTGAAAGATATTTTTTCCTCAGCTACATTTCGTCTTTCCATCTCCTGTGAAGGATAAAGGATTCCCTTTGATCACCCTACATCAACCTTTTTCAACTCTGTGCTCACTTTTTTTACATTCAAATACTTTGGTTTTGTCTGTTGTCTCCCATAGCAACAGTAGATTTCATTTCCTTAATGCTGAAATCAGTTAAAACTTTGAAGATCTGTAACTGCTGTGGTTAATGGGAAGTGCATGTCTCATCCTTTCCCTCCAGTCTGGATGTCATGCTGGATGGATAGCAAAGCTCCTCCAGTATTAATTTTTCCTTAGTAACAATACCTGTGTGATTTATATGGTAACACCTTCCTGCAAGACAAGTGACTTTAATCTCTTTGCAGTAAGTGGCACAGAAAAATCCAACTTCCCACTTGACTGTCATACTAGTGAAATACATGGACATGTTCTTCACTTAATGAGTATTTTACAAGAAAACCTGCTGGCTGCCCTGGGCCGAGGCCACGGAGCAGAAAGATGTGAACGTGGGGGGTAACCTGGGGTGGGGAGTGACATTTACACCCAGCAGCTCATTAAGTTCCCTCCTCAGCTAATTTGCTGCCAATTGACTGGTTCCTCCTGTGCCCACTGAGGGTATTTTCCTGCACAGAGGGGGAACAAGCTGGATAATGTGGAGGTCAGCAGGGTTCAATGGACTGAGCACTCTGTGCATGTGTGAGTCAGGGACTCCTGCTCTGAGGACCAGCTCTGACACTCATCCTCCTTAAGGAGAAAGTCCAGCACTGCCAGAGCACTGAAACCACCCTGCTACACAGCTCCAGTGTGCTCCAGACAGCCAGAGAGGGAAAGGGGCTCTGCAGCCTGCCCTGAGCACATACAGGAGCAGGGGTAAGGATGGAAGGGGGCAGGTGCCCATTCCTTTAGCTCCCCAGGAAGCAGCCTGTGTGTTGTGTTAGAGGACGTGATCGCCAGAACCAAAAAACTTCCTTTTCCCATCTTCAGTAGTCTGACAGCCAGTTCTCTGGCTGCAGTGAGGTTTCCCAGCAGGAGAGGTTTGAGCAAAAAAAGGTGGAAAAGACTCTATAAATCCCAATGTTTTCTTTTATTTACTGTTCATTTTCAATGCAGAGCTACACTCTTCTGAGACAGAAATCCTACAAACGCCTGGGACAGCATCTGCAGACTCAAAATATGATCTATTCATTATAGATATTTCACTGTTCTTTACGCCATATAAAAAGCCCAGGTATGTTCTATGACACTGCCCAGGAGATCGTGCTTAACTACCACAAACAATTTCAATTTATTTTGAGCCAGTGCAGTTTGTCGAGACCTACTGTTATGAAGAAATAGCAAGCAGAGTTTTTTCAGTCTGTCTGGGTTTTTTTCCTTTATGAAATATTTTGTGTGCTGATATAAAAGATACCTGGAGCAAAAAACACACATGGTTCTGTTGCACTAAAGATCCTCTGACAGGAGAGACTTTTTGAATCCTTTCACTGAAGCTGTGTTCCTGTTATAGTCCTTCTACGTGTCCATAGCTCCTTTTAAGATGTTCTTTATTTTACAACCAAACTGAAGTGAGCTGTAAGCTTCTAAAAACACAGGCAAGATCTTGCTCACGAGGATGGAAGTAATTTCCCACTTCATGTTCTGTATCAAACATAAGTCAACAGCTAATCACCAAAACAGTCTGCATGGTGGTTTTTTAGGTATTGCTATTAGCTCTAATCTTGCAGCAAGCTGGAAAGAATAGCGGGTGCTAAGTGATTTCTCACTGTGATTTTCAGGGCATAGCAACATGACATTTGTCAGTTCTGAAGAGAAATACATAGAAAGAGAGAAAAATTTAGTCTTGGTGTTAGGACTACTCTTGAGAAACACTCACCTTAATAAATTGCACTGGACTGTATGTGAAGACATAAAAATGCAGTTAAGACTAATTTTGTAGACATAAATGCTGAAATGAAAGTAAAACCTTGCAGCAAAGCTGCATTCTCTCTGAATAATCTCCAGTACCTTTTTTGTGACACCAAAGAAAGGGTTCAGCTGGCACCATCTGCCCCATCTCTTCCACCAAGTTTTACTGAAACAGAGCCAAAGACTGCCTCTTAAATCCCTTCTTGAAGAGTGAGGAGAGCCAGGAAGTCATAAAGAGCATCATCTACATTTGATGGGGTGCACACTTTTATCCGCTGCTCTGTCCTATCAAATCCATCTCTCGCCCCAGGGCCCCTGGTTCATCAGGAGCTCTAAGGACTCCTCTGACCACCCCTGGCTCTCCAAATCAGCTGCTCACCCACTGACTGCAGGTGCTCCTTCAAGAGTTTGTTTTCCAGTCTTACTCAAATATGAAACTGGTCAGGCTTTCCTAGCTGTACAGCCAAATTTACACTTCCCATGTGGGGAAGTTCAGGGTTCTAAAGGATGTGCACTGGCAAGCACACAGCACTTGGCAGTGTTTAATTATTAAGATGCTTCAGTGCAACAAATATTAGCAATAACATCTTGTAACTTAATCAGCTTCTTATGTAAACACCATAGCAAGTGTTTATCAATGAGGAGCCATCTTACTGCACATGACACCATTTACTTGCATACTGATGAATACTTTAAGGGTGAAGTACTTTAGGGATGCAATTTTTAAGAAGTTTTAAGTCAGGTGAATTGAACCATGGAGTTGATTCAACCCAAGTCACAGAGCTGTAAGGTCGAATAGAACCCAAGCTGCACATGCTCCTTCTCAAATCACCACAGGTGCCTTGTGCAAGCCTTTGTCAACCCTTTGAGAACTTCAGTTACCTTCCTCTTTAATGCAATGTCTGAGTGCTTATGGTGCACACTCTCAAACTCCCCATGCAATTGCATAATTAAAACAATTAAAGTTCTTAATTTTTAGGCTTTCTTACTCTTACTTTATCCCACAATGAGATTCCTGGATCAGCGAACTCTTAAGAGCTCATTAATATCATTACAGCACATTCCTGAAGAGAGGAAAAGAGAAAATATATTTTTAAAAGTGTAAAGAAGAAGGAAGAAGTGCTATTTCAGTACTTCAAGAGCCCTTTCCCTAGGATTATTTTACTCACTGATTTTGCAGCTCTCACTACATGTGCTCTTGCTCTGGCAAGTCTTTCCCACATGCAGTGTAGGGGAGTTGCTCTTAACGTGCAGCAGAGCTCAAAAAAGGCTGTTTTGTCACTGACAACTGCTGGGCCTGTGTTAGTATCTCACAGCTCCCCTGTCTTGCTGCTGAGGAGATGACAAGGTCTTACAGTGCTAAAACACAAAAACAATTCCTCCACCTTGGCATGCCCAAATAATGGAAGTTTGTTCCTGAGGGGGAGTAGTTCATTGCAGTTCTGTAAACAAAAGGAAAACTGAATTTAATTTTTTTTTATTTAATCTCAGCGATGGAGAATCCTGCAAGCCATGGGGAGTGTGTTTTGATTTTTCAGAAAGGGCAACAGATACCCATAGTTTATGCTTTGGGATTATATTGTGGTATTATGCTTTGTACTATTATATTAAGTTTCCTCACCTGTGGAGAGAAAATGGACTGATGAAGCGCTGACCATTGGTCTTGAAAAGTGCTTGAAAAATTATTTCACCTCCAAACAAAGGAGAAATAAATAGCTGTTGCAATCCATTATCCCCATGCAGAGTTTGTCATAAAAAATGTTTTCTCAGAAAATGCTGTGCATGTTTGGCAGATTTATATGCATTTATGTTGACAGGCTTCTTGAAATCCCCATGGAAAGAAAACATCATTTAAACCCACAGTTTAAGGCTGTGCATCTCTCAAAGGTTCCCTGACATTAAGAGGTTACCATGTTTCATTAAGACAAAATTTCAAAGGATGAAAGCAATGACTGTAATCAAACCAAACACCCAACTTAAAACATCAACTCATCCGCCTCTCACCTGAATTTTGTTTCCTAGGCTATTTCATCTGCGACTACAATGACATACATAAATAACCTGAGAGAACTCAAGGCTTGTTTAGCAGCATATTTCTAAGTAAACAACCTGCTGAGTAGAAAGTCCAGCTGCAGCACTGTAGCACAGGAGATGTGGTCAGGTCCCTGCAGTGTGTGTGTAGCCCCAGCACTGCAGGTCCTTGGCATATTTCACTGCAATTATTTAGGGGTGCGTTGCTGAAACCAGTGCAAGTGTGATTCCAGCTGGTTCCCAGGTGAGGAATTTGCTACAGGACTGGGTTTCTCTGCAGCCATTTACCAGCTGAATGGTTTGGAGGCTCCTGCTTCCATCAACACTTTATTTACCTCCCAATCAAGTATGGGCTCCCTAGGGGCAGCTGGACCAGCACACAGGCACCCATGAGAAAACCCCTGGCAGGACTTTGTATTTGCACCTCACAATGCACAAAGCTTTCTTCAGATAATGGGAACAATCTTGCATAAGAAAAACATATAATTTGATAAGCAAAAGCTTTCCATGCATCTCAGAGCTCGATATTCCAGCTCCAAGTGAGCTGTTTCTACTTCTCTGTTTCTGCATATGCCTACTCTCCAAATCTGAAAGACCTCCTGTTATTTTCTTCTTCAAGAATTTTACAGATCTTACCAAAATTTTGTGAACAAAATTATGTTCCTGCTATTTTTTCTCTAAATTTCATTTTTATTATCAAGTAGTAACATGAAGATGGATAAATAAAAGGAGCAGACCTTTTTTTTCTGTGTATTTTTTCACCACACAGTTATACTGGAAAAAGGAGGAATTATATAGAAATAGTTGTTTTCTCCAAAGGAAACATGAGGTGTAGTCACTGAAATGTTTCTTTCTGTATTAGAAAACTACAGTGGTCTAAGCCAAATGCTGAGTAGTACAAGTCTTACCACCAACAACCAAATAGATAACATTTATCCCAGTAAGACTCATTATTATTTGCATGTATAATAAACAGATATTTCAGCATGACAGGCACTGGTCAACTGTTTTGTCTCTATCCACAAGTACATACACCTGCTGGTTGTCTGAGAGAGTGCTGGGGCTAAGCCCTTGAGATAACCTATTTATTCACATCCCTAAATACAGAGATTTAAGTACCTTAAAAGATTCTTCTCAGTTTGGAAGCAATGTCCCAGATGTCTGGGCTGATACAGAACTGTAAGGAATTAAATTCTCCCTCAGCCCACTATGATAAAGGAACAATATCAGCCCCACTTTACACTTAGATTTTGCCCTTCCCTCAGGTGTTATGTACTTCAAGAAGTTAATGGCTTTTTTTACATCTGGGACACTCTCTCCACGTCCCTTCCTTCCCTGCTTAAAAACTTCCCCAGTATCTGAAGCTGACATACTACCTGCAGAAAGTTCTTTGAGATTTTTTCATTATCTCAATTAGCATTTTGCATTTTTAAGCCTTTGATCCATGTGTAATTGGCATCTTGCCCTTTGTTCTCTTTGGTGGGGTGTGCTTACCTCTCCTGCTTTCTCCATCCACATAATGCCCTGGTAGTTTTTTTTCCTTTCTGTTTAACTTTTTGCTCTTCCACGTTTCAATATTTCTTTATTTCAGCTCATTGTTCTCTGCTTGTCAGCAAGACTTCTATTTTTTTCACACCTGGAGGCACACTAAAGGAAATCTGATTTGAAATGTCACCTATAATCTTGTTTTTCATTCCAGTAATTTTATGAATTCTTACGAAAATTTGGAAAGCCATGTTCTGCACTCAGTTTGGTAACATAAGTCCAATATTCCTCACAGCAGTAATTCCTGATTACAATGATATATACATAAAAAACTCAAAAAACCACCAAACCAGACTCTCAAACTAAAAATGTGGGTTTTTTTAGTATAACATTCTTGTTCCCTCAGAAAAAAAATCAAAAACACAAACAAACAACAAAAAAATTGTAAATTAAGGCTTTTTCTTTGTTTATGATATGGAAGACATATGCAAGAAATGCTAATAAGATAATGTAAGAATATGTCAGTATTTGTATTTTTATAGCAATGCCCAGGAAGTCCAGAAAAAATCATGGATCTGTTTTTGCTAAGAACACCAACAGGTACACATGCAGAAGAAGAGGTAGTTTCTAACCACAACATGATTAGCAGAAGAAGGCAAGCTCAAAAAGAAATGTAAAATGAGTTGATCAAGAAGCCAAACAGGTCCCTTGAGTGGAACATGTTCTCTGAAAAGCCCATTCCTCATCTTTGCCAACTCAGATTTCACACAGAATCTGATTTAAGGTTCAAACCATATACACCAGAGGGAGTTTTTACAGTTTTCTCTCTTTTTCTACCACGATTTAGTGACTATTTCTCTTTGAGACTGAAACTCTTGCTGAGTAACTGTAGGAGCCATCAGGCCATGCTGCAATTTTAGTATCTGGAGAAGTCAGTTAGAGAAAAAAAAATCAGCCTTTTTAAAAATACATATGGTTTAGCACATTGATAATAAGAGCGAAAAGAAAAGAAAAGAAAAGAAAAGAAAAGAAAAGAAAAGAAAAGAAAAGAAAAGAAAAGAAAAGAAAAGAAAAGAAAAGAAAAGAAAAGAAAAGGTAAAAGAAAGGCTTGGGATGGGGTAAAATATTCAAAATCCTTCTCTTCCTTGGGTTCCCATATTAGGATTAATCTGAAGGAGTGTTCTAACACAATCTCATCAAATTAAAGAACACAGAAACAGGTACATTTTCAGAGAAGGGTTCCAGAAGGACAAAGTTCCTGCTCTTACAGAGCAGTCCCTGTTGCCACAAGTGCTGCTTGGTGAGGGTGTGCAGGCTGGGGATGCATTGAGAAGCAGGAATTTTATTCTCAATCCATGTGAATTGTATTGATTTGGACTAGAAAGGCTCTTGCAGCTGCTTGTCCAAGATGATGTCCCTCTGTCACCTACAGTGTTTCTCCACATACACAGAGGCTCACAGAAGAAATCAGTCCAACAGCCTCCCAAAGCAAATATGACCCCAGACAAAACTTGCTGAAATGTTCCCTGACACAGTTGTAAATCAAACAAAGCGAGAAAAGGTGTAATTAATCTTAGAACTAGAACAGCTGCTTTCAAAAGACACAGAATTGTCCAGAATCTGGGATTTTGACTGTCTGATGGAGAGCAGAGCCCTCAGTGTTAGGTTCATTTCATCACCAAGGAGTTCTCAGCCAAACATTCATATATTCAGACTCATCCAGTCTATGCCACTGAAATCTGTGCTTCAGTTATGAGGAAAAGAAAAATCAAGACAAGAAAGAAAGCTGGGTTTGAAATTATCAACAATGGCTTTGCAATTCATTTGGTGTTCTTCCTTGGAGTCCAAGCTCCTAACTCTTGTCTGTACATAATAATCTCAGCTTTCATTTGGGGAACAAAAAATAAGTTTCCAAGTTTCTGTGGCTTAGGAAGATAAGAGGAAATATGTACAGCCTAAGGGTTTCCAAATCAGAAAAACAAATTTTAAAAATCTCAGAGGTGATCTGTTTTAAAATCTCATGATTTAAAATCTGCTCTGGAACCACCTTTGGCCCCTGACTTAATTATTTTTGTAAGCATGGGGCTGTAAATACTTCATTTCCTGAACAGGCTTTCAGCAGGAGCCCCACTTCTCCTCATCCAAAGGTTTTTCTGGTCATAAAACTTTTGACTAATTCCACTGTAAAAATGGCCTGTGCAATATTTTTAGGAGTGTTTTTTTAACATCTGCTTATTACAAGACAGTTTAATATACTGTTGAGGGAATATAAAATCACTGTAATTTATCACTGATGCAAAATAAGACTGTGAATAAAACACCTAAATGGGCTGTTTTATTCTTTTTCTTGTTCTCAGTGAATATTTGGTTTTGAAAAACAGAAATCATAATTTTAATGCAAATTAAGTTACCTTATTCCCTCTCCATCACCACACAATCAAATAAAGTGGCAAGGGAAATTACTGCAATTCCCTGAACTTGTTTTGTTATGCACAGAAACTTCTGAATACATATCATGTGAGGCAGTAATTAAGTTCCTAACTTATTTACTTCTTCTATTGGGGCTGCTTCATCTGAGCCACAGTCTTTTGGCAGGAAATCCAAATATTCATCTATTATGAAATGCAGAATATCCTGAGCTGTTTTATCTGCTCACAGTTTAATTTAGATATTAACCATAAACACACCTGGGATTAGACAATGGCTATGCACTGCCTGGAAATAATAAGGCTATAGAAATCCCTGTGAAAAATGTGGCATGAAAACATAAGTGTTGTTGATGAAGAACACAAAACAGAGCTTATTTCCAGAGGGATTTGAGGTATAAGGAATGCGAAAGAAGCAGAGGCTGGAGAACTGCCTTTGCTTTATACAGGTCCCAAACAGGGATTCAAGACAGTGAGTGGTTTTTGCAATTCCACAGGCTCTCAGCATCTCCTGAAAGGCTTTAAGATGAATATTTCCAAGCAAGAGAGAGAATAAGATATCTGGCTGAGGGTTATTGTTTTGACCAGCCACGTAGCAAGAGGGGGAATAGCAGCAAAGGATAAGAATCAGAAGTCACCACGTCACCGCCTCCCACCTGTGTACTGAGACCAGATTCTCTCGGAGGACATGCAATATTAAAACTTTTACAACAATCAGACCAGAAATGTAAGGCCATCAAGTTTCACTGGAGGAATGATACTTTAATAGAAAGGGCTTGTATTTTTTCTCAATTGTCGTGCTGTTCTGCCTACTTTTTTTGAATGCATGGGCTGATTTTAAGCAGAGGTTCTGCCTGCAGGCCATGCACAGACATTCAATACTCTTCCAGAATAAAAAAAAAATTGCAAAAGTGATTTCAGATGTGAAAGCCTTTAATTGTGTGTTCCATCACTACCTACAGTTCCTTTCTACTGCAACTTGCAACTTATTAGCTGGTTCAAAATTTCCACTCAAGAAGGAAGTAAAATTTATTCTAAATATAGGCAGCTATAATAACTATTTTATAACTCTGTCATGATTTTACAGACTTGTTCAGCCATATCTCCTTTACTTGTATTAGTTCAAAGGGCTATAGTTTCATTTTAGCTTATTATTGTTACATTCATTGTTTTCTTTTGTGCTTATATTTGTGCCTGGGATTCATTGAGGTATCTAACAGAGGCTAAAAAAATCATATTTAAATACTCACTGATACATAAAATTTTATTAACAACAAAATATGAAGTGATTAAATGTTATATGATTACAATAATATTAAAAACAAAATGTATTACTTAGAAGTTTATTTAGTTACTTTGTTTCCATTACACATGTTCCAGACAATTTTATTAAGAAATTCCCTTGTTCCTTCATTGTTTAGCTCTAATTGCCAAATGTCTGTTACTGCTAAATTTTTAGATTGATGTTATGAAAATAAAGCATTCTCAGGCTAAAGTCCAGTTGTATCAGTAAAAACACCATCAGGAAATGGAAGCAAAGACTCTGAAACGGGAGACAGCACCACGGACATGAGGTTGGCAGAACTCAGTCCAAGCTGTGGACTTCGGCCAGTTACAGAAGATGTTCTGCTAGATGAGATTTTCCAAACAAACAGGAGCTGCAGTGAGTGTGGCAGCCAAGCTGGCTCTGGGCTGGGGGCACCAGCCCTGGGAGAAGAGCTGAGGAAATGCACTTTGCAGCCCCAGAAGTGACAGCCTCAGAGGGCCAGACTGCAGCCAGGAGCAAAAGGAGACAGAGAAAGAGCCAGGGCTGGGGGCAAGGCCACCACAGTGTTCAAAGTGGCACAGAGCAGTGACAAAGTCTGAGCTTCAGCGGAGCTCCCAACCCGAGGACAGGAGCGTGGCTGAGCTCCCAGGTGAGAGCAGCCCCAGAGCCACAGGCACATTGAGAGCAGAGAGGTTCAGGCTGGAGACAAGGAGAAAGCTTTTCCCTGGGAGGGCTGTCAGACAGCAAGACACATTGCCCAGAGAGCCAGTCCCTGTCCTGTGCAGCTTTCCAAAGTCAGGATAAATTCCTGAACATCCTGGTATAACCACACAGCTGACCCAGATTGGAGGTGAAGGTATCTTCCTTTCTGATTTCTTATGAAATCCTATATTTCTGTAAGATTTAAGTGACAATTTAACTTCATCTCAGTTGTCATATTTCAAACATGAGTGTAAAAATAGGTATCAGTGGCATTTTACTCAGACCACTCAAGGAACTGAGAGTTTAATATTGATTTACTTGTTTTCTATAATTTCTACAGACAAAGATGGTACAAAGATGAGTACAGACCTGAATTGTATCTTAATATTAATTTTTCTTGCCTTGTATAACCTGTACATGATACAGTGTTTTTATCTCTCTGTCTTCATGTTTCAAATGGATTTATCCTGTAGCACTTAAACATCTTTTGCTTGTCTTTTGTACTCTCCATAGACTACTGTTGTTTAACAACTTAATACCTATCTATCAGATGCTTCAAAATATCGTGTATTTCCCTGACAAGCCTGTCATTTTTCCCTTGGTGAGACAAGTGTTACAATGGCTATTTAATTACAATAGAAGGTAACTGATCAACTTCTTTGCATTTATCAGAATGAAAATGTTTCTATTAATTTGCTGCTTTGTGCTTTGGCATTGCCACTGATGTGTGCAAAGAGCTCTGATGAGAACACAAAGGAACCTGCTACTTCAGTGGATGAGGGAATGCCATCAGGGAAAGGGAAATATGCTGCATGCCCGTGGGTTTTGCTTTTTGCTAAAGCAGAGGAGTGTGCACTTCTCACCCAGCAATATTTTATTGTTAATGTTGCTGTTTAATTCCAGATGTGCTCAAATAGATCACTGCACCAATTCTTGTGGTTCTTCTGATATCCTCTAATAGGTATCACACTGAACTGCTTTAAACACTTTGACAACAGCTGGCTAGAAATGTGTGTCATTTAAGCCCTTTTCTATTCAATCTCTTCCATTTCCCAGGTGACAGTGTTGAATTCTTGTAACCATAAACCTGTACCACATGAGTACAAACCTCCCCATCCTATTCCTGCCTCACCCTCATCCTTTAACATCCAGATACCTGATACCAATTTAGAAATCCATTTAACACTTGTCCAGCACACTAATAAATGCTGAGGGAAAAAATGGGAACCCATTAATAAGGCAGGTGGAAGAGGATCCCTCTATGCATTTCTGGCAATAAAATACAACCAATAACTGCAGTGCAGACTGCACATACCATAAATAAGCACACTAGATTCATTATGCAGGTTATCAGCCTCTGATCCTGGCTGCACCTCTAATTTCATATATGGGGAAATAAATCTATATATTGCCAAATGCTAAATATAGGCTTCTATATCTCATGATCTAGGTATCTGAAACGTGAATTACACAGAACATTGGCTAGTTTATCTGCATCTGTTTTTCTTAGTATTTTTCTGTAAAATTGAACTGTTTGGAAAATAACATTAAGATCATCAATCCAACCCTAAATCCAGCACTGCTGAGTCCTCCACTAAACCAAGTCCCTAAGTGCCACATCTACACACCAGTTAAATTCCTCCATGGGTGGTGATAATGACTATTCCTGAATGAGTGCAGGGCTTCATCCCCCTCAGATTGCATCCTGTTCCTTCTTACGTCAAGATCTGCTTAAACACTCATCCATTCATCCAGAGAATCTGCAAAGTGAGCAAGCATCACTTCCATGCCATGATTCACTCCATTAATGAAAGCACCTACAGCACCACAGCCAGGAGAGACCTCAGAAGGTCCCTCATGACACAGCTGTGCATCACTCAGTGCACAACCCATACCTGCCTCTCTGAAGCCTCCAGTTAGTTTTGAAGCCCTTAGAGGTCTTCTCATTAAAATTTTATATTTCACAGAGGAAATAAGAAGCCTGAGTTTTGAAAATGGGGTGGGAGAAAAATTTGGAATGAAATTTGAAATTTAGAAATATGAAAGTCAAGTAAAATTACTTAACAGTCATGCAGTAGGATCTCACGTATACAAATAATTATAGATATTGGTTATAAAGCCCTAAACTCTTCATTCAGTAAATAAGAACTGTTTTTTTCAACCTCAAAGGCAAGTTTTTAAAAATAGCTAGTTATTAAAAATTAATTCAGGTGCACTTATGAATAAGAAACCACTTACCTTCTTTGTGATTCTGTTCAGAATAAGCAGAACTATTATCATATTTTATCATTAAGATATCATGATATTTGGAAATAAAATCTGCTTAGTGGGAAATTAGGCTTTCATAAAGGAAAGGCTTATTTAAAGTTCATTACATCCATAGAAGGCTATCTAAAATGTCCAGGTTCAGGCACTCTGAAATGACAGGGGTCATCTTCAGAGGAACTACTGTTGCTAGGAGACACAAGCATCAAAGTACCACGAATTTGTAATTTACCCTTATTTGTCAAGGGATGTTGATGATAAATGTACTCCCCAGAATGCACAAGGCTTTAATGAGGCCTGCATCATTTTGCATGAAAAAGGGGGACCACAAACTCACCTTGCTGTGTTCTAAGCACTCCCCAAATCCTTGGATCCACAGGAAAACAGGAGTTGCATATTTCCTAGTCTTGGAGTAGAAGTGTTTTGCCATATCCCTTTCCCATGTCATCCGACTCCATTAAGAACTCCCAAAGGCAACTGGCCCTAATGGGCAAGATAAAGAGAGTCAGCACTTCAACATCTGTGATTTAAAAGGTTGCCCAGTGAAGGAAGAGCAAGGGAAGTTTGGGGTGAGCAGCTTGTAAGGTAAAATTAAATTTGAAAATAGCTCAGACTGGATGAGAGGGTCCAGTCTTTCATATGTGGTAGAGGAGATGTTTGGGGATTTTTCCTGGATGCAGCTATGGATCACCATAGCTCCAGACACACAGAAGCACCAGCTGGATTAAAAAAACCTGTTTGTTTCTGTTGACCCAGGAATCTGGTATTAGAAAACAACCACCTTTTGACTGGATGGGAGCAAATGTCACACCTGTCTTCAAAATGGGCAAGAAGAGGACCCAGGAAAACTGCTGGGCAGTCAGCCTCACCTCCATCCCTGGAAAGGTGATGGAAGATAACATTCTGGTGGTCAATAAACAGCAAGTAAAAGAAAATAAGGTCTTTGGGAGTAGTCAGCAAGGGGGAATCATACTTGGCCAATCTGACAGCCTTCTGTGATGGCATGGCAGAATGAAGGAAGAGCAGTGGTTGTTGTTTACCTTGACTTTAGTGAGGTTTGACTTTAGTGAGGTTTGACTTTAGTGAGGTCTCCTTCCAATCCTAACCCTGGGATTCTGTGGTTCTCTGAGCAGTGCATACCACTGCAATACTTTCATTCCATCTAAGGTGCAGTCTCAGGGCACTGCCAGCCTCATAATGAACAAATACTTCCAGAAATTATTTTGAAGAAGTGAAATGAAAGTGCTGAAGGCAGTCTGCCCTTAAAATTTAAATAGCTGCAGAGGCTCATGGGCACCTTGACTGCAAGATTATTGAGATGGTTCCAGCTCAAATGAGCTAATACAAAGTGGAAAATAATGGAAAAAAAGACATCCTCATAAGGACAGGTTATTTGTGACTCTCTGTACCTTCAGACAAACTAGGTCCAGGAAATTTCTAACTACAGTGTGAATTAAAAGAAAAAAAAATAGGAAAAAGAAAAAAAAAAGATGGGGGCAGAAAATGTTGCAACTGTGACAGCTGAGACACTACTATACTGAGACCCTGCTACACTGAGACACTGATGACCTGACACTGAAATAGATGGTTACAGGAGGACTTTCAGGATCCAAAGAAAAACAGGGCAGAAGGAAAGATGGGAAAATGCCCAGACAAAGACATACACAGCTGCACAGATAACTACTAATTTGAACTGACCTACCTGGATGGGAGACAGGTGTTTCTTTATTTACATGGTCTGGTTACCATTCTCTACCAAAATTACTTGAAGAATTTCACTACATGTGTATTTTCCTTGATTAGCAACAGGTCTGAATATGTATTTCCTTTAACATCAAGTCAAATTTTGATTATTCCAAGCCAGCTCCCTTTCAGGGCAGCAAAATAGATTCTATAAATGATTTATTCATATGATAGGGAAGGTGTACTTCTTCCATATCCATATGAATTATTTGGGATTTGAACTAGCTGATCTTTAAGGTTATGTCCAACTTCAAAATGAAGTGAAACATCTATATACAATAAGGACTCTTAACAGTCTGTAACCCTGAATCCACCAAAAGCTTGAGTCAAAGCTATTGCTTGCATAGTTTCTGTAGTGTAATCATTCTTTGCTCTTTCAGTGATACCTCTGAGTCTCCAGTGAGTGCACAACGCAGCACTTTCATTCCCTGTAATAAGACTTGCAAGATGATAGATTCCTGAACTGGTCATTTGTGTGATCCTCCTGTATCATACAGTCAAGAGCTTCCTCCCCAGGTAACATACCACTGCCTATCCCTCGAGATGGAGAATTAAGGGTCTTGCCTTCCATCTCAATTTTAACCCATCCCTGGCTCACCAGCTCCAGACAGCTGTCCAGATCAGGAATGTTCTGCTCCTGGTCTTGTCTCTGCCCTCCCGTGGCTGTGGTCTGCAGAACACAGTGTTTTAGCAGCAGGATAACAAGCCCTTGTTTCCAGGAGATGGTATCCATACCTCAGATTTGCAGAAGCCTACCTAGTCAAGCATGTGCCAAATTACATTTAACAGTGCCAGATCCATAAAGGAGTCGAATGCTAATTCCAGTCACACACTCTGTCAAGACGAAAACACATCTGAGTGATCTACTGGTGTTTGGCTCCCCATGCACACCCCAATTTTTTTGTCCCTCGCTGTCATTCACATCTTGGCTCATTTGCATCTTGAACATAATTATATTCAGAGCAAGACCACAGGGCATGAACTCATTCCATATTTACCTCCTAGTCCCAGAAAGGTTATCAGTTCCCATAGTGAGAGCAGAATTGCCACTTCAGCACCTCTGTGTCAGGTGTCTTTTGACCTCATAGTAACTCTACAGGGACTTGGGGTCTTGTCAGCATGAGATTCTCTGTACAGCTTACCTGTAATTATGAATCCATTTACTTAATACAGTTCTTGACATGCATTTTTTTAATTTATAAATGTTTTAAAGATAATTACTTAGTTTCATTAAAAGTAAATCTGAAATGGGAATACACTGCTACAATGGCCATATTTCACTTTAATAGAAAGAGATATTGACATATTTTAGATGCAAACAAACCAGGGAGATATAGTGAGTATGGCCACTTAGGCTGATTGAAAGATGATTGAATAATGGCCACATTACTGTGAGAAAAAGTGGCTTTCCTCTTGAAAAATAATTATGTTTTCCTGTCTAGCTGCAGCAAAGTAGGTGGGAAGCTTAGATTGTTTTGTTCCATCATAAGATGACAAGAGTATGGATGTAGATCTGTACATTTAATTTAGATTCACTTTTTAATAGAAAAGTGCTATTTTGAAACAAAGCCAAAGTTAACTTCAAATTCACTGAGATGTTGTATTCAGATATTTGAATATTTTCCTCCATTCTTTGCAGCCTCAACTTTTACAACTTTGTAAACTGAAAACAGTTTAGTTCTTCTCCCATAACTCCATTTTTAATTGAATGTATTTCACCCACAAAATAATATCACTCTGGCTTCATTGGGAATATAAATAAATAATTTAAAATTAGTATGTTCAAAAACAATGGTTTCCATCAGTTATACAACCATCCTGCATTTTGCTCTGAAAAACATCAGCCATTAGTCTCCAAGAATATGGCATCAAATGACCAGGCTCTTTGATTTCTCTTGAGAAATCAGAAAGTGATAATATTGGTCTATTCTCCTTGAGCAATAGACCAATTTACTCTCCAGGAGTAAAGTTATTATCTGTGTTCACCCTTCTGTTGCCATAATTTTTCCATCATACACGTTTCCTTTCCAAGCACCTTAGAAAGGGAATATTTTATCTTGAGGTTTCTTTTTTTCAACACCCTGAGCAATTGCTAAGTTTATGGAAAGATTATGGCAGTACCTGAGAAACCAGCCCTTCTTTCTCCTGGCTTGAAATCTGGTATCCCACCTTACAGTGTCTTATTGGGGCCTGTCTTCTTTCCTGTTTGTCAGCTCTGGGACCAGAGGACTGCAGGTTAAAATCCAGGTAGCTTAGCTGTGTAATAGCTCTATGGAAAGAGACATTAAACCAGAAATTACAAAATAAAACCACCAATTCAGGCAATGAACACACTGCTACTCTGCTGTGCCAGTGCTATATTAATGATGCAGCATCTCACCGCTGCACCAGAAGTTCCTCAGTTTGAATGGGGTTAAAGGTGAATCAATTAGTTTAGATATAGAGGAGTTAGAAATTAGTTCAAAAGATCCTCTCAGACCAACATACCTGAAAATACTGTAAAATATTTTTTCCAAAAACTGCTCCAAGCAGAATGTGAACTTTGTATAATGATGATGATAGATGTTTTTCCTTTACAGTCTGATTTCCCAAACCAAAACTCACTTGAAATGCCATAGAGTATCTGAAATGTCTAGGTTTAATATCAAGAGAAAATGAGATCTGAGAAGTCACTGGAGGCATAGAGCTCTGGCAGTGCACTGTCCCCTAGAATATATTATTTTAAATTATCAGACAAGCCTTTGCCACTTCAGAATTGAATGCCCAGTTAGCAGGGATGTAAACAAAGGGAGCTGGCTAAAAACCAGGCTATTTCACAGAAGCTGAGCATCACTGGGGCAAGCTGCCTTTCTGCCCTCCCCACGGGAGGAATCCATCCACCTACTGATGCTTCTGGCTCTGCACAGCAGCAGAGGCAATGGCACATCTGCAAGCAGCACCCCAGTAAACTCTGCTGGGTCACACAGCAGAGCTTTGATCCTCCTCCACAGGACCCATGGAGGTGTAGAGCCTGGTCCAGGACGTACTTGGAAAGGAAAGAAGAAACATGCAAGAAAAAAAAAAAAAACATGCAAGAAAAAAAAAAAAATCCGACCTTTCCTAAACTGTGTATTTCTGAACCACAGCCCCAAAAAGTGAGACACATCTCTTATTCTGAGTCTTCCAACTATCATGTCAAAAGCCAACAGCAAACCTCCTGACCAATACATCCCCTAAGCATGGAAGCTGGAATTTCTCAGTTTAAGATGACCATGACAGAACTTGTCAAACAGATGTTGAAGGTGGCAGATATCTTAAAGGGAAAAAAATATGAATATAACAATAAAACAGAATGAAAAAAATGCACACATTGGGAAAATTAAACTTTTAGAAGTGGTTGGAATTCTGGAATGTCCTATATTTCTATGTTTTTCTGTGCCATCTTGAAATTCTTTTAATATCTTTATTTAAATCAAACCAGTAATTTCCTTTAAAGATATCAGTCAGACAGCAAAGGCTATTTTCTGTGTATACTCCATGTATACAAAACTCCTTCATATTTCAGTATTATTGGCTTAATAAAATAAATTAATCAATTACAAATTTCTTCTAAAACTGACAGTGAAAGCACTGAAGTCATAGTTTGTAGAGTTTGGGGATATATCTGACCCTTCTGAATTGAATGGGGCAGCAAAAGTAGAGTAAGATTGGGGAACATCTCATGTCTTGCAGAGATGATTTTTAATTGTAGATTTTTAAATAAAGAATTGACAAAGAAAACCAGACTTCTTTCATATTAGTCAAAACAGAAGAAACTGAAAACACTGAATACAAAACCACAGCTAGAGTTTCTGCTAATAAGGCACTGCCTGTGAAAGATCCATAGTTTTCAAGACTTACAGCAACATAGGGGAAAGGTTATCTTGAAAAAAAATAGCTTCCACATCCCTCTCCACACAGCTTTAGGAAGGTTGCCAGGATGCTCATATGTTATAGAGTAGTAAAATTCTTTCTGAAGGAGGAAATGCTTCTGTTTTCAGAACGTATTACACCTAAAGACCAGGAAAAAATTAAACTGTTACATCTCCATGGACACAAGAATGGAAGGAGATCACATCATTAAATATTTGTTTACTTTTTAAGTTGTTTGTCAGGTATGAAATCAGTGACACTCATTAAAAAAAATAAACTGAATGCATTTAGACAACCATATCTTAATCTCCTAGAAAAAGAAATTATAGGAAATCATATGCATGACTTATATATAGCAGCTTTGCATTATGGTATATCAGATATTCAACAACATCACTGCTGCCTGCCATAATCATTTTCTGCATATAAGTCCCACATGACCATCAGGAATGATCCTCCAGTGACAGAATGCTATTGCCCTATTTTGCAAAAATAGCTTAATATTTTTGAGCAGTAATTCCAAAAAACACATTACCAAAATACTGTGGCTGTACATGGTGGGTTATGTAATACCTGCATTTCAGAGTTACCAGAGGGTTTTGTTCTTGGAAGACAATGCCAAAGAGATGATTTTGTTATTCATTCATGGTGCACTGTCTACAATATAAGTAAGGTGAACACCAGTGTTAGGGAAATAATATTCTGTTGCTTATCAGAGGGAAGGCCTCCTTGTCGTAGGGGAAATTAGAACTGTTTAATCTTTTGCAGCCCTCATTTGAACACAGTTTTGGCTTCAGACCTTTCTGACTGCACAAATACTAATCTACATGAGCATGTGAATCACCAATTTCTACACATGAAGCGATACCTCAACACAGCAATTATTCTGGCAATTCAGTCATTTAAAAAATTGTACATTCATATATGTAAACCAATAGATATGAAATGTAAGATAACATTTTGAAGCTCACTTCTACATTACACAACTCCAGACCATGGTGCTCAGATTATCCCCTCAGCACTCCTGATGCTGTGGGTCTCCAGACAATTTGGAAATGCAGACCTCAGTTTTTCACCTTCAAATATGCAGCCAAAGTTTGTGGAATAAGTAGCAACAATTTGTTCTCCAGTGAGTTTCAGACACAAGGTCAGATCTCAAGAACTGATAACTCCTCAAGCTGAGTCATACATTTCTAGCGCTTCCTCAGCTGATGGTTACACAAGAGAACAGATTTTTGCACTTGTTCAGCTCTCCAGTTCAGCACATCAACTGTTCTGACGATGGTACAATCCTGTAGTGACTGTATTTGAAATAAATAAATAAGTTCTTTATCCACCAATAAATCATTTGAAGAATACAATGTAAAACAAGTCTCAGCTGGCCTCTCCTACATCTTACAGGATTGTCTGTGAATGGGCACATCAAAGCAATGACCCAAAGCAGTTAATCATTAATGTCATTGATTTGCCAGAACACAGTGCACCTGCCAAGCTACACTGCTCATTTCAGTCTTAATGTCTTGAGAGAAAAAGCCTTGTGCCCTGTCAGAGGCAGATAGATATTCTTACATATCCAACCCTATCAACTGCTTTGATGTGCACTACTGATCCAAAGCCTGAAAGATGTAATACAGCAACACTTACTGCATGGTATCTGAAAGAGAAATCATTCACACTTGATTATTGTGCTCAAAAGCCCACAGGTTTAGAGGATGATCCTAGCTGTGTTGTAAATTAAACAGCTGCTGTGATCTGATTGAAAAGGCTCAAGTGATTTAACCAATCACTAAAGCTGTTTATTAGAATTACAAAACAACAAAGGAGATCTTTGGTTGGTGACACACCATCATATTTTAAAATATTCAGCATGGCCAAGAGGCCAGGACCCTGTGTGTGCTGTCCTTCTCCTGAACTGTCAGGCATACACACTGTTGATGTTGTAGAACACCTATTCAGAAAACATCTAATTTGTTTGTATCAGCCATGAAGATCCCCTCTTGTTTCACAAATTAGTTTTTCAGTTCAGTCAAATAAAGACCATTTGTGAAATGTTCGTTTAAAAGAACAATATTCCTCTACCCATCACAGTGACAAGTAGAGGAATTAGGAATGAACCAGAGATTACTTGGTAAAACATTCCCAATTTGTGAAGCCCCGCCAAGATACTTCAAATATGGTTTAGTTCTCGCTTATAAAATGTGCTCATTTAACACCTTTCTTCATTTTTCAGCATAATTTATTATACTGTTCACATTTGAACTAATACATACAATATTTTACAGGGTTTTTATTCTTCCTACAAGGCACAAGAACTGCTTTTTCTATCACTTCCTCATAGGTGACTCTTCTGGTAGCTAAGGAGAAACTCTGATTTTTGTCCAACAATATAAAAAAAGTCAGAATCAGACACATATTTTCCTCAGCATTATTAGATTTATTATCTCCTTGGTTTTATAAATATTTCTACTGGGCTTATATCCATTATTGCCTTACATTTATTATTTCTGCAATATCATCTTTGAAAGAAGACAAATAGAAAGGAATTCAGCAATGTCCTGTTTGGCCATTCACATAAAGCTTTAATAACTTTTCCAGGTTTTTGCTTAAAAATTCCATTAAAAGCATAGCTTCTTGGATGCAGGCTGCTTCTAGAAAACAAAGTTAAAGTTTATTACAACATGAAATAAATATGTAATTTCTGCTGCTATTCAGGGAACATAAAATATTAAAAATGTTTTCTCCACTCTAAGTTGTAAGGCATTTTGCTAATCTGCTGCAATTTTGTAGTAATTTAAAAAGGTCACAGACCTCGTTATAAACTTGATAACACAGTGCACTGCAACCCTTCCACCAACCAATGCAATGCTGTGCTCCCTGAAGTCAAGTGGATCAATGCCTGGTTCTACAAAACATTTGGGGCCTCCATAATGAGCAGTACTTTTCTTTATCATTTTGGTTTTCTTATTTCCTGCTCCATTTTAATGGCACAGCCAGGGAGATATTGTCTGTGCAGAATCTCTAACACTAAATAGAAAGAATTTGTCATTTCAGTTAACAGTTGTGCCTTGTTATTTCTGTGCTTAGGGAGAAACAACAACTTCTCCATATGGCCAAAGCAGCTCTTTAAGAGAGATTTCCTAAGGAGAGAGCTTTGTCTTTCTTACTGGGATTGCATTGCCCATGAGTTTTGTTTTGCCTTCTGGTTTCATGCCAAGAATTTTACAGCCAGAGTGAAACATCACAAAGGAAAACCAAAAAAGTGTACTAACACACCTTCCACTGTAAAATAGAGGTATTTTGATTAAATAATAAGGTATAATGGAGGGGTGTGATAAAACACAACACAAAGTACAATGTCCTTGTACCATATGCTGTGCATCTGCAGAGTTACTCTGAAACCTTGACTGCAAATGCCACATGAGCTGGTACCAGGCCACACAACAGCCAGAGCTGCAGCTTGCTCGCCAGCGCTTCTTTGGGAAGACCAAAAGAGACTTTTACAGACTTTCTGGAAGCTAGGGCTGTCTCCTTGCAAACCTGACACCCCTCTGATCTGTCAGGAATCCCCCTGCAGCTCCCATGGCTGTAGGATGGGGCACTGGATGGGACAATCAACTCCCAATCTTGGCACAACCAAGATGCTGCACAGCTGCCCCTCATCCGATGGGAGGCTGGGTTTATCCAGGTCTTCTGGAAGAGAGGGAACAGGTAGGAAAGAAACTGGGAACCCTTGAAAGAAAGCATTTTGAGAAGGATTATGAGCCTGTTGAGTGAAAACTTCTGGGCACTTTCCAGACCAAGCCCTGCTCCTGCTGAGAGCAGGAATGACAGCAAGAACAGCCCTCAGGGATCCCACCAATCCTGCTTTCCTAAACACTTTTAACTTCCCAGCTCTACTTGTGTCATTAACACTGTCTGAACAAGATAAATGTTAATTGAAACAATTTGTTCCATTATGGATCTATTTCTTTGTCTATTATTTATTTGATTCAATTCAGAATTTTTCTACGTTATTTAAAGGGCACCTGTCTTCAGCTTAAGAGTGAGTAATGCAGTAAGACAACTGTAGAACAATCTGAATTGATTGGAAAATGGGTGAAAACTGTTATATGTATTAGAAATCATTTTGTTTCTGAACTGGCATGTGTATGTCACTATCCAGTAGATTAATATTTGCAGTATTCATCTTGCACCTGGTAGCTGTAATGATGTATTGGGATTCTTCTTTCCTAAGTCTTCAATGAAAAAGGGAAAGCTGGTCACAGTTGCAGTAACACAGAGCCAAAGTGTTAGGTGAGGAATGAGAGACACAAACAAATCAGGTTTGTGTCAGTCTGGTACAGATTGATGGAACCAACAGAGTATTCAGGAGAGATGGCAGTTTCTGTCTGCCAGTGGTCCTAACCTCAGTGGGTTTCAGGAATAAATAGTTGAGAGGTATTCATGAAACTTCCCTGGGAGTTACTCAATTAGGAGAGGTGTAAATTATTTAAATTATTAGCACCTGAGTGTAAGTGATGAATAAAACACCATGTTAGAAACACAACTGGGAAAACTACTGGGAGGGCAAGCACATGACAATCCTTTGCAAAAAGAAAAAAAAAAAATTATAAGAAAAGCCTCTGTAAAAAAATCCTCAAGGTTTCTACAAATAGAGCTAAGAGCAGCTTAATATGAAAACCTGCATAGGGGATGGACAAACCAAAGTAAGGTGTTGCCACACAGTTTTTCACTGCACATAATTTTCCAGGGTCCAAGAACAATCATAAAGTTTGGTTTGTTGGCAAGAAATAAGTTTGTAGGCTATGATGTAAATTATAAATTAATTTGTGGGCACCGCTCTGAAATGGCAGAAAGAAATGCTGTGGCTGAATTTAATCTACAAAAAATTGTTTAACCTTATTACTAGCAGATAAGAGAAGCAATGAGCCACATGAAAAAATAAGTTTAGGGGTTGCATGCTTTAACAGTCAAACATCTTGCTAATTGAAAGGAAAAACATGGTTCACACAGAAGGAGTGAACTCACCTACATCAGTGGCATGAAAGCAAGAATTTGAGGGAATTCACATACCTACTGACATTTTGCTTACTGCAAAATACTTAGTGCCACCGAAGGTAATGACATTTTAAAATACCTCAAATTCAACAACAAAGCTGAAAGCAAATGCTATGCAGCAACTTCTAGAAACAGCTGAATGAGATGTTTTGTGGGTGATGTGGGAATTCTGTCCCTCTGGACCTGTTTATTAATCTGAAATAGAAATTGAAGAACTGAATGAATGCTACAGAAATAAGTTCCTGATCAAGGTTGGTATAAAAGACTGCCATTTCCTTCAGCAGCCTTGCCATGAGGCACTAAATGAATTTTTCCTGGGTGCCTGTTTCTGTGCTTATCTGCCCCAAATATTCTCACTATTCTAGGACTGAGAAATGAAGTTAGTACTGAAAAAAGTGAACTTTGAGTCTATGCTTTTACAGACTTTAAAGGAACTAAACTTTTATGTTAAAAATTGTATTTCTTTTAATTAGGAACATGGGAGAAAAAGATTGAGATATTGTAGATAATCTGAAACATACAGTGAGAAAAACAGAAACTGCTTACTAGATGCCTCTGGGGAGAGTCCAATAACCAACAAACCATTTGGTATTGAAATTGAAACCAATGATATGTTCATATTCAATCCATAAACAGAAAATTAGTTCCTGCTTATTTTCCTTCTTTACATAATATATAAATATATAATAATAATGATTTGATCTGGCCAGTGAAGAGCTTTAATTCTCTAGATTTTATTTTGTCCAGTATGACTCACATTACATTTCCATGGTTAGAGCAAGTTTACATATTGATACTGACACTTCTGGCCCATCAGGTCAGGCATTTCCAACTTAAGATCTTCTTGCTGAAGATATTGCTGCAGCAGAAAAATAATTCATCACATTGTGATTATGAACTTGAAGAAAAATATGTGGCATAATATTCCCTTGTGAAAAGGGGAGATTTAAAATCTACAGATTAATAAGAAAAATTTAGAGATCCTGGCATCTGATATTTCATGGCTTTTCTCCAACCAGCCCACACGGTGGTTGAAGTTCATTTTGAGTGTCACATGTCCTTCCACTGACTGTAGGGCTTCACAAACTCCTGTGCTAACATACAGTCAGCAGATGCATCTCTGCCTTCCAGAGCAGTGATGTTTGTCCCTACGGGAAATTTGTTCCCAAATGCAAACAGCAATTTTCTCTGCTGGTAAGAAAAAGCAGGTTAACATTTCCAGTCTCTTACTGTGTAGTTGAGGGATTAAGTTTTGATCTGTGTTTCATTTGCAGCCTAGTTAATCTCTATAGTAAAAGGCACACATGCACTGCTACACATTTCCAGAGACCCACAGTTTGTGTAACTATATATTTCTATATATAGAAATAATATATTTTCAATACACAGTAAATGCTTCAGCACCACTCACCAGCCACTATATTATTTTAGGGTGTCTTAAAATCTTACTGGCAACACCATAACTTACTTAATTGAAGTCCTGGAAATAATGCTGCCATAAACTCATTGGGAATAACACAAAACTCATGAAGAAGATGAGGATCCATGTTAGATAAGCATACACAGAATTCCCAATCAATGATTGGAAAAAACCCAAAGACAAGATCATGAAGTCTCATTAAAAGAATTGCTGTAAGACGTTCTATGCCAACTCTTGTCCTAGATTATATCAACATAAATAAGAAAAATACAGCAGCTATAAACAATTTTGCATTGAATTTGGTATAAATAATATCATCATCTTATAACATCACCTAACAAGTTTTTTGCTAGAGTATGTGAAATATCCTAAGTTATCAGGACTAGAATCTCACAACCCTCTTCTGGCAGCCTTGATGCTCTCTCTCCCTGTTATATTTGCCAGTTTTCCTGCTGGGAATAAATTTGCCATCTCAATTTTATGGCTTTCTATACTTGATACCATTTTATGCTTATGTTTACTAATTGTTTCAGAACTGACCTACAAAAACAAATGTTATTTTTTTCCACTAATGATTAGTTCCAGCAATCAGGGAGCAGCAGACTAATCTCTACTGTTTCAATTCCTGATTTCTGTATTTCAAGATTATTTTTTACTGGCACTAATGCTTATGATCCAAAAGACAGCCAGGCTCCAAGTCAAGTTTTTTAAACTTGACTCAAAGTCTGGTTTTTTTAAAAAGACCCTTTTTAAAGGTCCTTACAGAAGTGTTTAAAGTCACTCACTATATATTTACATCATAATGTACAATATCCCCCATGCAAATGACAGACCATGAGCATGTTGGACATAATAAACCTATTCTTGAAACACCTTATTTGAAGTGAATTTCCTTACTATAGTCATTAGGAAAGGATTCTGCTTTCTTGTTTGCTGTACCTACTCCTCCTTCCCAGGAAATTATGCCTTATATACATATACTCTTTGTTGCTTTTGCAACTTTCCTCTTCTTTGCAGATCTTTTTCCCTAAACTGTGATCCTACTTCAGATGTGAGTCATCTTTATCGTCCTATCCAAGCCTCCCAGCCACCATTTTCATTCTGGATGCAATAATTAAAAACAAAAATATAATCAATCATGGTCAGTCGCAAGTTTATTTAAGACAAAAAATACGTAATTTTACATGTCATCAGGCTCTGCTCAGCACTTTCCAAAATATCTGCTGTGTAAAGTCTTCCCTTTCTGAGAACATTTGTGTTCTTAGTAACATTCTTAGTAACACCACAATAACATGCCCCAGGGAAAACAGCCCCTGGTGCTCAAAGGAAAGTAACTGCTAAAGGAAGTTGTTGGTGGATGGGGCTTTTCTCCCATGTTTCAATTACCCAGAGAATTGGAAGAGGCCTAGATTAACCTGCACACCTATAATAACACTGAAGCTAATGATCCAAGTCCAGGGAGATGGCAAATTCAATGCTTCATTGACTTAAGCACTCTCAGCAGCAGCTTCCTATTCTGCAGAAGAGGAATAAAGTCCTACACAGTCCCTCCCCCTCCCCTGGCTCCCTCTGATCCCCTCTCATAAAATAAGTTGCTGCTTTGTAGAAACTTTTGTGCAACAGTGAAGGCACCTGAAGAGAAACTTGACAGTGAGATCTGTTGAGACTCCCTCCCTCTGATAATTGCCACAATGCAATTGTGTTGGAAGAGGATTTTCCAGACCACAGGAAAGGATGCTGAGCATTGTTCATTGCCTTTGTCCCCCAGCCTATGGTACAGACTCTGCTGACTGCATCCCTTTGCACACCAGGATTAAAGAAAGAATTGCCCTTGTTTGCACTCACCTTGAAATAATGAAGATAAAAACATGAAATAGGAGAGTAATTTAACATCTGGAAGCAAAACCTACTAAAAAATATTTGTCACTATTGGAAGTCTCAGAAAAGATATGAAGAGTCAGTGACTCTGCACTGCCTCTGAGACTGCTGGACACACTAAATGATAATGCAAAATAAATCTTATGTCAATTAAAACAGAAATAAAAAGATATCACAGAGCATACATGCACATATATTTTAATCTTGCTTGGAGAATAGCAGTGGGGAGTATCATCTACAAAATAAAAGCAGAAAAATAATTATAATAAAAAGCCAACCAGGAAAAATTTAGCTTCTGAAATGTTTTCTCTTTCCCTTTGGTGAAAGCTTTCTACTGATGAAAAGGTCCCACAGCATGCAGTGTGACTATTTTAAGTACCCGCAGTGTTAGGAGTTGAAACTCGTCACATTTTGGGGGGAAGGGAAGGGAAGGGAAGGGAAGGGAAGGGAAGGGAAGGGAAGGGAAGGTCACTGGTTTGGAGGTGCACATTGCATCTGCTTGTGCATTATTCATTAGCAGTTGCTCACCTGTCTTTGGGCTGAAGTGATCTCAAGAGGGATGCTAACTCCATGCCTGCAATTACTCGTCAGGACAATCAAAGGTCACTAGATCAAAATAAATAATTAGATGTCCTGACTTGTCCAGACAGAGGTGGAGGCTTTCCTAAAGCTGATACATCCTTTTCTCAGCAGGATCTGGTAAATTCTCTCACCTCCACTCCAGTCATATCTGAATTACCCAGGCACCTGGTAACAACAAAGAGTCAACATTCATTGTGCTCAGGGACAAGCACCTCCCTCAGAAATACCCCAGTCTTGCCTCTGCTCTCCACAGCAGGATAACACCTCTCCTGTCACCTGCATGACTTCACCATGGTACCCTCAACTGGCACTTGCTCAAACCATTACATAAGTGGTTCTGCTCAGCCAGGCTGCCCTTAGAAATCTACATGAATCATTAACTATTCCAGTTCTCTCATCTCTCACACCTTACTCTTCTCCCACCTACAGTGTTGTTCCAAATGAAATGTAGCCACTTTCCTGCAGGGAGTGACCTCAAAGGACAGGAGTAGCTCATAGAGCAGAAGTGCACCATTAGTAGTTTCCTGGGTGGACAAGTCACTGAGGCAAAGAGCAGCTGCAGTTCCTGATACAACTTTTCTCATCACCTTTGTGAAGTGCTTTGCACTCAAAAACCACTGGATAAAAATATGTGTCATTGCTATCATTTTCAGTTAGCTGCCTGAGGCTGAGTACAAATGTGGCCTAAGCTCAGCAGCCATGACTTTACACCCTCAGCATGTCTTCAATTGCTTATCCCCACCTTAATACACATTAGAGATCCCACCTGCAGATTGCTATTCCCACATTAGACAGCTTTTCTGAACGTAGGACTGAAGGTAGGAAGGAACAGCAGCACGAGATCAGTACATCACTGGCACAGACACAGATCTGCATAACAAAGAGCTTTGTGTCTCTTATGAAAAGGGGATTATGTGAAGCTCACACAATTTTAACCATCCCAGCTCTAATGTTTCTTTTAAAGCCTAAGTGTCAGTTTGGATAAATGACTTTGGAGAAGTAGGAATCTTGTGAGTCTCAGCACTTCTTTCTGGGGGTGGCAGGCTGTGAGACACTGCTATGCTGTGACAGAGTAAAGAATATGCACTTCTTCACAGCTGTGAAACAGAAAATATATTTCATTCAAATATTATTTTCCTGAAAGATTATCAAATTTACTTATTAGATAATGGGACACTTCAGTGTGCATTTCAATTGCACAGAAATCTAATACTGTTGAGTCTTGGGTAGAAAACATTTATTGCAAAAGAATGTTAAAAAGGAGAATTTAGAAATTGTCAGACCTTTTCCAGCATCACTGGTCTGAAAGGAGCTCATTTCGGAGCCTTCAGATTAAATATTAGAATATATCTACAACATGATATACCTAGATGTTATACCCTGATGATATACCTGGTATTATCTCTCCAAATCTCCTTTGAGCACAGTTTTCTAATTAAAGTCACTTCACTTTCTCCACTATATATTTACTCAAAGAACTGTGCTCTATGGCTTCTATCTTATTTATCCATACCCCAGAGCATGCTTACCAGTACATCTACTTGGCAGCTGTATGTACATTTCAAAATTAATATCAAAAAACAAATAGCTGAGGCAGGAGAATGTGCTGGCAAAACTAAATAAGAAGAATTAAGAACTGACAGGACATTGTGACAGACTTTAAATTTTGCTATAATACATTTTATAGTACAAAAAACAACTAGAATTAAATCCAAGAAGACAATGGTGACTTAATCTGTTTTGCTACCTGACCTAAGTATCCAATAAGTAAGTAGTAGCCAATAATTTTAAGGCTAAAGAAAACACTTTTACTTAGATAAATTGTTCTAGGTTCCAGTTTGTTCACTGCTTAAAATAAAGAAAGATAAACAAATAAAAAATATACTTTATTTCTTGCTTGAAATCCTCTGGTTTCAGCCTGGATTTTGCTATACTTTTCTCTCCAGGATTGAAGAGCTACCTACAATTGGAGCACTGCTAATGATAAGGGTTCAGCCTTCTGGATAAAATGAGGAGTCTGAACTTCTGTGTCCTTTCACAGTCAGCTGTTTTGAATCAATTTATTATGAAGGGATAGTGAGTTTATTTATTGTGAGTTAGAATCATAACATCATGGAATATCCTGAGTTGGAAGGTACCCACTAGGATCATCGAAGTTCAACTCCTGACCCTGCTCAGGACACCCCAAGAATCACACCATGTGCCTGGGAGCACTGTCCCAAGGCTTCCTGAGCTCAGACAGGGTAGGTGCTGTGGTCACTGCCCTGGCGAGCTGTTCCAGTGCCCAACCAGCATGCAGATAAGTGAAAGTGATTTCTGAAGATCATTATTGAGAAGGTCTCTAAGGAGGCAGCAGCTGCTCCTTTCACCACAATTCCTGCACCATGTGCAGTGTAACATACACAGTCCCTGTTCACTGGTGTGGCTGTGGCTGCAGAGCTCTTTTCTGTCCCATTCCCACTAAAGCTGCCTCTAACTTATTTCCTAAGTGAGGCTGATGGGCCCTTTCTCCTCCATAAACTGCTGACACACCACTACAGCAAACTCCTTGCTTGACAAGGGTGGTATAATCATACCAGACATGTCAAGCACGTTAACGCAATGTTCAGAAGCACCTGGAGGAAAAGCCCCAGGAATGTCAGTCTGTGCCACCTCTGTGCTTAAAACACATCACAGGAAAGGGGCCTTTTCTTGCTTTCTTAGCAGCCACAGAAGCATGGGTGACATCATTTCTTCAAGCTTATACATAAAGCACACATTTATTGAAAATATACATCAGTGTGCCACATTAGTCCCTGATCCACCTCTCTCTGTCATCAACAGAAACACTGTTTTGGGTTGAAAAAAATTACATAATAGTATTCAGGTTTGTGCACTTTCACGTGGAGTCACATTCATTTGAGTGATGTTCATCCAAGCTAACATTGCATTTGGTCACATTTTCAAAAACTAAAATCTGGAATGAGAACCTCTGTGAAGAGCTGAAAGCCATACCAGATGTAAGCTGTCTGCAATGGGAAGTAGAATTCAGAAGACTCATAAAAAAAGTATTGGTTTACCATTTTATCCTTTTTAGTAGTATTTCCATTCCTTTCAAAACTATTCAGCTGGAAATAAATTAAACTTTTTTTTTAAAAGTGTTGTTCTCATCTAATTTTAAAAGGCCAGCTAAATATCTGGATGTAAAAAATTTACTTTGCAATAACATTTGGAATATACTGTTTTCCAAATAGGCAGCTTCCCTGATAGTTGTATATGCAGTGCTTCTCATACATCAGGCTCTGCCCTGAACTGGATTACTGAGCACTGTTACAGAACAAGCAATAAATAAGAACAGCAGCTTACTTCACATAACTCTGTACATGTTTTCACTTTAGATACCTAACTATATAAATCATGGGTTTAGGGTTCTTGTAGAGAGAGGATTAACTGGAAAATTGAAATCCTATTCTGGGCACTAAAACACTCACGCATTTTCTTTTGGTGTCCAAGCCCCTTCTGGGAACTGATGCAACCTCATTACAATTCCATAAAGCTTTAGAGATTTTATAAAGCATCAAAATTGCTGTTAAGTGATCCAGCACTTCTTTGTATTTCAAACCATTTGTGACACTTCATACAGTATCTGGTCCCCAGCACTGTACACACAGGGGAGGAGAGGCAGTGTTTGTGCCATAGGCTTGTATAAAAATTTTGCATCTTCCTTAAAGGGAAAAACTTGGTTACATCTGCAGGGGATCAGAGGCAAAACTGCAGTGATCATTGCCACAGTCAGAACAAAGTATGAGGCTGCCATACCTCAGGCACAGAGAAGACACTTTTAGATAAGAAAAGAGTTAAACTTCCAATTAAGTTTATCCTTATCTATCATAACATAGACATAACACCTCATCTATCTCCTACAATAAAGCCATTAACAGAGCAGCAGTGCCAACTCCACAAAATATTTTCTAGAATCAAACACCATTTTCTGCCATGACACTTCCACTTGACTACAATCTTGTGAGTCTCTCAATTGGTCCAATTCAAAACAGGAATTTTACCTTGTTATGGTCACAGTAATATTATTTTGAGAAAACTATTGTTTCTAAAATAATGGTTTTGAGTTCCTGTGAGAAAACATAACATCTCAAAGTTTAAATATGATAAATCAAAATATGTCTCTGGTTAAGTGTCTCTGACAGTTGCCATCCAAAACATTTGTTCTGTGTATTTGGGATAATTAATATAGTGCTGCGCCTTGAATTTTGCAGTATTTTTTCAGAAATACCAGCATCATAGAAGGTTTTTCAGTTGCAGTGCTTGCTTCCAGGAAAATCTATTGTGGATGAAGTTCCTGGAATTAAGTACCCATCTGCTGATGTCAGTGAGAAAGTTGTTGTCTCTGGCAAGCCCAGAATTTCATTTTTATCTCTCTGGGAGAATAAATATTGGTTGCACCTGGCAAAAATTCATTGAACTGGTCTGACTTTAGGAATCACGGTGACATTGGGTGACATCAAAGATCCATGTCCACTAATCTTCTCCACAAAAACAGTAGCACCAAATTTCAGTACAAGAATTCTTTATCCTGATTTCCTGTCATCTAGCATTGTCCTCTTCAGGAGATTCCTGGGCTGTAAGCTCTTTTCTGCATATTTAGTTACTCTTAGCCCTTTTCCATGAAATTGCCCAGTCTCTCTCTGAGTCCATTATAAACTCTCTTGAATAGAGCAGCCACAATGCCCTGGCCAAGGGTATTCACAAGTTTACAATCAAACATGCAAGTTACTGCTTCCTCCTCTCTGAACTGTGGTTGCCATCTTTCCATTCAATATTCCTACCTCTTTATTTATATAAAGTCCCTATCTTTTTCTCCATGGCTGCTGTTATTTTGTGGCTCTCACCCCAAGGGTCTCTTCCAGCCAGAAGATTCACCAGTTAACACAACTCTTCCTTGAACAGAAGCCATTTCACTTTTTTGATCCCTATTTGCTTTTCCCTGAACCTGACCATGCCAAACCCTGACCTTCCCACCAAGTGGTGACACCAATTTGGGGCCCATTAGGGGAAGTTCACACAACTTTTTCCCACATTCATCAATTCATGTTCCCTGAATCCTATCTGACATTCTGTTGACTGACTTGACTGACCTTTTCCTTCCACCTGTCTCCTAGACAGGTGTCACTTTCACTACCATGGATAATCTACTACCTCTGCACACTTTGCAATGTTCATGTCCTTGTATAGATGACAAGAAAAAGGATCTCCAGTAGCAATCTGGTAGAAATGCATCAAGGACAATGTTTACTTTGGCTATGGGTTTTAATATACAGAAAACATCAAAAGGCAAGATTTCCCCTAGTAACTCCATGCACTTGGCTTTGTTTGCCTACTTCTACCATATAGGCAAACACACCATTAAAAATGCCAGAGAGGAATGTTTCGTATAAGGTATGAAACAAGAAAATGTGAAAGGACTGTGCTGATTGTGCATAGAGAAAACAAGAGTGAGAAAACTTAATGGTCTTCCAACTTGTCAAAGATTGGGACAAACATGAAAGCAGCAAACTGTTATTCATGTCCATTGAGGACAGGAGAGAGAGTAATAAGCACAAATTGCTGCAAAGGCGAAAAAGTTTCATTATACAGGATAATTAAAAATCTGAAAAGACTTTCTGGAAAACTGGGCTTGACACTACTGAGGATTCTTTAAAGAAAGCTCAAGTACCTGCTAGGAAATACTGCCACTGTATTTTTTTATCTCAGCTTAGAGCAGTGGATGGAATGGGGTTAAGTAAGCAGGTTTGTCTGAACTCATCATCTTGCCAGTGAGGAAATATGAGCATTCAAATTTCCATGCTTAAGAGAAGGGTTTAGGCCACCTGTGAGCATGATCTGGTTTTCAGAAGGCCTGAATTTCTTCAACTCTTACTAGATACAAATTACAGGTACATAATAAGAGTTTTGACATGCTGGACTTCTCTTGCTTTGACAGCTGCCTAAACCAGACTTTACCTTCAGCTACACAGTAATTAACTGGTTTTCACTAATAATGTTCAAATGAGCAACTCATTTTACCTGTGAGATGGAAACATAGGAATATTTCGTCTTTTGGCTTATGTGGTGTTTGGGACTAAGGAAGAAAGTGTTTTACACACCTTATCTTCAGAGTCAGAAGGGGATTGTGGTGATTCTGTTTTGTAGAGGTGTTTTTGTTGCTCTTCTCATTCTGCTTGAATTCTACAGTTTAAAGTCCCTTAAGAAGAGAAGGTAGCCTTCTTTTTTATTGATCAGTAGCTTCTGTGGTGTGGGGAGGCAGACAGAAAGGATATCTCTGCCTTTGTGGGTGTATGACATAAGTGATGCCAAATGGAAAACAGATCATGCTGAATGCTAACTAAACAAGGACTGAAAACCTCCCAAGCACTTGTCAGTACAAAATCAGGAAAATACAATTATTTCTGTTTTGAATATCCCAGACAAATGCAGACACTCAACCTGGATATCTGTATGTTTATGTGATATTTATGAGTAAAAAAAAAAATAGCTGTTAATTTTAGACATTGTCATAAACAAAACACAGCAGAGTATCTCTGCATTATGCACAGGATAACAAAAGATGTATGGGGCCTCTCTCAGAGATTGGCATTCAGTGCAAGAAAGAAAACAGTTGGGATTTGTAATACGTGAATTTGGATACCTGCAGTTTCAGGGGTGAGATAGATATTTTAGATGAAAAGTTCAGATGAGAAAGGGAGGGGGAAAGTGCAGTCAGAAGCAGTCAGATAGTCAGACGGGCAAACTGGAACAATGCCACTGAAGTCAATCAAGCTCTGACAACTTGCAAAAGCCAAAGTGCTACTCTAGAACATTGTCTGAGCACAATCATTATGTATTGTGCTGTCTCCCTTTATCAAAGCAGAAATTGCTCACAGATGCAGAAAATTTATTACCTCTGAAACAAACCCAGCTCCATCAGCTTTGAGAAGATTTTGGACAAGCACATGTTCTAAAACAGTGAGTATCCAGCAGGCTGTTTCTGAATCAGTACTCTTTTTTGATAAATTAAAACTTCTGACAGGTATTAATGAAAGTCTGCAACGTTCCACTGCTTCAGCAAGCAAGCTGGATGGTCCAAGAGCTGTGATACAATTAAAGTATGTGAAATGAAACCTGTCTTCCAGTTCATCTGTCAGTTACTGAAGCAGCATAAAACATGTCTAAGCTCCTAAGAAAATGAACATGCCATTGATATAGTTATGCAGAAGAATGTCTGCCTTTTGGGAAAGACAGGTTAATCCTTCAGTTGACTTCAACCATTGAAGTGAAAAGATATCTTGATTTTTTTTCCCTTCACTAAAGCTAGAAGTTGTGAATCCAACAGAAGGCAGAGTCCCTGACAAGATTTTAATCTCTCTCATAAATGTAATTGTGTTGACATAATATGTTGAGATTTCTGCAAAGCGTTTCACTCAATGCCATTCAGCAGTCTGGTTTTAAAATTTTGGCACCACCTTCAAATTAATATTGTCTTTATCAAAAACATCCAAATTATGGTTAATTAAACACATAAGGATATTTTCAGGATGGAGAAAAAAAGAAATAAAAAATAATCCTGGATAATGTTGTTGCACAATGTTACAAAATGTTACAAATGGAAAATCAGTACTAAGTATGTAAGTGGCAGAATTTTATCAGACACTAAGACAAAGCAATTAACAATTATAAACAATTAGTTCATTATTGATGCAGAAATGGCTTTTATTTAATGACAAGAAAAAAGGTGCTCCTCCTCTGAAAGACCAGAAAGGACCTTTGGGAAATCAACTTCCAATTTCTGCACAAGGCAGGCTGACAATATTCTCTGGTTTCAATCATGACTGAGAAAAGGCGCTTTAGAAAAACTGCATTCTCTTACAATTGCCAGTGATCACTCCATCAGACACTTCATAAATTGCTCTGTTGACTAGTTGTCCTCATTAGTTGTCCTCATAAAAAACAAACACATTCTCACTGAAAATGCAGCAATGATCCTCATATCTGGCCTAAAAGGAATTGCACCCAAACCTGCAGGCCCCAGGCTGGCAGCGTTATTTGCCTGCCAGGGAGGGGAGCCCTGGGTGTGGGGGGTGAGCAGCTCTGTCACAGGTCTGTGACCTTCTGAGCAGGAGTCCCTTGCACTCCTGCTGCCTTCTGCATGGCAAAATTAATGGGAAGGGGGGAATCCTGTGCTCCAGAACTGCAGCACATGGAGAGGATGGAGTCACATTACAGGAGAAAATCTTTCACTTTACCTTCCCCTAGTGCCAGAATCCAGCACACTTGGCCAGAAGTACAGAGGTCTCGTGGTAATAAATGGTTTTGCCACTTACACAGGCATTTTTCTCTGCTTGTTACACAGGCAGAAGAACATAAGGAATGAGGATATGAGAGTCAAAATGTATGCCTGCTCTTAATATAGGAACATGTGCCAAAACAGTATAAGCTTTTTAACTGCTCTAAATTATAACTCCTCTAAAAGCATTGTGTAATCCAATAGAATCCAAAATCAATGCATTCATCCCAGAGAAGAAATGTACTGTTGTAAGACATCCCTTTAGGATTAGGAAATAACAAATATTTGATAATTAAATACATTACCAGTATAGAAATGCTCACTGAGAACTTATTGACTAAGCCTCAAGATGGAAAAACTAGCAAACAAAAGTGAGAGTCTCAAAAGCCTAGGAGAATGAGAAAACATAGTTATGCTAATAACTATTGACAGGGGAGAAGATTTTTGTATTGAACAGAGATTTTCTAGGTTTTTAACCCAGCTCGTCAGAATTGACAATTGTATTACTAGACAGTATTATCTCATGAAATGTCTGTTGTTGAGTTTGAACCTCACTCATTTGACTTTTCCCTTCTATATAACAACAATTTTGGTCTTTGTGATACCAAATTAGAAGAAATAAATTACATTAAACTATCATATTTGCATAGTTATTAATTAACATACAGAAGAACTCTGCAATTTTTAAATTGCCTAAAAGCAGCCTTAAAACAATGGACATGCATTAAAGCACATTACTGAAAATTTAATTTAACATTTCAACACATAAAAAAATCCTTGAACTCGATGCAGAAGAGCCATAGTGATCTAATGTGCCAACATTCTGAGTTTTCTCTTTTGATATCTTTAAATATTCTCCAGAGGTCAAAGCCTTTAGCACAAATCATGAGTACATTTGGTTTTACATTGATCTTCAGTAAAGCTGGTTATCTACAAGACAGTACAGTCTAAAGCCTTATGAAGAGTTCAAATATTCCAGAGACTTCATTTATTGACTGGGTAAATAGCAATAAAAAAGTTGTAAGGCTTGTTGCCTCTCTGAAATTGTGATGTACTTAGACTTGCATAGGTTGGTTTCCAAAGCTCTTCTGAATTTAATAGGCCCCTTTTCTGTCAGCTGTAAACTACTGCCTCAGTTGATTTTTGGCACGTTGCTCTGAAATGCTGGTAATTTGGCTGGGACAGAATACAATGCATGGTAGAATGGATGAATTACCAGAAAGGCAATTGCTCATAACAGATTAATGGGAATGCCTAATATTTTTGTAAACTTAATGCCTCCCAATGCATACAAAGTGTTAGCAACCTATTTTTGCCACACATTTTTTCTCTGCAATGGGAGTGGATTCAGTCATGCTGTTGAAACTTCTTTGTAAGAACAGGAGATATTGACACACATCCCCAAGTCTTTCCTCAGGAGTCTTGTTTCAGACATAGAAAGGCAGAGGTGATACAACAGCAGAGAGCAAAATGTGCCACAAGATGTTTGCAATTGCCCATTTGGTCAGTAGCTTACACAGCTACCCTAAAACCTTTAAAGCCTTTTGTATGTGTTGTTTCATACATCTGCCAAATAACCTTTAAAAGAACAGCTGACAGAGGTCTGACAAGTGGCAGAATGATTTCAGGTATGTTCCAGTCAAGAGGTTGAAAATTGTACTTTTGAAGCATCAAAGGAAAAGCAATACATTTACACATCGATTTTCAACACAGTCAAATTCTCATCAATATCTCATTCTCAAAGCTGTCTTTTTGGCATTTCTTTCTTCTTGAAGAAAGCCTCCCTATAAATTTTCATTATATCAATATGTTTTCTGCCCCTCCCCACTAAATTCAGGCAAGTTACATGCTTAGAGAGAAGGGAGCTTTTGGATGGATATGCTGTGCTTGATTAAGAAACCAGTCTTCTCTCAAAACTGCTGCTGCTACCACCATTCAAATCTTAAAAATCCCCACATTTTGTAGCACACAGAGAACAATCACTTTGGTGTGCTAGCCACTCTGATGTCATGCCATTTACTAAACAACCATTCTGATCTAAATTGAAGAGAACACATAGTCCACAAGGAGATGAAAAAAAAATAATTCTCAATAACCAGAATTGTTTGATGGCTTTCAGTAAAACTCTTTATTCCAGCATTTCCATTACAATCTAAGTATTCACACTGGTGCATTTCCTCTGGCACCAGCCACTTTGAAATAAGGGTGTTGAAACAGGATACTTTTGTATAAAAAAAAAGATTGCTGTAAAGAGGCATTCTCATAAACAGGTGGGAGAAGAAATAGGACAGCACTTAGATGTATAACTGGTATACAAGTAGTTGTGAAAGGCTGTGATCAGCTTGGAGGTATTAAAGCCATCTTAAAACTGAAGCTTCCAAATCATATTATGTTTGTGCTCATCAGCTGGGAGTCATTTAGGGTGATCTTGGTGATACTAATCTTTTTGGAGATGTTTGTTGAAAGAAGCAGCTAAGCAAATGTATTCATTTTGAATTTAAAATTGATGAGGGGGACAACTAAACACACCTGCTATGAAAGCATGTGGAACAGACACTAAGGGATGGGAAGTGTACAGTCAGGATTTAGGGCATTTCAGTATCTTCCCTGTTTGGAGAGATGAAGATACTGGGTACATGAGCTCTCCCTTGAAATAGCCTTTAGAAAACCAGCCTATATTCCCTCATGTTTTGAGCACTCAACTGATAATATTTATAAAAAGCTTTGAGATTTTAAACTACAGAGGAAATTTAAATGCAGATTAAGGAGTAACTTTCTTTTAGGCATTATTTGTGAAGATCCAGAAGTGCTGCATAAGTGTCCATGAATTATTACTCATCAAGCCTTATGAAAATAATTGGGGATTAGGCAGTTTTTAAGACTGAGAAAAGACAAAGGTTAGGCTTAGTTTGTATTTCATTAATATTGGTGTAAAATGAGTTTAACAGGAATACAATGCCCTTCATGTAATCAGCATGGCTCTCTATTGATGCTGTTATGCAAGACAACATGCAGACAAAACCAAGAGCACAGTGGAAACAATGAAACATTCAGGCCTGGATTTCTCCCTTCTAATTTCAGAAAGAAGGATTCTCAAATTAGCTGGGCAAAATCAGTTACAACTCGTTATATAATATATGCAAACAAAAAATAGCATTTCCTTTGTATCTTAGGCTGGAAAATCTGGTTTATGTATACGAAAACAACCTGCTATGCTCACTATTCTTGTCTTTTATTGTTAATTCTACCTGAGCCTGCTCGTACTTTCTCTCGTTCTACACAGAAAGGAGCTTGGCTTTTCTCAAGGAGAAGTAATTTCCTTCTGTACTCAGTTTGTGTTAAGAACCCAAATCCACAGCTGAAACACTGCCAGTTGGCCAAGTAGCTAAAAGCAAATAATGTATCCTAAGCAAGTCTCTCATCACAAAAAATTAAACTATAATATATTGATGTAGGTGGAGGCTGGTATCAGTGTAAACTCTTTATTGGTACAGCACACTATCATTTTGTCCAAAGATGAATAATGCAGGTTTCTTATAGACTGAATATGCACATCTGGGGACCTGCTTGACCAGATAGACTGCACCATGTACTATGGCAATTCATTAGAACTACAGCTTCAGGTTTTTCTAGTCAGGGCTGAAGTAAAAAGCAGACTTTTTTGCTATCAGGGTGTACAGCTGTGGTGTCCCACAGCTGTGCACCCTGATAGCAAAAGTCTGCTTTTTACTTATCATATGTGAAAACTGAAGGAGAAACAAATTCAGAACTAGAAAACACCTGGAGATTTCAAAAGCATTGTCCATCATCTCTGTCCGAGCTCTTTCTTAAAGAAGGATTATTAGTAAACTGAGTATAAACTGATGCAAATCATTCCATGAAAATACTTGCAAGACATGAACCATCAGATGTGGCTGTAAAATCTGCAATTACAATTTAGGTTGGAGGGTTCTTTGATTGTAATTAAACTCTAATTCCAGAGCAGGAAAGGCAAATTGTCATGTTCCCCACATGGTATTTAATTCTCAGATGCTGTTTCTTCACCTTTTTCCTCTGGAGGCAAGACTCTGGAGTACAAATTATCAAAAGAGAGCTATAATTTTGGATCTGACATAAAAAAAATACATGTGACTCATAGACACTATGCATCTGTTATCACAGCCCTAAATACATGATTATCTGGTAGACTGAACTTAGAATTTCTAGAAGAGAAAGCTGCAGTTTCTCCTTTGAGTTGCATTTTAGGTTTGGTAAATAATCACAGGCACACTTTTTCAGCTTATTACTACAATCAAAGTAAAGCATAAAGCACTTGGCAAGTGGCAGGTGTCTTTCAGAGAATAAAGATGATGTGGGGGTGAGAGCTAAGACCTGGGAATTTCTCCATAGGATAGAAAATAGATTTAATCTTTCAGTAAAACACTGAATATGGTGCAAAGCCTGTAATATTGCCTTAAATTGAGATTCAGAAATCGAGGCAAATTTTCTAAGTAAGGAATTGGGGTGTTGACAGGGATGGAAGGATTCTACTTTTTAGAGTTTTTAAAGAATCAGTCTTGGAGCTGATGTTAGCTAATGTTTTCAATAACTACACAACCAAAAGAAAATTACGTCAATTAAGTTTCCTGGTGACACAAAATTTAAAGAGAACATCAGATGTGAAAAACAGTGGGACTTTGAGGAAACAAGCAAAATACAAATTTCACCCAAAATACAAATTTAAATTCACCAAGTACAATTTTACGGGCAATGACAAAAATTTGCAAAATTTTCTGAGCTGCAAACAATATAAAAAATATCTGACATTCAGAAACTAGCAAGGATATGTACTTGTACCTGTGGTAGTAAAATCAGTCTTTAATATTCTAGTAATTGTTATTGATACAATTTAATAAATTTATGCTCTGAAGCAGTAACAAAGCCTTATACACACTCGGTGATTAGTGTTTGATCTAGTTTTGTAATAGGAAATGGTAACTTCAGCATTCATAGTCACAGTTCATACCTATTTTTTGACTTCTTTTCTTTGGAAAGATGACAATATCATCTGTCTTTCCTAGTGAACTGTTGCCTTATTGCTAATTTTTCTGTCCAAGAAGAAAGAAGAGTTGACATTTCAAAGATGATTATGCTCTTACTGTCATCACAAAAAAAAAAAAACATGGCCAAAAAGAGAACAGAATTTGTTGAAGACCTCACATAGAAAATCTGCAAGACAGAAAGACCTCATAAAATCTCCAGCTGTAGGAAAAGCTTTATATAGCACTTGCTACCAAAGGACCTAACTCTCCAGTCCTGGAGAAACATCTCTCATTTTGCAAAAGGTATGGTCAATATGTTACAACACAAGACCTACAAAATCACCATATCAGTCATGCAAAATTATCACCAAGAGGTGAGTTCTGGTGCTTATTCCTGATGAAATGGATACACTTGTGAAGCATTTGGCTGTGTGAAACATTTAGGAAGTTATGATTTGATCCTTACTTGGAAGAGGGCATTTCAATGTTTTAGTGCCTTCCAGGGAAACAGTAACAGCAGACTGAGAAATGTTTGTCGTATATCAACAGGTTCACTGCTGTGCCTATGCATATTCTGTGTGTTAATGTGCTTTGCATGCTGCTTTCTCCTAAGCACTGAAAGTTAGAGACCTGCCTAGGGCTCTTCTTTTCTTCCCACATGGCACTGGAAACAAAATACGGCAGGGAGGTAGGAGAATGCTTAAACTTTCTTTTAACTAAACTGATATTTGCACTGCTGACTTCCAGTTTTTGTATAAGGACCTCATAGCTATTGTAAATTATATGATGCTGTGGAATTTATTTTTTATTATTTTTTAATTATTTTTGATAATTATTAAATTTTTTTATTATCTTAAATTATTTTTATTCTTAAATGGTGCAAAGCAAAGAAAAAGGATTTTGTAAATGATATTCTGATATCTGGAGAGAAATTAGTTAAAGGAACAGTTCAATGTGTATCTTGATTTTCTAAGTGAAAAGGATGGACAGGAAGGGTCAGTATCACCTTTTACAGCCCAGAAAATACCAAAAATAATGAATCAAGTTAACACCTGAGTACCTTCTAAGCTTCTAAACAGCCTTCAAAGTAGCAGAAGTGACTACCCAAACCAGAGACTGGGGTTATCAGGTAGCTTTTTAGAAAAGCTAAACCCAGCCACACAAAGATGCAACCTCTGTAAACTCACTGATCTGAATGTCAAAGAATCCACTTAACTTACATGGCATTTTCTTGCTTACCCACTCCTCTATGAAGGTGTCTTTAACACACATTCCACTTAAAAATTCTTCAGAGGAGCTTAATATTTCTTTAGAGACAGGACTGGGACATAGGCAAAGTCCCTGTCTGCTGTCCCTAGTAGCAATACAAATATCCCATAGGTGTTTGTCATATCCCACTGTGCCACTGCACTCCTTACAAGAACCAGTTTCCACCAAAACCTTTTGGTGGCCAAGAAAAACAACCTAACTCCTTGATTCTGACCTGATGAACTCCCTGAAGGATTCGTGGCTGGGTTTTTTTGTTCCTGTTGCCTCCTTGTTCAGCACAAATGCAAGGAACAGGCTGTCAAGCACCTTTCATCACCCCGAGTCCCATCGCTCAGGCCCCTCGCTACCAGCCACCCTGGGATTAACGATTAGCCCACAACAAAGCAGCTGAACTTTAATTCTCTTCCTCATGGGAATAAAGCCCCTGAGTCGATGATTAAATCAACCTGGTTTTCAGACACTCTGGAGCTCTGAAGCATATTTTATAACCAGCTAAGCAAACTTCACAAAGCTTTAATTTTCAGTTAAACCCTCTGCAATGTGGTGTTTCTTTTCCTTGGGGGAGACTGAATTGCTTGCTATCCTGTCTTTACTTGCCAGTGTCAATATTTCCTTCAGTTAAAAACAACTGCTGCTCTAACAAATTGCACAAATCTGCTGAACATCCCATGTGTGACTCCAAGGCTAGAGATAATTAAACATTCCCTTTTTCTATCATAAAAAAAAATTCTTTAAAAAATAATTCTGATGTTTGAAACACACTGACAAATTTTTCAGTATTTTGGATAGATGCATGCTCAGGCACATTCTTGCAAAATATTACATCACCAGTTGTGTCTTTGTACTTTATAGGGGTCTGTACAAACTGATAAACCATAAGGACAAAGCTAAAACTTGAAATACATGGAGTTATATTTGTCTGTGGTTTAAACATCTACCACAGTGAATATTTTCCTGCTTAAGATGATCCAAAAGTTCATTAATCATAAAATTAATTAGTATGTAGAAAACCACACTTGTACTTATTTAAGCTGCTATTATTTTAACTAGAGAATTTGACAACAACACCAACACCTGCTCTTAAGTAGATTTGTAAAATGAAGCAGACAAACTGTTACATTCACTATAAAAAATAAGAGGATTTTTCCAGATTTTTAAACTGTATCCTTTGTTCCTGTTCTTTGCATTGAAACTGCTACATTCACTATAAAAAATCAGAGGATTTTTCCAGATGTTAAACTGTATCCTTTGTTCCTGTTCTTTGCATTAATATCTGTGTTACATTCAACTGTAAATTATTATGCTATACTGTAAATTTCTACTATATAAAAACCTTTCTAGGAGATAAATAAAGTGCAACAAGACGGTTCAAACAACTAATTGCCTTTATTAGCTGTACATAATTCAGCCCTTTGTAGTTTGGGAATTTTTTCTTACAGGGACACACAAAGTATGTCTCTGTGTACGTGCTTCTGCAAGGTCCTAAACTAATTGGGCAATGTCTCACAAATTGCATAATTGGCTGAACATTCCTAGCCTTCTGATTTTAATCAGGAACACATGGTGCATATCAATAATCTACTTCATTAGGCCTCAAGAAGATCCAGGCTACTGTCCATTTTCAATTAAATTGTATTTTAAAAGAACAGCAACTTGACCTTTTGGAATACCACATAATAGGTTTAAAAACTTAAGTAGCTTTGGTTTTTTCCCCCTGGAATAGCTAACTAACAAACAGAAATAAGCATCCCTTATTGCAGTGAGTCACCAAGGATCAGCCTTCAACACAGCTTTGGATCCACTGGCTCTGTCTTGTGATGATAATAACACCTGAAAAAAAATCAATTGCAAAAAAGTACAGACCTGTGTGTCTCTACAGCCTTGGAGCTTCCTGTTAGCATTGTTTACTGGAAGAGCATAGAAGACACAAAAGAAAAAGAGTGGGTGTGATCAAACAGCAGAACATTGAGGGGGCTCCAATCCCAAAAGGCTCAGCCTTTTAACCGACAGCAGTAAGCAAGAGAAAAATGATGAAAAATCCTTTCTAAAGGTAATAATAGATCACTGCCAGAGCTGCGAACAGAACATGCATCTTTTAAGTGATCAATTATATTTATTTCTCCTTAATTCCAATTCTGAAATATCTATTATTTTATGATTCTCATGACGTCCCTGAAAATCTGTAAAACAGCCAAGAAGATTTTACTATCAGCATAATTTTCCTCTAATTTGGATTACAGGGATTCTTTTTGTTTACCTGTGGTGACAGCAGTTGTCAGCCAGTATTGCTCTGTGCACAATCCAAAAGAATTGAATCAGTAGCAAGCCATTAGATAGCCAAAGCAGCACTGCTCAGGAGCTTAGCTACATGAGATTTCATAAAACTGAATAGGAGTCATGAGAGGCTTTTACTGGAATATATCAGCAGTTCTGGGAAAGCTCACAGAAAAAAAAATCATGCCACTCCAGCACGTGCTGGCCATGCTGCTGAACCTCTCTGGTCTCTCCAGTTGATGGGTTGTGTTGAACAGCTGGCTCACTAAATTTTTAAATATCTGTGATTCATGTACCCCAATGTTTAGGAATAGTACTTCTCTTCAGCTTTAATGTCACTGCGGCCTTGTGTAAGGAAAAGTAACAAAGCACTACCATATTTTTAGAGCTCAGAAACAACCCCACACAGTGTGCTTGTTCATCACCAAATTGAATGAAAGCATAACACAAAACCAAAACTAACAACAAAACCCTGGAAAAAAATAAAACTATTCACAAAGCACAATAGCCTAATCAAATGGTGAAGTAACTCTGCAGCTGAGGTCAGAGGTGATTTAAGTTCATGTAACTGATTATTAGACACTTTAAATGTCCTTGACCTATTTCAATAGAACTGTTCCCTCATCTAAAAGCATAAAGAGGCACCACTCTGCAGCTAGGAATTCATCTGGCAGAGGTAAGAAAACTACCTTTATTTCAGGTATAAGTATTTTTTTCTTAATTGATGAGTTCTTCAGTGAAAGTCAATCCATTCTTTTTTGGAAGTACACTTCTTTCAAACAGTCCCCTACGTGTAGCCAAAAGACTGCTAGAGAAAAAAGGAACAAAATTAAACCACTTAGAAGAGTATATTGTGGACACTATGGAATATTTATAGAGCATCATCCTGGGCCCTGGATAATCAGAAGCCTAACTTGAAATATTCTAACATTATATTTTGTTGCTGATAGAGGAGCATTTGGACTTTTGGATAAAATTAGCCTTGATAAATACTAATTCTCCTGTCCCCCACCTACCTTCAAAACAAAGACCTTTAAAACCCTGGTTTTAAAGGATAGTTTTCCAAGTTTAAACCAAAAATATTTCTGGATAGTTGAGCTGGACTGCCAAAGGCATCAAGGTCCAGGAGGAACAACACAAGTTATTCTATGTCATTCTTCTCAAGTATTCTCTCATGAGCAAAAAAACAGATGTATCCAGATGCCATAGCAGCCAACTGACACTAATTACATCCAGGATAGACAGAAGATGCAATTCATAAGCAAAGGTAATTAGGGATTTCAAAGACTTACTAGTTAATATAGTGAGTTTTTGTCACTGGAAGTCTTGAAACAAAATATAATGTCATTTTAAAAGCTGTGTTTCTTATCTCAATAAGAATCTATGCTGGAATTATGGAGTTCAGTACCCTGGTCTGGTTTGTACAGGAAGTCAGATGAGACAATCCTAATGGTTTCTTCTAGACTCTAAATCAGTGAATAAAGAAACAGCAAATATCTCCACGACTAGTCACAAAAATAGGTTGATCATAAATAAAAAACAAAGGATCAAAAGAATGAAAAAGTTGGGTTTGCCTACTAACATTCAGAAGTATGACAAAAATAAGCACTTGAAGTAATAATCACTGTAAATTATTTAAAAAGCAAAAGAAAAACATAAACAACAATAAAGCCAAAAACTTCTACCCATACTTGGCCATCTGCTTCAACCTCATGAAGGGCATTGCTTTCTGTGTGTTTTATTGTTTTGTTTGATTTGTCCTAAAGGTCACAAAGCAAGATTATCTTCTCTTTTGCACAGGGCTATTGGACACCTTAATAGATTTCATTATACGAGCCATTTCTCTGACATTCAGCTGACATTTGACTGTTCATGACCTCTCCTGAAGTGACAGAAAATACGTGCAAATCTACCTAGGAATAAAATACATGTGTGGTAGAGAGAAGGAAAGGAATTTCAGGTGGAAGCAACATCAGAATTATCTTTGACCTGACCATTTTCACATGTTACAAGTGTTCAAAAACACAAAGACTGAAAAAAGCACTACTCCAACTCTTCTTCAATACTTAAGACAGTAAGGTCAATAATGGGATTTTTCATGTAGTGCTTTGAGCAGAAAAAGTGACTATGGACTGAAGTGAGAAAGGGATTACATACACAAGTGCACAACAGACTTGGGTAACTGGCTCCACTTGTTTTATCTTCATTGTGCTTGCAAATTAAGTGATAGGTAAAAGGAAACAAAAGGAGTCTTACCTCAGTGTCTAATTGCAAAATATACATTCCTCTGGAAAAAAAAACTTAGCTGGAAAAACTTCATCACATTGTCGTTTGTATCATCATTGCCCACCCTTTGCCAAAAAGACATTGGCTGTCACTCACCTGAAGGAATTCCTCTTTCATTTAGAGCACTCGAGGATACCAGCTCCCAAGATTACTCAGTAGTTTGGAAGATGCTAACTGACAGTTTGGGCCAAAAGCCCTGCAAAGGACTAGCCATTTTCCTTGGGTTCCTGGCCTCCTTGCCAAGTCAATCACCTTGAAAATATCAGATTTGTTTCAGTTCACCTCAGACAAATTTTAAAATAAAAGCCTTAAAAATTATTCCTGCAAAACAAAACATTTTGCTCTTGATTATGATATTTAAACCACTCTTTAAAATGTAAAGCATAAAATAAATAAATTTATATTTAAGACAAACCTGACATATATGCTCTTTCTTCCTTTAGACACATTCAGTGGAAGTTCAGCACCTAAAGAAAAGCTACAGACAAAAGTTTCAACATTCACAGATCCATCAGAAGCAATGTGCAAACTACAAACTGAAAAACACTTGGAAGAATTGTCTTTCAGAAGGGGACCTCTTTGAGTCTTTATTCAGAAACAGAAGATAAAACAGCAGCTCAGTAGCATTCATTCTCTGAAACATTTTCATTTCCAGATGACCTAAAAGGTTAGCTTGGAAGCTAGCAATCTATCCTTCATAAATATGCCTTTTAAACTTTTAATATTACTTTAATTGTTCTTGAAGACTATTCCTGTCATACTAGTAACACTGATGATGAAGCTGGCCCTTAGGAAGCTCCCTGTTCTTCTCTATTAGTCTGGGGAATACAGCTGTCTCCAAAATAAAGAGATACCCAAACTGCATAAATTACTTTCATATTCATGTTTAAGTACTTGAAGTATGTTAGGTGATGTATCAAGTATTCAAATGTACTCAAATGTCTGACTTGGCCAAACCCCATTCTCTAACTAAACTCTTATTCTTTGCAAACCAAGTATTCCCCTTCCTTTAAAACTTAAATCCACTGGTCTCAAAGCACTCCTGGCAGATTAATCTTCATGAAGAACACAGTGGAGCTTTCATTTTCTCTCATAAGACCAAACAGTGATATCTCCTATTCTTCTAAGAGCCACAAAATGCACACTCAGTCATCTCCTTTGGGGAATTAAAACCCACAACACTTGCTTCTCTGGAGAATCTACTAACTAATGAGATTTATCTGACCAGCTAAGAGCAAGGGAATGAATCAACAAAGAGTAAGGGCATAAATCAATGGCCTAATAAGTTAGGACTCCTGCTCCTTTGCCTGGATTCTAGTAAAGAAGGACATGGCCTCAGCCTCTGGGGAAAGCATAAAAACTTTCTGAAGGAAAAAATAAAAACAAAATCCACCTTTCCCAGCTGAAAATTCCTGTCAGTATTAGTGAGAGTCATACTCCCTGGAATTCTCACCATTATCACTTAAAATTCTCCTTACTTCAGTTTGAAATAGCTGAGAGACAAGGGACAACGAGTCCTCCACCAGCCATGGGGGCTGGCATAGTCACTGCTGTATTGCTTGTGCCACCTCCTGGCTCTGGCCTCCAGCTGAGATGGTGGAAGGAGGGACAGCACAAAGCAGTACCAATCTGAATCAGGGATGCAGAAGCAGTAGTTCCTTAGATGTCCTCACAGCTCTCAGATTCTGTGCTGCAATTTGCTCTTCTGGAAATGAAGATTGGGAGAACCAAGTGCTCAACCCCTGCAAACATAGCTAAAGGCATAAATCCACTTCCTGATCAGTACAACTTTGATGATTGGTAAGTGTGATCAATCCCATTCCCCCTCAGGTACCTGCTGACAAACTAGACTTTCAGAGAATAAAGCTTGCCAAATTTATTGTAGAACAGTATTGCCCTCCTGTGGCCAAAGACTATCCCAAAGAACCAAATCTTATGACAGCTTCTCTGTATTTTTTTATTTGTTTCTTTCTTTCTCATGCACAGCCTGCTACCCACCTTTCTGAAAGGAACTGACAGCTGGGAGACTCACCTGCAAGCCTCTCCAAAACCTAGATGCAAAGCTGGTTTGGGCATTTCAAGGCATAGAAGCTGAACAGAAAAATAAGCAGTAGCCATCATCCCAGTCCCTCTGGCTCCTTACATTTCTCCTGATGATGCTCTTCACATCAGAAAGTATTACCTGCATTCATCTTCAGTGGTGACGTTCAACAGTGACAGCATTTTTTTTCTGTGCACTGCCATTAATCAGTCCTCTTCTACCTAAGATTTACTGCCTGTTTAATAATCCAAAAGTAGAATGTGCCCACTTTCAGACTGCAAGCATGGACCTTCCAGACCTTCCCCAAACCCGTGTAAGAAAACCAATTTTCTCTGATTTAAAATGCTTTTGGATCAGGTCCTGAGTGACTTAGCAAACACAGTGTAAGAGTTTGCAGACACACACAGCAATAACAGAGACTACAACAGGACTGACACACAGCTCCCCATGGCAATACCCAAGTTCCTAGGCTACAGAACTAATGCACAAAGCAGATGACATCATCCCACCCTTCAATACATAAAGTTCTCTCTGAAATCCTCATAACTCAGCCAACAAAAGTATCACTTTACCAACAAAATTACAGCTTTTTCTTGAATTAAATACTTGGAGATAATAAAAACCTCTTAAATATTGATCAGCTACACACCTGAGAAAACACTGTTGCACTAAAGGATTTACATAAACAGCAGGACAATGTAGCTTAAAGCAGTCTAAATTCTTCGCCATTATGTCAAAGTGTTGTTGAAAACCAAGATACAGTTTCTGCGGAGATTAATTTCACTTTACATATTTCATGGAATGGACTTCCAATCTATTTTACCTACCAACAGTCAGTTAATATGATTGATCTTTTTTGCCCAGCTGTCAAAGACTGAAGAAAAAAGGATAAGCAGCTCCATCTTCCTGCAGATGGATGGAATGTAGGAGAATAGAGATAGTGATGAAGGTAATTTCACCCCTAAGGCGTTACAGCTGCACTAAGTACTAAGAATTAGGAACAGGCCTGCCCTTAATAGGCCACAGCTAGGTCCAAATAGGATGGGTTTTATAAAAGAGTAGGTTGTCTGGTTGAGAAGTTAGTTAGGGTTTGTTTGCTGTGCTGTGAGGAAGAAGAAGGTGTCAGTACTGTGAGGAGCTGCCCATGAGAAATCACCAAAAAGGTATGGAGCTTTTGCAATAAGATGGCAATATCTTCCTTTTCTGATTGCCAGCTATGCAGTGCAAGAATGATTTACCTTTCATTTTCACAATATATATGTCTTTAATCAAGTCTGATTTCAATTTATACATATGTTCCAGTATCTTCTATGCTGGATTTTTGTGTTAATCCATTCAAGTTAAAGAAATCAGTCACAAGAAATCCATATAGCCAGAGAAAGTTTGGGAATACATCTGTGCTCAAAATATGCAAAAATATTTTAAGTCATTTCTGGAAAACAAGCAGCCCAAAACAAGCGACAAATCCTGAGCCACAACAGACTTGCTTGGACATAGCCATACTTTTTTAATGCACTGGAAAGTAGCTAACAATGCCCACTCCAAAACACAATTTTGTTCTGGTTAAAATAAAAAAGCCTTTGTGTTTCAGGTAAGTACTGACAACAAATTTTACTTGCTGTTGAATTTGTGAAAAGTTTTAATAATCATCTCAATAGAAACAGCATCTACTTAGCATTAGGTTCCAGAACAGTCTGTAGAATGTGATGAAAAATGAGGACTTCATACCCAGCTGAGTACATAGAGACAGGATAAGAAATAATTCTCAATTTCTTGGAAGTATTTGAAAAGGTTTTTTATCTATGCTTCCTTTCCAAGAACAGTTTGTACAGACCAAGCATACAGAACTGTAGTGTGGAAGGAAGGAGAATATTTGAAAAGGTTTTATCCACAAGATGATAAGATGAGCAAGTGAACACAACTCACTTGTTCACAAATTCCGTGTAATCAATGTTAAGTCACAGGCTTGCTAGCATTTTGGTTTAATTGGGCAGAGCAACTGTGTCTTCTGGATGGAGGTTTAAAAAAAAAAAACAGCACTTTTCAAGCTCCATGACAGTCTTGCAGCAACGACATGCACTGGCCACACCTTTCCGCAACATGTCCTGTAGGACACAGGAAGAGAGATATCAGATTTCTTCTGGGAACCCTGGAGACTTCATCCATTTCCTTTTGTGTATCTTCTTCCTAAACCTATGGCAATGCACAGCCACATTTGAATGTTGCTGCTCACTCTCAAGCGCAGTACATTTTTGATTGTTCATTTTAATTTTCCGTCTTTTCTGATCAGTGTGTATTTTGGATGCTATTTAGGAAAAACAAAAGTTAGTAAGATATTTAGATTCCCATTTATTTTTATTTTGGGCTGCTGGATTCGTCAATATTAGTTATGCCACATGTAACACTCTCCAGAATCATTCTTTTAATTTAACCACATAGCCCTAGAAAACAATTTTCTTGACAATTACCCTGATTTCTTTTCTTATGGTAGCCCATCTTGCAGAAGCAACAGAATCCAACTGAAAAAGTGAGGATAAGGGGATGCCACCAGCTAATGCAGGCTTTTCTGCCTCTCCTCTTGCTTTTTGACCCAGGCTATGGCAAAGAAAATCAGTTCATCATCCCTCCCATAGCACACACTCACATTTCTCTTCTATTTGCAAGCTCAGTACTCCTTGCTGCGTTGTGAAATCCTACCTCCTCTCCTTTGCAGCACACCTTTACCTGGATGCTGTGTACTTCAGGCAAGGAAAAAGTCACTTCTTTTAGCTCCTAAGTCTTTTTTTCAGGCTGTTGTACACAGGAACTTAGAAATCTGTGAGAATTGCTCCCATTCCTGAAAATGGTATGATCTCATCTCCCTCTGCAATTATTGTCCTTTTGGGTTCATTCCTCTTGACCAGATGTTCAGCCACTGCTACTCAGTGCTTTGTACATCTGAATGCCTCCTAGCCAATAAGGTTAACAAAATCAGTGTTTGGCTATTGAAGTCCTTCTAACTCAACTGCAATCTCTCCCTCCTTGAGAAATTCTCTGTAATGCCCACTAGGAAGCACTAAGATCTCAGACATAGCAAGAGATGTAGAGATTTTGTAGCTCTGAAATTCTCCCATTGAACCTTATATAGGAAGTGTAATTATTTCAGCTGGACTGGAAGAACCCATCTGCTTATGTGCTTCATCTTCTACAGCTCCCATGACCCTTCTTCTATAATTCTGCCTAAGTAGCCGAAAATTCAGGAACATTGAGTATGAAATGTAATGAGACTGTTAAAAGGAGCAGTTTTCATTCTCAAGTGCTCATTTGAGAGCTTGCAGTACTCTAAAATGCCAAGCCACTGCTGAAGGCTGCTCACCAAACATTAAATTCCCCATATAACAGTAACCTGAAAAATATTGCTGCTTCTCTTCACAAGTTCTGATAACAAACATGCCAGAAAATAGAGGTGCTTCCGTATGTCTCAACAGATACAAAAAAAAGATACTGAGCTACAAGTGAATAATGCAAACTGCAACATACAACTCTTCCTTGGACATCTAGGAAAACAAAGCCAGGAGTTTTGAAAGGTACAGGTCTTTGGAAAAGTTTGAAAGCTATATACACAGTAGAAAAGGAACTGAAGAAAAATAATGTACCTATTACGAATGTAAACTTAGAAAGCTGTGATGTCAATGCTAAAGGGAAAAAACAAAGAGAGCTCATGAAGGTAAGTAAACAAGGAATAGCATGACCTAAGCAAGATAGGAAGAGGAAGAAAGTAAGCAAGGCAAAGAAGCAAGAGGCAGAAATTATTCAAGGCAGCAGGACACAGAAGACCTCCTACTGTCACAGCTCACTGAGAAAATCAGCACTGCAGAAGCCATTGGCATTGCTGTCCTACATTTTTGAGTAGAAATGGGGATCAAGTGAAACTGCAACCATACTTCGAAGGAGCCCTTAACTAAATTCCAGAAAAAAAGGACACAGAAGCTCTGGCAGAAAACTGATGTAAAGGAGCATATCTGTCAGGGTTGTTTCTATACTGCACTGTAGAATTCCAGAAAGGATGATTAAGGAGGAATGGAATTACAATCAATTATGTAAAATAGGATGATGAGAGAAAAACACAGCACTTCAGTATATGGTTTTCAAGGAGATGGCACTTGAATTTCTTTAGAATGCTTCTTGGTACTTCATGCTCTTGCAAATTTTGTATTGAGTGAGACACAACCATGAGTTCCATTGATGGGCTTCATCTCACAGAGGAGCAGCATTACTCAAGCAGGAGAGAGACCTGTTACAAATACATTTGGTCATTAATATTCATTATTTATTTTATAGTAATACGCTGCAGCCCTGTCATGGTTTGACCCTGGCACAATGCCAGGGGCCCCATGAAAGTTGTATTTCCAAAATGGTTACTGTGAGATGTGACCCGGAAACAGAACAAAGCAGGCTCCCACTTGGGGATTTCCAGTTAAAAGATACCTATATATACTCATAAAAATGCAAATAGTCCCACAAAAATATAGTTCATGTATTATAAAACACTAGTACCAGAATTATAAACCAAAGATAGCTTCTGGGATTATCAATTCTTGATAACCCACCTTTCATTTCAAAACTTGAATATATTCAGAACCAAAATTCCATCAAATAAAAATAAAATTTCCTTTCAGGAAGTGGAACAAAATCTTGCGATTTCCATGGGAATCAAGCGCACGATCTTTGGTCCATGTCCCTGCAGTTCCTGGAATTCCACGCCTTTTAATGGCTTTGATACTGGTGAAGACTTTTTTCTCTCAGTATCCATGCCATGCCTCTCATATCTTCCCCTCAAATTTCTGTTTTCCTCCTTGATTTTTTTTCCCCTTGATTTTTACTTTTTTTTTCTCCCTTGATTTTTACTTTTTTTCCTCCTTGATTTTTAATTTTGCAGCATCTGTCAGCTTAATTTTGGCATGTTTTGGCCCTTTGCACTGCATCTCATTTAATCCTGGTCCATTTCCTTGTGGTCACTAAATATCACAAATTTTTTATATTTCTCGTCAAATGCATTTCCTTTGTTTCTATCTGCATTAGAGAGTGTTTGGAAGTCCTTCTTTTCTGTTTCCAAGAATTCAATGGGGATCAATTTTGGCAATGTCTGGTCCATGTCACTGGACTTGATGGCGTTCCATGCTTTATGATGCTGTCCACGATGGAAATATTTTTTTAATTCAGCATCTATAGCATGTTTCTCATAAATACCCCACAAAGTTCTGTCTTCCCCCTTCATTTATTTCTCGTCCTTTTCTAGTATCGGTCAGCTTAGATTTGGCGTGCATTTCTGCTTTCCACTGTACCTCATGTAATCCTGGTCCATTTTCTTCTATTCATTAAAACTCCCTTTAAATTTCTTTTTTCAGTATCCATGCTGACCCATTAATATCCTCACCACAAAAGTGTGACGTCCTCCTCATATTTCCTCGTGCTTTTGCAACATCTCTGAGGTTAGTTTTGCCGTGTTTTGGTGCTTTGCACTGTACGTCATGTAATCCGGGACCATTTTCTTGTAGTCTCTATATTTAACAATTGTATTATTTTATTATTGTATTATTTTCCCATATCCATGGCATGGCTCTCGTACCTTCCTGTCAAGATGATGCTCCAAGCATGATGAAATTTCCTTTCGGGAAGGGAAACGAAATCTTGCGACCCAGAAAAGAAAGACTTACAAAGGTTCTGGAAAGGAGATAGGATCAAATGAAATGCGCCTGAAAAAAACACAAAACCCAGGAAATTGGGACATTTTGTGACTACAAGAAAATGGTCGGGGAGGAAATGAGGTGCAGTGCAAAGGACCCAAACATGCCAAAACTAACCTCCGAGATGTTGCAAAAGCAGGGAAAGCATCAAGGAGGAAGACAGGGTTTTGATGGGAAGATATGAGTGGCATGGCACGGATACTGAAAAAATTTTTTAAAAAAATTGCGAAATTTAGTTACTGCAAGAAAATGGACCGGGATTACAAATTATTAATACCTAATCCAAAATAGAAAAAAACCCCTGCAGGTGCAAGTAGAGCCAGTAGGATTACACACAGTGTTAAGGTATCTTTGTGGCTCTTCACGAGACCAGTCTGTAACTCACTGCTGAATGACTTCAGTTTGTTCATCCTGGAGAAGAAAAGGCTTTTGGGGGACCTTAGAGCAGCTTCCAGTTCCTAGAGAGGCCCTGAAAGAGAGCTGGAGAGGGACTCTTAATCAGAGAGTAGTGATAGATAAAATTGGTAGTTCCTCCTTTTTTTCCCTTTTGCCAGCCTTGCCCCTGATTTTCTTTGGGGTTCTTGTTGTGGAGGGGCATGTACCAGCCTGGCTCTTGGCAGGTTTAGGTTCTGGCCAGTCCATACCAGGAACCAAATGGAATCTGCAAGTCACAACACAGTGACTGGTGCTTCCCCTTCTGTGATTTCCTTGCCTTCACCAGCTCAGCAAATCTGGGTACCCCTGACAATGTCCTTGTTATGATACACTTATATTTCCCCATTATCATGTTCTTATTTTCTTACAATTTCCCCATCTGAGGCCTCTCTATGTGACCCCAGCATTGATGACTCCTCCCAGAAGCCAAGTATGCTCTCCCCAGAAGACAGCTCCATCCCTATTGACAAGACCTTCAAGTCCATGTGGGTGCTGCCAGAGCAGCAGGTGGGATACTCCTGCGCACCCCTGCCCCACAAAAATGAAGTATCAGGTCCCCAGGAAGAAAGGTGAATGCAGAACATCCCCCTGAGCACCTGCCAGAGCAGCTTTTAGCTGGTGCCCCACTGTGCAAGCAGAGACCCCTGAACTGTGGAAGATGCTCTGATCTCTCCCTCATGCAGTTCCTGGTATTAACCCCACTGGCACTCCAGCACGGTTCTGGGGGGGACACTGGTGCTATCTCCAGGCACCGTTTGGGCTGTGCCAGTGAGCTGACATTGTGTCACCAAGTCACTGTGCCAGCAGGACAAGCTCAGTGTCCACAAAAATGGATTGGCAAGTCTCCAGAGCTGACACTCTATGGCCCCAAGCCCCACACCTCCAAGAGTGCCTGGCACATACCCTCTTTTCCCCCTCTGCTGTCTGGCCAGCAAGCTGAGCCATGCCTACGTTTCACACCCCGTTCCACGCCAACTGATCAGCTCTGCCTACATGACCAGCATGAGCTGCCCAAGGCCAGCTGTGGTGTAAGTACCCAACATTGCTGGGGTCCAGGGTGCACTAGCCAGGGCAGGGCCCCAAGGTGTCCAAGATCATCCAGGATGGGGAAGGGCATGGACAGGGACAACCAGGGTGCTGCCAGGAGGACCTAGCAAAAGCACCCTGATGCCCTGGCTGAGTGCCTCAGTGTTGCGCTTGGAGCGTGGGGGCTCCCTGGGGAGTCCCCGGAGGGCAACACTAAGGAACACTTAAACTGAGTGTTTTTGCTGGTAACAGCCAGCAGGCGAGGAGACTCCACACAGCTCTGAGGGTGCTAATTAGATGAGGGTTTATTTGGGGTCCCACCCCTGGGAGCAGCGTGGTTTCTGAGGGAGAAGGGGGCAAAGGGGAGGGAGGGGGAGAGAGGGAGAGCCTAGGGGAGAGAAGGGCCAAGAGAGGGTCTGGTCTCCCTTGCACAGCTTGGCAGGGAGATTCCAAGTGGGCACAGAATAAGACTTGGGCCAGTGGGATTACCGAGATGTGATACTTCAGGGGAGGATCACAGGCTTGGAATAAACCTTACATTTTCGAGGGGTGAGACAGAGCATACCATTTAACTAAAATGTAACACCACACCTCAACACTGTTTTTCCCAAAAGCCTGATCACCAAGAAGGGGACGCAGCTGTGTGCAGACCCCAAAGCTGACTGGGTGCAGAAATACCTGTAGGACTTGAAGCAGTACTGACTCCTCCCTGCTGCTGCTCACCCTCTTTTCCCCCACTGCTGTCTGGCCAGCAAGCTGAGCCAGACAGGGACCAATGAAGAGGGATTCTACAACTTTTCCCTGATATCCAGCAGGAGCTAACACAGTTGACACAGAAGGTGAGGTTAGGGGTCTTCATGCACCCTGTCTGGCAGCGCACAGGACAGGGATGCTCTGGTAGCCAGCTGCAAACAACCCACTGGACCCACATTTACCCAAAAAGGCTCATTTCTGCAGAAATTAGGTATTTTGAGAGGGTCCATGATGTTATCAGTGTTTCCTGTGGCTAGTGGTTCTCACTAGCCAGGCAGCCCACTAGCAAGGGTAAGGGATAACCAGGCTCACCGGGGGAGTGTGGCACTGACACCAGCTGCCTCTGTGCCATTCCCCTCAGGGGCTGCACCTGCCAGCTGGGGGGCACCTCAGACACATCAATACTGCAAATTTCTTGCTTGACAAACATGGGATATAATCAATTCCTAAAGACCCCAACAGTGCACACTCAGAAAGCAAGCTATGAAACTTGCTACTTCCTCCTTGTTTTCCAGTGTTTAGCCTTGTTCTGGTTTCCCTCGGAACTCTGGTCAGTAAAGTTCACATCCCAGCCTGGCTCTCAGCCAACAGGTCATTGCAGCAGTAGCAGGGCTTGTGTTTGGGGTTTAGAGCCTTCCCAGCACCATGAGGGTCCCTGCAGCTGCCATGGCTGTTCTGCTCCTTGTGGCCATCTGCTCCCTGGCTCAGGCTGATCTCAGAGTCTCCTGGATTGCTTCACCTTACGAGAATAATGGTAGGTTCTCCTTCCCCAGGAGAGAGCCCCACCCCACTGATTAGACCCTCTTGTGTATGGAGGAGGCTGGGAGCAGGTGGTCATCACCAGTGCAGGGACTAAGCCTCAGAGATGGAGGTTTTCAGGGGGTGTTCCCAGAGGACACAGCACAGGTGATGGCAAATCCCCCGGGGAGCCACAGGCAGAGCCTCTGCTGTAGTGTGGGGTCTCACCAGGCCCATCTCTCTTCCCCCACATTAGCCAGAAACACCCCCTGCTGCTACTCCTACATTTCACGCCCCGTTGCACGCCGAGTGATCGTCTCTGCCTACCTGACCAGGGAAAACTGCCCAATGCCAGCTGTGGTGTAAGTACCCAACATTGCTGGGGTCCAGGGTGCACCAGCCAGGGCGGGGCCCCAAGGTGTCCAAGATCATCCATGACGGGGAAGGGCATGGACAGGGACAACCAGGGTGCTGCCAGGAGGACCTAGCAAAAGCACCCTGATGCCCTGGCTGAGTGCCTCAGTGTTGCGCTTGGAGCGTGGGGGCTCCCTGGGGAGTCCCCGGAGGGCAACACTAAGGAACACTTAAACTGAGTGTTTTTGCTGGTAACAGCCAGCAGGCGAGGAGACTCCACACAGCTCTGAGGGTGCCAATTAGATGAGGGTTTATTTGGGGTCCCACCCCTGGGAGCAGCGTGGTTTCTGAGGGAGAAGGGGGCAAAGGGGAGGGAGGGGGAGAGAGGGAGAGCCTAGGGGAGAGATGGGCCAAGAGAGGGTCTGGTCTCCCTCGCACAGCTTAGCAGGGAGATTCCAAGTGGGTGCAGAATAAGACTTGGGCCAATGGGATTACAGAGATGTGATACTTCAGGGGAGGATCACAGGCTTGGAATAAACCGTACATTTTCGAGCAGTGAGACAGAGCATACCATTTAATGAAAATGTAACACCACATCTCAACACTGTTTTTCCCAAAAGCTTGATCACCAGGAAGGGGACGCAGCTGTGTGCAGACCCCAGAGCTAACTGGGTGCAGAAATACCTGGAGGACTTGATGTTTTGGCAGTACTGACTCCTCCCTGCTGCTGCTCCAGGGCAGTGGGCTCAGCCCCCACCACGAGACTGCAATAAGACTGCTTGAGCTGCATCCTTCTTCAAAGGAAAAATTTATTACAATTGCCATACACTTGTTTAACTAAATTTTGCTTGCATAAACGCTTGGATAAAATGTTTGGCTTGTCATATCCTTTGGGTGTCTCTGAAGTCCCTGCTGGAGACCCAACATGACAGAAGTGACCCATGGGAAGCCTCTTGCCCTCCCCACTCCCTGGTTTTACTACTACCCACTGTGCAGTGCCCAATGACAGCTCCCACAGTACTTCCCTCTCTCCAGCCTGGACTCAGCTCCTGCATCCCAGCATGACCCAGACATACCTGTGGGGTGACACTGGCATCTCATCCAGTGCCATCATCATCATCTCATTTCTTGGGGCCCTGTCCACAGAGCACATCTGAAGCCCAGTAACAAACCTCC